>NC_092754.1:94970582-95656198 GCF_047496795.1 Chiloscyllium punctatum | reverse complement strand
TCTGATCTTTTTCCAAAACTATGTTAAAACGAAGACAGTAGCGGTCACTGGACCCAAAGTGCTCTCCGACTGACTATTCAGTCACTTGCCTGACCTCGATTTCTGAGAGAGGTCCAGTGTTGCACCCGCCTGAGTAGAGTTAGGCCTTGTTGGAGCTACATCTTGATTTATGAAACTTTCTTAGACACGTTTGACAAATTGAACTCCGTATGGGCGTTTTACTCTGTGGGTGGCCCAGTCCATCCAGGGGAAGTTAAACTCGCCAACCAATACTACATAATTATTTCTATCGGTATCTGCAATCTCTCTACACCTCTGCTCCTCTAGTATTGTCTGTAAGCACTGTTGTCATCACCTCCCTTATCAAAAGGGCAACTCCCCCTCCTCACTCACTTGTCCTTCTATCAATCGCTTCTGCATCCTGGAACACTGAGCTGCCAGTCCTGCCCTTCTCTCAGCCATGTTTCTGTTATGACTATAATATCCCAGTCCCCAGAGCTAATCCATGCTCTGAGCTCGTCTGCCTTACCAGTCAGGCCTCGTGCATTGAAATAAATGCATGTTAAACCAGAAGACTTTTCCCTCCCTTGGCTGTGCGCCAGGATATCCAGAATAGGAAACTTGTTCTCGGTGGCTGATGCATTTTCCCCCGACTGGCCAATGGTACCTCTCTTACTCAGAGTCCCTGCCAACCTAGTTTAAACCCTCCCCGAGTAACAGTAACAAATCTCCCTCGCAGTGACCCTGGTGTTCCTCTGCATTAAGTAAAACCTCTTCCCACCTTGTACAGGTCACCTCTACCCCAGAAGAGATCACAATGATCCAAATATTACCCCTCCACCAGCTCCTCACCCACACATCTATCTAGCCTATCTTTCTATTTCAATCCTAATCGGGGCATGTGGCACTGGGAATAATCTGTAGATCACTTCCCATGAGGTCCTACTTTTTAACGTCTTACCTAACTCCTGCTACTCATTTCACAGGACCCCATCCCATTGCCTAAGTCTGTCATGTGGACTGATGAGCACAATAACCTCTGGCTATTCACCCTCCCCTTCAGAATGTTCAGTAACCGTACAGGGACATCACTGACTCTCGCACCCGGGAAGGCAGCATACCATCCTGGGGTCACTTCTGCAGCCACATAGTCTCCTGTCTGTCCCTCTCACAACTGAGTGTCCTATCAGTATCACTACCAATAGAGAGGATCTGGCAAACATATACTGGGAGGACTACCTGCAATTGGGTCTAAATTTGGAAAGTGGGAGTATGTTAAAGTGATGCAGTGAGAATTCAGGGCCAGTGTGTTCATGATGAGGGAATAGTAAAGGCAGAAAGTCCACCAATTACTGATCAAGCGATATCATGAGACTGATAAAGAAAATACAGTGCAAGAAAACCAGGTGAAGCCATCCAAAAGTATAGGGACTGGAAGGGGGTCCTTAAAACTGAGGGGAAAATAATGACCATAAAATCTCCTTGTCAGATACTATTCAAGAAAAATCACAAGGTATTTTATCAGTATAGTTAGAATAAGAGAATAAGGGGAAAGAGTGAGGCCTACGAGAAACCAAAGGGACAATCCGTGCATGTAGCCAGAGGAAGTAGGTGAGGTCTTCAATGAATACTTCCCATCTGTATTCACACAGGAGAAAGACTTCGTAGCTGGGGATTTCAGTTGTGATGGTAAGGCTCTAGAACATATTAAGATCGATAAAGGGGAGGTATTAAATGTTTTCACAGGCATAAAGGTGGAGAAATCCCCAGTGCCCAATAAAATGTATCCTAGACTGCTATGGGAGGTAAGGGAGGAGATTGCTGGGGCCCTGGTGGATATATTTAATACTTTGCTGGCCACAGGTGAAGTGTCAAATGACTGGAGGATATCTAATGTGGGTCCTTTGTTCAAGAATGGCAGCAGGGGTGGGGAGAGAGGAAGGACGGGTGGTGGTGGGTTTTGATTGCATGAAACATCACAGCAATACTTAGAGAGGACATTCCTGTGGGATCACCCACTGTGTTGGAGGAACTGTGAAATAAGAATGGGTCATCACTTTGATACGAGTGTACTGACCCTGAATAATCCATGGCAGACCGAGGAACAAGTATGACGGGAGATCTCAAATATCAATCATAATAAAAAGAATGTCATGGTCGGGGTTTTTAAACTTTCCAAATCTAGATTGGCATTGCCACTATTCAACGTTAGGAACGGAGAAAGTTCACAATTGCATTCCAGAAAACTCCCAAACAGTATGTAAATGGCCCAACTGGAGAAAGATGCAAAACCTGACCTCCCCTTGGGAAACAAGGTAGGGAAAGGCACTGAGGTATTAGTGGGGGAGCATTTAGCCAAAGTGAATCCAGTTCTATTAGTTTGAAAACAGCGATGGAAAAGGACAGGCCTGGTCAACAAGTTCAAGTTATGAAATGGGGTCAGCCCAATCTTTATCATATCAGCCAGGAACTTTCAAAAAGGGACTGGGGAGTCTATTTGCAGGGAAAGGGAAGTCTGGCAAGTGAGAGTATTTTTAAAGTGAGATAAATTGAGCAATCAGCACCGGCATGTTCCTTTTTGTGTGCTGGTCAATGCTGACAGCATTCAGAAACACTGGCTGTCTATTGAGGTCTGGTCAAGGAAAAGGGGCCACATGTCATCTATAGCCAGCTGGATCAAGGGAATCCCTGAGGAGAATAGGGGCTGCAGGAATATACTTTGGGTGGAAATCAGGAATGGAGTGAGTGTGACGGGGTCGGAGTGATGGTGATGGAGTTAGTGTCAGGGGGTCAAGGTGACAGCGATGGAACAAGTGACGGGTCTAAGGATGACGGAGGTGGAGTGAATGTGACGGAGTCATGGTGATATTGAAAGAGTGAGAGTGAGTGGGTCAGGGTGACAGTGATAGAGTAAGTGCGAGGGGTCAGGACGATGGGGATAGAGCGAGTGTGAGGGGTTCAGTGTGACGGTGATTGAGTGAGTGTGGTAGGGTCAGGGTGATGGTGATGTAGTGAGTATGAGGTTGCCAGGGCGACGGTGATGGTATGAGTGTGAGGGGGTCAGTGCGACGGAGATGGAGTGATTGTGCGGGGGGTCAGTGTGACAGAGATGGAGTGAGTCTGAGGGGGTCAGGTTGATAGTAATGGAGTGAGTGTGATGGGGTCAGGGTGACGGTAATGGAGTGATTGTGAGGGGATCAGGTTGACAGTGGTGGAGCGAGTATGAGGGGGTTAGGATGACGGAGATGGAATGAGTGTGAGAGTGTCAGGGTGATGGTGATGGAGTGTGTGTGAGTGGGTCAGGGCGACGGTGATGTAGTGGGTGTGAGGGGGACAGTGCGACGGTGATGGAGTGAGTGTGAGGGGGTCAGTGCGACGGTGATGGAGTGAGTGTGAGGGGGTCAGGGTGTCAGTGATGTAGTGGGTGTGAGGGGGACAGTGCGACGGTGATGGAGTGAGTGTGAGGGGGTCAGTGCGACGGTGATGGAGTGAGTGTGAGGGGGTCAGGGTGTCAGTGATGTAGTGGGTGTGAGGGGGTCAGTGCGACGGTGATGGAGTGAATGTGAGGGGGTCAGGGTGTCAGTGATGTAGTGGGTGTGAGGGGGACAGTGCGACGGTGATGGAGTGAGTGTGAGGGGGTCAGTGCGACGGTGATGGAGTGAGTGTGAGAGCTTCAGGGTTATGTTGATGGAATGAGTTTGAGGGGGTCAGGGTGATGGTGATGGATCGAGTCTCATGGGGTCAGGATGACGGAAATGGAGTGAGTGTGAGGGGGTCAGGGTGATGGTGATGGAGTGAGTGTGAGGGGGTCAGGGTGATGGTGATGGAGTGAGTGTGAGGGGGTCAGGGTGATGGTGATGGAGTGAGTGTGAGGGGGTCAGGGTGATGGTGATGGAGTGAGTGTGAGGGGGTCAGGGTGATGGTGATGGAGTGAGTGTGACGGGGTCAGGGTGATGGTGATGGAGTGAGTGTGAGGGGGTCAGGGTGATGGTGATGGAGTGAGTGTGAGGGGGTCAGGGTGATGGTGATGGAGTGAGTGTGAGGGGGTCAGGGTGATGGTGATGGAGTGAGTGTGAGGGGGTCAGGGTGATGGTGATGGAGTGAGTGTGACGGGGTCAGGGTGATGGTGATGGAGTGAGTGTGACGGGGTCAGGGTGATGGTGATGGAGTGAGTGTGAGGAAGTCTGGGTTACGGTGATGGAGTAAATGCGAGGAGGTCAGGGTGACGGTGATGGAGTGGGTGTGATGGGGTCAGGGATTTGGCGATGAAGTGAGTGTTTGGGGGTCAGGTTGACGGTGATGGAGTGAGTGTGAGGGTGTCATGCTGATGGTGATGGAGTGAGTGTGAGGAGGTCAGGTTGATAGTGATGGAGTGAGTGTGAGAGAGTGTAAGGGTGACGGTGATTGCGTGAGTGTGATGGGGTGAGAGCGACGGTAATGGATTAAGAATAAGTGTGAGGCGGTCAAGGTGGTGGTGATGGAGTGAGTGTGAGAGAGTGTAAGGGTGACGGTGATTGCGTGAGTGTGATGGGGTGAGAGCGACGGTAATGGATTAAGAATAAGTGTGAGGCGGTCAAGGTGGTGGTGATGGAGTGAGTGTGAGAGAGTGTAAGGGTGACGGTGATTGCGTGAGTGTGATGGGGTGAGAGCGACGGTAATGGATTAAGAATAAGTGTGAGGCGGTCAAGGTGGTGGTGATGGAGTGAGTGTGAGACAGTCAGGGTGACTGTGATGGAGTGAGTGTGAGAGAATGTAAGGGTGACGGTGATTGAGTGAGTGTGATGGAGTAAGGGCGACGCTAATGGATTAAGAATGAGAGGGTCAGTGTGTCGGTGATGGCAGGAGTGTGAGTGGGTCAATGTGACAGTGATGGAGTGAGTGTGAGGGGGTCAGGGTGATGGTGATGGAGTGAATGTGAGGGTGTCAGTGTCACGGTGATGGAGAGAGTGTGAGTGTGTCAGGGGAACCGTGATGGAGTGAGCATGACTGTGTCGGGGATGGTGATGGAGTGAGTGTGAGGGGGTCAGGGGGATGGTGACGGAGTGAGTGTGAGATGGTCAGGGTGATGACGATGGAGTGAGTGTGAGGGGGTTCAGTGTGATGGTGATGGAGTGAGTGTGAGGGTGTCAGGGTGACAGTGATGGAATGAATGTGAGGGGGTCAGGGTGACGGTGATGGGGTGAATGTGAGAAGGTCAATGTGACTGTGATGGAGCGAGTGTGAGGGGGTCATGGTGATGGACTGAGTGATGGAGAGAGTGTGAGGGGTCTGGGAGACTGTGATACAGTGAGTATGAGGGGTTCAATGTGAAGGTAATGGAGTGTGTGGGGTCAGGGTGACGGAGATGGAGTGAGTGAGAGGTGGTCTGCATGAGGGTGATGGAGTGAGTGTGAGGGGTCTGGGAGACTGTGATGGAGTGAGTGTGAGGGTGTCAGGATGACAGTAACGGATTGCGTGTGAGAGGGTGAGGGTGACGGTGATGGCGAGAGTGTGAGAATGTCAGGGTGAGGGTGATGGAGTGAGTGTGAGGGGGTCATGGTGACAGTAATGGAGTGAGTGTGAGGGGCATCAGGGTAACAGTCGTCGAGTGAGTGTGAGGGGGTCATGGTGATGGTGATGGAGTGAGTGTGATGGAATTACTGTGACGGTGATGGCGTGAGTGCGAGGGGTCAGTGTGACAGTGATGCAGTGAGTGTGAGGGGGTCAGTGTGACAGGGATGGAGCGAATGTGAGGGGGTCAAGTTGACAGAGATGGAGTGTGTGTGAGATGGTCAGGGTGACGGAGATGAATTGAGTGTGACGGGGTCAGGGTGACAGTGATGGAGTGAGTGTGAGCCCGTTTGGGGTGACAGTAATGGAGTGAGAGGGTCAGGGTGACAGTATTGGAGTGCGTGTGGGGCTTCAGGGTAACAGTGTTGGAGTGAGTGTGAGGGTGTCAGGGTGACGGTGATGGAGTACGTGTGAGGTGGGGAGGGTGATGGTGATGGAGTGAGTGTGAGAGGGTCCGGGTGATGGTGTTGGAGTGAGTGCGGGTTGATCAGGGAGACGGTGTTTCTGTGAGTGTGAGGGGGTCAGGGTGACCGTGATGGAGTGAGTGTGAGGGGGTCAGGGTGACAATGATTGTTTGAGTGTGATGGGGTCAGGGTGACGGTGATGGAGTGAGTGTGAGAGGATCAGTGTGATTGTGATGAAGTGAGTGTGAGGGGGTCAGGGTGACGTTGATGGAGGAGAGAGAGAGAAAGAGAGAGACAGAGAGAGAAGGTGCTGCATGCAGCAGTGAGAGTGGTGGAGCATGAGCCTGGTTCAGGGTTGGTGCTATAACAGATATACAGTGAGTGTGAGGGAGCAGAGAGAATACGGTGACCCTTATCCTGACAGGGCGGGGAAGGTTATTGATGTTTGTCCTGTGTTGCTGGACATCTCTTCAGGCAGCAGATACTGCACAGAGCTGGGTGTGGAGCTCAGAACATGCTCGGTGGCTCTGGTGGTGTGGCCCCCTCTGGGAAGAGAATGGTCCCCCTCTGTACTAGCCCATTCACCAGGACCTCCGTGCCCCTGTTGACAAACCGTGGTGTAATTGCCCCTTATCTGCCATGCTCAGGATAAACTGTGCAGGGCAGCTCCAAACTGAGAAAGCTCAACTCTGTGCCCTTTGGCGTTTTAAAGATGACAACAGTGCCAGGATCACGGAATATCCAGGGGTATCTGGACAATGGTGAATAGTTCCAGTCATGATGGGTGGGAGGATCGGGCTGGTATTGAATGAGAGTGACACCATGGGGTGGGGGGGGTGGGGGGGTTGTGAATGTGGTGAGTGCGTTAAGAAAGCACCAGGAAATAGCTCAGCCTCGTGCAGACTATCCCTCTGTCACACTCGGGAAAATCAAACAAAGATAAATTATTGTTAGAATCTGTCAATTAGTCACAGATTCTGCTGAAACCAATTCCAGTTGCAACTCACACTTACTCCATCACCATCACCCTGACACCCTCACACTCACTCCATCACCGTCACACTAACCCAATCACACTCACTCCATCACTGTCACACTAACCCAATCACACTCACTCCATCACCATCACCCTGACACCCTCACACTCACTCCATCACTGTCACACTAACCCAATCACACTCACTCCATCACCATCACCCTGACACCCTCACACTCACTCCATCACCGTCACACTAACCCAATCACACTCACTCCATCACCATCACCCTGACACCCTCACACTCACTCCATCACCGTCACACTAACCCAATCACACTCACTCCATCACCATCACCCTGACACCCTCACACTCACTCCATCACTGTCACACTAACCCAATCACACTCACTCCATCAGCATCACCCTGACCCCCTCACACTCACTCCATCACTGTCACCAAGACCCATAACACTCACTCCATCACAGTCACCCTGACCCCCTCCACATTCACTCCATCACTGTCACTCTGACCCCTCACACTCACTTCATTTCCATCATTCTGACACTCTCACACTCACCCCGTCACCATCACCATGACCCCGTCACACTCACTCCATCACCCTCACCCACACCCCCTCGCACTCAGTCCATCACCATCACGCTGACACTCACACTCATACATTCACCGTCACACTGATCCCCTCACACTCCCTCCATCATCGTCACACAGATCCACTCACACTCACTCCATCCCCGTCACCCTGACACACTCATACTCATTTCCTCACCGTCACCCTGACCCCCCTCTCACTCACTCCATCACCCTCACAGTAATTCCCTCACAGTCGCTCCCTCACCATCACCCTGACCCCCTCACACTCACTCCATCACCGTCACCACGATCCCTTCACACTCACTCCCTCACAAACTCACGCACTCGATCACCGCCACACTCAACCCCTCTCACTCGCTCCATCATCGCCAACCAGACCCCCTCACATTCACTCCATCGCCCTTACCCTGATCCCCTCACACTCACTCCATCAGCGGCACCCTCACAAACTCACACTCACTCAATCACCGCCACACTCAACCCCTCACACTCACTCCATCACCATCATCCTGACCTCCTGACACTCACTCCATCACCTTAACACTGATCCCCTCACACTCACTGCAAAACCGTCACTCAGTCAACCCCACACTGACTCCATCACCTTAACACTGATCCCCTCACACTCACTGCAAAACCGTCACTCAGTCAACCCCACACTGACTCCATCACCTTAACACTGATCCCCTCACACTCACTGCAAAACCGTCACTCAGTCAACCCCACACTGACTCCATCACCGTCACACTGGCCCTCTCACAGTCACTTCATCACCGTCGCCCTGACCCCCCACACTCACTCCATCACCGTCGCCCTGACCCCCTCACACTCACTCCATCACCGTCACACTGATTCCCTCACACTTACCACGTCACCATGAACTCCTCACACTCACTCCATTACTGTCACACTGATCAGCTCACACTCACTCCATCGCCGTCACCATGGCCCCCTTACACTCACTGCATCACTGTCTGCCTGACCCACTCACACTAATCCCATCATCGTCGCCCTGACCACCTCACCCTCATTCCATCACCGTCACAGTTATCCCCTCACACTCGCTCCATCACCATCACCCTGACCCCCTCACACTCACTCCATCACTATGACCTCTTCTTTGAGTCCTTGTGGTCGCAGTAGTCTGGCTGTCAGTTCCAAAATGTCCTTGATGTATGGTAGTGTGGCCAGTCCTTTGGGTCGTGGTATGTCTTCATTCCGTTGTCTTTCCCTGAGGCATCTGTGGATGAAATTGCGTGGAGTTTGACCCCAACCCGCAGCTCACCAATAGGATAAACAACACACTGAGAAACCTACAAAAAAAAAACGGACAGATAACCAGGTTTGACCGACAGAGAATGAAAACTGAAAGCAACAACACCCTCGGATTCCATGAACTACCCAGAGTGCACAAACCAGACATCCCTCTCAGATCCGTAGTATCAGTACCAGGGACACCATCACACAAACTGGCTAATGAACTACAGCAGAAACTGAAACACCTGATCAGCGGATCCAGACACTCTGTACAATCAACACAGGAATTCTTGGACATTATCAGAAATACACACATAGACAAGGAAGAAACTATGGTCTCATTCGATGTCACGGCACTGTTCACCTCTATTGACAAAACCCTAGCCAGAGAAACAATAACCAACCTGCTGGACACACAGAACAGACAACAGGACGTTGGAACTATCAACAAAGACGTCATACTCACACTACTGGACCTGTGCCTCACAACACACTTCACATTCAACAACCAAATAGGTGAACAAATCAACGGCACACCCACAGGCTCACCGATCTCTGGACTCATAGCAGAAGCGGTAATGCAAAGATTAGAACAAACAGTCTTACCGCAAATTCAACCCAAACTCTGGGTCAGATATGTAGATGCCACCTTTGTAATCATTAAAAACACGGAAATAGAGAACATACACCGGATCATCAACGCCACACTCACAGGAATCCGATTCACTAGAGAGGAAGAAAAGGACAAACAACTCCCATTCCTAGACGTGATGGTACAGAGAACACCGAACGGTGAATTCACCACAAAGGTATACAGGAAAGCCACACACACAGACCAAGTCCTGAACTACGAAAGCAACCACCCAAACACACACAAATGAAATTGCATCAGGACATTATTCAAAAGGGCCACAACACACCGCAGTACACCAGAATTGCAAAAAGAGGAAGAAGAACACCGATACAATGTATTCGCCATAAACGGATACCCCCACAATTTCATTAGGGATTGTCTGTATGGATTTGCTAGACAACTGTCCTCTGATATTGATCAGGGCAGTGCAGATGATGTGGTTTATATGGAGTTCATTAAGGTCTTTGATAAGGTCCCACACAGAAGGCTGGTCCAAAAGGGAAGATCCCATGGGATCCAAGGTAAGTTGGTAAATTGGCTCCACAATTGGTGGAGGGTTGGTTTTGTGATTGAAAGCCTTTGCCCAGCGAGTGTACCACAGGGATCTGTGCAGGAGCCATTGCTGTTCATTATGGACATTAATCACTCGGATGTGAAAGCAGAAGGTAAAATTAGTAGGTTTGCAGATAACCTGAAAGGTGAGGATGTTGTCCACAGTGAGGGGGATGGACTCAGGTTGCAGTCTGATATCGATCAGATGATAAAATAAGCAGAGTAATGTCAGATGGAGTTTACTTCTGATCACTGTGAGGTAATGCCCTGTGGGAAGTCTAATCTGTGAATGATATACATCATGAATGGTCGGTCCTCCTGGAGTACTGAGGAACACAGGGACATTGGTGAGCAAGTCCCTGGATGTCTGAAGGTGTCAGCACAGGTAGACAGGGTGGGAAATACACCTGAACTGGGAGCAGGAAGGGGACGCACATCCTGGTGGGGAACGTTGCTAGAGCTGCTCGAGAGGATTTAAACTCGTCTGGCAGGGCTGTGTGACCCCAAAGAGTCGTAAGGTCAGAAAGAAAGTTGAGGCTGGTACAAAGATTCAAGAGAGGAATATAAGTAGACAAGGCAGGCAAGAACCTGGCAGACAATTAGGGAAAACTGGTGGATTAAACTGCAGTTATTTCAATGCAAAGGGCCAGACAGATAAGGCAGATGAACCCAGAGCATGGATGGGAATATGGGATTGGGATCCCATAGATATTACAGAAACACAGCTGAGGGAGCAACAGGAGCAGCAGCTCAATGTTCCGGAGACAGATACTACAGGAAGGATAGAACAGGAGGCAAAACAGGAGGAGAGCTGGTGGGTTTGATTGGGGGAAACATCCCAGCAGTACCTCGAGGGAGGATTCATGTAGGATCGCCCAGTTAAACTATATTAGTGGAGCTGAGAAATAAAAATTGACCATTAGTTTTCTACGGTCGTACTACAGCGATAGGCAATGGGAGATGAAGGAGCAAATATGTCAGGAGATTTCAGATATCTCTTAGAATAATAGGGTTGTAATGATAGGGGATCTTAACCGTTCCAAACCTGGACTGGGATTGCTACTAAGTTAAACATTTGGATGGAAGGAATTTGTTAAGTGTGTTCCGAAAACTCCCAGTCATTATGTAAGTGGCCCAACTGGAGAATGGGGCTAAACCTGACCTCCCCTTGGGAAACAAGGTAGGGAACGGGACTGAGGTGTTAATAGGGGAGCACTTTGGAAAGTTACCAGAATTGTATTAGTTTGAAAATAGTGATGGAAACGGACAGGCCTGGTCCACAAGTTAAAAGTTATTCAATGGAGCAAGATAGTGTTAGACATGAATTTCTAAAGTAGATCTGGGGAGGCGATTTGCAGATAAAGGGAAGTCTGGCAAGTAGGAATATTTTAAAGCCAAGATAAAAGGAGCGTTCAGCGCCAGCGTGTTCCTGTTAGTGTGCAGCTCAATGCTGACTGAATTAGGAAACACTGGCTGAGTTTCGAGGCTGTGGTCAAGCAAAAAGGGGTCACATGTCAGATATAACTGGCTGACTCAAGGGAATCCCTTCAGGAGCATCGGGGCTGTAGAAATACACTTAGGATGGAAATCAGGAATGTAAAAAGGGGACACGAGATCGCTTTAGCAGAGAAAGTTAAGGAGAATCCAAAGAGACTCTACAAGTGTATTAAGAGCAAAAGAGCTCAGGACAAACCCGGTCACCTTAAATGATCAACGAAGGCAACAATGTGTGAAACTACAAGATCCGAAACAAATATTTCACTTTAGAACTTACTGTGGGTAAAGACTGGGGCGCTCAGGGAACTAAACAGTGTTTGGCCTGACCACTATTGGAATACTGTGTGCAATTCTGGTCTCAATGCCATCGGAAGGATGTCGTGGAACATGAAAGGGTTCAGAAGAAATGACCAAAGATGTTGCCAGGGTTGGAGGGTTTGTGCTTCAGGGAAAAGCCTAAATGGGCTGGGGCTGTTTTCACTTGAACATGGGAAGCTGAGGAGTTAACCGATAAAAGGTGTTTAAAATCATAATGGGCATCGACAGGGTCAATAGACAAGGTCATTTCCCCAGGCGAGGGAAACTTTTCAAAGGGGTCTAAAGGACAACGGTCTCCTGCAGAGTGGATGGAATAAGCTGCCAAAGCAAATAGTGGAGGCTGATAGAAATACATTTAAAAGGCATGTGGATGGGTGTATGAATAGCAAAGGTTTAGAGGGATATTGGCAAAATTGTGGCAAATGTGACGAGAAACGTCATGCAGGAGTTGGTCCGAAGGGCCTGTTTCTGTTCTGTACATCTCTATGACTCAATGTCTTGAAATGAGTCCACATTATAGAAAAGGAGGTGCTGGAGGTTTTAAAACACAAATGTAGATAAATCCCCAGGACCTGATCAAATGGATCTCAGGACATTGTGGAAAGCTGGTGAAGAAATTGTAGGGCCTCCAACAGAGATATTTGTCCCATAGAGAGCTGCATGTGATAGGCTGTTAGACTGGAGGGTGGCATTGTGGACAGTGAAGAAGGTTTTCTGAGATTACAAAGGGATCCTGATGAAATGTGTGAATGGCTGAAAAACTGTAGATGGAGTTCAGTCTGAATAAATGCGAGGTAATGCATTTGGTGCAACAAACACGTGCAGGGCTTATACAATTAATGGCAAGACCTTCAGTAGTGTTGTAGAACAGAGGGACCTCAGGGTTCAGCTACATAATTCTTTAAAGTTTGTAACACGGAGAGACAAGATAGTTTTAAAAAAGGTGCTTGCCTCACTTGCTTTCATTGCTCAGTCCTTTGGATATCGGAGTTGGGAAGGCACCTTGAGATTATACAGGCCATTGGTGAGTCCTCTTCTGGAATACTGTGTCCAGTTCTGGTCGCCCAGTTATAGGAAGGATATTATGAAGCTGGAAAGGGTTGGGAGGAGATTTACTGGGATGTGGCTGGGTACGAAAGGCTTCAGTATAAAGAAAGGCTGAATAGGTTGGTATTTTTCACTGAAACCTGAATGTTGACAGATGACCTCATAGAAGTTTATAAAATCATGAGGGGGATCGATAGAGTTAATGGGAGTTGTCTTTTCCCATGGACAGGGGAGTTTCAAGACAAGGCACAACATTTTTAAGTTTAGTGGAGAGACATTTTACAAAAAAAGACACGAGAGGCACATTGTAACACAGAGGGTGGGTTGTGTGTGAAATGAACTTCCCAAGGAAGGGGTGAACATGGGGACAATTACAATGTTTAAAAGACATTTGGATTAGTACAGGAATAGGAAAGGTTTGAAGGGATATGATCCAGGAACAGGCAGGTAGGGTGAGATCCGTTTTAGAGTATGGTTAGTGTTAACCGAACAGTGCGGTATGACTCTCTGACTATGATTACAATGTTGTGTCATCAATTAAGAAAGGCTGCAAGAGAAATCCAGGGAACTACAGACGGATGAGCGAGACATCAGGGTGGGTCAGTTGTTGGAGGTCATTCTGAGAGGTAGGCCTTACATGCATTTGGAAAGATAAGGTCTGATTACAGACAGCCAGCATGGCTTTGTGCATGCGAAAACACGTCTCACAAACTTGAATGGAGTTTGCTCAAGATGTGACCAAAAAGATAGACGAATGCAGAGCAACAGACGTTGTTTCTGGCTGGAGGCCTCTGACCAGCAGTGTGCTGTAAAGATTGGTGCTGGGACCACTGTTGTGCACCACTTACATAAATAATTTGAGTGAAAATACAGGAGTCCCTGTTCGTATGCTTATGGATACCAAGATTAGCGGAAGAGTGGGCAGGGAATATAGTTATCGAAGGGGATGGTAATCAACTGGGCCAAGGAATGAAAGATGGAGTTTAATTCAGGTGTTGGATTTAGTTAAGACAAACCAGGGAAGACTAACATGGGTAATGGTTGGACCCTGGACAGTGTTGTAGAAAAGGGAGAGACCAAGGGGTGCAGTTACATTGTTCCTTGGACTGGCATCACAGGCCGACAGGGTGTTGAAAGCGGCAATTGGCACACTTGTCTTCATTGGTCAGAGCATTGAGTACACGAGTTGGAGATATTGGTAACACTGTCGTCAATATTTCTCCTGGGCAGAGGAGGCCACGGGGTGACCTTATAAAGGTTTATGAAACCATGTAGGGTCTAAGTAAGGTGAATTGCCAAGGGTAGGTGAGTCCAAAGCTAGAGGCATAAACGTGAGGTGAGAGAGCAAGGATTTAAAGAGGGATCTGAGGGGCAACATTTTCCACAGAGGATGGTGCATAGACGGAATAGACTGCCAGGGGAAATGGTAAAAACAAGTACAATTACGACATGGAAAAGACACTCGGGCAGGTACATGGAGAGGAGAAGGTTTGAAAGGATATGAGCCAACACAGGCAAACGCAACTCATTCCATTTGGGAAACCTCGGCCGAAGAGTCATGCCGTACAGAAACAGACCCGATGTCTCCAGTTATTGGAGGAGGAGACTATCGAGACAAGGTATGTTGTAGAGACAGAAGCAAGTTACAGCGATACGGATGGTCATCTGGATTGGAGGTTTCAAATATGTGAAATAATTGGTGAGAGGGGAGGAGATGACCGAGATAGGAACTGTTATAGGAGTTAGAATGATTGAAGACACTGGTCCTCAATACAAGCCATATGCTTTCCCCTCAGTTGTTCTGATGCTCCCTAAGAAAGCACAGGCCTGGACTGATAACTGGGAACTCCCGATGCTGTCTCATTACAACAAAACTTGCAGCAGGCGTGGTGATTGAGCCTGGGGTGTATCTGTACTGTGCTCCCCCTCCAGCACTTTCCCCATGTCATGTCTTGTTAGCTGATGTTTGGATCCCCTTTATTACTTTCTGCTCTGTGCACTGGAATGATCTTACCTGGCAGCAGGATTTATTGAAGACTCCCAACCTCCCTGACTTTGTCTTTCTGGCTGACCAACCATCATCCAAACCAGCAGTTGGCAAGTCTATTGAGTCAGGAACTCCATGAGTACCTGTAGAAGACACAGAAATAGGCAGAATGGGAAATGAGACTAATGCTTTGAGGGTTACACATATAGAATGGCACTGACCCCACAGAGATCTGGAAAATCCCAGTCTCCATTCCTGACCTGTGCTGCCTCATCTCTCTGGAGTGGAGAATTCTGTTGGCTCATGATCTGGAGTAGCTTCAAGAGTGAGAGACGCTGACAGAGGCAGCAATTAGACCCTCACAGTGAGGGATACCACATGGAGAGGTACTGAGTCACATCACCAGAGTGCTGGGTCAAACAATTGTGCAGGAAGAAAGTGTTTTGATTCATGTTGCACTGGGATATACAAACTGTGAGCAGGCGAAGTGATGGCCTAGTGGCATTATTGTGTGACAATTTACCCAGAAACTCAGCAAGTGTTCTCTGGACACAGGTTCAAATCCCACCATTGCAAATGATTGAATGTGAATTAAATGCTTCAAAAAAGATGTAATTAAAAACCTGTAAGTGACTATTAACCAATTACTGATGTTAAGAAAAATCCATCGGGTGCATTCCTGTCTTTGGTGAAGTAATCTAAAGTGGGATTGGGATATCACAGGTATTACAGAAACAACAGCTGAGGGAGGGACAGGACAGGCAGCTCAATGTTCCAGGGGACAGATGCTGCAGGAAGGACAGAAGGGGAGCTGAGAGAGGAGGAGAGCTGCTGGTTCTGATGGAGTGAAACATCCCAGCAGGACTGAGAGAGGATATTCCTGCAGGATCGCCCAGTGAAGCTGTGTTCATGGAATTAATCAATAACAATGGGGCTTCCCTTTCCTCGGATTGTTCTACAGACCCCGAGAGCCCCGCCCACCTGCACCTTGACCTTCTCAAGATGGCGGCCCAGAGGCCCGCGCTCCCTCTTCCCTCAAACAAATGGCGGCCGTGACTCTGGGCCGCTTCCCTGATCAGAGACCGCCACCTCCTTACCCGGGCCTGGAGGGTCTGTTTCAGGTTTTTTTTAAGCTTTATCCGGGACTTGTGAATTCTCTCCGCTCCTTTCTCCCGGCGAGGCTCTAATCACCGCTCTCTGAAGCCGATCGCAGCCGCTGCCAAAGAAAACAGCTCCATATCTCTCTCTCTCTGTCTCTGTCCCGACCAATGTGACACTGCGCATGCTCTGCATAGATACCAAACCGCGCGTGCGCCAGAGATTATCAGTGAGCTCATAGCGAATATTCATACCTGCACAGACTGATGGGTAAAATATTATTCATTAACAATTGCTTTGTCGAGTTACAGTCATAGAGAGGTCTAGTATGTAAATAGATTGTCTGGTCCAAATCAACCATAACGGCCAGGTATGTAAATTACCAATCGTTCTGGGAGTTTGAAAAGAATTTTCTCACTCGATTTATGCAAATCGATTTGAAATATGTACGTTATCAGATTTACATTTCAACTACAGGATTTCTTAAAGTCTCACATTGATTTATGAGAGAGATTTAATGCTCCACTATATCATGACAATGATCAATCCTGCAAAATAGTTTGCTGTCTGACCAATCTTGAAGCGTTCACTCCCCGAGAATGCTTTGGCCCCTCTCCTCACTCACTCTGGTTGGAGGACCGGCCACTACTCGGTCCTTCTGTTCCGCCCCTTCCTCCCAATTGCAGAGTTGATTCGGGCGTGACTGAGCAGGCAAGGGACAAAGGAAGATCGAGTCGATGTTTTGTGACGTGGTGAAAATATTCCGAATCTTGGACCGAGAGGCCTGGGTTCAATTCACAGCTTGTGCAGGTGTGTGTAACAACAACTTTTAACAGGTTAATTAGGAAAAACAAGGGAAGTCAGGAACAGAGAGAAAACATGCATGCAATGTGGTGGGGCTCTCAATGCTCAGATGATTTGACTCTTTACCAAGCGTTTCAGGGTCCCAGTACAGACTGTTGCACTCCTCTTAGTGCACAGCCAGATACCACGATTGTGGGGCAAAATGTTGTGGTGGGATATAGAGGTGCTTTTCTGGAAGGCGTTCGGTTTTTGTGGTGAAAACAGTTGAGAAGGAGTGGGGTTTTGTATGGAGCTACCTGCCCCCTCCTGTTGCAGCATCTTATTATTGCCCTGACTCTACCTCGTACATGGAGAAAGTGAGGACTGCAGATGCTGGAGATCAGAGCTGAAAAATGTGTTGCTGGAAAAGCACAGCAGGTCAGGCAGCATTCTCTACCTCGTACATGTTTGGTAGAGATCAGTGACACTTCGTAAGCTCACAATACAAGATCCATCACTCTGTGTAAGACAGTAAAAATCTCTTGTAGCACAATAGCCAGAGAACAACACAGCGCAAAACAGGCCCTTCATTCCTTGATGTTGCGCCGACCTGTGAACTATTCCCAGCTCGTCCCCCTAAACTATCCCAAAATCACCCATGTGCTTATCTAAAGGGTTGTTTAAATCTCACTAATGTGGCTGTGTTAACTATATTAGTAGGTAGTGCATTCCACACCCTAACCAGTCTCTGAGTAAAGAACCTGCCTCTGACATCTGTCGTAAATCTATCACCACTCAATTTGTACTTATGCCCCCTCATACACTCTGATGTCATCTTCCTAGGAAAAAGACTTTCACTGTCTACCCTACTTAAGCCTCTGATCATCTTGCATGTCTCTATCAAATCCTCTCTTAGCCGCCTTCTTGCCAATGAGAACACGTTCAAATTGCTCAACCTTTCCTCATAAGACCTTCCCTCCAGACCACGCAACATCCTGGTAAATCTCCTCTGCACCTCTTCCAATGCTTCCACATCCTTCCAGAAATATGGGCACCAGAACTGCACACAATATTCCAAATATGGCCGCACCAGTGTTTTGATAATTGCAGCATGATATTGTGGTTCCAGAACTCAATCCATCTACGAATGAAACCTAACACACTGTATGCCATCTTAACTGTACACCTGGGGGGCAACTTTCAGGCATCTATGTACATGGACTCCCAACATCCCTCTGCACATCTACATGACCATGAATGTTTCCATTGACCCAGTACTCTGCCTTCCTGTTATTCTTCACAAAGTGCATCACCTCACATTTAGCTGCATTGAACTCCATTTGTCACCCTTCAGCCCAATTCTACAGTTTATCCAAGTCCCCCTGCAACTTGTAATATTCTTCCACACTGTCCACTACTCCACTGACTTTCGTGTCATCTGCAAATTTACCAATCCATCCAGCTATGCCTGCATCTAAGACTAGTATAAAAAATTACAAACAGCAGTGGTCCCAAAACAGATCCTTGTGGCACACCACTAATAACCGCACTGGAGGCTGATTATTTTCCATCATCCACCACTCGCTGCCTTCTTTCAGAAAGCCAGTTTCTAGTCCAAACTGCTAAAGCACACTCAATTCCAGTCGCTGCATTTTATCTAAGAGCCTACCATTTGGAACCTTATCAAAGGCTTTACTGAAGTCCATGTATACCACGTCAACTGCCCTACCCTCATCTATATGCTTGGTCAACATCTCAAAAATACTCAATGAAGTTTTTGAGACACGACCTGCCCTTGACGAAACCATATTGATGATCTGAAATCATATTGTTGTTTGCCAGATGATTACAAATATTGTCTCTTATAATCCTTTCCAAAACCTTTCCTACAACAGAAGTAAGGCTCATTGGTATATAATTACCTGGGTCATCTCGACTGTCCTTCTTGGTCAAGGGCACAACATTTGCAATCATCCAGTCCCCTGGTACTGAACCTGTAGGCAATGATGACTCCATATCAAAGCCGAAGTATTTGCTATCTTCTCCCTAGCTTCCCAGAAAATCCACAGATAAATCCCATCCAGCCCCTGGGAATTGTCTACTTTCAATCCTTCTCGAATTGATTACACCTGTTCGTAACTAACCTCGATCCTTTCTCATCTAACATCTTCTACCTCATTATTGTCTTCAATATTCTCATTTTCCTGAGTGAAAACCAATGAGAAATATTCGTTTAGCACCTCTCCAATTTCCACAGTGTCCACACTCAACTTCCCACTTCTGTCTTTGATTGGCCCTATTCCTACCCTATCCTTTATTCCTCACATACCTATAGAAAGCTTTAGGGTTCTCCTAAAGCTGTTGGGGGGGGACAGCCTTGCAGGTGTAAGCTGCAGTGAAGGGGTCTGTGGCTCTGAGATTCAGAAGGGAAAGGGGGAGAAGAGGAGAGCGCTAGTTATAGGGGACTCTCTAGTTAGAGGGACGGACAGGCGGTTCTGTGGACATGGGCGAGACTCTCGGATGGTTTGTTGCCTCCCGGGTGCTAGGGTCCGAGACGTCTCGGACCGTGTCTTCAGAATCCTTAAGGGGGAGGGTGTGCAGCCAGAAGTCGTGGTACACATTGGCACCAATGACATAGGTAGGAAGAGGGGTGGGGAGGTCATTCAAGAGCTCAAGGAGTTAGGCTGGAAGCTAAAAGCTAGGACAGACAGAGTCGTCATCTCTGGGTTGTTGCCGGTGCCACGTGACAGAGAGGCAAAGAATAGGGAGAGAGTGCAGTTGAACACGTGGCTGCAAGGATGGTGTAGGAGGGAGGGCTTCAGATATTTGGACAATTGGACTGCATTCTGGGGAAGGTGGGACCTGTATAAACAGGACGGGTTGCACCTGAACCAGAAGGGCACCAATATCCTGGGGGGTAGGTTTGCTAGCACTCTTCGGGGGGGGTTTAAACTAATTTGGCAGGGGGATGGGATCCGGACTTGTAGTCCAGCAAGTAAGCTAGCTGTGTGTCAGGATGTCCAAGACTGTAGGGAGGCTGTGGAGAAGGTAGCACTGACAGGGACTACTTGCGGACACAGAGATGGGCTCAAGTGCGTATACTTCAATGCAAGGAATCTCAGAAATAAGGTGGGTGAACTTAAGGCGTGGATCGGTACCTGGGACTACGATGTTGTGGCCATCACGGAAACATGGATAGATGAGGGACAGGAATGGCTGTTGGAGGTTCCTGGTTACAGATGTTTCAGTAAGATTAGGGAGGGTGGTAAAAAAGGAGGGGGGTGGCATTGCTAATTAGAAATGGTATAACGGCTGCAGAAAGGAAGTTTGAGGGGGATCTGCCTCTGGAGGTAGTATGGGCTGAAGTCAGAAATAGGAAAGGTGCAGTCACCTTGTTGGGTGTTTATTTTAGGCCCCCCAATAGCAGCAGAGATGTGGAGAAACAGATTGGGAAACAGATTTTGGAAAGGTGCAGAAGCCACAGGGTCGTAGTCATGGGCGACTTCAACTTCCCAAATATTGATTGGAAGCTCTTTAGATCAAGTAGATTGGATGGGGTGGTGTTTGTGCAGTGTGTCCAGGAAGCTTTTCTAACGCAGTATGTAGATTGTCCAACCAGAGGGGAGGCCATATTGGATTTGGTACTCGGTAACGAACCGGGACAAGTGGCGGGCTTGTTAGTGGGTGAACATTTTGGTGATGGCGACCACAATTCTGTGACTTTCACCTTGGTTATGGAGAGAGATAGGTGCGCACAACAAGGAAGTTTTTACAATTGGGGGAAGGGAAATTACGATGCTGTAAGACAGGATTTGAGGAGCATACGTTGGGAGCATAGGCTGTCAGGGAAGGATGTGGTGGAAATGTGGAACTTTTTCAAGGAGCAGATACGACGTGTCCTTGATATGTATGTACCGATCAGGCAGGAAAGAAATGGTCGTGTGAGCGAGCCTTGGTTGACGAGGGAGGTTGAATGTCTAGTAAAGAGGAAGAAGGAGGCTTACATAAGGTTGAGGAAACAAGGTTCAGACAGAGCAGTGGAGGGATACAGGATAGCCAGAAGGGACCTGAAGAAAGGGATTAGGAGAGCTAAGAGAGGGCATGAAAAATCCCTGGCGGATAGGATCAAGGATAACCCCAAGGCATTCTATGCGTACGTGAGAAACCTGAGAGTGACGAGAACGAGGGTAGGTCCGATCAAGGACAGTGGTGGGAGACTGTGTATTGAGTCGGAAGAGATAGGAGAGGTCTTGAACAAGTACTTCTCTTCAGTATTTACGAACGAGAGGGACCGTATTGTTGAAGAGGAGAATGTGAAACGGACTGATAAGCTAGAAGAGATACCTGTTAGGAAGGAAGATGTGTTGGACATTTTGAACAACTTGAGGATAGACAAGTCCCCCGGGCCTGACGGGATATATCCTAGGATTATGTGGGAAGCAAAAGAGGAAATTGCAGTACCGTTGGCAATGATCTTCTCGTCTTCACTGGCAATTGGGGTGGTACCAGGGGACTGGAGAGTAGCGAATGTTGTGCCCCTGTTCAAAAAAGGGAATAGGGATAACCCCGGGAATTACAGGCCAGTTAGTCTTACTTCTGTGGTAGGCAAAGTAATGGAAAGGGTACTGAGGGATAGGATTTACGAGTTTCTGGAAAGACACTGCTTGATTAGGGACAGCCAGCACGGATTTGTGAAGGGTAGATCTTGCCTTACAAGTCTTATTGAATTCTTCGAGGAGGTGACCAAGCATGTGGATGAGGGTAGAGCAGTGGATGTAGTGTACATTGATTTTAGTAAGGCATTTGATAAGGTTCCCCATGGTAGGCTTATGCGGAAAGTCAGGAGGCATGGGATAGAGGGAAATTTGGCCAATTGGATAGAAAACTGGCTAACCGGTCGAAGTCAGAGAGTGGTGGTAGATGGTAAATATTCAGCATGGAGTCCAGTTACAAGTGGAGTTCCGCAGGGATCAGTTCTGGGTCCTCTGCTGTTTGTAATTTTTATTAATGACTTAGATGAGGGAGTCAAAGGGTGGGTCAGTAAATTTGCAGATGATACAAAGATAGGTGGAGTTGTGGACAGTGAGGACGGCTGTTGTCGGCTGCAGAGGGACTTAGATATGATGCAGAGCTGGGCTGAGGAGTGGCAGATGGAGTTCAACCCTGCCAAGTGTGAGGTTGTCCATTTTGGAAGAACAAATAAGAATGCGGAATACAGGGTTAATGGTAGGGTTCTTGGTCAGGTGGAGGAACAGAGGGATCTTGGGGTCTATGTACATAGATCTTTGAAGGTTGCCACTCAGGTGGATAGAGTTTGTAAGAAGGCCTATGGAGTATTATCGTTCATTTGCAGAGGGATTGAATTCAAGAGTCGTGAGGTGATGTTGCAGCTGTACAGGACTTTGGTTAGGCCACATTTGGAGTACTGTGTGCAGTTCTGGTCGCCTCACTTTAGGAAAGATGTGGAAGCTTTGGAGAGGGTGCAGAGAAGATTTACCAGGATGTTGCCTGGAATGGAGAGTAGGTCGTACGAGGATAGGTTGAGAGTTCTCGGCCTTTTCTTGTTGGAACGGCGAAGGATGAGGGGTGACTTGATAGAGGTTTATAAGATGATCAGAGGAATAGATAGAGTAGACAGTCAGAAACTTTTTCCCCGGGTACAACAGAGTGTTACAAGGGGACATAAATTTAAGGTGAAGGGTGGAAGGTATAGGGGAGATGTCAGGGGTGGGTTCTTTACCCAGAGAGTGGTGGGGGCATGGAATGCGCTGCCCGTGGGAGTGGTAGAGTCAGATTCATTGGTGACCTTTAAGCGGCATTTGGATAGGTACATGGATGGGTGCTTAATCTAGGATAGAAGTTCGGCACAACATCGTGGGCCGAAGGGCCTGTTCTGTGCTGTATTGTTCTATGTTCTATGTTCTATGTTCCTTTATTCTATTCACTAAAGACTGCTCGTGTCCTCTCTTTGCTCTTCTTAACTCTCTTTAAATCCTTCCTAGCTGATTTGTAAGTCTCCATCGCCTCATCTGGACCATTTGGCTCATCAACACATAAGCCTCCTACTTCTTCTTAACAAGAGATGCAATTTCTTTGGTAAACCACGGTTTCCTTACCTTATCACTTCCTCCCTGCCTGACAGGGACATACCTATCAAGGACACGCAATATCTGTTCCTTAAACCAGCTCCACATTTCCATTGTCTGCTTCCACTGCATTTTGCTACCCCATTCTATGCATCCTAATTGTTGCTGAATTGCATTATAATTGCCACTGCCCCCATCGATAATTCTTCACCTGTGGCATGTACCTATCACTTTCCATCGCTAAACTAAACATAATTGAATTGTAATCACTCTCTCTAAAGTGCTCACCTACAACTAAATCAAACACCTAGTCCGGTTCATGACCAAGTGCCAGATCCAATGTGGCCTCCCCTCTTGTCGGCCCTTTGACATACTGTGTCAGGAAACCCTCCTGTACACATTGGACAAAAACTGATCCATCCGACATCCTAGAGTTATAGCATTTTGAGTCAATGTCAGGGAAGTTAAAGTCCCCCATAATGACCACCATGTTACTTTCACTCCTACCCAGTGTAATTTTGCTAATCCTCTCTTCCCCCTCCCTGGAACTCTGCAGCAGCCTATAAAAAAAATCCAAGCAGTGTGACCTCCCCTCTCCTGTTTCTAACCTCAGCGCACACTACTTCAGTAGAGAAGTCCTCATCAAAAGTTCTCTCAGCCACCGTTATACTATCCTTGACTAACATGACATGCATGGGCCCATTGCAGTGCTTCAAACTACATGAGGCAGCCATACTCTCTATGACAGACAGACTCAGTCCAGAACCTCCTCTGTCTTAAGACCTTATGCACTGCCTGCACTCCTCGATTTCCCCTTTGCACGTTCCCTTTCCAACCCACCCCACCTGCATCACTCCACAATTGGAGCTGCCAAGGATAGAAGTCTGTGGAATACCCTCCCTAACCTTCTCTATCCTCCCTTAAGATGTAATTTAAAATCATTCTCTTTAATCAATGTTTTGATCATCCATGAAGCACCTTAGGAGGTTTGCTATTGTGAAAGATTCCATACAATGCAAGCAGTTGTTTTTATTGCCATACATTTGGAGAAACAGGAATGATGCTTTCAAAATTCTAACAAGAAAGTCACTGATAGGCACAGTGTGTAGGCTAGATAATAACGTCACGTTGGGATGGACAATAAACAAAGAAATAACTAAAGCCTGTAAAAATGGCATGTCTATTATCATGGGTGATTTTAATCCAAATGTAGATTGGTCGAACCAGCTCAGTCAGGGTAGCCGTGAGGAGTTCATTAAGTGTATCCATGACAGTTTTTTTGAATAGTATGAAATGGAACTGACAAGGAGCAAGCTATCCAAGATCTGGCCCCCGTGCAATGAGACAGGAATAATTAATGACCTCAGTGTTAGGGATCCTCTTGGAAGAAGTGATTACTGTATGGTTGAAGTTAGAACACATATGGAGAGTGTAAAGATAAAATCTAATACCTTGGTCCTGTGCTTGAACATGGGGAACTAAAATAGAATGAGGGAGAACCTGGATAAAGTCGACTGGAAACAAAGATTTTATGGTGGGACAGTTGATGAGCAGTGAAAGATTTTCAAAGACATTTTAGGAAGTGCTCAGCAAAGGCATTTTCCAGTGAAAAGGAAGGACTGTAAGAAAAGGCCTTTGACAAAAGATAGGGAATTCTACACCAGTTAGTTTATTCTCTGTAGTGGGAAAGATGCTTGGGTCTATTATCAGGGAAGAAATAGCAGGGAATCTCGATAGAAATTGTCCCATTGGGCAGACAGAGCATGGATTCATGAAGGGCAGGTCATGCTTGACAAATCGTTTGGAATTCTATGAAGACATTTTGAGCAAGGTGGACAACGGGGACCCAGTGGATGCGGTGTGCTGGATTTCCAAAAGGCCTTCAACAAGGTGCTGTGCAAGAGGCTGTTGCATGATGTAAGGGTGCATGGGATAGAGTATTAGCATGGATAGAAGATTGGTTGATTAACAGGAAGCAAAGAGTGGGGATAAATAAGCCTTATTCTGGCTGGCAATCAATAACTAGTAGCGTGCCTCTAGGATCAGTGTTGGGACTGGAATTATTTAGAATTGATACAGATGATTTGTAGTTGGGGACCACATGTAGGGTGTCAAAGTTTGCATATGACACTAAGATGAGTAGCAGAACAAAGTGTGTGGAGGACTGTGAAACTTTGCAGAGGAACAGAGATACATTGAGTGAGTGGACAATGGTTTGGCAAGTGGAATATTATGTTCATAAATGTAAAGTCATACTCTCTGGTTGGACTAATATTAGTAAAAAGATTATTACTTGAATTTTTTAAAAAATGCATTATTTACTATGCAGAGGCACCTGAACATCCTTCGGTAGGAGGGTTGGTCACCAGGTACAACAATCAATTCAGAAGACAAATGGAATATTGTCCTTCATTGCTGAAGGGATTGTGTTTAAAAGCAAAGGTGGGCTATAGTGGGTGCTGGTGATCCCACACCTGGAGTACTGCATGTAGTTTTTTTATCTCCTTTCTTGCTCAAGGATGTACTGGCACTAGAGGGAGTGTAGAGGAGGTTAACTATGTTGACTCCGGAGGTGGGGGGGTTGGTTTAACAGAGACTGAGTAGATTGGGATTATATTCATTGGAATTAAGAAGAATGGAAAGATATAAAATAATGAATGGAATGGATAAAATAGAAGTTGAGAGGATGTTTCCACTGGCAGGTGAAGCTAGGACAAGAGTGCATTGCCTCAAGATTAGAGGCAGCAAATTTAGGATTGAATTGAGAAGGAACTTCTTGACCTCTATGGAATGCATTGCCCAGCGAAATAGTTGATGCTCGTTCAGTAAACGTTTTTAAAGCTAAGTTAGTTTTTTTTAAAAAAGAAAATTAATTAAGGAATACGGTAAGAATGTGGGTAAATGGTTCTGCATCCACAAAATGATCAGCCATAATCTTATTGAATGGTAGAGCAGGCTCGAAGGGCAGGACGGCCTTCTCCTTTTCCTAGATCTTTTGTTCTTATATTATGCATGCCTCCGTCACTCGTGACTTGGAGGTGCTGGTGTTGGATTAGGATGGACAAAATTAAAATTCACAGAACACCAGGTTATAGTTCAACAGGTTTATTTGGAAGCATTACTTTGCTGGTCCATAATCAGGTGGTTGTGTGATTTTTAACTTGTAACTGAGAAATAGCAACAAAAGCCACGAAGCAGTGCGCAAGCTCCAGCCAACAGTTGGTATTGTAGACAATGAAGAAGGTTATCTCAGAATACAGTGGAATATTGATCAGATGGGCCAATGGGCTCAGGAGTGGCAGATAGGATTCAGTTTAGACAGATTAGGTTAGGATATCTGGTTAACATCGACAGGTTGGACCGAAGAAGTGATTGATGTCAGCGGCGGACCAATGCCTAGGCAGGGGAGGAGCTGGAGGACCTGGCGGGGCAGTTGGTCCTCCGGCCAATCAGTGAATAAGGGCGGGACTAGACTATACCACGTGATCATCCTCGCGGCGGGTGCTCATTTTAGGGACATATGTGCGGAGTGCTGTTGGTAAGGAAAGAAATAAACAGCAGGAGGTGGGAGGGAAATGGTGTTGGTATGGTCTGAGAGGTTTTACAATCATTTGGTACACATCGGAAAATACAAATTTGAAACTTACAGTCCAGTTTTTGCAGCAAATGGGAAAATGCCTCGTTGAGTAATCGGTCCGAGTGAGCGCCGCCATCTTTATTCGGGGCAATGATTCACTGGACACGTGGGCGGCCGCTAGCTTTGTGGGGGGCAAAGTTCAGAGGGATGTATGTACAGCCTTCCCTGGTAAAAAGAGTCATAGGGCAGGATTTACACAGATCACATTCAAACCCAGAGAAATGGACTTTTTTCTGGATTTGTTTCATTATTCATTTAAATGATTTGGATATGAATAGAGGCCGTATAGTTAGTAAGTTTGCAGGTGACACCAAAATTGGAGGTATTGTGGACAATGAAGAAGGTTATCTCAGAGTACAGTGGGATATTGATCAGATGGGCCAATGGGCTGAGGAGTGGCAGATAGGATTTAATTTAAATAGATTAGGTTAGGATATCTGGTTGCCATAGGTTGGACCGAAGAAGTCTGTTTCTGTGCTAGACATCTTTGACTGTGGGATCATAAAAGTGAACTCTGCTCTGGTTCACCTCTGGGTTCTCTGATGTCTACTTGTTCATTATCTGGCTTCCTCAGTCTCTCATGGGTATATTTTTGCTCTGTATACTATTTTACTATTACTTTCACAGCTGTTTTGTAAATGAATTGTAAAATGTAGAGCTGGAAAAACACAGCAGACCAGGCAGCATCCGAGGAGCAGGAGGATCAACGTTTCGGGCATAAGCCCTTCTTCAGGAATGTAAATGAATTGTCCACTGCTGCCCGGCTCCTGACCATGTGCTGTTCCATTATCAGGTTATTTTTTCCACAATATCTTTGACAGTCAAGAATTCTTTTTTCCAATAAGCGAGTGCATTTTCCTTCAATTTCTGACAGTCAAATTCTGCACCATTTTCATTCCCTGTAATTCATATTGCACTCCCTGAAACATCAACTGTGTATTTCTCCTTCCACAGAAACCAGTGATCAATGCCAAAGCCTTGTTGCCTGTGAAGAGGGTGATGTTTGACTGCCTTGTACTGCTTCAGTTTGTATGGTGAAGGTGGTTGGGTAAGAGACATTACAGATTATTCACTCAGTGATATTGAAGAGTAGAAGATATCTGTACAAATCATCATGGTTTTAATTTCACAAAAATATTATTGAGAAGTTTTGACATAAGGCTACAGATGGAGAATATTGTGTCCAGTGACCAAAACAATTGCCAAATAAGCAGTTTTTCAAGAATGCCTTAAAGGAAGAAAGTAGATCTTGGAGAGTTAGAGTGGGGATTCCAGACCATGTTCCCTTGGAGTCTATAGAAACATTCACACAGGAGAACTCAAAAATAAACACATGATTGAGAGTCTGAATTAAAATGAGTTATTGTGATATGAAAGGGTGTGTGGTGCAGGGAGATAGGAATGATTACAGCCAGGAATTAATTCAAAGGTACGAAAGTAAATTGTTGTTGCTTATAAATCGGAGTCTTTTGATTGATCAGCAAGTTTTGGTACAAGTGAGCACTTCGGCAGTAGAGTTTTCAATATTCTTGAGATTATCGGGAGGGTGAATGTGGGATGCTGGCCAGGAGTGGGTTTAGACAATGAAATCTAGAGTCAACAAAAGGAATGAAGGAGAGTTTTAGCAAATGAGCTGAGACTGTGGTGAGGTCAGGTGATATCACTGAAGTCGAAATAGTGGTCTTGGAGGGGGTCTGGCCTGTCATCCTCACCTCATTCAGCTGTTTGTCAGTTTGTGAATCAAGTCTTTAACAAGCTCAAGAACTGAGTGGCCCTGGCAGAACCCAAACTGGGCATCGCTGAGCAGGTTGTTGCTGAGCAGTTGCTTGACAGCACTGTTGATGAGACCTTCCATCACCTCACTGCTGAGCGAGTGTGGACTGATGGAGGGGAATTGGCTGAGTTGGATCTGCCCTGTGTTTTTGTGTTGGAACATCCCTGAGCAATGTTCCACAAAGTCAGTAGGTGCCAGTGCTGGAGCAGTACTTGCCTTGGTGGGCAGCAGGTTCTGGAGCACAGCCAACAGTATTATTGCCAGAATATTGGCAGGGCCCATACATTTACACCACTTATCCATTTCTTGATCTGATTGGAAATGAGTTTTCAACCAAGTCGATTCATATCTGTGATGTGAGGGACCAATGGAGAAGGCTCATCCACTTGGCACTGCTGGCTGAAAATTGCTGCTAATGCTGTCCTCTTATCTGTTGCATGGATGTGTGAGACCCCTCCATCGGTAAGGGTGGGGATATCTGTGATGCTTCCTCCAGTGAGTTGTTTAATTGTCCATCACTATTCTTGACTAGGTGTGGCAGAACTCCGATCTAATCTGTTGGTTATGGGATCACTTAGTTCTATTTGGTGTTGCTTGTGCTGTTTGGCATGCAGGTTTGGTAGCTGCACCAGGTTGGCACTTCATTTTTAGGTCTGCCTTGTACTGTTCCTGACATGCCCTCCTGCATTCACCGTTGAACCAGGGTTGATTTCCCTGGCTTGATGTTAATGGTTGAGTGGGGGATATCAGGCCATGAGATTTCAGATTGGGCTGGAGTACAGTTCTGCTGCTGTTGTTGGCCCACAGTGAGGCAGAAGTTGCAGGGTCAAGAGGGCTGATTGTGTTGTTGTATTTTCCAGTGCATTGGTAGATGTAATGTGGTCCATCCAGTTTCATTCCTTTGTTGAGACTGTGCAGTGATTAATACAATGAGTGACTTGATGGGCCACTGTCTGGTTTCTTTCCCTCAAGGACATTGTCAATGGCAGAAAAACATCCCCAATGGTTCCATGGCAAACAGTAGATTCTTCATTCCAGTTATTTTTTTCTTGAATTCAGAGCCAACCTCTACCGAATTGGGATTCAAACCTGAACTTCAGTTGTATATTTTAATATTCTTGATAAATGATAAATATGACAGGTTTGTTCACTTATTTTTAGAATCACTATCACAGGTTTTGTTTATTGTTTTGGAGATAAAAACACTGTCCATTATCCTGTCTCCTCCATCCTCCCCTCCAACAACAAGAGTGAGGAGCACATCGAGTTTCTCTGTCCATAACATTGAGACAATCCAATCAGCTGCCTCTGTTTCTTTTCTCCCTCTCCACTAGCCCACCGAGCCAAACTGCCTCACAAGGGTGCTCCTCATTTTAGCCCTAAATTTGCATTTCCTAGAGTCACTTGTCAAGCCTTATTAGAGGTCATCTTGACCATTTACCCTAGTGTAGCGAAATCATGGACATTCCAAATCTCTGTCTCATCCTCCTGCTTGTCACCACCCTCCCCCCCCCCCACCTTTGCAATTCACAGATGTTGTTCCATGATCTATCTGTCTTTTCTGGTTATGTCTTTCTCTCCCGTTCTGCTAAAACCTAATATATGACCTCACCATCATTGGAAAATCCTGCTCCATCTCCACTCTCCCTTTCCTTTCTGAGTTCATTGTATTTGGTGTCCCTCCAGGATCTGTCCTTGGTCCGTCCTGTTTCTCACCTACATACTGCCAGGAGGTAACATCGTCCTAAAGCACCGTGTTAGGTTTCACATCTACACTGACAGTGCCCAGCTCTCCCTCCCCATCATCCCTCTCCATTACTCCACCATTACTCAGTTATCAAACTGTGAACCACGCTTCGATTAGCTGCAATTCACTCCAATGCAACACTGTAATTGTTAAACCCATTGCCTTCAGTTGCTATTCCAAATTCATTTCCCTTACTGCTGTGTCCCTCCCTCTCACTGGGAAGTGTCTGAGGCAGAACTACATTCTTCACAATATTGCTCTCATATCTGACCCCAAGGTGACCTTCTGATCAGACATCTACACAATCACAAACACCAGGAATTCCAATCCCTAAGATGTTGCTTGTCTCCTTCTCACCCCAGCTCCATTGCTACTGAAACCCTAACCTGTGTCGGTGTTGCCTTGAACTTGACAAATCTGAAACAGAACCCTTGATTCCGCGACTGACCCAGAATCTGGTTCAAGACTCACCCGTAATGGGACACATCGTCTCCATATTTACCCTGTCAAACCTTGACAGAATCCTGTATGTTTCAAAGAGATCTCCTCTCAAGTCCAGTGAGTATATTCCCAACTTGTTCAGCCTTTGCTTACAGGATAATCCCTATAAAACAGGGATCATCCCAATGGATCTTCTCTGAAATGCCTCCAATAAACTGCTCTATTTCATTAACTAAAGTGACCAAATCTGTTCAGCTTACTCCAGATGTGGTCTCACTCGCCATTTGTTTAGTTGCCCTAAGGTATATACTCCACATTCTTATATTGCAAACTCTTTGAAATAAGGGACAGCATTCCATTCCCCTTTCCTGATTCCATGCTGTAACTGTGTGCTAGCTTTCTGTGTTTCCTGCTCATTTTCCCTCAGTCCCTTTGTGGTGCAGCTTTCTACAGTTTATCCCAAGTTATAGTCTATTTGCCAACTTGTTGCCCAGGTTTCCTGTGAATATCTCTCTGTAAACAGTTTATAACCTTTTGGAACTTTCCTGTTATGCCTTTTCTAGGAGATTTCCCCCCCTCATTATTCGAAACCTGCACTGTGAGCACTGGGCAGTGGGAAGCATGCACAGTTGCTATCTTCCAGGGATACTCTGTTTCATGACTGGGAGGAGGTTGCTGCCCATTGGTCAGAATGGAGACAACTTGCCCATCGAGCTGCATGAGCCTTTCACACCCCATGTCTTATTGAGGAGGCACAGCGGCAGCACGGAAGGAAAGAAAAGGAAGCAAATCCTGCTCTCCATATCTCACTGAATCTTGGGATATTCTGTCCCATGTTCAGTCACATGAAGTCCAAGGTGGAAACTCCGAGAAACCCACATAGATTTGCCCTTGAAGTGCCTGCTAACCTCCACCAGGGGTAATGTGTACAGTCCTCTTGGGCCAGGAGGAGGCGATTGTATGAGTTTCAAACTTGGGCTGACAGTGACGGATTTTATAAACTTGTATTACAGGCAGATATTCAGATGGTAATCTCAGTCATTGTAACGCCAAACTCTGACAGAATTACTCAATACATCAGGCCCTGGATATTCGTATTGTGTTCCAGATCAATACCATTTGCTGAATAAAAGTTCTCCTTTGAATCAAACCATCCTCTCAATAGATCTTCCCAAATCTTCAACATGTGTCCTGTAATCCTTGTATAATGAGCTGATGGGTGTAAGGTTTATTATTATAATGTGTAACTTTTATAAACCGCTTTGTCACAGCTCCCCAAATTTCCTTTGCTACAAGGAGAATACTCTCAGTTTTTCCAAACCGCTGATTCCCCAATGTCCTGTTTGCTCTCTATAAGGTACACATCAGGATTGTGTTGGAACATTCTCCACTTGCCTGCATTAGTGCACGCCCCCCCCCCCCCCCCCAACAATATTAAAGAAAGTGAACATCCTCCAGGATAAAGTACTGTACCTGAGTGGTTTCCCATCCACCACCTTCAGCATTCTCTTTCCCCACCCTCGAGGCACAGTGGCATCACTGTGTAAAAGATCAAGTCAGCATTGTCCTACCCGACCATAGGACTGCTCTCTCATTAGAGAGAGATGTCTAGTAGTGGTTAACCTGAATATTACCACAGCACAGTCAAGGGGAGAGGTTGAAAAGGAGAGTCCGTTAATTGCGGATGGTTATTCTTGATGTGTATTAGCAACACACATGTCACGTGAACAATTAATGTTAAAAAAGCCCCACAAATTCTGCAACTAAAATCCCCCATTCCTTGAACCATCCTGGTAAATCTCCTGTGCCCCCTCTCAGGGACCCTGCCATCCTTCACAATGTGTGGGCGATCTGTGGTTCGCACAGACCCAGCTGTTCTGAACCCTGTGGGGGGTAGCATAGAGCAACAGTTGCACTAAACCTCACTGTCTGGAAGTGAGTGAGAGACAGAAATCCTGAAGGCATTTAAAATCTATTTAGGAACACACTTGCAAGGCCAAGGCTGACAGGTCTATGGGCTCTGTGCTGGAAAATGGGATTCAAATAGTTTGCTGGGAGATTTCTTTACAGCATAAACCCAATGGACCACAATGTAGACCACAGACGCGTAATGTAGGAATATGACAAGCCACAATAGAAACCAGGTCAGAGAAGGTGATATTAGAATAAATGATACGTGATTGATTAATGTTTTTTGGAGGAAAATGTGACAGAGGTTAAGCGGGACGTTGTGGAGCTCTGGGTGCAGGAATCTAAAATAAAAATGGGTTATCCTGAAGGCTGGAATTAAAGAAAGGCACATCACAGAGATTTGTGAGGGTGGACAAGATTAGAGATAGTGAGGGTGTTGAGACTGGAGGAGATTAGAGATTGGAGGATGTTGCAGAGATGGAGATGTCTTTGATGTAGAGATAGTGATAGTTCTGAGGCTAGAGAGGAATTATAGAGATAAGGATGGGTTGTTAGTTTTCCCAACACTACCTCTTTACTGATAATGATTGTTTCTCTGTCCTCATCTGCCATTGCCTCCATAGGCCTGCGACAATGAGAGTACACAGACAGTATGTTCCTGTTAAGGCCAAGGCTGGGAGGCGTCGAGAATGCTGCATGACCTGAGAAATTGAGGCTCTGGTCAAGAAAATGAAGGAAGGATATGGCAGGTACAGACCCCACTGTGTTTGTGTGAATCCCTAGAGGACTATAAGGGCAGTAGGAGTATACTCGTGGGAAACCAGGAGGCGAAAAAGGGGACATGAGATAGCTTTGGGAAGAAGGTTTAAGGAGAATCCAAGAGATTCTACAAATACACTAAAGACAAAAGAATAACTAGGCAGAGAATAGTGACCCTCAAAGATCAACAAGACTGCCTATGGAACAACAGGAGGTGGGAGAGTTTCTGTAAGTATTTCATGTCAGTTTTTACTGAAAGGGGATATAGAAGTTAGAGAAGTTGGAGAAATAAATAGTGATAACTTGGCAAGTGTACATATTACAGAGGAGGAGGTACTGGATGTCTTAAAATGCATAAAGATGGATAAATCCCTGGAATCTGATCAGGTGTATCCCAGAACTTTGTGGGTAATTAGAGAAGCTTTTGCTGGGCCCCTCGCTGCGATATTTGTATCATCGATCGCCACAGGTGAGGTGCTGGAGGATTGGTGCCATTATTTGAGAAAGGTGGTAAGGAAAAGCCAGGGAACTATAGACCGGTGAGCCTGAAGTCAGTGGCACAGAAGTTGTTGGAAGGGATTCTTAGGGACAGGATTTACATGTCATTGGAAAAGCAAGAAAATATTAGGGAGAGTCAGCATGGCTTTGTGCATTGAAATCAGTAACTTGGACTTGAGAAAGACACAAGGTTTCACATAAAACACTGGTTAGCAGGTTCAATACCATAGAATTCTGGCGGAACTAGCTGTTTGGATACGGAATTGGCTGGAAGGTCAAAGAGTCATAGATGGACAGCACAGAAACAGAGACCCGTCGGTCCAACCAGTACATGCTGATCAGATATCCCAACGCAATCTAGTCCCCCCTGTCAGCACCCGGCCCATGTCCTTCCTATTCATATACACATGAAGATGCCTTTTAAATGTTGCAATCATAATGGCCTCCACCACTTCCTCTGGCAGCTCATTCCATACACGTACCACCCTCTGTGTGAAAACGTTGCCTCTCAAGTCTCTTTAAAGTCTTTCCCCTCATACCATAAACCTATGCCCTCTTGTGCTGGGATCCCCCATGCCTGGGAAAAGACTTTGTCTATTTATCCTATACATGCACCTCATGTTTTTATAAAGATCGATAAGATCACCTCTCAGCCTCCGACGCTGCAGGGAATACAGCCCCAATCTATTCAACCCCCAGCCGAGCTCAAATCCTTCAACCCTGGCAAAGTTCTTGTAAATCTTTTCTGAACCCTTTCAAGTTTCACAACATCCTTCCAATAGGAGGGAGACCAGATTTGTACACAACGTTCCAAAAGTGGCCTAACCAATGTCCTGTGCAGCCACAACATGACCTCACAACTCCTGTACTCAATACTTTGTCCGATAAAGGAAAGCATACCAAATGCCGCCTTCACTATCCTATCTACCTGCACTCCAAGGTCTCTTTGTTCAGTAACACTCACCAGGTCCTTACCATTAAGTGTATAAGTCCTGCTAAGATTTGAGTTTCCAAAATGCCAATCCTCAGCCCATTCACCCATCTGATCAAGATCCCACTGTCCACTACACCTCCAGTTTTGGTGTCATCTCACTAACTATACCTCCGATGTTCACATCCAAGTCATTGATATAAATGATGAAAGGTAGTGGATCCAGCAGTGATCCTTGTAACAGTCCACTAGTCACAGGCCTCCAGTCTGAAGAGCCAGTTCTGTATCCAAATGGTTAGTTCTCCCTGTATGCCATGAGCTCTAACCTTGCTGAGAAGTCAGTGTCATAGTGGAGGGTGCCTTTTGGACTGGAAGCCTGTAATGAGCAGTATGCTGTCAGGCTGGGTGCTGGGTCCACAGCTCTTTGCCATTTATATAAATGATTTCTATGTGAATATAGGAGCTATGGTTAGTAGGTTTACAATAGACACCAAAATTGGAGGTGCAGTGGACAGCAAAGTTACCCGAGAGTACAATGAGACTCCAATTAAATGGGCTGAGGAGTGGGAGATGCAGTTTAATTTAAATAAATATGAGGTTCTGCATTTTGGTAAAGCAAATCAAGGCAGGACTTCTACACTTAATGGAAAGGTCCTGGTGAGTGTAGCTGAACAAAGAGATCTTGGAGTGCAGGTTCATAGTTCCTTGAAAGTGGAGTCATTGATAGGCAGGGTACTGAAGAAAGTGTTTGGTGTACTTGCCTTTATTGGTCAGTGCATTGAGTACAGGAGTTGTGACGTCATTTTGCGGCTGTACAGGACATTCATTCAGCCACTTCTGCAATTCTGTTTTCAGTCCTGGTCTCCCTGCTATCGGAATGATATTGTTAAACTTGAAAGGATTTAGAAATAATGCAAAGACATTGCCAGGGTTGAGGGATTGAGCTATAGGGAGAGGCTGAATAGACTGAGGCTGTTTTCACTGGAGAATCAGATGCTGAGAGGTGACCATAGAGGTTGATAAAATCGTGAGGGACATGGAGAGAGTAAACAGCCAGGGTCTTATTCCTGTTGAGGTGAGTCCAAAACTAGAAAGCACAGGCATGAGGGAAAAGACTGAAAAGGGATATTAGGGGTAAAGTTTCAAGCTGAACATGGTACGTGTATGGAATGAGCTGCCAGAGAAAGTGTGGAGGCTGGTACAGTTACAACATTTAAAAGGCATCTCATTGGATATGTGATTGGGAAAGGTTTAGAAGGCTATGGGCCAAGGGCTGGCATGGGGGACAAGATTAATTTAGGATATCTGGTCAGCATGGACAAGTTGGACTGAAGGGTCTGTTTCTGTGCTGTACATCTCTATGACACTAATAAATTAAAATTTAGATTTAGCAGAAGGTCAGACAATTCTCCTTGGAGCTGAGAAGGTTAAGCAGTGATTTTGACCAGGAGTTGATTTGTTTCCAGGGTATTTCATTTAAAGAGAGACAGAGTGAGAAATTTTTAACGTCACAATTTTTAGTAACTATTTTCAGGTAACTGGCAAATAATGCAGGTTAAAAATGTGAAGATTATTTTACTCACTAAGTTCTGAGCATCTGGAACAGTTTGACCAACAGCTGGATGCAGATTCAGTAGTTATTGTCAAAACAAATTTGAAATTTAACTTTTTTAAGGAAGGATTTGGAGGGCTATGTCCAAATGGGAGGTGAGTTGGGATAGATTGGCACCATCTCCAGAGGGAGAGAGTACAGCCCCAATGGGCTGAATAGCCCCCAGCCCCTGTCCTCTGTGATACTGACGCATTCACTGTGAATGATGAAGCTCATCACAGGGCAGAGCCGTAGAGATGTACACCATGAAAATAAACCCTTTGGTTAAACTGGGCAATGCTGACCAGATATCCCAACCTAATCTTGTCCCATTTGCCAACACTTGGCACATATCACTCTACACCCTTCCTATTCATATACCCATCCAGATGCCAAATGGTTTAATTGTACCAACATCCTCCACTTCCCGACAGAAAATTCCATACACGCACCAACCTCAGTGGGGGAAAAAAATTGCCCCTCAGATCCATTTTAAATTCTTCCCCTCTCATCTTAAACCTATGCCTTCTCATTCTGGACTCCCCGACCCCAGGGAAATGACCTTGTCTATTTATCCTACCCAGGCCCCTCATGGTTTTATAAACCTCTATGAGGTCACCCCTCAGCCTTTGATGCACCTGGGAGGATCCCACCACTCAGGTCACAATGGGGCCTGGCTGATTGACACAGCTTCAGACCAGTAGGAGAGTTGGCGTGACCCTCCAGCCAATGGGAGTGAATGAGGGGTGGGTTCAGCAGGCCAACACATGACCATCAGCTTTGCAGACGCAGTGTCACTGTGACGGGGGACTGAATGTGAAGGAGTGGGAGAGACAGCAGATACTGGGAGAGAGATGGAGTTAGTGTGGACTGGGAAGGTTGAAAAACACTATTTCCAACTGCTGGACCTGAATTAGATACTCCGGGTAAATTAGAACCACAAGAACTGTGGATGCTGTAAATCACACACAACCAGAAGGTACTGGAAAAGCTCAACAGATCTGGCAGCATCTGTGAAAAGAAATCAGTTCGCATTTTTGATCCAGTGACGCTTCCTCAGGAGCTGATGTTACTGAGAAAAAAATGTCCGTTTTTATACAGAAGGTAGGGGTTAAGGAGTAAATGATAGGTGGGGATAGAGTCCAAAGAGAGAGATAGGAGCAGTTGGACAAAGGAGTGGATAATGATCTGACGGGGGGGAGGGTGAATAGCTGTTTATGGGGACTGTTAGTGGCTAACCATAGGTAATGTGTAATGACAGGCTACATAATAACAAGGCCTGGTATGTGGGGTAGGGGGCAAAGACACTAGGACGTGGGAGAGTTCAGGACTTAAAATTATTGAATTTGATGTTGAAGCCAGAGGGTTGCAGGGTCCCCAAGTGGGAGATTAGGTGTTGTTCTTCCAGCTTGTGTTAAAGTGTGGCGCTGGAAAAGCACAACAGGTCAGGCAGCATCCAAGGAGCAGGAGAATTGACATATTGGGCATGTCAGCATTTCATCAGAAATGTGGGTGGTGGAATATGGCTGAGAGATAAATAGGGAGGGGTGTTTGGGGTTGGGGGAAGGGAGCTAGGGAGGCAATAGGTGGTTGTAAATGGAGGGTAGAATGGACAATTGGAAAGGAAGATGGGCAGGTGGGACTGTTCAAGAGGGTTTTGCCGAGTTGGAGGGTTGAATCTGAGATAAGTTGGGGGAGAGGAGATGAGGAAACCTTGATGCCGTGTGGTTGAAAGTTCCCAAGGTGGAAGATGAGGTGTTCTTCCTCCAGGTGTCGGGTGGCTCGGATTTGTGGGATGGAGGACTTGCATGTCCTTGGCAGCATGGTGGCGGAGGGGCTGGGGGGTAGCCGAAATGGTCAGCTACAGAGCGGTGGGGTTGGCTGGTGTATGTGTCCCAGAAATGTTCCCTGAAATACTCCACAATTTGGCTTCCTGAGAGCAAGGGACACAATAGGTGAGGTGTTTGGGTGGGCAGGGAATTCTCTGCTGGATGTGGGAGGATCCAGTGGTGCCTTGGATGGAGGTGAGGGGAAGGTGTGGGCACAGGTTTTCCACCTCCTGCAGTGGCAAGCGAAGGTGCCTGGAGTGGAGGGTGGGTTGGTGGGGAGTGTGGATCTAACGTGGAAGTCACAGAAGGTATGATCTCTGTGGAATGGTGAAAGGGGTGGGGAGGGAAATATATCTCAGGGGGTTGGATCTGATGGTGGAAAGAGCAGAGGATGATGCGTTGTATCTGGGTGGAAGGTGAGGATGGTGGGATTCCATCTTTGTTGCATTTGGAGGGGTGGGGTTCAAGGGCAGTGGTGTGGGAAGTGGAGGAGATACACTGGAGGGCATTGTACACCACATGTGCGGGGACATTTGCAGTCTTTGAAATAGGAAGCCATTTGGTATGTTCTGAAGTGTTCTTCCAGCTTGCATCAAACTTCACTGGAACACTGCAGTAAGCATGAGACAGTGATGTTGGACAGGGAACAGTCTTGTGTGTTAAAGAGCAGGCAACTGGAAGCTCAAGGTCTTTTTTGCAGGCACAATGTAGATCATCAGCCGCCACTTCCACCACCGCCACTGAGATGCTAGAAGATTCTTGTCTCCTCCATTAACAGCTTTCCAACTTCCCACTCCTTTATCTTTCCAAATGTTCCTGTGTCTCTTTGGGCTCTGTCTCCACCTATTAGTTACTCTTTAACCCCTATCTCCTGTAGCCCAAAGATCTGTAGGTTCGGTGAATTGGCCCAGCTAAGGTTCCCGTAGTGTTCAGGGATGTGCATTAGTTCGGGGGAAATGGAGAGTAATAAGAGTGGGAGAATGGGTCTGGGTGGGATAAACTTCGGAGGGTGAGTGTGGAATTGTTGGGCCAAAGGGCCTGTTTCCTGAAGGGATTCTAATTTTCCCAGCTGTCATCGGTTCTGAGGAAGGGTCACTGGACCCGTGATGACCCATGGTGTGTGCAGGAGGCGGAAAGGGGAAAGGGGAAAATGGCAGCAGAAACCGGATGAAATGTATCAGTGTAGACTGGGAGGGTTTAGGTACACTCTGTGCAGGTAGTTAGTCTGAATTAGAAACTCTTGGTCCCATGTTTGCAGCAAAGGGGAAGATGGCTTGGGCCTCAGGCAGTGAGAGGACCTGGGTTATGGCCACCATCTTTATTTGGGGCAAGGTACAGCAAGGAGCATGAACGTGTCCTCTTCCCGGGTGGGGGCGGGGTGATTTGAAGAGGAGCATTTACACATCAAACACATACCAAGAGAAGTGTTTACCTTCACTATTCATCTTGCACTGACTGTGAGCTTTGTTTTGTGAATTCAGTTTATAGGATATTAATTCAGAATAATTGAGACTGGGATCTCATTAAACAAGTTTCTACAGTCAGTGGAGTCATCAGGATCTGAATATCATTGGTATTTAACTGTGGAACGAGAAAAGTTTGTCTGTTCTGTCTGTGGGAAAATATCTTCAATATTTTTGTCAAACCAAAAGCAGAAAGATGTTCAAGTTCATGGTTGGATAACCCTTGGGGTATGTGTTCAATTCTTGGCCCTGCAGCTGTGGAAGGGGGTATTGGCCTGAGAGAGAGCACAGATTTATCCAAATTACACCTCGTCTTTTTGCAGGAACTGTCAGATTTTGTCTTAATCATCCACTTTATGATGTTAATCTGTAAACTCCCTACTTCCAATTCTCTGCAAATTTCTCATTGAAATTCCTTGTGGACTCAAATTCCAGCACCATTTCAGGTGGAACGTTCCAGATTCTGACAACTGTCTGTTCATTCAGAAACTGCTGAAGTCCATTATGACTCTGGGGTTACAAAGGGCTGAATTGAAAGATGCAATGCTGGTCCTGAGCTCCCATTGAGATGCATTGGAACAGTACAGGAGGCTGAGGGCAGTGTAGGTGTGACCAGACAATGAAAATGACAGGGCTGCACTGTGAGTGCTGCTTGGCTCAATGAGAGTGTTTTGGAGTTGGATGTAAATAGTGAGGTGAGACAGGGAGAAGGTGAAGCTGAAACTCAGTTTTAGTTCAGGCCTTTCAGAAATTCACAGTCCCAATGGGAACAGCCAATTTGTCAGTGATACCTGTGGAGTATTTAAGTTTTTAAAGTATGACATATCAGCTTAAGTAAAGATTTTTTTTGGTATTATAATGGACATGTTTGAAGTGAAGGAAGGTTACTCACTCATTTAAATTCTCTTAATGGGAATAACTAGATGAATGTAGAGAGACGTTATGACTGGAGCCCTCAGACCCATGGTGTGCTCCTCTTGCACAATGTGGGAAATAAGGGCCGCTTCCAATGTCCCTGACGGCTATTTGTGCAGCAAGGGTTCCCATCTGCAGCTACTGGGAAACTGCCTTTCAGAGCTGGAGCTGAGAGTGGACTCACTGTGGAGCATCTGCAATACTGAGAATATTATGAACAGCACGTTTAGTGAGTTAGTCACACTGCAGGCGAGGGTTACACAGGCAGAAAGGGAATGGGTGACCATCAGATCTAGTAAAAGGCTCAGGAAGTGAGTACAGGAGTCCCCCGTTGTTATCCCCTTCTCATACAGATACTGTATACAGCTTGGGATTCTGTAAGGGTGGGAATGGGTGGGGTGGCTTCTTGGGAAATCAGCATCAGCCAGGTTCATGACACCACAGAGAGCTCTGCTGATCAGAACAAGAGGAATGAGAGTGGCCGGGCTATAATGACAGGGGATTCAATAATCAGGGGTACAGCCAGGCACTTCTGTGCCCACAGACATGAATCCAGGATGGTATGTAATCTCCCTGGTGCCAAGATCCATGATATCATGGAGTGGCTGCAGGACATTCTGGAGCTGGAGGGTAAACAGCCCGTGGTCGTGCAACACACAGATACCAACGATATCGCTAAACAGAGGGATGAGGGCCTGAAAGCTGGACATAGGGAGAGCAGAGATGCATTAAAATGTAGCTCCTGAAATGTAATAATGTCAGACTTACTCCCAGTGCCATGTGCTAATGAGAGCAGGAATGAGAAGGTAGATCAGCTGGATGTGTGGCTGGGGAAATGGTGTACCAGAGAAGGGTTTTGATTCTTCAGGCACTGGGACTGTTTCTGGGTGGGACCTGTATCAGCCTGACCGGTTACCCCTGGGCAGAGCTGAGACAAATCCGGTGGGGGCTTTTGCCAGTTCCATTGGTGAGTTTGTAACTAGTCTGGCAGGGGGATGGGAACGAAAGTGTAGGCTTAGATGGGTCAGATTCAGGACAGGGAATGGGAGGTAGAATATTAATGATGTAGTTAGCGGCTCAGAAAGCCACAGGAAAGGAGGATTAAACGAAGATTGAGTCCCTCTTCAGCCATCAGTCCTGACATCCCAGGAAGGTGAGTCAACAAAATCTGGAGCTGTGTACATGTCGATGACTCTGTGCTTCAGCAAAATGCTGGAAATCTGCAAAAAAAACAAAGCGCTGGAGATCCTCAGCGGGTCTGTCAGCATCTGAAATGGTGACAGATGCAGGAAACATTGCAGCCTTAAAGAAGTGTTTAGATGATCACACCAAGCACTACAATATCGGTTACACGCTGAGTGCCACAACATGGGACTAGCATAAATAGGTGCTTGATGACCAGCATGAATACGATGGGGCTGGAAAGTTGACGTTTTGGGTCAGGGCTATTTATCAAGACTGACAAAGGGTCCCGACCCAAAACGTCAACCTTCCTGTTCCTCTGATGCTGCCTGACCTGCTGCACCTCCCCAGGTCCACATTGTACAGACTCTGACTTCCAGCATCTGCAGTCCTTAACTATCTTCACATCCCAGGACTCATCTGGTGATCCTCCTTTACACTCTCTCAATAACCAGGAGAGCCTTCCTTGGGAAGGGGGAACAAAGGTGTATACAGTACTCCAGGTGTGGTCTCACCAAGGCCCTTCCAGAAAGGGATCCCTGTCCCCATCTTATCCATACTGGTCATCAAGCACACATGCCTGGTGTGATCATCTAAACACTTCTTCAAGGCTGCAATGTTTCCTGCATCTGTCACCATTTCAGATGCTGCCAGACCTGCTGAGGATCTCCAGCACTTTCTGTTTTCTCTGTTATAGAGTATTCAAAGGGGGGATTTGCAGTTGAGAAATTCAAATTGAACTTCATGTTACTTGATCCGTGCCGATCTGAATATCATTGGCCTTTTCATCTGGAAGGAAAGGTGTGTATTCTGTCCGTGGGCGAATATTTCAAATGTCAGTGTGACTGGAAAAGTACTGAGACAGTGAAGTCCATGTTAGTGTGGGGACTTGGTTTTTGAAAGTCTAAAAAATCATGGCACATTTCCCTGGAAGTCAAGCCACAGATTGGTTTTGTCTGAGGACAATTAGCCATGAAACCAGAAAGACCAAAGGATTCCTGCATCATGGAAAAAGCTATGAAAATGGGATTGTTGTAACGGAGTGAATTATGTAATCCATTGGTGTTGTCACATCGGTTCCAGCGCCGTAGGGAAACACGGGAAATGTGATGAATGCAGTGTAGGTTTCAGTTATTCAACTGGAAAGGTGAAGAAGAAATTTACAAGGATGATGCCAGGTCTCAGGGGTTTGAGTTACAGGGAGAGGTTGGACAAGTGAGGACTTTTTTGTTTAGAGCAGAGGGCACTGTGGGGGAATATTTTATAGAAGTGTATAAGACCATGAGAGGCATGGGTAAGGTGAATGAACTCGGTCTTTTTCCCAGGGACTCAAGGATTGGAGGGCATCAGGTTAAAGTTAGAGGAGAAAGAATACATGGGAAACTGAGGGGCAACTGTTCTACACAAAGGTGGTATGTATATGGAATGAGCTGCCAGTGGAAGTGGTTGAGGTGGGTATATTAACAACAAGTAAAAGACATTTGGACAAATACATGGATAGGAAAGTTTCAGAAGCAGATGGGCCAAGTGCAGGGAAATGGGGTTAGCGTGGATGGACATTCTGATTGGCATGGGCCAGTTTGGGCCAAAGGGCCTGTCTCTGCTGCAGGACGCTATAACTCTAAGTGCATTTGCTATTTCTCCCCCTAACTCTGTTGGTATCCTGGTATGTATTCTATCAGGGGAAGGAGACTTGTTTACCTTTAGCTCCATTAGCTTGCCCAGCTCTAACTCTATCGTGATAATGATTGTTTCTTGGTCCTCACCTTCCTCAGTCTCCTTATCAATTACTGGCATGTTCTTCGTATCCTCCACTGTGAAGACTGACTGCTGTGTGCTCATATTCCTGAACTCTGCTGGATAGGAATAACCAGGCACAACTCTGAGAGGTCTTCTTTGAGTCTTTTCTTGATGAGACACGGCAGTTATCTGGAGAGTGTACATGCAAAACACCTCCAGGCAGCATCAGGTAACTCCCCGCCTGTCCGATGTGCCACTCCAATTCTTATACCTTTGTGGTTTGGGACCTTGAATAGAGACTGTCTCTCAGTATTATCTCCATGGCAACGGCAAATAGAAAGTCTAGTTCAGTTCAGCACTTTGTGGTTAACCACCACCCCCGCCCCCCCAACACCCCCGTGGCTCCCTCAAGTACCTGACAGGCACTTCAGTTTCCGTGGGGCTCTCTATCAGGATGCTGATGTGCAGGAGCCAGGGTTGGGGTGGGGTGGACAAAGTTAAAAATCACGCAACACCATGTTATAGTCCAACAGGTTTATTTGGAAGTACAAGATTTTGGAGTGTGCTGTGATTTTTAACTTGATCAGGATTATCTCTATGGTAACAGTTAAGTGCTTCAACAATTACAGAGGCCATATGTTCCCCACACAATAGGTTTCCCTCGAGCAGTGTAAACTGCTATTCTGTCCCTGGGGATAGCTACTCATCACTTTTTATCCCCAATTCCATCATGCTTTCTGTTGATCTTTGAGGTTTTTCCAATCTCTGAATTTATCCTTGGTCTTTGCCAATTTGTATGCCTTCTACTTCAATTTCATAGACTCCCTTATTGCCTTAGACATGGCAGATTACTCCTTTTCCTACAGTCCTTCCTTTTCACTGATACATACTTTTGCTGAGAAATTTGAAAAATTACTTTGATATTCCTCCACTGTCTGAGAACTGTCCCACAGTAAAGTCTTTGCTTCCAGTCTGCATTAGCCAACTCCTGCCTCATCCTGTTGTCGTCTCCTTTGTTTAACCACAGTATCTTGGGATTGGATTTAATCTTCCCGCTTTCCATCTGTGTTCTAAATTCTATCAGACTTATCACAAGTCTTTTTATCAGATTATGAGGTGAGACGATGTTTCCTGGGAGTTTTGGGTTTCATTGTCAGCGACCTTGGCTTTGTAATAAAGTACAGGATAGATATTCACAACAGAGTATTCTGGACGCTGTGAATGTACTACACAGTCTAAAATCATAAATCACTGTCTCCCCTCAGTTTAAAATTGCAAAATCATTATCTCCTACACGCTTCCTCACTACCTAAGTTTAGAACGCTAATCCACCTGACTATCCTGCTGTTTCTGAAAATCTCCTTTGGTGAAGATGGTGAGTTTTGGATTCATCTTTCTGGTTATTACCGTAAGAAGATAAGCCCTGGGCACAGGAGAGGCAATGCAGCCCTTCGAACCAGCTCCACCATTTAATACGGTGATGATTGAGCTCACCTCTGTCTCAACTGGATTTTCCTGCCAGCTCTCTCTCACACTTCAACCCATTGCAAATTAAAAATCTGTATCTCTTCATTAAATTGGCTCATTGTCCTGGCATCCACCGCATTTTGAAAAGGGAATTCCACAGATTCACAGCACATCGAGACAAGTACATTCTTCCTCATGAGAATAGAATAGAGTCCCTATAGTGCAGCAACAGGGTATTCATCCATCGAGTCCACACCAACCCTATGATGAGCATCCCATTCAGACCCACCCATTCCCTGTAACCCTGCATTTCCTGTGGCTAATTGCCTAACCAGCACATGCATGGACCCTGTGAGCAATTTGGCCTGACCAATCCACCTAACCTGCACATCCTTGGACTGTGGGAGGAAACTGGAGCACCGAACAAAACCATGCAGACATGGGGAGAATGTGTAAACTCCACACAGTTGCCTAACGCTGGAATCAAACCCGGGTCCCTGACGCTGTGAGGCAGCAGTGCTAGGCACTGAGCCACCTCTGCTTAAAATCTGCTGCCCATTATTACCCTCCCCACCCCGCAATTGGCTGAATGTATATTCCTTACGTCAGAAGTCTGGGTGTCTAAGTGGATGTCTCAGTAAATCCCAGTGACAGCCCACATGTCCTGTGTGTCTGAATAGATATCCTATAGACAACACCCTCCAGCCCACACTTTCTTTCACTTTCCAGGGGCAGGTCCCCAGAGGCTTCATGGGGACTACAACTCCCAGAGTCCCTGAGGCAGGGACCACACGTGTGTGGGGAAACCCAGCACTGTACATGGACAGGATGTGGACGGGTTTTGGAGCATGTTCTTTGGGGTAACTAGCGGAAAGCATTTCACACTGTGATTGGCAGGAGAAGGGACGCATCTGCCTATAATATTGATCTGTTGGGGGGGTCAAAGTGACACTACGCCTAGTTGGGACCAAGTTCCATTCACAACTTGTCATAACAGTGGGAATTGACCAATGGGAAACAAGGAAGAATCTGACCCATTCTCCCAGCCTGAAGGTTCCTCTTCTGTCCAGGATCTGCCACCTCCCTTTCTGTTTCCTTTTGTTTCATTCTGCTGTTACATTATTGACTTGCAGCAACTGAAGGGAAAGGAAGTGAACCCAGAAAGGGTGCAGACTCTAACCAGGCACGGGAAGTGGTGGCATGGATCTGTTTATCAGTAACTCCATGAGAATGGGGAGGGTGTACTTTAGGGGTAGCAGAGTCAGAATGGTAGGAGAGAGTAAGTGGGCTGGAGGGTTACAGCTTTTGGGGATGAAAGGGGAAAAAGATATTCCAGAGAAACTAGAATTGTCTGCTCTGAATTTCTAACCTGTACATATTCCTTTATACAGGGTGCTAGATGGTGAAGATTTGCAGACTGAAATCTCAAAATCACGTGCAGATTGTGATTAAGTTGACCAGCGTTTGAAGAATTAAAAATGGAGAATCACTGGGCCAAAATCCTGCAACACTCTCTCTCCCAGCATTGTCGGTCTATCTGCGCCAAATGGACTGTGAATGGTACAAGACAGCAGCTCACGACCATCTTCTCAAGGGTAACGAGAGATGGGGAATAAATGCTGGCTGAGCCAGTGATGCCCATATCCTGGAAACGGTTTCTATCTCTAGTTGCTGAAACCCAATTGATGTTACTGCAGGATGAAGAGGGATGCTGAGTGCATCCTCCAGGAGGCAGCACCATCACATTACCCCTGCCTACATCCACACAGTAACACCACAACGCCAATGGAACAAAAGGCAGTGAGGCTAAAGGAGGACTGAAATATAGTTCTTCAAGGTAAAGTCATGAAAGGGGATTGGAACACAGCAGGAAGAGGAGACTGAGCTGGATGGTCAGCTGTTTCCCATTGAATGGTGGAGCAGGATTGAAAGGCTGAATGGTCTCCTCCTGCTGCTATCTCCCAGGTATGTATATAGCCATGGAGCCCGGATTGGAAGAAGTGGGCAGGGATTCTCCAGGAGGTTGCACTTCCACAACAGTTTTCAGTGAGGGATGGTTTGATGGATTTTATTTAACATTTATCTTTAACACAAGGTTTGTAAATTTTGGCTTTAAAATGTTGCAAAAGCTTTTTGCACAGCAAATAAAATTAAAGAAAATAACGTAAACTGTCTGAATATAACAGTTTTAAAGCTTTCAACCTCCTGTAAAACAAAATCCTGTCTATTCCCAGACACCATCACTTTCCAGCTACTCAAACTCCAGGGAAATATTCCCTCCCTGTCTGAACCTTTGGTTTGATTTAACTGCTTTTCAGTTCTCATTCTGTGAGGTGTGAAGCGTTCTTTTTCCCCATTTCTCTGACCCAGAAATGTGAGCACAGCAACCTTCCCACCATCAAAATTATCATTCTGCCATTTTGCTTTTGGTTAACCTATAATCTCCAGCAGTGCAAAAGTGAGGACTGCAGATGCTGGAAACCAGAGCCTAGATTAGAGTGGTGCTGGAAAAGGCCTCTCGCCAAAACGTTGATTTTCCAGCTCCTCGGATCCTGCCTGACCTGCTGTGCTTTTCCAGCACCACTCTAATCTACACATATAATCACCAGCAGTAAACCATTTGTGTAACCAATTGAATATTTCCAAACAAAGCCTATTACGGGTCAAGCAAACCATTACAAGTGACAGAGTGAGAAGGGACTAAATCAAAGTAGAGTTGTGGGGAGGGGGTAGCGGTGGCGATAAAGTACTGTATCCCCTGTGGTGCCCATCGAGAGCATTGATCCACACTACATACTCCTTCTCCAAGGACACCCTGCTGTGTAGCCTTTATCCTCAATCATAGAATAAAATCCCTACAGTGTGGAAGGAGAGAATTGTTCCATCAGACCCCACCGACCATCAAAAGAACATCATTTGCAGATGTTTAGTTTTCCAATACTCATCTTGTGTGTTTCAGAGGAGTTTATTGATGAAATTAGACGGTTTTGAAAGTTGTACATTAGGTCACACATCAGCTATGATCATCATGAATGGCAGAGCAGAGTTGAGGGGCTGAATGGCCTCCTCCTGTTCCAATGAAAGTTACCCATCGGCAGCTTGTTGTTACATTTCCCCTCACTGCTCACTTCACCTCCATGTCTAACACACTGTTACTGACTGAACAAACCTGCTCATGGTCAATGGCTCCCTCTCCTGCCACCCGGGTTTAACTCTCATCATGGAATGCTGTCTTGTATTACTGCAGGAATGCCCACAAGGACTAATCCTGGATGTTCAATGTTTGGGAGAAGATTTGTAGCTCGGGTGCTCATTGTTGTGGTTCTGTTTGCCGAGCTGGGAATTTGTCTTGCAAACGTTTCGTCCCCTGTTGAGGTGACATCCTCAGTGCTTGGGAGCCTCCTGTGAAGCACTTCTGTGCCGTTTCCTCCGGCATTTATAGTGGCCTGTCTCTGTTGCTTCCGGTTGTCAGTTCCAGCTGTCCGCTGTAGTGGCTGGTATATTGGGTCCAGGTCGATGTGTTTGTTCATAGAGTCTGTGGATGAGTGCCATGCATCTAGGAATTCCCTGGCTGTTCTCTGTTTGGCTTGCCCTATAATGGTAGTGTTGTCCCAGTCGAATTCATGTTGCTTGTCATCTGTGTGTGTGGCTACTAAGGATAGCTGGTCGTGTCGTTTCGTGGCTAGTTGGTGTTCATGGATACGGATCGTTAGCTGTCTTCCTGTTTGTCCTATGTAGTGTTTTGTGCAGTCCTTGTCCCATGCAATGATCACGCAGTTTTGTCAATTTGTATTTTAAAGAATTGTCATGAGATTCCTGTTTATTTAACAGTATTATTCATTTATTCTATTCTTATTGTAAAATATTGTTTAATTTCCAGTCCATTACACACAGAAACTACCTAATTAATTCCCATTCAAATTACAACAATAAACAGCTGATTAGTTTTCATTTGAGAAACTACAATGAAACACAATATTGCAGTCCTGCCGTCCTGAGTGGGAACATTATGAAAGGAGCTTATGGAGCTGTGGTAGTATCTCTATTACTAAACCCGAGGGAAGGTTTCAACTCACACCTCCAACAGAAATATATCAAGAGCTGCTCTGAATGTTGATTAGAGAGTACCTAAGCACAGACTGAATTGCTATTCAATCCAACATTAGATCTGCTTTTATCTATTATATCAATAATCACAAAATCTGATACTTATCAGATTGCCAGGTTACCAAGAAAAATGTGTTGGAAAATTCGCTTTAGCCACTTTGCTTTTACAAAAGACTTTAATCTGTCCCTGTTTTCTCTAAGTGAAAGAAATCTGAAGAGGATTTTCACTTTTACGAAAAAAGGGGACATGTTTCCCATATAAATTAATGCTTCTTCGACTAACGCCTTTTCAGATTATGTAAGGTTTCATAATAATGCTTTAATTTCGGATAGTGGGGATATCTGTATCGAATTCTGTCACTTATAAATTCCTGGAGAATATTTGAAACTGTTGCAGAATTCAAGATTACGATGTCTAAGTAATTAGATTGATTTTTTTTTGTTACAAAGGGGCAAGTCCAAACAATTGAAACACATTAAACATTGTTCTCTCATGCTATAAATTTGAAATAAAGTTGATACCTTCTTCAGTAAACTAACAAACTCTACCATCTATTACTTGTCAGTCAGCTGATTGCCTACTTTGTAACTAAATGTTGTGATTCATCTAAATATTACTCTGTCCTTTGATCAAAGTGAATTTGTAATTGTTGTTCAGTTTATGAATTGTCAGATACTTGTTTTTATTTTTCCATTCACCTGTTCATTTTGACCGTAAGATTGAAATGCTTTGAAAATATTGGAGTTTATCATTTAAAAATAAGGTTTGCACATCTTTCACATATCTCATTTCTTGTATTATGATTCAAGAATGTTTTCTGGTGGAATTCAAGTAAATTCCAGACATTTGTTCACTTCAAATAAGCTCTTTAACACCTAGTTATCAATCTGATGTTAATGTTTCAGCTGGTTACATTGACATTGATTAGGTACTCATTCAGAGAGATCAACTGACAATTATAAACTATTTGCAGGATTATTGAATTGAAAGAAAGATTCAGACGTGCAAACATTTTTTGGAAGGAATTGCTTTTTCATTCAAATGTGTAGGCTTTTCAAGAATTCTATATCGCCTTTCACTGGTTTTCTTGAAGAGAAATCAAATTTATAATGCATGTGAATTCAAATGTGTTCGTATTTTGAAATTTGCATTAGATTTAAGACAGTTCAATTTATTTTCTTTAATTTTATTTGCTGTGCAAAAAACTTTTACAACATTTTAAAGCCAACATTTAGAAACCTTGTGTTAAAGATAAATGTTAAATAAAATCCATCAAACCATCCCTCACTGAAAACTGTTGTGGAAGTGCAATCGCCTGGAGAATCCCTGCCCACTTCTTCCTACCCGGGCTCCATGACTATATACATACCTGGGAGATAGCAGCAGGAGGCCATTCAGCCTTTCAATCCTGCTCCACCATTCAATGGGAAACAGCTGACCATCCAGCTCAGTCTCCTGTTCCTGCTGTGTTCCAATCCCCTTTCATGGCTTTACCTCGAAGAACTATATCTAAGTCCTCCTTTGGTTTCACTGCCTTTTGTTCCAGTGGCGTTGCTGTGTAGGTGCAGGCAGAGGTAATGTGATGATGCTGCCTCCTGGAGGATGTACTCAGCCTCCCCCTTCATCCTGCAGTAACATCAACTGGGTTTCAGCGACTAGAGATAGAACCCATTTCCATGATATGGGCATCACTGGCTCAGCCAGCATTTATTCCCCATCTCTCGTTACCCTTGAGAAGATGGTCGTGAGCTGCTGTCTTGAACCATTCACAGTCCATTTGGTGCAGATAGACCGACAATGCTGGGAGGGAGAGTGTTGCAGGATTTTGGCCCAGTGATTCTCCATCTTTGCTTCTTCAAATGCTGGTTAACTTAATCACGACCTGCACGTGATTTTGAGAGTTCAGTCTGCAAATCTTCACCATCTAGCACCCTGTATAAAGGAATATGTACAGATTAGAAATTCAGAACAGACAATTCTAGTTTCTCTGGAATATCTTTTCCCCTTCCTTCCCCCAAAGCTGTAACCCTCCAGCCCACTTACTCTCTCCCACCATTCTGACTCTACTACCCCCTAATGTACACCCTCCACATTCTCATGGTGTTACTGATAAACAGATTCATGCCACCACGTCCCGTCCCTGGTTAGACTCTGCACCCTTTCTGGGTTCACTTCCTTTCCCTTCAGTTGCTGCAAGTCAATAATGTAACAGCAGAATGAAACAGACGGAAACAGAAAGGGAGGTGGCAGATCCTGGACAGAAGAGGAACCTTCAGTCTGTGAGAATGGGTCAGATCCTTCTTCATTCCCCATTAGGTGATTCCCAGCATTACAATGAATTGGGGATGGAGAGTGGCCCTACATGGGTGTAGTGACACTTTAACCCCCCAACAGATCAATATTATAATCAGATACATTCCTCCTCCAGCCAATCACAGTGTGAAATATTTTCCGCAAAGTATACTTACCCAAAGCACATTTCCAAAACCCACCCACATTCTGGACATGTACAGTGCCTGGTTTCCCTGCACACGTGTGGTCCCTGCCTCAGGGATTGTTGGAGTTGTAGTCCCCATGAAGCCACTGGAGCCCTGTCTCAGGAAAGTGAAAGAAAAGTGTGGACTGGATGGTGTTGTGTATAGTATCCCCATTCAGATACACAGAACATATGTACTGTCACTGGGTTTTACTGAGACATCTGCTTCCACAATCTGATTTTCTGATGTAAGGAATATAGATTCAGCCAACTGGGGTGTGGAGAGGTTAATAGGAGGAGCAGATTTTAAGCAGAGGTGGCTCAATGGTTAGCATTGATGACTCACAGCGTCAGGGACCTGGATTTGATTTCAGCCTTAAGCGACTGTGTGGAGTTTACATGTTCTCCCCGTATCTGTGCGGGTTTCCTCTGGGTGCTCCAGTTTCATCCCACAGTCCAAAGATGTACAGGTTAAGTAGATTGGCGATGCTAAATTGCCCACAGTATCCATGCGTGTGCAGGTTAAGCCATTAACCATGGGAAGTACAGGGAACGGGTGAGTCTGAATGGGATGCTCATTATAGGATTGGTGTGGACTCCATGGATGATTACCCTGTTTCTGCATGGTAGGGATTCTATTCTATACTCATGAAGAAGAATGTACCTATCTCAATGTGCTGTGAATCTGTGGAATTCCCTATTCAAAATGCGGTGGCTGCCAGGACAATGACCAAATTTACTGAAGAGATAGAGATGTTGATTTTGCAATGAGTTGAAGGGTGAGAGAGAGCAGGTGGGAAAATCCAGCTGAGACCGAGGTGAGCTCAATCATCACCGTATTAAATGGTGGAGCTGGTTCGAAAGGCTGCATTGCCTCTCCTCTGCCCAGTGCTTATCTTCTGACGATAATAACTGGAAAGCTGAATCCAAAACTCACCACCTTCACCAAAGGAGATTTTTTGACAAAGCAGGATAGTCAGGTGGATTAGCGTTCCAAACTTAGATAGTGAGGAAGCGTGTGGGAGATAATGATTTTGCAATTTTAAACTGAGGGGAGTTAAAAATCACACAACAACAGGTTCTTGTCCAACAGGTTTAATTGGATTATGATGAAGGAGCAACGCTCTGAAAGCTAGTGTGTTACCAATTAAACCTTTTGGACTCTTACCTGGTGTTGTGAGATTTTTAAATTTATACACCCCAGTCCAACATTGGCATCTCCAAATCATGTAAACTGAGGGGAGACAGTGATTTATGGTTTTAGACTGTGTAGTACATTCACACTGTCCAGAATACTTTGTTTTGAATACCTATCCTGTACTTTATTACAAAGCCAAGGTCTCTGACGATGAAAACCAAAACACCCAGGTAACATCACCTCACCTCGTAATCTGATAAAAAGACTTGTCATTAATCTGGTTGAATTTAGAACACAGATGGAAAGCGGGAAGATTAAATCCAATCCCAAGATACTGTGCTTAAACAAAGGAGACTACAATAGGATGAGGCAGGAGTTGGCTAATGTAGACTGGGAGCAAAGAGTTTAGGTTGGGACAGTTGACAGCCAGTGGAGGAATATCAAAAATGTTTTCAAACTGCTCAGCAAAAGTATATATCAGTGAAAAGGAAGGACTGTAGGAAAAGGAGTAATCTGCCATGGACGACTAAGGAAATAAGGGAGTCTATCAAACTGAAATAGAAAGCATTCAAATTGGCAAAGACCAAGGAGAAACTAGGAGATTAGAATAACTTTAAAGATCAACAGAAACCTAGATGGGATTGGGGGAGAAAAGCAATAAGTAGCTATCCCCAGGGCCAGAATAGCAGTTTACCCTGCTAGAGGGGAACCTATTGTGTGAGGAACATATGGCCTCTGTAATTGTTGAAGCACTTAACTGTTACCATAGAGATAATCCTGATCAAGTTCAAAATCACAGCACACTCCAAAAGCTTGTACTTCCAAATAAACCTGTTGGACTATAACTTGGTGTTGTGTGGTTTTTAACTTTGCCCACCCCGCTCCAACACCGGCTCTTCCACATCAGAATCCTGGCAGACAGCCCCACTGCAACTGAAGTGCCTGTCAGATACTTGACTGAGCCACAGGCCCGTGGGGGAGGGGTATGTGGTTTAACCACAAAGTGCTGAGCTGAACTCGACTTTTTAACTGCCAATGCCATGGAGATAATACTGAGAGACAGCGTCCATTCAAAACCACAAACCACAAAGGTATAAGAATGGGAGCCATACATCGGACAGGCTGGGAGTTACCTGATGCTTCCTGGAGGTGTTCTGCATGGACACTATCCAGGTAACTGCCATGTTTCATCAATAAAGACTCAAAGACGACCTCTCAGAGTTCTGTACCTGGTTATTCCTATCCAGCAGGGTTCAGGAATATGAGTACACAGCAGTCAGTCTTCACAGTGGAGAACACGAAGAACATGGCAGTAATTGATAAGGAGACGGAGGAAGGCAAGGACCAAGAAACAATCATTATCACGAAAGTGTTAGAGCTGGGTAAGCTAATGGAGCTAAAGGTAGACACGTCTCTTTGCCCTGATGGAATACATCCCAGGGTGCTACCAGAGATAGCGGGAGAAATAGTAAATATACTTGGAATCAGAGTCCTACAGCAGAGGCAGGCACATTGGACCAAACTGGCCCATGCCGGCCAATATGTCCATCCACGCGAACCCCATTTCCCTGCACACTTGGCCCATCTGCTTCTGACCCTTTGCTATCCATGTATTTGTCCAAATGTCTTTTACATGTTGTTAATGTACCCACCCCAACCACTTCCACTGGCAGCTCATTCCATATACATACCATCCTCTGTGTAAAACAGTTGCCCCTCAGGTTCCTTTTCAGAATTTCTCCTCTAACCTGAAACTGATGCCCTCCACTCCTTGATTTCCTGGGAAAACGACTGAGTGCATTCACCTTACTCAAGCCTGTCACAATATTATACACTTCCAGAAATAGATCTCCCCTCTGTTTCCTCGGCTCTAAACAAAAGAAAATCCTCGCTTGTCCAACCTCTCCCTCTAACTCAGACCCCTGAGCCCATTTCTTCTGCACTTTTTCCAGTTTAATAACTGAAACCTACACTCCATTCATCACATTTCCAGTGTCTCCCCATGGCACTGGAACCAACGTGACAACGCCAACGGATTACAAGCCATGATCGATAATTAACTCCTTTACAACAATCCCGTTTTCATAGTATTTTCCATGGTGCAGGTATCCTTGTGTCTTTCTGGTTGCATGGTTAATTAAAAACTTGTCCTCATACAAAACAAATCTGTAACTTAATTGTTCCTGGGAAATGTGACATGTATTTTCTGACTTTAAAAAACAAATGAAATCGCTCTCCACAGTCACCACACTAACATGGACTTGGCTGTGTCTCAGTCATGTTTCCAGTCACATTGAGATTTGAAATATTCGCCCACGGACAGAATACACACCTTTCCTTCCACATGAAAAGGTCAATGATATTCAGATCGCCACGGATCAAGTGACTATCAAAACGGAACATGAAATTCAATTTGAATTTCTCATCCACAAATCCGCCCTTTCAATACCCGACAACAGAGAAAACAATTCACCACTGTTAATACAGGATGGAAATTCATAAGACAATCATAGGATTAAATTGTGGTTTCTTTGTTCCCCCAAAGCTTTAATTCGCAGTCTCACAGTTTCTCTCTTCTGTGAACTGAAATCCAAACCAATCTCCTCACTCCTTTCCTCCACACCCAGTTCTAGTACTCTCTCCTCTCGTTGAATTCAGCTTCCTCGCTCCTGCCTGCAGGCTAAGAGCCAAAACAAAGGTGTGGCACGACGGCACTGCTGCCCCACAGCACTGGGATCCCAGGTTTGATTCCAGCCTTGGTTGACTGTCTGTGTGGAATTTGCATGTTCTCTCCGTGTCTGCGTGGGTTTCCTCCGGGCGCGCCAGTTTCCTCCCACAATCCAAAGATGCGTAGGTCAGGTGAATTAACCATGCTAAATTGCACAGAGTGTTAGGTGCATTAGTCAGAGGGAAATGGGTCTGGGTGGGCTACACTTCCGAGGGTCGGTGTGGACTGGCTGGGCTGAAGGGCCTGTTTCCACACTGCAGGAAATCTAATCTAATCAAATCAATGAATCTGACTGGGAGCCTCCTGGGTGTTGGTGAATCCTCCCCCCACCTTCCAGGGTTTCCTTCCTGGTCAGACCCACATTGATTTTTTTTTCCCAATCTGGAACCTCTTATCTATTTCCCCCACACCGACCCTCTGATGAGAGCCATCCTCCACACATTGGACAAATCATATCTGGTTGAACTAAAATGAACCAAATTAGAACTTTAATTGCAGGCCCACCTTTGTTCCTTTCCATAACATTCCTGAATCTTCACCCGAGTTCTGATAGCTTTCTGCAAAATGCTCCCCCACTGATATGCCGACCATTTGTCACGATACCAGGGCAGGGACTATTCCCCTGGATCCTGTTCTCAGAGGGAGGAAGGGAGGGAGGAGCCAGTGACAGATCAATCCCACACATCCACAGCCTCTCTCCCTGGCACTGACCCATACTGCACATACGCCAACAATTGGCCAGCACTGCGCCCGTGCACTGGTCTCCCCTCCTACAGAGCATGCTCCAGATCACACAGGTGCCTGGGTGATTGACAGCAGCTGCACCCAATAGAGTGGAGGGGGCGGGGCTGGAGGACTGGGACAATGGGATTGTAAACAATGAATGAATGTGGAGGACACTGGGGGATGGACAGGTCAGTGAGGGAGAGGATCAGTGCAGCAGCAAGAAGGGATCCTGGACAAACTGAGCAATGGGAGAGTCTGACAGGAGAGAAACTACAGGAAGGTTCTGTTTAGAGGCTCAGGCAGGGACAGCTGGGAGACAGTATGGTCTGGTGGCTTGGGCAGGTTTACTAATCAGCCTCTTCAAAGATGCTGTTACCAAACTCTGAACCCGATTCTCTTGGTCCAGAGGTAAGGACACTACCACCATTTCTTGGTGGGCTAGTGGAAAGAAGGGAAGATTTTCTCAATCTCACTCACATGGAAACTCCATGAGCTCCTCCCACTTACTGTCTACGGTGGGGAAGGAGGAGACAGAGCAGATGCGAGGGGGTTGAGGGATATTGGGACTGCCTTTCCAAAGGAACTCATCTGTGTTGGTTTTATTAAGACGACTCAGTTCACAGTCACCAACACAAAGCTGGTGTATGGGAACTTTATCCAGAATATTAACACCCATAACTGGGTGACACAGACCCCAATGTACAGAGTTAAGTCCTGGATATTAATAACGGTTTTGTGTGTGAGAAATCACGTCTCATGAATTTGAGTCAATTTTCTTGAAGTAACAACAGAGAGGATTGATGAGGGCAAAGCGGTGGAAATGATCTACGTGGTTGTCAGTAAGGCGTTCAACAAGCTTCCCCATGGGAGACTGGTCAGCAAGGTTAGATCTCATGGAGTACAGAGAGAACCAGCCATTTGGATACAAAAGTTCATCAAAGGTAGAAGACAGGAGGGTGGTGGTGGAAGTTTGCTTTTCAGATTGGAGACCTTGGGCGGCACGGTGGCACACTGGTTATCACTGCTGCCTCACAGCGCCAGAAACCTGGGTTCAATTCCCACCTCAGGTGACTGACTGTGTGGAGTTTGCACATTGTCCCCGTGTCTGCGTGGGTTTCCTCCCACAGTCCAAAGATGTGCAGGTTAGGTGAATTGGCCATGCTCAGTTGCCCGTAGTGTTAGGTGCAGGGGTATATGTAAGGGAATGGGTCAGGGTGGGTGCGCTTCGGCGGGTCGGTGTGGACTTGTTTGGCCGAAGGGCCTGTTTACACACTAAGTAATCTAAAAAAAAACCAGTGGGGTGTCAAAAAGGATCGGTGCTGGATCCACTAATTTTCATAATTTATATAAATGATTTGGATGTGAATATAGGAAGTAATGTTAGTAAGATGACACCAAAATTGGAGGTGTAGCGGACAGTGAAGAGGATAACCTCAGATTATAATGGGATCTTGATCAGATGGTTGAATGTGCTGAGGACTGGCAGATGGAGTTTAATTTAGATAAGTGTGAGGTGCTGCATTTTGGGAAAGCAAATATTAGCAGGATGGATACACTTAATGGTAAGGTCCTCGGGAGTGCTGCTGAACAAAAAGACCTTGGAGTGCAGGTTCATAGCTCCTTGAAAGTGGAGTAGCAGGTAGATAGGATAGTGAAGAAGGTGTTTAGTATGCTTTCCTTTATTGGTCAGAGCACTGAGTATAGGAGTTGGGAAGTCGTATTGCGGCTGTACAGGACATTGGTTAGGTCACGCTCAGAATATTGCGTGCAATTCTGGTCTCCTTCCTATCAAAACAATATTGTGAAACTTGAAAGGGGTCAGCAAAGTATTACAAGCATGCTGCCAGGGTTGGACGATTTGAGCTACAGGGAGAGGATGAATACATTGTTTTCCCTGGAGCGTCAGATGCTAATGGGTGACCTTATAGAGGTTTATAAAATCAGTAGGGGCATGGATAGGGTAAATACACACGGTGTTTTCCCTGCGGTGGGGAGGAGGTACGATGGGGGAGACAGAGAGGGAAGGGTGACCGTTATTTTGTAGATCTACAATACAACGCTGTTCCTGTTTTCTCCCTATCCCCTGCAATCCCACTGAAGGGCTCAGAACAAGTGCACAAACCCTGGAAAGTAGAGTTTCAGGGTGCTCAAGTGCTGAAGGCTGCATTTGGGACGCTGACCTTTATTGGTCTGTGCACTTATCAATAAATGGACCTGGGTTCAATTCCACTGTCCTGGATTCATGTCTGTGGCCACAGACACGCCTGTCTCTGACCCTGACTAGTGGATCTCCTGTCACTATAGCTCTGCCTTTCTCCCTCCTCCCATTCTGTGCAGCGGAGCTATCTGTAGTGTCATAAACCTGGCTGTTGCTGATTTCCCCTGAGTCCACCCCACCTGTTCCCCCCTTATAGAATCCCAAGCGGTACACAATATATGTTTGAAAAGGGGAACGATCAATGGGGTCCTTCCTGACCATTTACTTGATCTGATGGTCACCCATTCCCTTTCTGCCTGTGGCACCCTCACCTGCAGTGTGACTAACTCACTAAACGTACTGTCCATAACATTCTCAGTATTGCTCCACAGTGAGTTCACTCTCAGCTCCAGGTCTGAAAAACAGTTTCCCAGTAGCTGCAGATGGACACACTTGCTGCACACATAGCCGTCACAGACACTGGAAGTGTCCCTTATTTCCCACATTGTGCAAGAGGAGCACACCACTGGTCTAAGGGCTCCTGTCACAATGTCTCTCTAGTATCAGCTCGTTACTCCCATTAGGAGAATCTAAATGAGCTAGCAACCTTCCTTCTCTTCAGACATTTCTATTATAATCAAAAGCCCTGATCTTTACTTAAGCTGACATTTTATACTATAAAATTTGTTTTAAAAAAAAACTCAGCAGGTATTGCTTACAACTTTCCTGTTCCCATTGAGATCACGTGAATTTCTGAATGGCGTGAACTAAAACTGAAGCTGTGGTTCACCTTCTCCCTGTCTCCCCTTGCTCTGTTTACACCCAACTCCAAAACACTCTCATTGAGCCAAGCAGCCCTCACAGTGCAGCCCTGTCATTTTCATTGTCTGCTCATACCTACACTGCCCTCAGCCTCCTGTACTGTTCGAATGCATCTCGATGGGAGCTCAGGACCAGCATCTCATCTTTCAATTCAGCCCTTTGTAATCCCAGAGTCAAAAAGGACTTCAGTAGTTTCTCGATGAACAGACAGTTGTCAGAATCTGGAACATTCCACCCGAAATGGTGCTGCAATTTGAGTGCATAAGGAATTTTAATGAGAAGTTTGCAGGGAATTGAAAATGAGGAGTTTACAGATGAACATCATGAAGTGGGTGATTGGGTCTAAATCTGACAGTTCCTAAATCTGATGAGGTATAATTTGGATAAATCTGTGCTCCCTTTCAGGCCAATGACACCTTGCACAGCTGCAGGGCCCAGAATTAAACACAAACCCCAAGGGTGATCCAACCACAAATTTGACTATTAGATTAGATTACTTACAATGTGGATACAGGCCTTTCGGCCCAACAAGTCCACACCGCCCCGCCAAAGCGCAACCCTCCCATACCCCTACATTTACCCCTTACCTAACACTATGGGCAATTTAGCGTGGTCAATTTACCTGACCTGCACATCTTTGGACTGTGGGAGGAAACCCACGCCGACACGGGGAGAACATGCAAACTCCACACAGTCAGTCGCCCGAGACGGGAATTGAACCCAGGTCTCTGGCGCTGTGAGGCAGCAGTGCTAACCACTGTGCCACAGTGCCGCCCGTGCTTCTTTTTGCTTGAAGGAAACAAATACTTTCCCACAGGCAGAACAGACACACCTTTCTCCTTCCACAGTTAAATGTCAATGGTATTCAGATCCTGATGACCCTGCTGACGATAGAAAATTGCTTTTGAGATCCCTGTCTCAATTATTCTCAATTAATATCCTATAAAATGAATTCACAAAACAAAACTCACAGTCAGTGCAGGCTGAACAGTAAAGGCAACAATTTCTCTTGGTATGTGTTTGATGTGTAAATGCTCCACTTTCAATCACCCCTCCCCCACCAAGGAAGAGGACATGTCCATGTGCCTCGCTGTACCTTGCCCCAAATAAAGATGGCGGCCATAACCCAGGACCTGAGGGCCACAGCCATTTTCCCATTTGCTGTAAACGTGGGACCAAGAGTTTCTAATTCAGGCCTAACTAGCTGTTCAGAGTGTAATTATGGGCGGCACGGTGGCACGGTGGCACAGTGGTTAGCACTGCTGCCTCACAGCGCCAGAGACCCGGGTTCAATTCCTGCCTCAGGCGACCAACTGTGTGGAGTTTGCACGTCCTCCCCGTGTCTGCGTGGGTTTCCTCCGGATGCTCCGGTTTCCTCCCACAGTCCAAAGATGTGCAGGTCAGGTGAATTGGCCATGCTAAATTGCCCATATTGTTTGGTTAGGGGTATGGGTGGGTTGCGCTTCGGTGGGGCAGTGTGGACTTGTTGGGCTGAAGGGCCTGTTTCCACACTAAGTAATCTAATCTAATAAACCCTCCCCATTCCCATTTCCTCCTCCTGTGTTCACCAAGGGTCATTCTCGGCCCAGTGACCCTTCCTCAAAACCGATGGCAGCTGGGAAAATTAGAATCCCTACTGTGTGGAAACAGGCCATTCGGCCCAACAAGTCCACACCCACCCTCTGAAGAGTTTCTCAACCAAACCCATTCCCCGACCCTATCATTCTACATTTCTCCTGACTAATGCAACTAACCTATACATCCCTGAACACCACAAGAAATTTAGCTGGGCCAATTCACCTAACCTGCATACCTTTGGACTGCAGGAAATAGGGGTATAAAGAGTAGATAATAGGTGGGGACAGAGCCCAAAGAGAGACAGGAACATTTAGAAAGACAAAGGAGTGGATAACAATCTGGCTGGGAGGGTGCATAGCTGTTAATGGAGGGGACAGGAACCTGTGTCTGGCAACATCTCAGTGGAGGTACTGGAAATGGCAGCTGATGATCTACGTTCTGCTGCAAAACAGACCCCAAGCTTCCAGTTGCCTGTCACTTTAACACATGAGTTCTGTTCCGTGGCCAACATCTGTCTCATGCTTACTGCAGTGTTCCAGTGAAGCTTGATGCAAGCTGGCAGAACACTCTAGAACATACCAAAACGCCCCGTATTTCAAGGACTGCAATTTCCCCTCCCGTGTTGTCAACAGTACTCTCCAGTGTATCTCCACCACTTCCCACACCTATGCCATTGAACTACACCTCTCCATCTGCAGCAAGGATAGAATCCCTAGTCCTCACCTTCCACCCAGATACAACGCATCAGCATCCGCCATTTCCACCACCTACAAATCAGATCCCACCAGATAGATTTCCCTCTCCATTCCTTTCAGCATTCCACAGAGATGATTCCCTGTGAATTCCTAGTCAGATCCATCCACCCTCCACTCGCCAATGCAAGAGGTGTAAAACCTATGCCCACACATCCCCCTCACCCATAATGGATCCTTCCACATCCAGCAGAGAATTTCCAGCACGTCCAAACACCTCACCTATTATGGCCTTTGCTTTCGATGTGGTCTCCTCTCCACTGGGGAGTCAGGACACCAACCTCCGGAATGTTTCAGGGAACATTTCTGGGACACATGCACCAACCAACCCCACCATCCTGTGGCCGAATACGCCAACTTCCCCACCCACTCCGCCGAGGACATGCAAGTCCTGGGCCACCTCCACCACCAAATCCCAGCCACCCGACGCTTGGAGGAAGAAAACCACATCTTCCACATTGGGACCCTTTAACCACAGAATCAAGGTTTCCTCATCTCCCCTCCCTTACCTTATCCCAGATCCAATCCTCCAACTCGACAACACCCCCTTGAGCTGTCCCACCTGTTCAACTTCCTTTCCAATTATCCACTCCACCCTCTCTCCATTACCCTCCACCTACATCTAGCCTTCCTAGCTCCCTTCCCACCAACCCCACACATCCCTCTTACTTATCTCTCAGCCGTCTTACTACCCCCCTTCTCCATCCAATCCCGGCATTCCTGATCAAAGACTTATGCCCAAAACGTCGATTCTCTTGCTCCTGAGATGCTGCCTGACCTGCTGTGCTTTTCCAGCGCCACACATTAACGCAAGCTGGAAGAACAACACCTCATCTTCTACTTGAGGACCCTGCACCTCTCTAGCCCCAGTATCAAATTCAATTATTTTAGGTCCTGAACTCTCCAATGTCCTAGTGCCCTAGGCTCTTAACCCACATACCAGTCCTTGTTATCATATAGCCTGCCATTATACACTACCTATGGCTAGCCACTAACAGTGGCCATAAACAGTTATTCACCCTCCCCCAGCCAGATCGTTATCCACTCCTTTGTCCTCTTATCACCACCTATCATTTACTCCTTAACCCCAACTTTCTGCATATAAACAGACATTTCTTTTCAGTCACATCAGTTCTGAGGAAGGGTCAGCAGATCCAAAATGTTAATTCTGATTTCTCTTCACAGATGCTGCCAGACCTGCTGAGCTTTACCAGTACCTTTTGGCTGTTGTGAGAGATTTACAGTTCTTTTGGTTCTAATTTACCAGGAATTTCTAATTCAGGTCTCGCCGCCTAAAACCGTGTATTTATAAACACTACCAGTCCATACAAACTCAATTTCTCTCCCAGTCTCTGCTGTCTCTCTCACTCCCTGAGTACACCCCCACCACAGTCACACTGCACCTGCACAGTTCATGGTCACGTGTTGGCCACTGGACCCACCCCTCATTCACTCCCATTGGCTGGAGGATCACACCAACTCTCCTATGAAGCTGCCATCAACCACCCGGGCCCCATTGTGACACGAGTTGTGCACTCCTCCCAGGAGTATCGGAGGCTGAAGGGTGACCTTATAGAGGTTTATCAAATCATGAGGGGCATGGATAGGATAAATAGACAAGGTCTTTTCCCTGGGGTGGAGGAGTCCAGAACTAGAGGGCGTAGGTTTAATGTGAGAGGGGAAATATATAAAAGGGATCAGAGGGTCAAGTTTGTTCACAGCAGGTGGTGCGTGTATGGAATCTTCTGTCAGGGGAAGTGATGGAGGCTGGTACAATTATACCCATCCAGATGCCAAATGGTCTATGTATTGGAAGGGTGTAGTGGGATGTGTACCAAGTGTTGGCAAATGGGACGAAGTTAGGTTAGAATATCTGGTCAGCATGGACTAGTTTGACCAAAGGGGTTGTTTTCCTGTTGTACATCTCTATGGCTCTGCACTGGCATGACCTTCAACATTCAGTGAAAGGGGGCAGTATCACAGAGTAGAGGGACTGGGGACTTTTCAGCACATTGGGGCTGTACTCTCTCCCTCTGGAGATGGTGCCAGTCTGTCCCAATTCACCTCCCATTTGCCTGTAGTCCTCCAAATCCTTCCTTAAAAGAAGCTAAATTGCAAATTTGTTTTGACAATAATTACTGAATCTGCATCCAGCTGTCTTTCAAACTGATCCAGATGCTCAGAACTTACGGAATAAAATAATGTGCACATTTTTAACCTGCATTATTTGCCAATTACTTGAAAGTAGTTACTAAAAATTGTGACGTTAATAATTTCTCCCTCTGTCTCTCGAAATTAAATATCCTGGAAAGAAATCTGCTCCTGGGTGAAATCACTGCTTAACCTTCCGAGCTCCAAGGAGAATTATCTGACCTTCTGCTAACTCTCCACATCGAGAAACTTATATTAATTTTAATGTTTCAGTGCTATCAAGATGTACAGCACAGAAACCAACCATTCGGTCTAACTTGTCCATGCCGACCAGATATTCTAAATTAATCTCGTCCCATTTGACAGCACTTGGCCCATAACCTTCTAAACTTTTCCTAATCACTTACCCAAATCAGATGCCTTTTCAATGTTGCAATTGTACCAGCCACCACACTTTCTCTGGCAGCTCATTCCATACACATACCACGTTCAGCTTGAAAACAATGCCCCTCAGATCGTTTATAAATTGTTTTCCTCACTCCTTAAGCCTGTGCCCCATAAATGTGGACTCACCTAACCTGGGAATAAGACCCTGGCTGTTCACCCTATCCATGTCCCTCACAATTGTATCAACCACTGAGGTCACCTCTCAGCATCCGATGTTCCAGGGAAAGCAGCCCCAGCCTATTCAGCCTATCCCTATATAGCTGAAACCCTCAACCCTAGTAAGATCTTTGCACATCTTTTCTGAACCCTTTCAAGTTTCACAATATCATTCTGATAGTGGGGAAACCAGGACTGAAAGCAGAATTCCAGAAGTGGCTGAATCAACGTGCTGAACAGCCACAACTCCTATACTCAATCCACTAACCAGTAAAGGCAAGGATACTAAACACCTTCTTCACAACCCTGCCTATCTCTGATTCCACTTTCAAGGAACTATGAATCTGCACTCCAAGTTCTCTTTGTTCAGCAACACTCCCCAGGACCTTCCCATGAAGTGTATAAGTCCTGCCCTGATTTGATTTTCCACAACGGAGCACCTCACATTTTTCTGAATTAAACTACATCTGCCACTCCAAAGCCCATTTGTTTGAAGTCCCATTGTAATCTGAGGTAACCTTCTTCCCTGTCTACTGCACCTCCATTTTTGTATCTATGTAAAGTCACTGACCATACCTCCTATATTCACAGAGAAAACATTTACATAAATGATGAAAAGCAGGGACCCAGCAACAATCCTTACAGCATATTGCTCATAGAACATAGAACATTAAAGCAAAGTACAGGCCCTTTGGCCCTCGATGTAGCGCCGACCTGTCATACCAATCTGAAGCCCATTTAACCAACACTATTCCATGTACATCCATATGCTTGTCCAATAACGACTTAAATGTACTTAAAGTTGGTGAATCTACTACCGTTGCAGGCACAGCATTCCATACCCTTACTACTCTGAGTAAAGAAATTACCTCTGACATCTGTCCTATATCTATCACCCCTCAATTTAAAGCTATGCCTCCTCGTGCTCGCTGTCACCATTCTTGGAAAAAAGCTCTCCCTGTCCACCCTATCTAACCCTCTGATTATCTTGTATGTCTCTATTAAGTCACGTATCAACCTTCTTCTCTCTAATGAAAACAGCCTCAAGTCCCTCAGCCTTTCCTCGTAAGACCTTCCCTCCATACCAGGCAACACCCTAGTAAATCTTGTCTGCACCCTTTCAAAGCTTCCACATCCTCCTTATAATGTGGGGAACAGAACTGCACATAATACTCCAAATGCTGCCTCACTAGAGTCTTGTACAGCTGTAGCATACATAACCTCATGGTTCCGGAACTCGATCCCTCTATTAATAAAGGCTAAAACACTGTATGCCTTGTAAACAACCCCGTCAACCTGGGTGGCAACTTTCAGGGATCTGTGTGTACCTGGACACTGAGGTCTCTCTGTTCATCTGCACTACCAAGAATCATACCATTAGCCCAGTACTTTCCATTCGAGTTACTCCAACCAAAGTGAATCACCTCACACTTGACCGCATTAAACTCCATTTGCCACCTCTCAGCCCAGCTCTGCAGCTTATCTAAGTCTCTCAGTAACGTACAATATCCTTCATCACTATCCTCAACTCCACCGACCTCAATGTTGTCTGCAAATTTACTAACCCACCCTTCTACGCCCTCATCCAGGTCATTTCTGAAAATGAGGAACAGCAGTGGATTCAACACCGACCCTTGTGGTACACTACTGGTAACTGGACTCCAGGATGAACATTTCCCATCAATCACCACTGTCTGCTTTCAGCAAGCCAATTACTGATCCAAACTGCTTTATCTCCCACAATCCCATCCTTCTGCATTTTGTACAATAGTCTACTGTGGGGAACCTTATCGAATGCCTTGCTGAAATCCATATACACCACATCAACCGGTTTACTCTCATCTACCTGTTTGGTCACCTTCTCAAAGAACTCAATAAGGTTTGTGAGGCACGACCTACCCTTCACAAAACCGTGCTGACTATTCCTAATCAAATTATTCTTTTCTGGATCCTAACTCTTATAACCTTTTCCAACACCTTACCAACAACTGAAGTAAGGCTCACTGGTCTATAATTACCAGGGCTGTCTCTACTCCCCTTCTTGAACAGGGAACCACATGTGCTATCCTCCACTCTTCTGGAACTATTCCTGTAGACAATGATGATTTAAAGATCAATGCCAAAGGCTCGGCAATCTCCTCCTTGGCTTCCCAGAGGAGCCTAGGATATGTCCACTGGGCCGGATGGGTTTTATCTATTTTTACACTCTGCAAGATTTCTAATACCTCTTCCTTATGAACCTCAATCCAACCCAGTCTAGTAGCCTGTATCTCAGTAATCTCAACAGCATTGGCGTTTTCTGAAGGGAATACTGTTGAAAAATATTCATTTAGTGCTTTCCCTATCTCTTCTGACTCCACACACATCTTCCCACTACTATCCTTGATTGGCCCTAATCTTATTCGTCATTCTTTTATTCCTTAAATACCTATAGAAAGCCTTAGGGTTTACCCTGATCCTATCCGCCAACAATTTCTCATGTCTCCTCCTGGCACTTCTGAGCTCTTTCTTTAGGACTTTCCTGGCTACCTTGTAACCCTCAAGCGCCCTAACTGAGCCTTCACATCTCATCCTAATATAAGCCGCCTTCTTCCTTTTGAAGAGAGATTCCATTTCCTTTGTAAACCACAGCTCCCGCACTCTACAGCTTCCTCCCTGCCTGACAGGTATATACTTATCTTGGACAAACAGGAGCTTTTCCTTGATCTTTGAGGGTCCCTATTCTCTGCCTGGTTACTCGTTTATCCTTAGTGTATTTCTGGAATTTCTGGATTCTCTGGGAACATATTTCCCAAAGCTCTGTCATGTCCCGTTTTTGCTATCCTGTTTTCCCTCGAGTATACTCCTACTGCCCCTATACTCCTCCAGGAATTCACACAAACACAGATGTCTGCACCTGCCGTATCCCTCCTTCATTTTCTTGACCAGACCCTCAATTTCTCACGACAGGCAGCATTCCCTACACTACCTGTCAAGGCCTTAACAGGATCATACTGTCTGTGTACTCTCGTTGTCGCAGGCCTATGGACGCAATGGCAGATGAAGACAGAGAAGCAATCATTCTCAGTAAAGAGGTGGTGTTGGGAAAGGTAACAGCCTAAAGATAGATGGGTCGCCTGGCCGTGGTGGAATGCATCCCAGGGGACGTTAACAGAAGGTAAATAGCAAATGCCCTCGTGATAATTCACTAAAATTTGTTGGACTCTGGGACAGTTCTGACAGATTGGCAAGCTACAAATGTGATGCGAATATTTTAAAATGGACCTGCTAGCGTAACTTCTTTGGTGGGGAAAATGCCCGATCTCTTAAGGAAGAAATAGTGAGCTATGTGGATAGCAATTATCTCATTGAGCAGACACAGCATCGATTCATGAAAGGTAGACGTCACGAAGAGGAGTGGTAGAGCAACGTCTGCAGAGGCCACTGTAAGTCTGCACAGGGATACAGATAGGTTAAGTGAGGGGGTAAGGATCTGGCAGATGGAGGACAAGGTTGGGAAATGTGAAGTCATCCATTTTGGTCGGACTAACAGCTAACTGATGATGAAATGGTGAAAACATGCAACATGCTGCTGTACAGAGGGAGCTAGGTGTCCTTGTGCATGAATCACAGGAAGTTGGTTTGTAGGTACCGCAGGTAAATAAGGCAGTGAAGGGAATATTGTCCTTCATTGCTAGAGGGATAGTTAGGCTGCAGCTGTACAGGGTGCTGGGGAGGCCACACCTGGAGTACTGTGTACAAGTTTGGTCCCCTTACATTAGCAAGGATGTGCTGGCACTGGAGGGAGTACAGAGGAGGTTCACTAGTTTCAGTCAGGATTTCAGAGGGTTGGTGTATGCGGAGGGATTGAGGAAACTGGTAGTATGCTCATTGGAATTTCAAAGTATGGGAGGTTGGATGGGAAAAAAAAATAAATTATGAACGGTGTAGATAAGATAGAAGCAGGGAGGTGATTTCCACTAGGGGTGGGTCAAACTAGGGAGCAGAGCATCAAAATAAGGGGGTATCAGATTTAGGACTGAGTTCAGGTTGGACCTCTTCAGCTAAATCTGTGAATCTGTGGAATTTGCTGCTGAGTGCAGCAATTTAGGTTAGCGACTTGACTATCTTAAGGTCAAAAGGTAGATTTGTGAACAGGAAAGGAACTAAGGATTATGGTGAGAGAACAGGAAAGTGGAGCTGAGGCCATGAAAAGCTCAGCCATGATCTTATTGAATGGTAGAGCAGGCTTGAGGGGCCAGATGAAAGTTCTTGCCTTGTGCCATCAAAATTGGCCTTTGTCCAATTCAGAACCTTAACTTTTAGATCTGGTATATTATTTTATGTAACTCTTTTAACACTAGTAGAATTATCAGAGACTCCCAACAGAGTGGACGCAGGTCATTCAGCCCATCACATTGATACTGACCTGGAGAGCCTCCTAACCTTCCACTGTAACATTGTATTTCCCAGGACCAGCCAACCTACACATCCCTGAACACTGTGGGCAATTCAGCCTGGATAATCCACCCAACCTGCACATTTTTGGACTATGGGAGGAAACCAGAGCGCCCGGACGAAATCCATACAGAAAACCCCAATAAGGTGATCATCCCTTTCTTATTTCCCAGTTCCACCTAATAACTTCACTGGGCGTACTCCCAGGAATATCCTCCCTAAGCAAAAACATAATGCTATCCAGAATCAAAAATGTCATTCCCCCTCCTCTCTTGTCCCCCTCTCTATTCTCCCTATAGCATCTATACCCTGGAACATTAAGCTGCCAGTCCTATCCATCCCTGAGTGATGCCTCTGTAATTGCTATAATATCCCAGTGCCATGTTCAAAACCATACCCTGAACTCATCTGCCTTCCCTGTCAGGCCTCTTGCATTGAAGTAAATGCAGTGTAACTGCTCAGTCCGACTTCATTCTGTGCCTTGCCCTTGCCTGCCTTGACTATTTGACTTCTGAACTGTACCAGCCTCAGACATACTTCTTTCCTCACTATCTTCTTGGGTTTATACCCACTCCCTCACTGGTTTAATGCCTCCCGAGTATCACCAGCAAGTCTCCCTGCCTAGATATTAGACACCTTCCAATTCAGGTACAATCCATCCTTCTTATGCAGGTCAACTCTACTCCAGGAGATCACAATGATCCAAAAAAATGTGAATCCTTTTCCCCTGCACCAGCCCCTTAGCCACTCATTGAGCACCTCCTTCTCCTCTGTAATATGGACATTTTTCAAGTTGTCAGCATTTATTTCCCCACATTCTATATCTCCCATGTACTTCTTCACAGTAAACACTGATGCAAAATACTTGTTTCCTATCTTGCCCAATGCCTGCATCTCCACACAATGGCTGCCTTGCTGATCTTTGAGGGTCTCTATTTTCTTCCTAGTTAGCCTTTTGTTCCTCATGTATTTACAAAAGCCCTTTGGATTATCCTGAACCCTATGCGCCAAAGCTATCTCACGTCCATTTGTTGCCTCCTGATTTCCCTTTTAATTATACTCCTACAGCCTTTATACTCAAAAATTTTTTGGATTGGAATAAATGCAAAATATAACATCCTGACAAAACAAACGAGGGTAGGATTTACACTCAATAAAAGTAGGGCCTGAGAGACTGAGAGCTTCACGTCTTTGAAGTTTGTGTTACATGTAGACAGGGTGGTGAAGAAGATGCTTTGCTTAACACACTTACCTTCATTGCTCAGACCTTTGAGTCCAGGAGTTGGGACGTTATGTTGAGGATGTACAGGACGTTGGGGAGGCCTCTTCTGGAATACTCTGTCCAGTTCTGGTTGTGCTGTTATATGAAGGATATTATTAAATTGGAGCAGGTTCAGAAGAGATTTACCAGCAGGTTGTCATGAATGGAGGGATTGTGTTCAAAGGAGAGGCTGGATAGGCTGGGAATTTTTTTCACTGGCGTGCACGAGTTGAGGGGTGACCTTATTAGAGGCTTACAAAATCAGAAAGAGTGTAGCCGGGGGAGAGAGGGATTCAAAACTCGGGTGCATTCATTTTGAGAAGAAATTAGAAAGATTTGAGAAAAGACATTAGTTTTAAAAAAAAATGTATACATCTGAAATGAACTTCCAGAGGAAGTGGTAGCTGTGAATACAATTACAATATTTAAAAGACCTTCAGATAAGTACATAAATAGGAAATATTTGGAGAGATGTGGACCAAGTGGAGGCAGCTACAATTAGTTCAGTTTGGAATTATGGTTGGCATGGACTGGATGGACCACAGGGCCTGTTTCCTTGCTGTCTAACATTATGACTCTAATCCTCACTAACTCTAAATTCCTCCATCCTCAACTCTCCCGATCACTGTCACCTCATCCAGCCTCACAACTCTTCCTTATTTATATAATTCCTCACCAGCCACAGAACGCTCCCTATCTCATGTCCTCCAGTTCCGCAAATCTCTGCGATATGTGCCTTTCTTTAGTTCCAGCCTTGAGGATGCCCTCATTCACTCCGATTGGTTGGAGGACAAAGTGGTACGACCTGGTCCTCCAGTACTGCCCTCTGCCCCCCATTGGCCTGCGCTGACATCAATCATCGGGGCCCATTGTGAGGTGAGTGGTGGGATCCTCCCTCTCTCTCCCCTGGGATGAGCTTCAACATTCACAGTCAATGGGACAGTATCACAGAGCACAGGGGCTGGGGCTATTCAACCCATTGGGGCTGTAACCTCTCCCTCTGAAGATGCTGCAAATCTGTCCCAATTCCCTTCCCATTTGCCCATAGACCCTCAAATCTTCCCTTAAAAAGTAAAATTCCAAATCTGTTTATGAATAACTACTGAGTCTGTGTCCAGCTGCCATTCAGACTGTTCCAGATACTCAGAACTTACTGAATAAAATAATGTTCACATATTCACATTATTTGCCAATTACCTAAAAATAGTTACTAAAATTATGACATTGTTAACAATTCCCCTCTCTCTGCAGATTAGATATCCTAGAAACAAATTTGCACCTGGTCAAAATCACTGCTTAACCTTCTCAGCTCCAAGGACAATTATCTGTGCTTCTGCTAGCTCTCCACAAAAGAGGAACACATCTTATTTTCATTTATTATGTCATAGAGATGTACAGCACAGAAACAGACCTTTGGTCCAATTGGTTGATGCCAACTAGAAATCCTCAACAAACGGAGCGCCATTTGCCAGTTATTGGTCCGTATCATTGGAAACTCTTCCTATTCACGTACCCAATCGGGTGCCTTTCAAATGTTGTAATTGTATCAGTCTCCATTACTTTATCTGGCAGCTCAGTCCACACATACACCACACACAGCTTGAAAACTTTGCCCCTAGGATCTGTTTTTAATCTTTGCCCTCTCAACTTAAGCCCATGTGATCTTATTTTGAACCCACCTAACTGGGGGGAAAAGACCCTGGCTGTTCACCTTATCCATGCCCTTCATGATTTTATAAATCTCCATTAAGTCACCTCTCAGTCTTTGACTCTCCAGGGAAATTAACCCTGGCCTATTCAGCCTCTCCCTGTAGCCCAAATCCTTCAACCCTAGCAAAGTCTTTGTAAATCTTGTCTGAACTCTTTCAAGATTCACAACATCCTTTCCAGAACAGGGAATTTCGAACTTAAAACATAATTCCTGAAATGGCTTAATCAATGACCTGTCCAACCACAATTTGACGTCCCAGCTTCTGTACTCAATGCATTGACCAATAAATATAAGCATACCAAAGACCACCTTCACTAGTCTGCCTACCTGTGACTCTACTTTCAAGGAACAATGAACCTGCACTCCATGGTCTCTATGTTCAGCAACATTCCCAAGGACTTTACCATTAAGTGTATAAGTCCTGCTCTGATTTGCCTTTCCAAAATCCAACAGCTTACATTTGTCTAAATTGAACCCAGTCTGCCATTCCTTGCTCCAATGGCCCATCTGGTCAAGATACTGTTGCATTCTGAACTAACCTTCTTCATTGTCCACTACACCTCCAATTTTGGTGTCTTCTGTAAACCCACTGACCATATCTCATATATTCACATCCAAGTCATTTATTTAAGGACCCAATATCCATTCGTGCAGGACAATGCTGCTCACCGGCCTCCAGTCCGCAAAGCAACCCTCCATCACCACCCTCTGCCTCCTACCTTCAAGCCAGTTTTGTATCCAAATGGCTAGTTCTCCCAACATTTCATGTTATCTAACCTTACTAACCAGTCTGCTTTGTGGAACATCGTTCAGTGCCCATATAGACAACGTCCACAGTCTGCCTTCATCAATCATCTTTGTCACATCTTCAAAAAAACTCAATCAAGTTAGAGAGAGAGAATTTCCCACACACAAAGCCACGTTGACTATCACTAATCATTCCTCATCTTTCCAAATACATGTAAATCCTGTCCCTCAGAATCCCTTCCAACAATTTACCTACCACTGACGTTAGGTTGACTGTTCTCTTGTTCCTTGGCCTTTCCTTACCACCTTTTTAAAATAATGGCACCCATCTTCCAGCACCTCACCTGTCACAAACAATGATATAAATACCTCAGGGAGGGGCACTGCCATCACCTTCCTAGCTTTCCACAAATTTCTGGGATACACCTGATCAGGTCCCAGGGATTTATCCACCTTGCCACTGTTTAAGACATCCAGTACTTCCTCCTCTGTAATATTATTTCAAGTTATCACTATTTATTTCTCCAAACTCTCCAGAATAGAATAGCATAGTATTTCTCCCACCTCCTGTTGTTCCATAGATGGCCTTGTTGATCGTTAAGGGGTCCTATTCTGTGTCTGGTTATTTTATCCTTAAAGTATTTGTAGAATCTCTTTGGATTCTCCTTAAACTATTTCCTAGAGATATTCCAAGTCCCCTTTTTGCTCTCCTGATTACCCTCACGTATATTCCTGTAAAAACGTGATCCTGTACTACCAATTCCGCCGCCTCTGCCATATCTGCTCCCAGGAGAAGCAATTCCACTCCAGGACATCCCAGAAAGGTTTCCTCTTTCAAGGACCGCATTTCCCTCCCACTTGATCAACAATGCACTCCAACGCATATCCTCCACTTCTTGTACCTCCGTCTTCCCCCCACCCATCCAACAACAATAAGAATATAATCCCCCACTCCTCACCTGCCACCCACTAATCTCCAGTAACCTCTGCTATGTCCGCTACCTACAGTCTGACCCCACCACCAGGGATATATCTCCCTCCCCAGCCCTTTCTATCTTCCACAGAGACCATGGGATCTTTGGTGCTGATGTGCTGCCCCACGGATACCTCAGTCACTCACCCTGCCAAATGGCCGAGTGAGATTATCACTAGATGGATAATCCAGACACCCTGATAACGTTCTGGGGCCCAGGGTTTGTATCCAGTCACGGCAGTCAGTGGAATGTGAATTCAATAATAATTTGGAATTAAGAATCTATTAAAGACCATGAATCCACTGTTGATTATTGCAAAAAAAAACCTCATCAGATTCACTAATACCCGTTAGGGAAGGAATCTGCCATCCTTACCTGGTCTGGCCTACATGAGACTCCAGACCCACAGCAATGTGGTTGACTCTTTACTGTCCTTTGGGCCCAGGCAGTGATACCCTCATCCTGTGAATGAATAACAAAGAAGGTCAAGTCTTGTACACAACCATAATGTCCTTACAGATAAGTGATCTCTTAGTAAATTTGCTTTTCAAATCCCTGCTGACTACTGGGGAAGGGGGTCAACATTACCATCCCAATAAGGAGATCATCCCTTTCTTATTTCTCAGTTCCACCTGTATAACCTGCCTGGATGTACTACCAGGAATACCCTCTTGAAGCCCAGTTGTAATGTTATCCCTAATCAAAAATACCACTCCCCCTGCTCTGTTGCCCCCTTTCTATCTTTGCTATAGCATCTATACACTGGAATATTAAGCAGCTGGTTCTATCCATCATTAGGTCATGCCTCTGTAATTGCTATAATATCCCAGTGCGATGTTCAAAATCATAGCCTGAGCTCCTCTGCCCGACCTATCGGGCCTCCTTCATTGAAATAAATGCAGAGTAACTGCTCATTCTGTGCCTTGCCCTTGTCTGCCTTGACTGTTTGACGTCTGAACTGCACCAGAGTCAGACTGAGCTCTTCCCTCACTCTCTCTCTCTGGGTTTACTCCCATTTCTTCACTGGTTTAATGCCTCCTGAATAGAGCTAGCAACTGTTCCCTTCCAGTGCCAGTACAATCCATCCTTCTGATGGAGGGCAATTCTACCCCACAAGAGATTCCAATGATCCAATAATGTGAACTCTTCTATTCCTGTCATTGACAGCAATAAACAACTGCCTCCCCTCAAAATGTATATTCTCCCCTTTAAGAATATTCTGCTCCCTCTCTGAGACATCCTTATACAAAAATTACACATTCGAATAATAAACCTTACACTCATCAGGTCATCATAAAAGGATTACATGACACATTGAAGGTTTGGGGAGACCTTTTGAGAGGATGCGATGATTCAAAGGAGAATTTTTAAGCAGCAAATGGGATTGATCTGGAACACAATACTCACACACACACAATGTGAATATCCAGATCCTGATGTACTGAGTAATTCAATCAGAGTTTAGCAGAATATTTACTGAGATTACTAATACAAGTTTATAAAATCTGTCACTATCAGTTCAAGTTAGAAACCCACATCTCCTCCTCGTGGCCCAGGATTACTGTACATATTACCCTTGAGGACATCAGCAGTCAACTCAGAGGCAAATCTGTGGGTTTCTAGGAGATTCCAACTTGAGATCTCATGTGACTGAACACAGCAGTTCTTTGACACATTGGAGAAAATGATCCAAGCATCAGTGAGATATGGGGAACAAGAATTACTTTAAAATTCTTTCATTTCATTGATGAGGCAGAGCGGCAGCACAAGACATGGGTGTGAAAGGCTAATGCCTAACGATGGGCAAGTTGTCTCCAACCTGACCAATGGGTAGGAAGATCCTCTCAATCACTCCAAAGCATATCCCTAAAAAGATAGCAACTCCGCCTGCTTCCCACTGCCCAGTGCTCCCAGTAAATGTTTGGAAGAAGGGGAAGTGGGGGAATATCTCCTAGAAAAGGCATAACTGTAAAGGTCTAAGAGGATTATGAAAAGAGAGAGATACACAGGAGAAGGGGGCAACAAGTTGCTAGATGGGGTGTAACTTGGGAAAATGGGAAGTTGCTCATTTTGGAGGAGATAATAAAAGAACAAAGTACTATTTAAATGGTGGAAACTTTAGACAGCTGCATAACAAAGGGACCAGGGGTAATTGTTCAGGAAACACAGAAAGCTATCACACAGTTACAACAGGGAATCAGGAAGGGGAATGGAATGTTTCATTTCAAAGTTTTTCATTATTAGAGCTTGGAGTATATACCCGAGAGTAATGTGTGGAAGTGCTGGTGAGACCACCATATCTGCAGGAATGAGAGCAGTTTTGGTCCCTTTAGATAAGGAAATGTGTCACTTTATTGGAGGCATTTCAGGGAAGATTCAATGAGATGATCCCTGGTTTGGAGGGTTTATCGTTTAAATAAAGGCTGAAAAGGTTGGGACTCTACTCACTGGATTTTGGAGAAAGAGAGGTGATCTCATTGAGACAGATGGGATTCTTAAGGGGTTTGACAGGATAAATACTGAGAGGATGTGTCCGAGGGTAAATACTGAGAGGGGAGCCTGAAACAAGATTCTGAGTTACGGAATCAAGAGTTCTGTTTTGGATTCAAGTTTAAGGCGACACAGACGTGGGTAAGGGGTTTCAGTAGCAATGGAGCTGGGGTGAGGTGGAGAAGAGCAACGTTTAAGAGATTGGATTTCCTGGTATTGTGATTGTGTGGATGTCTGAACAGAAGGTCACCTTGGGGTCAGACATAACAGCAATATTGTGAAGAGTGTCGTTCTGCCTCAGACAGTTCCCAGTGGGAGGGAGGGGCTCAGCAGAAAGGTAAAGGTAAGGCAATGGGTTTAACCATGACAACGTTTCATTGGAGGAAATTGCAGCTAATCGAGTAGTGGGAATGTGATAAGCAGTTTGATAACTGAGTAACAGTGGAGTAATGGAGAGGGATGATGGGGAGGGAGAGCTGGGCATCGTACGTGTACATGTCAAACCTAACACAGTGTTTGGATGATATCACCTCCTGGCACTATGTACGTGAGATACAGGAGAGACCAAGGATAGATCGTTGAGGGACACCAAATGCAAGGAATTCAGAAAGGAAAGGGAGAGTGGAGATGGAGCAGGATTTTCCAACAACGGTGAGGTCAAATATTAGTTTTTCACAGAATGGGAGAGAAGGACATAACCAGAAAAGACCAACAGACAGAACAAGGAACAATATCTATGAATTGGTGAGGGGGAGTGATGAAGGCGGCAGCGGAGGAAAGAGAGTTGGAAAGTGAGTTTAGCGAGATTAGGGTAAAGCGTCAAGGTGAGCTCTGATAAGGCTTGACAAGAGACTGGAGAAAGATGTAGGTTTAGGACAAAACTAGGAACACCACGTGAGGCAGTTTGGCTCAGTGGGCTAGTGGGAGGGAGAGAAACAGCAGATCGGATTATCTCAGTCTTAGTGACAGAGAAACTCCATGTGCTCCTCACTCGTTGTTGGAGGAGACAGGATGATGGACAGTGTTTCACAAAGAAACAAAACCAGGGTTAGTGATATTTAAAATGAGTGAACAAAACTGATGTATTTAGCTTTTATCCAGAATATTAAAACAAATGACTGAAGTCCTGTTTCGAATCCCATCTTGGCAGATGGTGGAATCTGAATTCAAGAAAAAAAACGTATTAGGAATCTCATCTCCATGAAACCATTGTCAATGGCGAAAAAATCCTGCCAACCTGACAGCGGCCCAGCCAGCTACTCACTGTATTAATCACTGCAAAGTCACAATACAGGAATGAAACTGGATGGACCAGTTGGCAACTAACAAGGCACCAGAAATTACAACCACAAAATCAGCCCTCTCGATGGTGCAACCTCCTCCTCACTAACATATGGTTTTTGGTGCCAAAAGGTGGAGAGCTGTCTCACAGACTAGTCAAGGAACAGCCTGACAAAGTAATACCCACGGAATCATCCCTTACAAAGATGACCAGACACGACCATCACCATCCCTAGATATCGAGTGTGTGGTGCTGGAAAAGCACAACAGTCAGGCAACATCCGAGGAGCAGGAGAATCGATGTTTCTAGCCTAAGCCCTTCATCAGCCTGACCTGATGTGCTTTTCCAGCACCACACTCTCAACTCTGATCTCCAGCATCTGCAGTCTTCACTTTCTCCTGAAATCTCTGGATATGTCCCGTCCCACCGGCAGGACAGACCAGGCAGAGGTGGTGACACAGTGGTGTACAGACAGGGAGGATTTGCCCTGGGAGTACTCAGCATTGACTCCAGAGACCAGGAAGTCTCATGGCTCCTGCTGATTACCACGTCCCGCCCTCTCTTGGCTGATGAATCACTCCTCCTTCATGTTGAATAACATTTGGAGGAAGCACTGAGGCAATAAAATGGTGTCAAATGTACTCTGGGTACAGGATTTCAATGTCCACAATTGAGACGAGCTCTGCAATAGAATTACTGACTGAGCTGGTCAGGTCCTAAAGGGTATAGCTGCTCAACTGAGTCTGCAGCGGGTGGTGAGGGAACCAACAAGAGGGAAAAACATACTTGATCTCATTGTTATGAATTGACTAGCTGCAGATACATCTGTCTATGACAGTATCGGTAAGAGCAACCATCACACATTCCTTTTGGAGACAGAAGTCTTGCCTTAAAGTTGAGAAAAACCTCCATCGTGTTGAGTGGCACTACCACTGTTCGAAATGGGACAGACTTCGAAGAGATGTAGGATCTCAAACTGGGTATCTCTGAGGCACTGTGGGACATCAACAGCAGCAGAACTGTACTCCAGCACAATCTGTAATCTCATGGGTTTTAAATCCTGCTCTCACCCATCACAATGGACAGTAAAGGAGGGCATGCCAAGAGCAGCACCAGGCAGACTTAAAAACAAAGTGCCAACCTGGTGAAGCTATCAAACAGAACTACCTGCATATCAAACAGCATCAGCAGCAAGCAACAGAGCTAAGTGATCCTACATCCAATGGAACAGATCGGAGCTCTGCAGTTCTGCCACACCCAGTTGTGAACGGTGATGGACAATTAAACAACTCACTGGAGGAAGTATCACAGATATCCCCACCCTTACTGATGGAGGGGCCTCACACACCCATGCACCAGATAAGATGACAGCATTTGCAGCAATCTTCAGCCAGAAGTGCAAAGTGAGATGATCCATCTGAGGCTTCTCCAGTGGTTTCCAACATCACAGAAGTGAATTTTAAAGCAGTTCAGTTCAGAAATGGTTAAGTAGTGCAAAGGCTACAGGCCCTGCCAATATTCTGGCAATAATGCTGATATCTTGTGCTCCATAACTTGCCACCCACCAAGCCAAGTACCGCTCCAGCACTGGCATCTACCGAGAATGTGGAACATTGCCCAGGGATGTTCAACACAAAAACACAGGGCAACCCAACCCAGGCAATTTCCCTCTATCAGTCCACACTCGATCAGCAGTAAAGTGATGGAAGATGTCATCGACAGAGCTACCAAGCAGCAGCTGCTCAGCAACAGTCAGCTCAGCGAGACTCATTTTAGGCTCCACCAGGACCATTCAGCTCCCGATTGTGTTACCGCCCTGATTCACAATCTGGCAACTAGCTGAATCCCAGAGGTGAGGTGAGTGTGATAACTCAGTCCCACTCCAAGACCACTATTTCTAGCTGATTCCACCCTTGTCTCAGCTCATGTCATCTCATCCACCTTGTGTTATCTCCAGATTTCATTTTCCAAACACACTCAGGGCCAGCTTCCCACATTCAACCTCCCTGTAATCTCAACAAAGTCTAAATTTCTGCTTGTTGATTCATGAAAAGGCTCCTAATTATAATCAACAGAGATGTACAGCATGGAAACAGACCCTTCGGTCCAACCCGTCCATGCCGGCCAGATAACCCAACCCAATCTAGTGTCACCTGCCAGCACCTGGCCAATATCCCTCAATTTAAAATTCTCACACTTGATTTAATTCCTGGCTGTGATAATCCCTAGCTCCCTGCACCACACACACCGAGACCTCGACAACCCATTTTCTTCGAGACTCCCAACCATTTGTTAATTCATTACTTCACCTGTATGTCTGTTTCTACAGTTGCTGAAGCAGCATGGTCTGAACTTCGCAGCCAAAACCTCACAGGTCTGCTTTCCACCTTTAAGACATCCCTCAAAACCTGCTTTTTGGCAATGCTTTTGGTCACCTGACCTAATATCTCCATCTCTGGCCTTATGTCTAAAGTTCCCAATAGTATTTTTGTGAAATTATAAGCATGATAATAAAAATACAAACTGTTGTTGATTTGGGCATTATTTTCAAATCATCACTGTTGCTGAATGAATAATCTATAATGTCACTTACCCAACCACATTGTAGGAGCACCTTCACCACACAAACTGCAGCTGTACAAGAAAGTCAAACATCACCCTCGCCACAAGCAACAGGGCTTTGGCATTAATCACTGGTATCTGTGGAAGGAGAAACACAGTTGATGTTTCAGGGAGTGCAAAATGGATTACAAGGAATGAAAATGGTGCAGAATTTGATAGTCAGAAATGGAAGGAAAATACACTTGCTTGTTGGAAAAAAAGAATTCTTGAATGTCAAAAATATTCAAGAAAAAAGTAATCTGATAATACAGCAGTACATGGTCAGGAGCTGGGCCGCAGTGAAAAACTCACTTACAAAGGGTCTATAAGAGTAAAAATACACCCATAGTTCGAGATTGAGGAAGCTATATATTGACAAAGTAGTTATGAGGGAGCCCAGAGGCGAATCAGAGCAGTATTGGCTGCTATGATCTCAGTGACTCTATACTAGAGAAAGGCTGCACATGCGCCTGGCTGCATCTTGACCCCTACAAAGATGGCGGCTCCGCACATGTTCAGTGAATCCTTGTCCCGATTAAAGATGGCGGCGCTCACTCAGGCCTGCAGCCGCACTGAGGCCATTCCTCAAACACGGGACTGGGACGTTCAAATTTGTGTTTTCCGACGGGCACAATTTGTTTGTAAAACCTCTCCGCTCATAGCAACGCAGTTTTTCTCCCGTTTCCCTGTTTATTTATTTCCTTACCGGATCCTTTCTCTCCATAACTTCCTGAGCATTCATTACGGCGACTCTGCGCCACGCGCGAGGGTGATCACATGGTTTAGTTTAGCTCCGCCCTTCATTTATTTTGATTGGCTGAAGGACCAACTTCCCGCTAAGTCCTCCAGATCCGCCCACCGTGCTTTCATTGGTCCGGTGCAGACATCAATCACCCGCGGGTCACTTTGTTAGCTAGAGCATGCGCAGTGCGTCCTGCTTTAGCTGATATGTTGGGTAATGTGATGGGAGAGTTTACTGAGGGTAAGAATTCCCTTTGTGTGAGCTCTGCAGTAGATTTCCTTTATTCATGGAGGGAATTGCCTTCCTACTCACGACTGTATAGCTGTGATTGATGAATCAATGCCATCTGAACCAGTACATAAACACCCCATTTTCACAACATCTGAGATCTTTAGCACATTGTATCACACTCTTCTTTGGAAACAACAAAAAACATGAAACGGAGCCTCAAGGAACCGGAGCAGGAGTAGGGCATTCATCGCCTTCAGCTTGTTCCCCCATTCTATCAGATCATGGCTGGGCCAATCCAGACCTCAACACCTTTTATGCTTGATCCGCATAGCCCTCAACTGCTCAACATTTCAAAAATCTATGTGCCCTCTTTTAAAATAATTTGAGACAGAATCACAGATTCTCTACTATGTGGAAACAGGCCTTTCAACCCAACAAGCCAGAACAACCCTCCGAAGAGTAACCCAACTATTACCCTCCCACATTTAACTTTCACAGTTGTTTGGGCGAGAAAATTCTAGCCATTCACTGAGAGAAAAAAATTCTTTACTTTTTCTAAAATGAATGTTCCCTTATGTAATGTCAACTGGTTTGAGACTTCACTGGTGCTAGAAGATCTAGTCAACATCTACCCTGTCAAGCTCCTCAGAATCTTGTTTCCATAAGATCACCCCTGCTTATCTATTCTTGATAGGTCAACCCTTTTGTCCTCAAAGCAACTAAGTGAATCTTTTTTGAATGGTCTCCGATGTTAGTTTATCCTTTACTAAATATGGGAGCTAACATTGTATACAGTACTCCAAGTGAGGACTCAGCAACAGCCAGTGTGGTTAACCAATCCTCAGTCCATGCTAATACATTACCCCGATACCATGAGCTCCTAAATTGTGCAATTAACTTTTATGTAGCACCTTATCATTTGCATTTTTAAAATCCAAATACAGAACATCATTGGATTGCCCTTTATCAGCTCTGCTTGTTATCTCCTCAATGAACTGTCGCAAATTTGTCAAATATAGTTTCGCTTTCACAAAACCCAGTCTACCATGTTTAATAATAAGCTTTTCTAAATATCCTGCAATTTCTTACTTTAATATTCAACTCTGTAGACTCTTTCAGTAGATTTGCTAAGTATGATTCCCCACTCTTAAATCCATGTGGACTCTGTCCAATCCTGTCACTGTTCAGTAAGAAACTTGACTGTACTCCAATATACTTAGTAAATGTATCTGTATTTATTTTTAAAAATTGATTACTTATAAATGCTGGACCCATGCAATATCAATGAATTAGTGACTCTGAATTTGGGTTATAATGTTTTTTCTATTAATTCCTTTTCATACTGTGTTATGCAGACAGCACCAAGTGATCACTCTTAATTGTGAGTAACTTTGAAAATAATATATTTTAAAAATGACATCCCAAAATGCTGCCTCATTATTGTGCAAGGAGGATTTTGCATTCAATAGTTTGCAGATAAAATTGAACAGATTTTTGCTGCAATTTGGCCAGACTGCAGGTTACACCAAAGTGGCAACTCTGCTCTCAAATTCTTACTTGACACTGCCCAAGGCGATACTGATGGGACTTCACTTTGCCATTCTGGGTCACCAGCTTTATTTCCAGGTTTAATCCTACAATCATCCTAGAGCTTGTAATTTTAGATAACTTCTCTTTTAGGTACATATGTAAATATCATACTGAAATGTTGCACTGAATGGTACCAAATCTGAAATTAGTCTCTAATCTGACCCTTCTACATATGTATTGGCATAAGTCTATGCCAGTTATTTTTCTGAAGCCTGTGATTCCTGATGAAGGGCTTATGCCTGAAACATCAACTCTCCTGCTTCTCACATGCTGCCTGACTTGCTGTGCTTTTCCAGCATGACACTTTTCGACTCTGATATCCAGCTTCTTTGGTCATCACTTTCTCTTTTGAGAAGTTTAAACCAAGAATAATTTTTGTTGATCAAAGTGCAATAGGAACCAATTCATGAAATTCAGATATCTCACATTTACCTTAACTATGGGAAGTCTAAGACATGACTAAATTATTGTCAGTAATTGAAACCGTGCTGACAAACTTGTGCAGTATCAGTGCCTCACCTTTAGAGTGTTCCCAGATATCGCACAGCTGCAGTATTTTGTTTTGCACTCAACTATATGTTGTTTTCACTTTTTTCTTTGTGAAAGATTACAAAATTAACTTGGATGAATAAACTTATAATTTCTTTAACCAATGTTGGGAGAAAAAAAATGTCAGTATTTCAAGTGCTGATAAAGTAAAATAAACTGAATCAGTAGAAAGGGTTTAAGATGGATATGGAACAAATGCTGGCAAATGGGTCTAGATTAATTTTGGATATCTGGTCAGCATGGGCAAGTTGGACTGGGCGTTATTGGACAGTGGTGAGGGTCTGGCTGCGGCTTTATTGGGCAGTGGTGAGGTTCAGGCTGGGGCATTATTGGACAGTGGTGAGGGTCAGGCTGGGGCATTATTGGACGGTGTTGAGGCTCAGGCTGGGGCATTATTGGACAATAGTGAGGTTCAGACTTGGGCATTATTGGACAGTGGTGAGGTTTAGGCTGGAGCGTTATTGGACAGTGGTGAGGGTCATGCTGGGGCATTATTGGACAGTGGTGTTGGTCAGGCTGGGGTATTTTAGGACATCAGTGAGGGTCAGACTGGGGCATTATTGGACAGTGGTGACGGTTAGGCTGGGGCGTTCTTGGACATTGGCGAGGGCCAGGATGAGCATTATTGTAAGGCAATGAGGCAGAGGCTGTGGCGTTATTGGACAGTGGTGAGGTTTAGGCTGGAGCGTTATTGGACAGTGGTGAGGGTCAGGCTGGGGCATTATTGGACAGCAGTTAGGGTCAGGCTGGGGCATTATTGGACTGTGGTGAGGGCCAGGCTGGGGCATTATTGGACTGCAGTGAGGGACAGTGTGGGGCATGATTGGACAGCAGTAAGGGTCAGACTGGGGCATTATTGGACAGCAGTGAGGGTCAGGCTGGGGCATTATTGGACAGTGGTGAGGGTCAGACTGGGGTGTTATTGGACGGCAGTGAGGATCAGGCTGGGTCGTTATTACACAGTGGTGCGGGTCAGGCTGGGTCATTATTGGACAGTGGTGAGGGTCAGGCAGGGACATTATTGGACAGTGGTAAGCGTCAGGCTGGGGCATTATTGGACAGTGGTGAGGGTCAGACTGGGGTGTTATTGGACGGCAGTGAGGATCAGGCTGGGTCGTTATTACACAGTGGTGCGGGTCAAGCTGGGTCATTATTGGACAGTGGTGAGGGTCAGGCAGGGACATTATTGGACAGCAGTGAGGGTTTGTCTGGGGCATTATTGGACAGCAGTGAGGGTCAGGCTGGGGCATTATTGGACAGTGAAGAGCGTCAGGCTGGGGCATTATTGGACAGTGGTGAGGGTCTGGCTGGGGTGTGATTGGACGGCAGTGAGGGTCAGGCTGGGGCATTACTGGACAGTTGTGAAGGTCAGGCTGGGGCGTTATCGGACAGCAGTGAGGGTCAGGCTCGGATGTTATTGGACAGCAGTGAGGGTCTGTCTGATTTGTTATTGGACAGTGGTGAGGGTCAGGCTGGGGAGTCATTGGACAATGGTGAGGGTCAGGCTGGAGTGTTATTGGACAGTGGTGAGGATTAGGCTGGGGCGTTGTTGGACAGTCGTGAGGGTCATGCTGGGGCGTTATTGGACGATGGTGAGGGTCTGAATGTGGCGTTATTGGACAGCAGTGACGGTCAGGCTGCGGCGTTATTGGACAGCAGTTAGTCGGGCTGTGGCTTCATTGGACAGTGATGAGTTGCAGGCTGGGGCATAATTGGACAGTGGTGAGGGTCAGGCTGGGATTTTTTGGACAGCCGGGAGTGTCAGCCTGGTGTGTTATTGGACAGCAGTGAGGGTCAGGCTGCGGCGTTATTGGACAGTGGTGAGGGTCAGGCTGGGGCCTTATTGGACAGTGGTGAGGGTCAAGCTGGGTCGTTATTGGACAGTCGTGAGGGTCATGCTGGGGCATAATTGGACAGTGGTGAGGGTCAGGCTGGGGGTTTTCGGACAGCAGTGAGTGTCAGGCTGGGGCATTATTGGACAGTGGTGAGGGTTAGGCTGGGGCATTATTGGACGGTGTTGAGGCTCAGGCTGGGGCATTATTGGACAGTAGTGAGGGTAAGGATTGGGCGTTATTGGACAGTGGTGAGGTTCAGGCTGGGGTGATATTGGACAGTGGTGTGGATCAGGTTGGGGCATTATTGGACAGTGGTGAGGGTTAGGCTGGGCCGTTATTGGACAGTGGTGAGGGCCAGGCTGAGCATTAATGGAAGGCATTGAGGGAGAGGCTGGGGCGTTATTGGACAGTGGTGAGGGTCAGGCTGCGGCGTTATTGGACAGTGGTGAGGGTCAGGCTGCGGCGTTATTGGACAGTGGTGAGGGTCAGGCGGGAGCATTATTGGACAGTGGTGAGGGTCAGGCTGGGGCATTATTGGACAGTGGTGAGGGTCAAGCTGGGGCGTTATTGGACAGCAGTGATGGTCAGGCTGGGGCATTATTGTACAGTGGTGAGGGTCAGGCTGGGTCATTATTGGACGGCAGTGAGGGTCAGGCTGGGGCGTTATTGGATAGTGGTGAGGGTCAGGCTGGGGCGTTATTGGATAGTGGTGAGGGTCAGGCTGGGGCGTTATTGGATAGTGGTGAGGGTCAGGCTGGGCCGTTATTGGACAGTGGTGAGGGTCATACTGGGGCATTATTGGACATTGGTGTCGGTAAGGCTGGGGTATTATTGGACTGTGGTGAGGGTCAGGCTGGGGCATTATTGGACAGCAGTGAGGGTCAGGCTGGGGCATTATTGGACAGCAGTGAGGGTCAGGCTGGTGCATTATTGGACAGTGGTGAGAGTCAGGCTGGGGCGTTATTGGATTGTGGTGAGGTTCAGGCTCGGGCGTTATTGGACAGCAGTGATGGTCAGGCTGGGGCATTATTGGACAGTGGTGAGAGTCAGGCTGGGGTATTATTGGACTGTGGTGAGGGTCAGGCTGGGGCATTATTGGACAGCAGTGAGGGTCAGGCTGGGGCATTATTGGACAGCAGTGAGTTTCAGGCTGGGGCATTATTGGGCAGTGGTGAGAGTCAGGCTGGTGGCGTTATTGGACAGCAGTGATGGTCAGGCTGGGGCGGTATTGGACGGCAGTGAGGGTCACTCTGGGGCATTATTGGACAGTGGTGAGGGACAGGTTGGGGCGTTATTCGGCGGCAGTGAGGGTCAGGCTGGTGAGTTATTGGACAGCAGTGAGAGACAGGTTGGGGCATTATTGGACGGCAGTGAGGGTCAGGCTGGGGCGTTATTGGACAGCAGTGAGGGTCAGGCTGGGGCGTTATTGGACAGCAGTGAGGGTCAGGCTGGGGCATTATTGGACGGCAGTGAGGGTCAGGCTGGGGCGTTATTGGACGGTGGTGAAGGTCAGGCTGGGGTGTTATTGGACAGCAGGGAGCTTCAGGTTGTGGCCTTATTGGACAGTGGTGAGTGTCAGGCTGGGGCATTATTGGACATTCGTGAGGGTCATGCTGGGGCGTTATTGGGCAGCAGTGAGGGCCATTATTGGACAGCAATGAGAGTCAGGCTGGGGCGTCCTTGGACAATTGTGAGAATCAGGCTGGGGCGTTATTGGACTGTGGTGAAGGTCAGGCTTGCGAATTATGGGACAGTGGTGAGGGTCAGCCTGGGGTGTTATTGGACGGCAGTGTGGATCAGGCTGGGTCGTTATTAGACAGTGGTGAGGGTCAGGCTGGGTAATTATTGGACAGTGGTGAGGGTCAGGCTGTGACATTATTGGACTGCAGTGAGGATTTGGCTGGGACATTATTGGACAGCAGTGAGGGTCAGGCTGGGGCGTTATTGGATGGCAGTGAGGGTCAGTCTGGGGCATTATTGGACAGTGGTGAGGGTCAGCCTGGGGTATTATTGGACAGCAGTGAACGTCAGGCTGGGGCATTATTGGACGGCAGTGAGGATCAGGCTGGGTCGTTATTAGACAGTGGTGAGGGTCAGGCTGTGACATTATTGGACTGCAGTGAGGGTTTAGCTGGGGCGTTATTGGACAGCAGTGAGTGTCAGGCTGGGGCATTATTGGGCATAGGTGAGAATCAGGCTGGGGCGTTATTGGACAGGGGTGAGGGTCAGGCTGGGGCATTATTTCACAGCAGTGAGGGTCAGGTTGGGCATTATTGGACAGCAGTGAGGGTCAGGCTGGGGCGTTTTTGGACAATTGTGAGAATCAGGCTGGGGTATAATTGCACAGTCGTGAGGGTCAGGCTGGGCCATTATTGGACAGCAGTGATGGTCAGGCTGGGGCGTTATTGGACGGCAGTGAGCGTCAGGCTGGGGCATTATTGGACAGCAGTAAGGGTCAGGCTGGGGCGTTATTGGACGGCAGTGAGCGTCAGGCTGGGGCGTAGTTGTACAGTGGTGAGAGTCAGGCTGGGGCGTTATTGGACTGTGGTGAGGGTCAGGCTGAGGCATTATTGGACGGTGGTGAAAGTCAGGCTGGGGCATTATTGGACAGTGATGAGGGTCAGCCTGGGGTGTTATTTGACGGCAGTGAGGATCACGCTAGGTCGTTATTAGACAGTGGTGGGGCTCAGGCTGGGTCATTATTGGACAGTGGTGAGGGTCAGGTTGTGACATTATTGGACTGCAGTGAAGGTCAGGCTGGGGAATTATTGGACAGCGGTGAGGGTCAGTCTGGGGCACTATTGGACGGTGGTGAGGGTCAGGCTTGGGTGTTATTGGACGGCAGTGAGGGTCAGGCTGGGGCATTATTGGACAGTGGTGAAGGTCAGGCTGGGGCGTTATTGGACGGCAGTGAGGGTCAGGCTGGGGTGTTATTGGACAGCAGTGAGGGTCAGGCTGGGGCGTTATTGGACAGTGGTGAGGGTCTGGCTGCGGCTTTATTGGACAGTGGTGAGGGTCAGGCTGGGGCATTATTGGACAGTGGTGAGGGTCAGGCTGGGGCATCATTGGACAGTGGTGAGGTTCAGGCTGGGGGGTTTTTGGACAGCAGTGTGGGGTAGGCTGGGGCATTATTGGACAGAGGTGAGGGTCAGGCTGGGGCATTATTGGACGGTGTTGAGGCTCAGGCTGGAGCGTTATTGTAGAGTGGTGAGGGTCTGGCTGGGGCGTTATTAGACAGTGGTGAGGGTCAGTCTGGGGCATTATTGGACAGCAGTGAGGGTCAGGCTGGGGCAGTATCGGAATGTTGTGAGGGTCAGGCGGGGACATTATTGGACAGCAGTGATGGTCAGGCTGGGGGATTATTGGACAGCAATGAGGGTCAGGTTGGGGCATTATTGGATCGTGGTGAGGGTCAGGCTGGGGTGTTTTTGGTCAACAGTGAAGGTCAGGCTGGGGCATTATTGGACAGTGGTGTGGGTCAGGCTGGTGTATTATTGGACAGCAGTTAGGGTCAGGCTGGGGCATTGTTGGACAGTGGTGAGAGTCAGGCCGGGGCGTTCTTGGATTGTGGTGAGGTTCAGGCTGGGGCGTTATTGGACAGAAGTGAGTGTCAGGCTGAGGCATTATTGGGCAGTGGTATGAGCCAGGCTGGGGCGTTATTGGATTGTGGTGAGGTTCAGGCTGGGGTATTATTGGACAGAGGTGAGTGTCAGGCTGGGGAATTATAGGACAGTGGTGAGGGTCTGGCTGGGGCATTATTGGACAGCAGTGAGGGTGAGGCTGGGGCATTATTGGACAGTGGTGAGGGTAAGGCTGTGGCGTTATTGGACAGCAGTGAGTGTCCGGCTGGGGCATTATTGGACAGTGGTGAGGGTCAGGCTGGGGGGTTTTTGGACAACAGTGAGGGTCAGGCTGGGGCATTATTGGACAGTGGTGTGGGTCAGGCTGGGGTATTATTGGACAGCAGTAAGGGTCAGACTGGGGCATTATTGGACAGCAGTGAGGGTCAGGCTGGGGCATTATTGGACAGTGGTGAGCGTCAGGCTGGGGCATTATTGGACAGTGGTGAGGGTCAGATTGGGGTGTTATTGGACGGCAGTGAGGATCAGGCTGGGTCGTTAGTACACAGTGGTGCGGGTCAGGCTGGGTCATTATTGGACAGTGGTGAGGGTCAGGCAGGGACATTATTGGACAGCAGTGAGGATCTGTCTGGGGCATTATTGGACAGCAGTGAGGGTCAGGCTGGGGCATTATTGGACAGTGAAGAGCGTCAGGCTGGGGCATTATTGGACAGTGGTGAGGGTCTGGTTGGGGTGTTATTGGACGGCAGTGAGGGTCAGGCTGGGGCATTATTGGACAGTTGTGAAGGTCAGGCTGGGGCGTTATCGGACAGCAGTGAGGGTCAGGCTAGGATGTTATTGGACAGCAGTGAGGGTCTGTCTGATTTGTTATTGGACAGTGGTGAGGGTCAGGCTGGGGAATCATTGGACAATGGTGAGGGTCAGGCTGGGGTGTTATTGGACAGTGGTGAGGATTAGGCTGGGGCGTTGTTGGACAGTCGTGAGGGTCATGCTGGGGCGTTATTGGACGATGGTGAGGGTCTGAATGGGGCGTTATTGGACAGCAGTGAGGGTCAGGCTGGGGCGTTATTGGACAGCAGTTAGTCGGGCTGTGGCTTTATTGGACAGTGATGAGTTGCAGGCTGGGGCATAATTGGACAGTGGTGAGGGTCAGGCTGGGATTTTTTGGACAGCCGGGAGTGTCAGGCTGGTGTGTTATTGGACAGCAGTGAGGGTCAGGCTGCGGCGTTATTTGACAGTGGTGAGGGTCAGGCTGGGGCATAATTGGACAGTCGTGAGGGTCATGCTGGGGCATGATTGGACAGTGGTGAGGGTCAGGCTGGGGCGTTTTTGGACGGCAGTGAGGGTCAGGCTGGGGTGTTATTGGACAGCAGTGAGGGTCAGGCTGGGGCGTTATTGGATAGTGGTGAGGGTCAGGCTGGGCCGTTATTGGACAGTGGTGCGGGTCAGGCTGCGGCATTATTGGAGAGTGGTGAGTGTCAGTCTGGGGCGTTATAGGACACTGGTGTCGGTAAGGCTGGGGTACTGTTGGACAGTGGTGAGGGTCAGCCTGGGGCATTATTGGACAGCAGTGAGGGTCTGGCTGCGGCATTATTGGAGAGTGGTGAGGGTCAGGCTGGGGCGTTATTGGACAGCAGTGAGTTTCAGGCTGGGGCATTATTGGGCAGTGGTGAGAGTCAGGCTGGGGCGTTATTGGACAGTGGTGAGGGTCAGGCTTGTGCATTATTTGACAGCAGTGAGGGTCAGGCTGGGGCGTTATTGGACAGCAGTGATGGTCAGGCTGGGGCGTTATTGGACAGTTGTGAGCATCAGGCTAGGACATTATTGGACAATGGTGAGGGTCGCTCTGGGGCATTATTGGACAGTGATGAGAGTCAGGCTGGGGCGTTATTGGATTGTGGTGAGATTCAGGCTGGGGAATTATAGGACAGTGGTGAGGGTAAGGCTGGGGCGTTATGGGACAGCAGTGAGTGTCAGGCTGGGGCATTATTGGACAGTGATGAGCGTCAGGCTGGGGCGTTATTGGACAGTGGTGAGGGTAAGGCTTGGGCATTATTGGACAGCAGTGAGGGTCCGGCTGGGGCATTATTGGACAGTGATGAGCGTCAGGCTGGGGCATTATTGGACAGTGGTGAGGGTCAGCCTGGGGTGTTACTGGACGGCAGTGAGGATCAGGCTGGGTCATTAATAGACAGTGGTGAGGGTCAGGCTGGGTCATGATTGGACAGTGGTGAGGGTCAGGCTGTGACATTATTGGACTGCAGTGAGGGTTTGGCTGGGGCGTTATTGGACAGTGATGAGCGTCAGGCTGGGGCGTTATTGGACGGCAGTGAGGGTCAGGCTGGGGCGTTATTGGACAGTGGTGAGGGTCAGGCTGGGGAATTAATGGACAGTGGTGAGGGTAAGGCTTGGGCATTAGTGGACAGCAGTGAGGGTCCGGCTGGGGCATTATTGGACAGCAATGATGGTCAGGCTGGGGCGTTTTTGGACAGTTGTGAGAATCAGGCTGGGGTATTATTGGACAGTGGTGAGGGTCAGGCTGGGGCATTATTGGACAGTGGCGAGGGTCAGTCTGGGGCATTATTGGACAGTGGTGAGGGTCAGCCTGGGGTATTATTGGACAGCAGTGAGCGTCAGGCTGGGGCATTATTGGACGGCAGTGAGGATCAGGCTGGGTCGTTATTAGACAGTGGTGAGGGTCAGGCTGGGGCGTTATTGGACAGTGGTGTGGGTCAGAATGAGGAATTATTGGACAGTGGTGAGGGTCAGGCTGGGGCATTATTTGACAGCAGTGAGGGTCAGGCTGGGGCATTATTGGACAGTGATGAGCGTCAGGCTGGGGCGTTATTGGACAGTGGTGAGGGTAAGGCTTGGGCATTATTGGACAGTGTTGAGGGTCAGGCTGGGCCATTATTGGACAGCAATGAGAGTCAGGCTGGGGCGTCCTTGGACAATTGTGAGAATCAGGCTGGGGCGTTATTGGACTGTGGTGAAGGTCAGGCTTGCGAATTATGGGACAGTGGTGAGGTTCAGCCTGGGGTGTTATTGGACGGCAGTGAGGATCAGGCTGGGTCGTTATTAGACAGTGGTGAGGGTCAGGCTGGGTAATTATTGGACAGTGGTGAGGGTCAGGCTGTGACATTATTGGACTGCAGTGAGGGTTTGGCTGGGGCATTATTGGACAGCAGTGAGGGTCAGGCTAGGGCGTTATTGGACAGCAGTGAGGGTCAGGCTGGGGCGTTATTGGATGGCGGTGAGGGTCAGTCTGGGGCATTATTGGACAGTGGTGAGGGTCAGCCTGGGGTATTATTGGACAGCAGTGAACGTCAGGCTGGGGCATTATTGGACGGCAGTGAGGATCAGGCTGGGTCGTTATTAGACAGTGGTGAGGTTCAGGCTGTGACATTATTGGACTGCAGTGAGGGTTTAGCTGGGGCGTTATTGGACAGCAGTGAGTGTCAGGCTGGGGCATTATTGGGCATTGGTGACAATCAGGCTGGGGCGTTATTGGACAGTGGTGAGGGTCAGGCTGGGGCATTATTTGACAGCAGTGAGGGTCAGGCTGGGCATTATTGGACAGCAGTGAGGGTCAGGCTGGGGCGTTTTTGGACAGTTGTGAGAATCAGGCTGGGGTATAATTGGACAGTGGTGAGGGTCACGCTGGGGCATCATTGGACAGTGTTGCGGGTCAGCTTGGGCCATTATTGGACAGCTGTGATGGTCAGGCTGGGGCGTTATTGGACGGCAGTGAGCGTCAGGCTGGGGCATTATTGGACAGCAGTGAGGGTCAGGCTGGGGCGTTATTGGACGGCAGTGAGCGTCAGGCTGGGGCGTAGTTGTACAGTGGTGAGAGTCAGGCTGGGGCGTTATTGGACTGTGGTGAGGGTCAGGCTGGGGCATTATTGGACGGTGGTGAAAGTCAGGCTGGGGCATTATTGGACAGTGATGAGGGTCAGCCTGGGGTGTTATTTGACGGCAGTGAGGATCACGCTGGGTCGGTATTAGACAGTGGTGGGGCTCAGGCTGGGTCATTATTGGACAGTGGTGAGGGTCAGGTTGTGACATTATTGGACTGCAGTGAAGGTCAGGCTGGGGAATTATTGGACAGCGGTGAGGGTCAGTCTGGGGCATTATTGGACGGTGGTGAGGGTCAGGCTTGGGTGTTATTGGACGGCAGTGAGGGTCAGGCTGGGGCATTATTGGACAGTGGTGAAGGTCAGGCTGGGGCGTTATTGGACGGCAGTGAGGGTCAGGCTGGGGTGTTATTGGACAGCAGTGAGGGTTTAGCTGGGGCGTTATTGGACAGCAGTGAGTGTCAGGCTGGGGCATTATTGGGCATTGGTGAGAATCAGGCTGGGGCGTTATTGGACAGTGGTGAGGGTCAGGCTGGGGCATTATTTGACAGCAGTGAGGGTCAGGCTGGGCATTATTGGACAGCAGTGAGGGTCAGGCTGGGGCGTTTTTGGACAGTTGTGAGAATCAGGCTGGGGTATAATTGGACAGTGGTGAGGGTCACGCTGGGGCATCATTGGACAGTGTTGCGGGTCAGCTTGGGCCATTATTGGACAGCTGTGATGGTCAGGCTGGGGCGTTATTGGACGGCAGTGAGTGTCAGGCTGGGGCATTATTGGACAGCAGTGAGGGTCAGGCTGGGGCGTTATTGGACGGCAGTGAGCGTCAGGCTGGGGCGTAGTTGTACAGTGGTGAGAGTCAGGCTGGGGCGTTATTGGACTGTGGTGAGGGTCAGGCTGGGGCATTATTGGACGGTGGTGAAAGTCAGGCTGGGGCATTATTGGACAGTGATGAGGGTCAGCCTGGGGCATTATTGGATCGTGGTGAGGGTCAGGCTGGGGTGTTTTTGGTCAACAGTGAAGGTCAGGCTGGGGCATTATTGGACAGTGGTGTGGGTCAGGCTGGTGTATTATTGGACAGCAGTTAGGGTCAGGCTGGGGCATTGTTGGACAGTGGTGAGAGTCAGGCCGGGGCGTTCTTGGATTGTGGTGAGGTTCAGGCTGGGGCGTTATTGGACAGAAGTGAGTGTCAGGCTGAGGCATTATTGGGCAGTGGTATGAGCCAGGCTGGGGCGTTATTGGATTGTGGTGAGGTTCAGGCTGGGGTATTATTGGACAGTGGTGAGTGTCAGGCTGGGGAATTATAGGACAGTGGTGAGGGTCTGGCTGGGGCATTATTGGACAGCAGTGAGGGTGAGGCTGGGGCATTATTGGACAGTGGTGAGGGTAAGGCTGTGGCGTTATTGGACAGCAGTGAGTGTCCGGCTGGGGCATTATTGGACAGTGGTGAGGGTCAGGCTGGGGGGTTTTTGGACAACAGTGAGGGTCAGGCTGGGGCATTATTGGACAGTGGTGTGGGTCAGGCTGGGGTATTATTGGACAGCAGTAAGGGTCAGACTGGGGCATTATTGGACAGCAGTGAGGGTCAGGCTGGGGCATTATTGGACAGTGGTGAGCGTCAGGCTGGGGCATTATTGGACAGTGGTGAGGGTCAGATTGGGGTGTTATTGGACGGCAGTGAGGATCAGGCTGGGTCGTTATTACACAGTGGTGCGGGTCAGGCTGGGTCATTATTGGACAGTGGTGAGGGTCAGGCAGGGACATTATTGGACAGCAGTGAGGATCTGTCTGGGGCATTATTGGACAGCAGTGAGGGTTAGGCTGGGGCATTATTGGACAGTGAAGAGCGTCAGGCTGGGGCATTATTGGACAGTGGTGAGGGTCTGGTTGGGGTGTTATTGGACAGCAGTGAGGGTCTGTCTGATTTGTTATTGGACAGTGGTGAGGGTCAGGCTGGGGAATCATTGGACAATGGTGAGGGTCAGGCTGGTGCGTTATTGGACAGTGGTGAGGGTCAGGCTGGGGCATTATTTGACAGCAGTGAGGGTCAGGCTGGGGCGTTATTGGACAGCAGTGATGGTCAGGCTGGGGCGTTATTGGACAGTTGTGAGCATCAGGCTAGGACATTATTGGACAATGGTGAGGGTCACTCTGGGGCATTATTGGACCGTGTTGAGGGTCAGGCTGGGGTATTATTGGACAGTGGTGAGGGTCAGGCTGGGGCGTTATTGGACGGCAGTGAGGGTCAGGCTGGGGCGTTATAGGACACTGGTGTCGGTAAGGCTGGGGTATTGTTGGACAGTGGTGAGGGTCAGGCTGGGGCATTATTGGACAGCAGTGAGGGTCTGGTTGCGGCATTATTGGACAGTGGTGAGGGTCAGGCTGGGGTTTTTTGGACAACAGTGAGGGTCAGGCTGGGGCATTATTGGAGAGTGGTGAGGGTCAGGCTGGGGCGTTATTGGACAGTGGTGTGGGTCATACTGGGGCATTATTGGACATTGGTGTCGGTAAGGCTGGGGTATTATTGGACAGTGGTTAGGGTCAGGCTGGGGCATTATTGGACAGCAGTGAGGGTCAGGCTGGTGCATTATTGGACAGTGGTGAGAGTCAGGCTGGGGCGTTATTGGATTGTGGTGAGGTTCAGGCTGGGGCGTTATTGGACAGCAGTGAACGTCAGGCTGGGGCATTATTGGATGGCAGTGAGGATCAGGCTGGGTTGTTATTAGACAGTGGTGAGGGTCAGGCTGTGACATTATTGGACTGCAGTGAGTGTTTAGCTGGGGCGTTATTGGACAGCAGTGAGTGTCAGGCTGGGGCATTATTGGGCATTGGTGAGAGTCAGGCTGGGGCGTTATTTGACAGCAGTGAGGGTCAGGCTGGGGCGTTATTGGACGGCAGTGAGCGTCAGGCTGGGGCGTAGTTGTACAGTGGTGAGAGTCAGGCTGGGGCGTTATTGGACTGTGGTGAGGGTCAGGCTGGGGCATTATTGGACGGTGGTGAAAGTCAGGCTGGGGCATTATTGGACAGTGATGAGGGTCAGCCTGGGGCATTATTGGATCGTGGTGAGGGTCAGGCTGGGGTGTTTTTGGTCAACAGTGAAGGTCAGGCTGGGGCATTATTGGACAGTGGTGTGGGTCAGGCTGGTGTATTATTGGACAGCAGTTAGGGTCAGGCTGGGGCATTGTTGGACAGTGGTGAGAGTCAGGCCGGGGCGTTCTTGGATTGTGGTGAGGTTCAGGCTGGGGCGTTATTGGACAGAAGTGAGTGTCAGGCTGAGGCATTATTGGGCAGTGGTATGAGCCAGGCTGGGGCGTTATTGGATTGTGGTGAGGTTCAGGCTGGGGTATTATTGGACAGTGGTGAGTGTCAGGCTGGGGAATTATAGGACAGTGGTGAGGGTCTGGCTGGGGCATTATTGGACAGCAGTGAGGGTGAGGCTGGGGCATTATTGGACAGTGGTGAGGGTAAGGCTGTGGCGTTATTGGACAGCAGTGAGTGTCCGGCTGGGGCATTATTGGACAGTGGTGAGGGTCAGGCTGGGGGGTTTTTGGACAACAGTGAGGGTCAGGCTGGGGCATTATTGGACAGTGGTGTGGGTCAGGCTGGGGTATTATTGGACAGCAGTAAGGGTCAGACTGGGGCATTATTGGACAGCAGTGAGGGTCAGGCTGGGGCATTATTGGACAGTGGTGAGCGTCAGGCTGGGGCATTATTGGACAGTGGTGAGGGTCAGATTGGGGTGTTATTGGACGGCAGTGAGGATCAGGCTGGGTCGTTATTACACAGTGGTGCGGGTCAGGCTGGGTCATTATTGGACAGTGGTGAGGGTCAGGCAGGGACATTATTGGACAGCAGTGAGGATCTGTCTGGGGCATTATTGGACAGCAGTGAGGGTTAGGCTGGGGCATTATTGGACAGTGAAGAGCGTCAGGCTGGGGCATTATTGGACAGTGGTGAGGGTCTGGTTGGGGTGTTATTGGACAGCAGTGAGGGTCTGTCTGATTTGTTATTGGACAGTGGTGAGGGTCAGGCTGGGGAATCATTGGACAATGGTGAGGGTCAGGCTGGTGCGTTATTGGACAGTGGTGAGGGTCAGGCTGGGGCATTATTTGACAGCAGTGAGGGTCAGGCTGGGGCGTTATTGGACAGCAGTGATGGTCAGGCTGGGGCGTTATTGGACAGTTGTGAGCATCAGGCTAGGACATTATTGGACAATGGTGAGGGTCACTCTGGGGCATTATTGGACCGTGTTGAGGGTCAGGCTGGGGTATTATTGGACAGTGGTGAGGGTCAGGCTGGGGCGTTATTGGACGGCAGTGAGGGTCAGGCTGGGGCGTTATAGGACACTGGTGTCGGTAAGGCTGGGGTATTGTTGGACAGTGGTGAGGGTCAGGCTGGGGCATTATTGGACAGCAGTGAGGGTCTGGTTGCGGCATTATTGGACAGTGGTGAGGGTCAGGCTGGGGTTTTTTGGACAACAGTGAGGGTCAGGCTGGGGCATTATTGGAGAGTGGTGAGGGTCAGGCTGGGGCGTTATTGGACAGTGGTGTGGGTCATACTGGGGCATTATTGGACATTGGTGTCGGTAAGGCTGGGGTATTATTGGACAGTGGTTAGGGTCAGGCTGGGGCATTATTGGACAGCAGTGAGGGTCAGGCTGGTGCATTATTGGACAGTGGTGAGAGTCAGGCTGGGGCGTTATTGGATTGTGGTGAGGTTCAGGCTGGGGCGTTATTGGACAGCAGTGAACGTCAGGCTGGGGCATTATTGGATGGCAGTGAGGATCAGGCTGGGTTGTTATTAGACAGTGGTGAGGGTCAGGCTGTGACATTATTGGACTGCAGTGAGTGTTTAGCTGGGGCGTTATTGGACAGCAGTGAGTGTCAGGCTGGGGCATTATTGGGCATTGGTGAGAGTCAGGCTGGGGCGTTATTTGACAGCAGTGAGGGTCAGGCTGGGGCGTTATTGGACGGCAGTGAGCGTCAGGCTGGGGCGTAGTTGTACAGTGGTGAGAGTCAGGCTGGGGCGTTATTGGACTGTGGTGAGTGTCAGGCTGGGGCATTATTGGACGGTGGTGAAAGTCAGGCTGGGGCATTATTAGACGGCAGTGAGGATCACGCTGGGTCGTCATTAGTCAGTGGTGGGGGTCAGGCTGGGTCATTATTCGACAGTGGTGAGGGTCAGGATGTGACATTATTGGACTGCAGTGAGGGTAAGGCTGGGGAATTATTGGACAGCGGTGAGGGTCAGTCTGGGGCATTATTGGACAGTGGTGAGGGTCAGGCTGGGGCATTATTGGACAGTGGTGAAGGTCAGGCTGGGGTGTTATTGGACGGCAGTGAGGGTCAGGCTGGTGTGTTATTGGACAGCAGTGAGGGTCAGGCTGGGGCGTTATTGGACAGTGGTGAGGGTCTGGCTGCGGCTTTATTGGACAGGGGTGAGCGTCACGCTTGGGCCGTATTGGACAGTGGTGAGGGTCAGGCTGGGGCATCATTGGACAGTGGTGAGGTTCAGGCTGGGGGGTTTTTGGACAGCAGTGTGGGGTAGGCTGGGGCATTATTGGACAGTGGTGAGGGTCAGGCTGGGGCATTATTGGACGGTGTTGAGGCTCAGGCTGGGACATTATTGGACAGTGGTGAGGTTTAGGCTGGAGCGTTATTGGAGAGTGGTGAGGGTCTGGCTGGGGCGTTATTAGACAGTGGTGAGGGTCAGGTTGGGGCATAATTGGACAGTGGTGAGGGTCAGGCTGGGGTATTATTGGACAGCAGTTAGGGTCAGGCTGGGGCATTATTGGACAGTGGTGAGAGTCAGGCCGGGGCGTTATTGGATTGTGGTGAGGTTCAGGCTGGGGCATTATTGGACAGCAGTGAGGGTGAGGCTGGGGCATTATTGGACAGTGGTGAGGGTCAGGCTGGCGCATTATTGGACAGTGGTGAGGGTAAGGCTTGGGCGTTATTAGACGGTGGTGTGGGTCAGAATGGGGCGTTATTGGGCAGCAGTGAGGGACAGGCTGGGGCGTTATTTGACAGCAGTGAGGGTCAGGTTGGGGCATTATTGGGCAGTGGTGAGAGTCAGGGTGGGGCGTTTTGGTCAGCAGTGAGTGTCAGGCTGGGGTATTATTGGACAGTAGTGAGGGTCAGGCTGGGGACTTACAGGACAGTGGTGAGACTCAGGCTGGGGCATTATTGGACAGCAGTGAGGGTCAGGCTGGGGCATTATTGGACAGTGGTGAGGTCACGCTGGGGCATTATTGGACAATCATGAGGGTCAGGCTGGGCCATTATTGGACATCAGTGAGGGTTAGGCTGGGGCATTATTGGACAGTGATGAGGTTCAGGCTGGGGCGTTGTTCGACGGCAGTGAGGGTCAGGCGGAGGCATTATTGGACGGTGGTGAGGGCCAGGCTGGTGCGATATTGGACAGCAGCGAGTGTCAGGCTGGGGCGTTATTGGACAGTGGTGAGGGTCAGGCTGGGGCATTATTTTACAGCAGTCAGAGTTAGGCTGGGGCATTATTGGACAGTGGTGAGCGCCAAGATGGGGGGTTATTAGACAGTGGTGAGGGTCAGGCTGGAACGTTATTAGACAGTGGTGAGTATCAGTCTGGGGCATTATTGGACAGCAGTGAGGGTCAGGCTGGGGTGTTATTGGACAGCAATGAGGGTCAGGCTGGGGTGTTATTGGAGGGCAGTGAGGGTTAGGCTGGGGTATTATTGGACAGTGGTAAGGTTCAGGCTGGGGCATTATTCGATGGCAGTGAGGGTCAGGCTGTTGTGTTATTGGACAGCAGTGAGGGTCAGGCTGGGTCATTATTGGACGGTGGTGAGGGTCAGGCTGGGGCGTTATTGGATTGTGGTGAGGATCAGGCTGGGTCATTATTGGACAGTGGTGAGGGACTGGCGGGGGCATTATTGGACATTGGTGAGAGTCAGGCTGGGGCGTTATTGGACAGTGGTGAGTGTCAGGCTGAGGCGTTATTGGACAGTGGTGAGGGTCAGGCTGGGACATTATTTGACATCAGTGAGAGTCAGGCTGGGGCATTATTGGACAGTGGTGAGGGTCAGTCTGGGGCACTATTGGACAGTGGTGAGGGTTAGGCTGGTGCATTATTGGACAGGAGTGAGGGTCAGGCTGGTGCATTCTTGGAGAGTGGTGAGGGTCTGGCTGGGGCGTTATTAGACAGTGGTGAGGGTCTGTCTGGGGCATTATTGGACAGCAGTGAGGGTCAGGCTGGGGCATTATCGGAATGTTGTGAGGGTCAGGGGGGGCATTATTGGAGAGCAGTGATGGTCAGGCTGGGGCATTATTGGACAGCAATGAGGGTCAGGCTGGGGCATTATTGGACAGCAGTGATGGTCAGGCTGGGCCAATATTAGACGGTGGTGAGGGTCAGGCTGTGGCATTAATGGATAGTGGTGAGGGTCAGGCTGGGGCAGTATTGGACGGTGGTGAGTGTCTCGCTGGGGCATTATTGGACATTGGTGAGGTTCAGGCTGGGGCATGATTGGGCAGTGGTGAGGGTCAGGCTGGGGTATAATTGGTCAGTGGTGAGGGTCAGGCTGGGGGGGTGTTTGGACAGCAGTGAGTGTCAGGCTGGGGCGTTATTGGACGGTGGTGAGGGTCTGGATGGGGCATTATTGGACAGCAGTTTGGGTCAGGCTGCGGCTTTATTGGACATTGGTGAGGTTCAGGCTGCGGCTTTATTGGACAGTGGTGAGGTTCAGGCTGGGGCATTATTGGGCAGTGGTGAGGGTCAGGCCTGGGCAGTATTGGACGGTGGTGAGTGGCTGGGGCATTATTGGACAGTGGTGCGTGTCAGGCTGGGGCGTTACTGGACGGTGGTGAGGGTCAGGCTGGGTCTTAATTGGACAGTGGCGAGGTTCAGGCTGGGGAGTTTTTGGACAGCAGTGTGGGGTAGGCTGGGGCATTATTGGACAGTGGTGAGGGTCAGGCTGGGGCATTATTGGACGTTGTTGAGGCTCAGGCTGGGGCATTATTGGACAATAGTGAGGTTCAGGCTTGGGCATTAATGGACAGTGGTGAGGGTCAGGCTGGAGCGTTATTGGAGAGTGGTGAGGGTCTGGCTGGGGCGTTATTAGACAGTGGTGAGGGTCAGTCTAGGGCATTATTGGACAGCAGTGAGGGTCAGACGGGGGCATTATCGGAATGTTGTGAGGGTCAGGCGGGGGCATTATTGGACAGCAGTGATGGTCAGGCTGGGGCATTATTGGACAGCAGTGAGGGTCAGGCTGGGGGATTATTGGACAGCAATGAGGGTCAGGTTGGGGCATAATTGGACAGTGGTGAGAGTCAGGCTGGGGCGTTATTGGATTGTGGTGAGGTTCAGGCTGGAGTATTATTGGACAGTGGTGAGGGTCTGGCTGGGGCATTATTGGACAGCAGTGAGGGTGAGGCTGGGGCATTATTGGACAGTGGTGAGGGTAAGGCTGTGGCGTTATTGGACAGCAGTGAGTGTCCGGCTGGGGCATTATTGGACAGTGGTGAGGGTAAGGCTTGGGCGTTATTAGACGGTGGTGAGGGTCAGAATGGGGCGTTATTGGGCAGCAGTGAGGGACAGGCTGGGGCGTTATTTGACAGCAGTGAGGGTCAGGCTGGGGCATTATTGGGCAGTGGTGAGAGTCAGGCTGGGGCGTTATTGGATTGTGGTGAGGTTCAGGCTGGGGCGTTTTGGTCAGCAGTGAGTGTCAGGCTGGGGTATTATTGGACAGTGGTGAGGGTCAGGCTGGGGAATTATAGGACAGTGGTGAGGCTCAGGCTGGGGCTTTATTGGACAGCAGTGAGGGTCAGGCTGGGGCATTATTGGACAGTGGTGAGATCACGCTGGGGCATTATTGGACAGTCGTGAGGGTCAGGCTGGGCCATTATTGGACAGCAGTGAGGGTCAGGCTGGGGTGTTATTGGAGGGCAGTGAAGGTTAGCCTGGGGCATTATTGGACAGCGGTGAGGTTCAGGCTGGGGCGTTGTTCGACGGCAGTGAGGGTCCGGCTGGTGTGTTATTCGACAGCAGTGAGGGTCAGGCGGGGGCATTATTGGACAGTGGTGAGGGCCAGGCTGGTGCGATATTGGACAGCAGCGAGTGTCAGGCTGGGGCGTTATTGGACAGTGGTGAGGGTCAGGCTGGGGCATTATTTGACATCAGTGAGAGTTAGGCTGGGGCATTATTGGACAGGAGTGTGGGTGAGGCTGGGGCATTATTGGACATCGGTGAGGGTCAGGCTGGGGCATTATCGGAATGTTGTGAGGGTCAGGCTGGGGCATTATTGGACAGCAGTGATGGTCATGCTGGGGCATTATTGGACAGCAGTGAGGGTCAGGCTGGGCCACTATTGGACAGCAGTGAGGGTCAGGCTGGGGCGTTATTCGATGGCAGTGAGGGTCAGGCTGGTGTGTTATTGGACAGCAGTGAGGGTCAGGCTGGGGCGGAGTTGGACAGTGGTGAGGGTCAGGCTGGGGCATTATTGGACAGTGCTGAGGATCAGGCTAGGGCGTTATTGGACAGTGGTGAGTGTCAGGCTGGGCATTATTGGACAGTGGTGAGCGACAGGCGGGGGCATTATTGGACAGTGGTGAGGATCAGGCTGGGGCGTTATTGGACAGTGGTGAGGGTCAGGCGGGGGCATTATTGGACATCAGTGAGAGACAGGCTGGGGCATTATTGGACAGTGGTGAGCGGCAGGCTGGGGGCTTATTGGACATTGGTGAGGGTAAGGCTTGGGCATTATTGCACAGCAGTGAGTGTCAGGCTGGGGCATTATTGGACAGCAGTGAGGGTCAGGCTGGGGCGTTATGAGACAGTGGTGAGGGTCAGTCTGGGGCATTATTGGACAGCAGTGAGGATCAGGCTGGGGCATTATTGGAATGTTGTGAGGGTCAGGCGGGGGCATTATTGGACAGCACTGATGGTCAGGCTGGGGCATTATTGGACAGCAGTGAGAGTCAGGCTGGGCCAATATTGGACGGTGGTGAGGGTCAGGCTGTGGCATTATTGGATAGTGGTGAGGGTCAGGCTGGGGCATGATTGGGCAGTGGTGAGGGTCAGGCTGGGGTATAATTGGTCAGTGGTGAGGGTCAGGCTGGGGGGGGGTTTGGACAGCAGTGAGGGTCAGGCTGGGGCGTTATTGGACGGTGGTGAGGGTCTGGATGGGGCATTATTGGACAGCAGTTTGGGTCAGGCTGCGGCTTTATTGGACAGTGGTGAGGTTCAGGCTGGGGCATTATTGGGCAGTGGTGAGAGTCAGGCCTGGGCAGTATTGGACGGTGGTGAGTGTCTGGCTGGGGCATTATTGGACAGTGGTGAGGGTCAGGCTGGGGTGTTACTGGACGGTGGTGAGGGTCTGGATGGGGCATTATTGTACAGCAGTTTTGGTCAGGTTGGGGTATTATTGGACAGTGGTGAGGTTCAGGCTGGGGCATTATTGGACAGTGGTGAGGGTCAGGCTGGGGCATTATTGGACAGTGGTGAGGGTCAGGCATGGGAATTATAGGACACTGGAAAGGGTCAGGCTGGGGAATTATTGGACAGCAGTGAGGGACAGGCTGGGGCATTAATGGACAGCAGTGAGGGTCAGGATGGCGCATTATTGGACAGTGGTGATAGTCAGGCAGGGGCGTCATTGGACGGTGGTGGGGGTCAGGCTGGGGCGTAATTGGACAGTGGTGAGGGTCAGGCTGGTGTGTTATTGGACAGCAGTGAGGGTCTGGTTGGGGCGTCGTTGGACAGTGGTGAGTGTCAGGCTGGGGCGTTATTGGACACCAGTTCCAGTCAGGCTGCGGCGTTATTGGACAGTGGTGAGGGTCAGGCTGGGGCATAATTGGACAGTGGTGAGGGTCAGGCTGGTGTGTTATTGGACAGCACTGAGGGTCAGGCTGGGGCGTAGTTGGACAGTGGTGAGTGTCAGGCTGGGACGTTATTGGACACCAGTTAGGGTCAGGCTGCGGCATTATTGGACAGCTGTGAGGGTCAGGCTGCGGCATTATTGGACAGCTGTGAGGGTCAGGCTGTGGCATAATTGTACAGCAGTGAGGGTCAGGCTGGGGCCTTATTTGACGGTGGTGAGGGTCAGAATGGATCGTTATTTGACACCAGTTAGGGTCAGGCTGGGGCGTTATTGGACAGTGGTGAGGGTCATACTGGGGCATTATTGGACATTGGTGTCGGTAAGGCTGAGGTATTATTGGACAGTGGTGAGGGTCAGGCTGGGGCGTTATTGGACAGCAGTGAGTTTCAGGCTGGGGCATTATTGGACAGTGGTGAGAGTCAGGCTGGGGCGTTATTGGACAGTGGTGAGAGTCAGGCTGGGGCGTTATTGGACAGTGGTGAGGGTCAGGCAGGGGCGTTATTGGATAGTGGTGAGGGTAAGGCTTGGGCATTATTGGACAGCAGTGATGGTCAGGCTGGAGCATTATTGGACAGCAGTGAGGGTCAGGCTGGGGCGTTATTGGACAGTTGTGAGCATCAGGCTAGGACATTATTGGACAATGGTGAGGGTCACGCTGGGGCATTATTGGACAGTGTTGAGGGTCAGGCTGGGCCATTATTGGACAGCAGTGAGGGTCAGGCTGGGGCATTATTGGACAGTTGTGAGCATCAGGCTAGGACATTATTGGACAATGGTGAGGGTCACGCTGTGGCATTATTGGACAGTGTTGAGGGTCAGGCTGGGCCATTATTGGACAGCAGTGAGGGTCAGGCTGGGGCATTATTGGACAGTGGCGAGGGTCAGGTTGGGGCGTTATTCGGCGGCAGTGAGGGTCAGGCTGGTGAGTTATTGGACAGTGGTGAGAGTCAGGCTGGGGCATTATTGGACAGTGGTGAGAGTCTGGCTGGGGCATTATTGGACAGTGGTGAGAGTCAGGCTGGGGCATTATTGGACAGTGGTGAGAGTCAGGCTGGGGCATTATTGGACAGTGGTGAGGGTCAGCCTGGGGTGTTATTGGACGGCAGTGAGGGTCAGGCTGGGGTGTTATTGGACAGTGGTGAGTGTCAGGCTGGGTCATTATTGGACAGTGGTGAAGGTCAGCCTGGGGTGTTATTGCACGGCAGTGAGGATCAGGCTGGGTCGTTATTAGACAGTGGTGAGTGTCAGGCTGGGTCATTATTGGACAGTGGTGAAGGTCAGGCTGGGGCGTTATTGGACGGCAGTGAGGGTCAGGCTGGGGTGTTATTGGACAGTGGTGAAGGTCAGGCTGGGGCGTTATTGGACAGTGGTGAGGGTCAGCCTGGGGTGTTATTGGACGGCAGTGAGGATCAGGCTGGGTCGTTATTAGACAGTGGTGAGGGTCAGGCTGTGACATTATTGGACAGTGGTGAAGGTCAGGCTGGGGCGTTATTGGACGGCAGTGAGGGTCAGGCTGGGGTGTTATTGGACAGTGGTGAAGGTCAGGCTGGGGCGTTATTGGACGGCAGTGAGGGTCAGGCTGGGGTGTTATTGGACAGCAGGGAGCTTCAGGCTGTGGCGTTATTGGACAGTGGTGAGGGTTATGCTGGGGCCTTATTGGACAGTGGTGAGGATCAGGCTGGGGCGTTATTGGACAGTCGTGAGGGTCATGCTGGGGCATTATTGCACAGTGGTGTGGGTCAGGCGGGGGTATTATTGGACAGCAGTGAGGGTCATGCTGTGGCATTATTGGACAGCAGTGAGGGTCAGGCTGGTGCATTATTGGACAGTGATGAGAGTCAGGCTGAGGCGTTATTGGATTGTGGTGAGGTTCAGGCTGGGGAATAAGAGGACAGTGGTGAGGGTAAGGCTGGGGCGTTATGGGACAGCAGTGAGTGTCAGGCTGGGGCATTATTGGGCATTGGTGAGAGTCAGGCTGGGGCGTTATTGGACAGTGGTGAGGGTCAGGCTGGGGAATTATTGGACAGTGGTGAGGGTCAGGCTGGGGTATTATTTGACAGCAGTGATGGTCAGGCTGGGGCATTATTGAACAGTGATGAGCGTCAGGCTGCGGCGTTATTGGACAGTGGTGAGGGTAAGGCTTGGGCATTATTGGACAGCAGTGAGGGTCCGGCTATGGGCATTATTGGACAGTGGTGCGGGTCAGCCTTGGGTGTTATTGGACGGCAGTGAGGATCAGGCTGGGTCGTTATTAGACTGTGGTCAGGGTCAGGCTGGGTCATGATTGGACAGTGGTGAGTGTCAGGCTGTGACATTATTGGACTGCAGTGAGGGTTTGCCTGGGGCATTATTGGACAGCAGTGAGTGTCAGGCTGGGGTGTTATTGGACGGCAGTGAGGGTCAGGCTGGGGCGTTATTGGACAGTGGTGAGGGTCAGGCTGGGGAATTAATGGACAGTGGTGAGTGTCAGGCTGGGGCATTATTTGACAGCAGTGAGGGTCAGGCTGGGGCGTTATTGGACAGTTGTGAGGGTAAGGCTTGGGCATTAGTGGACAGCAGTGAGGGTCCGGATGGGGCATTATTGGACAGCAATGATGGTCAGGCTGGGGCGTAGTTGTACAGTGGTGAGGGACAGGCTGGGGCGTTATTGGACTGCGGTGAGGGTCAGGCTGGGGCATTATTGGACAGTGGTGAGGGTCAGCCTGGGGTATTATTGGACAGCAGTGAGCGTCAGGCTGGGGCATTATTGGACGGCAGTGAGGATCAGGCTTGGTCGTTATTAGACAGTGGTGAGGGTCAGGCTGGGTCATTATTGGACAGTGGTGAGGGTCAGGCTGTGACATTATTGGACTGCAGTGAGGGTTTGGCTGGGGCGTTATTGGACAGCAGTGAGTGTGAGGCTGGGGCATTATTGGGCATTGGTGAGAGTCAGGCTGGGGCGTTATTGGACAGTGGTGTGGGTCAGAATGAGGAATTATTGGACAGTGGTGAGGGTCAGGCTGGGGCATTATTTGACAGCAGTGAGGGTCAGGCTGGGGCATTATTGGACAGTGATGAGCGTCAGGCTGGGGCGTCCTTGGACAATTGTGAGAATCAGGCTGGGACGTTATTGGACAGTGGTGAGGGTCACGCTGGGGCATTATTGGACAGTGTTGAGGGTCAGGCTGGGCCATTATTGGACGGCAGTGAGGGTCAGGCTGGGGCGTGGTTGTACAGTGGTGAGGGTCAGGCTGGGCGTTATTGGACTGTGGTGAAGGTCAGGCTTGGGAATTAGGGGACAGTGGTGAGGGTCAGCCTGGGGTGTTATTGGACGGCAGTGAGGATCAGGCTGGGTTGTTATTAGACAGTGGTGAGGGTCAGGCTGGGTAATTATTGGACAGTGGTGAGGGTCAGGCTGTGACACTATTGGACTGCAGTGAGGGTTTGGCTGGGACATTATTGGACAGCAGTGAGGGTCAGGCTGGGGCATTATTGGACGGCAGTGAGGGTCAGGCTGGGGCGTTATTGGACGGCAGTGAGGGTCAGTCTGTGGCATTATTGGACAGTGGTGAGGGTCAGCCTGGGGTATTATTGGACAGCAGTGAACGTCAGGCTGGGGCATTATTGGACGGCAGTGACTGTTTAGCTGGGGCGTTATTGGACAGCAGTGAGTGTCAGGCTGTGACATTATTGGACTGCAGTGAGTGTTTAGCTGGGGCGTTATTGGACAGCAGTGAGTGTCAGGCTGGGGCATTTTTGGGCATTGGTGAGAGTCAGGCTGGGGCGTTATTGGACAGTGGTGAGGGTCAGGCTGGGGAATTATTGGACAGTGGTGAGGGTCAGGCTGGGGCATTATTTGACAGCAGTGAGGGTCAGGCTGGGGCATTATTGCACAGTGATGAGCGTCAGGCTGGGGCGTTATTGGACAGTGGTGAGGGTAAGGCTGGGGCATTATTGGACAGCAATGAGGGTCAGGCTGGGGCGTTTTTGGACAGTTGTGAGAATCAGGCTGGGGCATTATTGGACAGTGGTGAGGGTCACGCTGGGGCATTATTGGACAGTGTTGAGGGTCAGGCTGGGCCATTATTGGACAGCAGTGAGGGTCAGGCTGGGGCGTTATTGGACGGCAGTGAGGGTCAGGCTGGGGCGTAGTTGTACATTGGTGAGAGTCAGGCTGGGGCGTTATTGGACAGTGGTGAGTGTCAGGCTGGGAAATTATTGGACGGTGGTGAGGGTCAGTCTGGGGCATTATTGGACAGTGGTGAGGGTCAGCCTGGGGTATTATTGGACAGTGGTGAGGGTCAGGCTGGGGCATTATTTGACAGCAGTGAGGGTCAGGCTGGGGCATTATTGCACAGTGATGAGCGTCAGGCTGGGGCGTTATTGGACAGTGGTGAGGGTAAGGCTGGGGCATTATTGGACAGCAATGAGGGTCAGGCTGGGGCGTTTTTGGACAGTTGTGAGAATCAGGCTGGGGCATTATTGGACAGTGGTGAGGGTCACGCTGGGGCATTATTGGACAGTGTTGAGGGTCAGGCTGGGCCATTATTGGACAGCAGTGAGGGTCAGGCTGGGGCGTTATTGGACGGCAGTGAGGGTCAGGCTGGGGCGTAGTTGTACATTGGTGAGAGTCAGGCTGGGGCGTTATTGGACAGTGGTGAGTGTCAGGCTGGGAAATTATTGGACGGTGGTGAGGGTCAGCCTGGGGTGTTATTTGACGGCAGTGAGGATCACGCTGGGTCGTTATTAGACAGTGGTGGGGGTTCAGGCTGGGTCATTATTGGACAGTGGTGAGGGTCAGGATGTGACATTATTGGACACCAGTTAGGGTCAGGCTGCGGCATTATTGGACAGCTGTGAGGGTCAGGCTGCGGCATTATTGGACAGCTGTGAGGGTCAGGCTGTGGCATAATTGTACAGCAGTGAGGGTCAGGCTGGGGCCTTATTTGACGGTGGTGAGGGTCAGAATGGATCGTTATTTGACACCAGTTAGGGTCAGGCTGGGGCGTTATTGGACAGTGGTGAGGGTCATACTGGGGCATTATTGGACATTGGTGTCGGTAAGGCTGAGGTATTATTGGACAGTGGTGAGGGTCAGGCTGGGGCGTTATTGGACAGCAGTGAGTTTCAGGCTGGGGCATTATTGGACAGTGGTGAGAGTCAGGCTGGGGCGTTATTGGACAGTGGTGAGAGTCAGGCTGGGGCGTTATTGGACAGTGGTGAGGGTCAGGCAGGGGCGTTATTGGATAGTGGTGAGGGTAAGGCTTGGGCATTATTGGACAGCAGTGATGGTCAGGCTGGAGCATTATTGGACAGCAGTGAGGGTCAGGCTGGGGCGTTATTGGACAGTTGTGAGCATCAGGCTAGGACATTATTGGACAATGGTGAGGGTCACGCTGGGGCATTATTGGACAGTGTTGAGGGTCAGGCTGGGCCATTATTGGACAGCAGTGAGGGTCAGGCTGGGGCATTATTGGACAGTTGTGAGCATCAGGCTAGGACATTATTGGACAATGGTGAGGGTCACGCTGTGGCATTATTGGACAGTGTTGAGGGTCAGGCTGGGCCATTATTGGACAGCAGTGAGGGTCAGGCTGGGGCGTTATTGGACGGCAGTGAGGGTCAGGCTGGGGCGTAGTTGTACATTGGTGAGAGTCAGGCTGGGGCGTTATTGGACAGTGGTGAGAGTCAGGCTGGGGCATTATTGGACAGTGGTGAGAGTCAGGCTGGGGCATTATTGGACAGTGGTGAGGGTCAGCCTGGGGTGTTATTGGACGGCAGTGAGGGTCAGGCTGGGGTGTTATTGGACAGTGGTGAGTGTCAGGCTGGGTCATTATTGGACAGTGGTGAAGGTCAGCCTGGGGTGTTATTGCACGGCAGTGAGGATCAGGCTGGGTCGTTATTAGACAGTGGTGAGTGTCAGGCTGGGTCATTATTGGACAGTGGTGAAGGTCAGGCTGGGGCGTTATTGGACGGCAGTGAGGGTCAGGCTGGGGTGTTATTGGACAGTGGTGAAGGTCAGGCTGGGGCGTTATTGGACAGTGGTGAGGGTCAGCCTGGGGTGTTATTGGACGGCAGTGAGGATCAGGCTGGGTCGTTATTAGACAGTGGTGAGGGTCAGGCTGTGACATTATTGGACAGTGGTGAAGGTCAGGCTGGGGCGTTATTGGACGGCAGTGAGGGTCAGGCTGGGGTGTTATTGGACAGTGGTGAAGGTCAGGCTGGGGCGTTATTGGACGGCAGTGAGGGTCAGGCTGGGGTGTTATTGGACAGCAGGGAGCTTCAGGCTGTGGCGTTATTGGACAGTGGTGAGGGTTATGCTGGGGCCTTATTGGACAGTGGTGAGGATCAGGCTGGGGCGTTATTGGACACTGGTGAGGATCAGGCTGGGGCATAATTGGACAGTGGTGAGGGTCAGGCTGGGGGGGGTTTTGGTCAGCAGAGAGGATCAGGCTGGGGCATTATTGGTACAGTGGTGAGGGTCAGGCTGGGGCGTTATTGGACGGTGTTGAGGCTCAGGCTGGGGCATTATTGGACAGTAGTGAGGGTCAGGCTGGGGCGTTATTGGACACTGGTGAGGATCAGGCTGGGGCGTTATTGGACAGTCGTGAGGGTCATGCTGGGGCATTATTGCACAGTGGTGTGGGTCAGGCGGGGGTATTATTGGACAGCAGTGAGGGTCATGCTGTGGCATTATTGGACAGCAGTGAGGGTCAGGCTGGTGCATTATTGGACAGTGATGAGAGTCAGGCTGAGGCGTTATTGGATTGTGGTGAGGTTCAGGCTGGGGAATAAGAGGACAGTGGTGAGGGTAAGGCTGGGGCGTTATGGGACAGCAGTGAGTGTCAGGCTGGGGCATTATTGGGCATTGGTGAGAGTCAGGCTGGGGCGTTATTGGACAGTGGTGAGGGTCAGGCTGGGGAATTATTGGACAGTGGTGAGGGTCAGGCTGGGGTATTATTTGACAGCAGTGATGGTCAGGCTGGGGCATTATTGAACAGTGATGAGCGTCAGGCTGCGGCGTTATTGGACAGTGGTGAGGGTAAGGCTTGGGCATTATTGGACAGCAGTGAGGGTCCGGCTATGGGCATTATTGGACAGTGGTGCGGGTCAGCCTTGGGTGTTATTGGACGGCAGTGAGGATCAGGCTGGGTCGTTATTAGACTGTGGTCAGGGTCAGGCTGGGTCATGATTGGACAGTGGTGAGTGTCAGGCTGTGACATTATTGGACTGCAGTGAGGGTTTGCCTGGGGCATTATTGGACAGCAGTGAGTGTCAGGCTGGGGCGTTATTGGACGGCAGTGAGGGTCAGGCTGGGGCATTATTGGACTGCAGTGAGGGTTTGCCTGGGGCATTATTGGACAGCAGTGAGTGTCAGGCTGGGGCGTTATTGGACAGCAGTGAGTGTCAGGCTGGGGTGTTATTGGACGGCAGTGAGGGTCAGGCTGGGGCGTTATTGGACAGTGGTGAGGGTCAGGCTGGGGAATTAATGGACAGTGGTGAGTGTCAGGCTGGGGCATTATTTGACAGCAGTGAGGGTCAGGCTGGGGCGTTATTGGACAGTTGTGAGGGTAAGGCTTGGGCATTAGTGGACAGCAGTGAGGGTCCGGATGGGGCATTATTGGACAGCAATGATGGTCAGGCTGGGGCGTAGTTGTACAGTGGTGAGGGTCAGGCTGGGGCGTTATTGGACTGCGGTGAGGGTCAGGCTGGGGCATTATTGGACAGTGGTGAGGATCAGCCTGGGGTATTATTGGACAGCAGTGAGCGTCAGGCTGGGGCATTATTGGACGGCAGTGAGGATCAGGCTTGGTCGTTATTAGACAGTGGTGAGGGTCAGGCTGGGTCATTATTGGACAGTGGTGAGGGTCAGGCTGTGACATTATTGGACTGCAGTGAGGGTTTGGCTGGGGCGTTATTGGACAGCAGTGAGTGTGAGGCTGGGGCATTATTGGGCATTGGTGAGAGTCAGGCTGGGGCGTTATTGGACAGTGGTGTGGGTCAGAATGAGGAATTATTGGACAGTGGTGAGGGTCAGGCTGGGGCATTATTTGACAGCAGTGAGGGTCAGGCTGGGGCATTATTGGACAGTGATGAGCGTCAGGCTGGGGCGTCCTTGGACAATTGTGAGAATCAGGCTGGGACGTTATTGGACAGTGGTGAGGGTCACGCTGGGGCATTATTGGACAGTGTTGAGGGTCAGGCTGGGCCATTATTGGACGGCAGTGAGGGTCAGGCTGGGGCGTGGTTGTACAGTGGTGAGGGTCAGGCTGGGCGTTATTGGACTGTGGTGAAGGTCAGGCTTGGGAATTAGGGGACAGTGGTGAGGGTCAGCCTGGGGTGTTATTGGACGGCAGTGAGGATCAGGCTGGGTTGTTATTAGACAGTGGTGAGGGTCAGGCTGGGTAATTATTGGACAGTGGTGAGGGTCAGGCTGTGACACTATTGGACTGCAGTGAGGGTTTGGCTGGGACATTATTGGACAGCAGTGAGGGTCAGGCTGGGGCATTATTGGACGGCAGTGAGGGTCAGGCTGGGGCGTTATTGGACGGCAGTGAGGGTCAGTCTGGGGCATTATTGGACAGTGGTGAGGGTCAGCCTGGGGTATTATTGGACAGCAGTGAACGTCAGGCTGGGGCATTATTGGACGGCAGTGACTGTTTAGCTGGGGCGTTATTGGACAGCAGTGAGTGTCAGGCTGTGACATTATTGGACTGCAGTGAGTGTTTAGCTGGGGCGTTATTGGACAGCAGTGAGTGTCAGGCTGGGGCATTTTTGGGCATTGGTGAGAGTCAGGCTGGGGCGTTATTGGACAGTGGTGAGGGTCAGGCTGGGGAATTATTGGACAGTGGTGAGGGTCAGGCTGGGGCATTATTTGACAGCAGTGAGGGTCAGGCTGGGGCATTATTGCACAGTGATGAGCGTCAGGCTGGGGCGTTATTGGACAGTGGTGAGGGTAAGGCTGGGGCATTATTGGACAGCAATGAGGGTCAGGCTGGGGCGTTTTTGGACAGTTGTGAGAATCAGGCTGGGGCATTATTGGACAGTGGTGAGGGTCACGCTGGGGCATTATTGGACAGTGTTGAGGGTCAGGCTGGGCCATTATTGGACAGCAGTGAGGGTCAGGCTGGGGCGTTATTGGACGGCAGTGAGGGTCAGGCTGGGGCGTAGTTGTACATTGGTGAGAGTCAGGCTGGGGCGTTATTGGACAGTGGTGAGTGTCAGGCTGGGAAATTATTGGACGGTGGTGAGGGTCAGGCTGGGAAATTATTGGACGGTGGTGAGGGTCAGTCTGGGGCATTATTGGACAGTGGTGAGGGTCAGCCTGGGGTATTATTGGACAGTGGTGAGGGTCAGGCTGGGGCATTATTTGACAGCAGTGAGGGTCAGGCTGGGGCATTATTGCACAGTGATGAGCGTCAGGCTGGGGCGTTATTGGACAGTGGTGAGGGTAAGGCTGGGGCATTATTGGACAGCAATGAGGGTCAGGCTGGGGCGTTTTTGGACAGTTGTGAGAATCAGGCTGGGGCATTATTGGACAGTGGTGAGGGTCACGCTGGGGCATTATTGGACAGTGTTGAGGGTCAGGCTGGGCCATTATTGGACAGCAGTGAGGGTCAGGCTGGGGCGTTATTGGACGGCAGTGAGGGTCAGGCTGGGGCGTAGTTGTACATTGGTGAGAGTCAGGCTGGGGCGTTATTGGACAGTGGTGAGTGTCAGGCTGGGAAATTATTGGACGGTAGTGAGGGTCAGCCTGGGGTGTTATTTGACGGCAGTGAGGATCACGCTGGGTCGTTATTAGACAGTGGTGGGGGTTCAGGCTGGGTCATTATTGGACAGTGGTGAGGGTCAGGATGTGACATTATTGGACACCAGTTAGGGTCAGGCTGCGGCATTATTGGACAGCTGTGAGGGTCAGGCTGCGGCATTATTGGACAGCTGTGAGGGTCAGGCTGTGGCATAATTGTACAGCAGTGAGGGTCAGGCTGGGGCCTTATTTGACGGTGGTGAGGGTCAGAATGGATCGTTATTTGACACCAGTTAGGGTCAGGCTGGGGCGTTATTGGACAGTGGTGAGGGTCATACTGGGGCATTATTGGACATTGGTGTCGGTAAGGCTGAGGTATTATTGGACAGTGGTGAGGGTCAGGCTGGGGCGTTATTGGACAGCAGTGAGTTTCAGGCTGGGGCATTATTGGACAGTGGTGAGAGTCAGGCTGGGGCGTTATTGGACAGTGGTGAGAGTCAGGCTGGGGCGTTATTGGACAGTGGTGAGGGTCAGGCAGGGGCGTTATTGGATAGTGGTGAGGGTAAGGCTTGGGCATTATTGGACAGCAGTGATGGTCAGGCTGGAGCATTATTGGACAGCAGTGAGGGTCAGGCTGGGGCGTTATTGGACAGTTGTGAGCATCAGGCTAGGACATTATTGGACAATGGTGAGGGTCACGCTGGGGCATTATTGGACAGTGTTGAGGGTCAGGCTGGGCCATTATTGGACAGCAGTGAGGGTCAGGCTGGGGCATTATTGGACAGTTGTGAGCATCAGGCTAGGACATTATTGGACAATGGTGAGGGTCACGCTGTGGCATTATTGGACAGTGTTGAGGGTCAGGCTGGGCCATTATTGGACAGCAGTGAGGGTCAGGCTGGGGCATTATTGGACAGTGGCGAGGGTCAGGTTGGGGCGTTATTCGGCGGCAGTGAGGGTCAGGCTGGTGAGTTATTGGACAGTGGTGAGAGTCAGGCTGGGGCATTATTGGACAGTGGTGAGAGTCTGGCTGGGGCATTATTGGACAGTGGTGAGAGTCAGGCTGGGGCATTATTGGACAGTGGTGAGAGTCAGGCTGGGGCATTATTGGACAGTGGTGAGGGTCAGCCTGGGGTGTTATTGGACGGCAGTGAGGGTCAGGCTGGGGTGTTATTGGACAGTGGTGAGTGTCAGGCTGGGTCATTATTGGACAGTGGTGAAGGTCAGCCTGGGGTGTTATTGCACGGCAGTGAGGATCAGGCTGGGTCGTTATTAGACAGTGGTGAGTGTCAGGCTGGGTCATTATTGGACAGTGGTGAAGGTCAGGCTGGGGCGTTATTGGACGGCAGTGAGGGTCAGGCTGGGGTGTTATTGGACAGTGGTGAAGGTCAGGCTGGGGCGTTATTGGACAGTGGTGAGGGTCAGCCTGGGGTGTTATTGGACGGCAGTGAGGATCAGGCTGGGTCGTTATTAGACAGTGGTGAGGGTCAGGCTGTGACATTATTGGACAGTGGTGAAGGTCAGGCTGGGGCGTTATTGGACAGCAGTGAGGGTCAGGCTGGGGCATTATTGGAATGTTGTGAGGGTCAGGCGGGGGCATTATTGGACAGCACTGATGGTCAGGCTGGGGCATTATTGGACAGCAGTGAGAGTCAGGCTGGGCCAATATTGGACGGTGGTGAGGGTCAGGCTGTGGCATTATTGGATAGTGGTGAGGGTCAGGCTGGGGCATGATTGGGCAGTGGTGAGGGTCAGGCTGGGGTATAATTGGTCAGTGGTGAGGGTCAGGCTGGGGGGGGGTTTGGACAGCAGTGAGGGTCAGGCTGGGGCGTTATTGGACGGTGGTGAGGGTCTGGATGGGGCATTATTGGACAGCAGTTTGGGTCAGGCTGCGGCTTTATTGGACAGTGGTGAGGTTCAGGCTGGGGCATTATTGGGCAGTGGTGAGAGTCAGGCCTGGGCAGTATTGGACGGTGGTGAGTGTCTGGCTGGGGCATTATTGGACAGTGGTGAGGGTCAGGCTGGGGTGTTACTGGACGGTGGTGAGGGTCTGGATGGGGCATTATTGTACAGCAGTTTTGGTCAGGTTGGGGTATTATTGGACAGTGGTGAGGTTCAGGCTGGGGCATTATTGGACAGTGGTGAGGGTCAGGCTGGGGCATTATTGGACAGTGGTGAGGGTCAGGCATGGGAATTATAGGACACTGGAAAGGGTCAGGCTGGGGAATTATTGGACAGCAGTGAGGGACAGGCTGGGGCATTAATGGACAGCAGTGAGGGTCAGGATGGCGCATTATTGGACAGTGGTGATAGTCAGGCAGGGGCGTCATTGGACGGTGGTGGGGGTCAGGCTGGGGCGTAATTGGACAGTGGTGAGGGTCAGGCTGGTGTGTTATTGGACAGCAGTGAGGGTCTGGTTGGGGCGTCGTTGGACAGTGGTGAGTGTCAGGCTGGGGCGTTATTGGACACCAGTTCCAGTCAGGCTGCGGCGTTATTGGACAGTGGTGAGGGTCAGGCTGGGGCATAATTGGACAGTGGTGAGGGTCAGGCTGGTGTGTTATTGGACAGCACTGAGGGTCAGGCTGGGGCGTAGTTGGACAGTGGTGAGTGTCAGGCTGGGACGTTATTGGACACCAGTTAGGGTCAGGCTGCGGCATTATTGGACAGCTGTGAGGGTCAGGCTGCGGCATTATTGGACAGCTGTGAGGGTCAGGCTGTGGCATAATTGTACAGCAGTGAGGGTCAGGCTGGGGCCTTATTTGACGGTGGTGAGGGTCAGAATGGATCGTTATTTGACACCAGTTAGGGTCAGGCTGGGGCGTTATTGGACAGTGGTGAGGGTCATACTGGGGCATTATTGGACATTGGTGTCGGTAAGGCTGAGGTATTATTGGACAGTGGTGAGGGTCAGGCTGGGGCGTTATTGGACAGCAGTGAGTTTCAGGCTGGGGCATTATTGGACAGTGGTGAGAGTCAGGCTGGGGCGTTATTGGACAGTGGTGAGAGTCAGGCTGGGGCGTTATTGGACAGTGGTGAGTGTCAGGCTGGGAAATTATTGGACGGTGGTGAGGGTCAGCCTGGGGTGTTATTTGACGGCAGTGAGGATCACGCTGGGTCGTTATTAGACAGTGGTGGGGGTTCAGGCTGGGTCATTATTGGACAGTGGTGAGGGTCAGGATGTGACATTATTGGACTGCAGTGAGGGTAAGGCTGGGGAATTATTGGACAGCGGTGAGGCTCAGTCTGGGGCATTATTGGACAGTGGTGAGGGTCAGGCTTGGGCCTTATTGGGCAGTGGTGAGGGTCAGGCTGGGGCATCATTGGACAGTGGTGAGGTTCAGGCTGGGGGGTTTTTGGACAGAATTTTGGGTAGGCTGGGGCATTATTGGACAGTGGTGAGGGTCAGGCTGGGGCATTATTGGACGTTGTTGTGGCTCAGACTGGGACATTATTGGACAGTGGTGAGGTTTAGGCTGGAGCGTCATTGGAGAGTGGTGAGGGTCTGGCTGGGGCGTTATTAGACAGTGGTGAGGGTCAGGTTGGGGCATAATTGGACAGTGGTGAGGGTCAGGATGTGACATTATTGGACTGCAGTGAGGGTAAGGCTGGGGAATTATTGGTCAGCGGTGATGGTAAGTCTGGGGCATTATTGGACAGTGGTGAGGGTCAGGCTTGGGCCTTATTGGACAGTGGTGAGGGTCAGGCTGGGGCATCATTGGACAGTGGTGAGGTTCAGGCTGGGGGGTTTTTGGACAGAATTTTGGGTAGGCTGGGGCATTATTGGACAGTGGTGAGGGTCAGGCTGGGGCATTATTGGACGTTGTTGTGGCTCAGGCTGGGACATTATTGGACAGTGGTGAGGTTTAGGCTGGAGCGTTATTGGAGAGTGGTAAGGGTCTGGCTGGGGCGTTATTAGACAGTGGTGAGGGTCAGGTTGGGGCATAATTGGACAGTGGTGAGGGTCAGGCTGGGGTATTATTGGACAGCAGTTAGGGTCAGGCTGGGGCATTATTGGACAGTGGTGAGAGTCAGGCCGGGGCGTTCTTGGATTGTGGTGAGGTTCAGGCTGGGGCGTTATAGGACAGCAGTGAGTGTCAGGCTGAGGCATTTTTGGGCAGTGGTGAGAGCCAGGCTGGGGCGTTATTGGATTGTGGTGAGGTTCAGGCTGGGGTACTATTGGACAGTGGTGAGGGTCTGGCTGGGGCATTATTGGACAGCAGTGAGGGTGAGGCTGGGGCATTATTGGACAGTGGTGAGGGTCAGGCTGGGGCATTATTGGACAGTGGTGAGGGTAAGGCTTGGGCGTTATTAGACGGTGGTGTGGGTCAGAATGGGGCGTTATTGGGCAGCAGTGAGGGACAGGCTGGGGCGTTATTTGACAGCAGTGAGGGTCAGGCTGGGGCATTATTGGGCAGTGGTGAGAGTCAGGCTGGGGCGTTATTGGATTGTGGTGAGGTTCAGGCTGGGGCGTTTTGGTCAGCAGTGAGTGTCAGGCTGGGGTATTATTGGACAGTGGTGAGGGTCAGGCTGGGGACTTATAGGACAGTGGTGAGACTCAGGCTGGGGCATTATTGGACAGCAGTGAGGGTCAGGCTGGGGCATTATTGGACAGTGGTGAGGTCACGCTGGGGCATTATTGGGCAATCGTGAGGGTCAGGCTGGGCCATTATTGGACAGTGATGAGGTTCAGGCTGGGGCGTTGTTCGACGGCAGTGAGGGTCCGGCTGATGTGTTATTCGACAGCAGTGAGGGTCAGGAGGAGGCATTATTGGACGGTGGTGAGGGCCAGGCTGGTGCGATATTGGACAGCAGCGAGTGTCAGGCTGGGGCGTTATTAGACAGTGTTGAGGGACAGGCTGGGGCATTATTTGACAGCAGTGAGAGTTAGGCTGGGGCATTATTGGACAGTGGTGAGGTTCAGGCTGGGGCGTTGTTCGACGGCAGTGAGGGTCCGGCTGGTGTGTTATTCGACAGCAGTGAGGGTCAGGAGGAGGCATTATTGGACGGTGGTGAGGGCCAGGCTGGTGCGATATTGGACAGCAGCGAGTGTCAGGCTGGGGCGTTATTGGACAGTGTTGAGGGTCAGGCTGGGGCATTATTTGACAGCAGTGAGAGTTAGGCTGGGGCAATATTGGACAGTGGTGAGCGCGAGGATGGGGGGTTATTAGACAGTGGTGAGGGTAAGGCTTGGGCATTATTGCACAGCAGTGAGGGTCAGGCTGGGGTGTTATTGGATGGCAGTGAGTGTCAGGCTGGGGCATTATCGGAATGTTGTGAGGGTCAGGCTGGGGCATTATTGGACAGCAGTGAGGGTCAGGCTGGGGCATTATTGGACAGCAGTGAGGGTCAGGCTGGGGCGTTATTGGACAGCAGTGAGGGTCAGGCTGGGGTGTTATTGGACAGCAGTGAGGGTCAGGCTGGGGCCTTATCGGAATGTTGTGAGGGTCAGGCGGGGGCGTTATTGGACAGCAGTGATGGTCAGGCTGGGGCATTATGGGACAGCACTGATGGTCAGGCTGGGGCATTATTGGACAGCACTGAGAGTCAGGCTGGGCCAATATTGGACGGTGGTGAGGGTCAGGCTGTGGCATTATTGGATTGTGGTGAGGGTCAGGCTGGGGCAGTGTTGGACAGTGGTGAGGTTCAGGCTGGGGCATGATTGGGCAGTGGTGAGGGTCAGGCTGGGGTATAATTGGTCAGTGGTGAGGGTCAGGCTGGGGGAGGGGGTTGGACAGCAGTGAGGGTCAGGCTGGGGCGTTATTGGACGGTGGTGAGGGTCTGGATGGGGCATTATTGGACAGCAGTTTGGGTCAGGCTGCGGCTGTATTGGACATTGGTGAGGTTCAGGCTGGGGCATTATTGGGCAGTGGTTAGGGTCAGGCCTGGGCAGTATTGGACGGTGGTAAGAGTCTGGCTGGGGCATTATTGGACAGTGGTGAGGGTCAGGCTGGGGTGTTACTGGACGGTGGTGAGGGTCTGGATGGGGCATTATTGTACAGCAGTTTTGGTCAGGTTGGGATATTATTGGACAGTGGTGAGGTTCAGGCTGGGGCATTATTGGACAGTGGTGAGGGTCAGGCATGGGAATTATAGGACACTGGAAAGGGTCAGGCTGGGGAATTATTGGACAGCAGTGAGGGACAGGCTGGGGCATTAATGGACAGCAGTGAGGGTCAGGCTGGGGCATTATTGGACAGTGGTGAGGGTCAGGATGGCGCATTATTGGACAGTGGTGATAGTCAGGCAGGGGCGTCATTGGACGGTGGTGGGGGTCAGGCTGGGGCGTAATTGGACAGTGGTGAGGGTCAGGCTGGTGTGTTATTGGACAGCTGTGAGGGTCTGGTTGGGGCGTCGTTGGATAGTGGTGAGTGTCAGGCTGGGGCGTTATTGGACACCAGTTCCAGTCAGGCTGCGGCGTTATTGGACAGTGGTGAGGGTCAGGCTGGGGCATAATTGGACAGTGGTGAGGGTCAGGCTGGTGTGTTATTGGACAGCACTGAGGGTCAGGCTGGGGCGTAGTTGGACAGTGGTGAGTGTCAGGCTGGGACGTTATTGGACACCAGTTAGGGTCAGGCTGCGGCATTATTGGACGGTGGTGAGGGTCAGGCTGTGGCATAATTGTACAGCAGTGAGGGTCAGGCTGGGGCCTTATTGGACGGTGGTGAGGGTCAGGATGGATCGTTATTTGACACCAGTTAGGGTCAGGCTGCGGCATTATTGGACGGTGGTGAGGGTCAGGCTGTGGCATAATTGTACAGCAGTGAGGGTCAGGCTGGGGCGTTATTGGACAGTGGTGAGGGTAAGGCTTGGGCATTATTGGACAGCAGTGAGGGTCCGGCTGGGTCATTATTGTACAGCAATGAGGGTCAGGCTGGGGCGTTTTTGGACGGTTGTGAGAATCAGGCTGGCGCATTATTGGAAAGTGGTAAGGGACATGCTGGGGCATTATTGGACAGTGTTGAGGGGCAGGCTGGGCCATTATTGGACAGCAGTGAGGGTCAGGCTGGGGCGTAGTTGTACATTGGTGAGAGTCAGGCTGGGGCGTTATTGGACTGTGGTGAGGGTCAGGCTGGGGCATTATTGGACGGTGGTGAGAGTCAGGCTGGGGCATTATTGGACAGTGGTGAGGGTCAGCCTGTGTTGTTATTTGACGGCAGTGAGGATCACGCTGGGTCGTTATTAGACAGTGGTGGGGGTCAGGCTGGGTCATTATTGGACTGTGGTGAGGGTCAGGTTGTGACATTATTGGACTGCAGTGAGGGTCAGGCTGGGGAATTATTGGACAGCGGTGAGGGTCAGTCCGGGGTATTATTGGACAGTGGTGAGGGTCAGGCTTGGGTGTTATTGGACGGCAGTGAGGGTCAGGCTGGGGCATTATTGGACAGTGGTGAAGGTCAGGCTGGGGCGTTATTGGACGGCAGTGAGGGTCAGGCTGGTGTGTTATTGGACAGCAGTGATGGACAGGCTGGGGCGTTATTGGACAGTGGTGAGGGTCTGGCTGCGGCTTTATTGGACAGTGGTGAGGTTCAGGCTGGGGCATTATTGGACAGTGGTGAGGGTCAGGCTGCGGCATCATTGGACAGTAGTGAGGTTCAGGCTGGGGGGGTTTTGGACAGCAGTGAGGAGTAGGCTGGGGCATTATTGGACAGTGGTGAGGGTCAGGCTGGGGCGTTATTGGACAGTGGTGAGGGTCAGGCTGGGGCATTATTGGACGATGTTGAGGCTCAGGCTTGGGCATTATTGGACAATAGTGAGGTTCAGGCTTGGGCATTATTGGACAGTGGTGAGGTTTAGGCTGGAGCGTTATTGGAGAGTGGTGAGGGTTGGCTGGGGCGTTATTAGACAGTGGTGAGGGTCAGACTGGGGTATTATTGGACAGCAGTGAGCGTCAGACTGGGGCATTATCGGAATGTTGTGAGGGTCAGGCTGGGGTATTATTGGACAGCAGTGATGGTCAGGCTGGGGCATTATTGGACAGCAATCAGGGTCAGGTTGGGGCATTATTTTTATAGTGGTGAGGGTCATGCTGGGGCGTTATTGGACAGTGGTGAGGGTCAGTTTGGGGCATAATTGGACAGTGGTGAGGGTCTGGCTGGGGGGTTTTTGGACAACAGTGAGGGTCAGGCTGGGGCATTATTGGACAGCAGTTAGGGTCAGGCTGGGGCATTATTGGACAGTGGTGAGGTTCAGGCTGGGGTATTATTTGACAGTGGTGAGGGTCTGACTGGGGCATTATTGGACAGTGGTGAGTGTAAGGCTTGGGCGTTATTGGACGGTGGTGAGGGTCAGAATGGGGCGTTATTGGGCAGCAGTGAGGGACAGGCTGGGGCGTTATTTGACAGCAGTGAGGGTCAGGCTGGGGCATTATTGGGCAGTGGTGAGAGTCAGGCTGGGGCGTTATTGGATTGTAGTGAGGTTCAGGCTGGGGCGTTTTGGTCAGCAGTGAGTGTCAGGCTGGGGTATTATTGGACAGTGGTGAGGGTCAGGCTGGGGAATTATAGGACAGTGGTGAGGCTCAGGCTGGGGCATTATTGGACAGCAGTGAGTGTCTGGCTGGGGCATTATTGGACAGTGGTGAGGTCACGCTGGGGCATTATTGGACAGTCGTGAGGGTCAGGCTGGGCCATTATTGGACAGCAGTGAGGGACACGCTGGGGCGTTATTGAAGGGCAGTGAGGGTTAGGCTGGGGCATTATTGGACAGTGGTGAGGTTCAGGCTGGGGCGTTATTCCACGGCAGTGAGGGTCAGGCGGGGGCATTATTGGACAGTGGTGAGGTTCAGGCTGGGGCATTATTGGACAGTGGTGAGGGTCAGGCTGGGGCATTATTGGACAGTGGTGAGGGTCAGGCTGCGGCATCATTGGACAGTAGTGAGGTTCAGGCTGGGGGTTTTTTGGACAGCAGTGAGGAGTAGGCTGGGGCATTATTAGACAGTGGTGAGGGTCAGGCTGGGGCATTGTTGGACGATGCTGAGGCTCAGGCTGGGGCATTATTGGACAATAGTGAGGTTCAGGCTTGGGCATTATTGGACAGTGGTGAGGTTTAGGCTGGAGCGTTATTGGAGAGTGGTGAGGGTTTGGCTGGGGCGTTATTAGACAGTGGTGAGGGTCAGTCTGGGGCGTTTTGGTCAGCAGTGAGTGTCAGGCTGGGGTATTATTGGACAGTGGTGAGGGTCAGGCTGGGGAATTATAGGACAGCGGTGAGGCTCAGGCTGGGGCATTATTGGACAGCAGTGAGTGTCTGGCTGGGGCATTATTGGACAGTGGTGAGGTCACGCTGGGGCATTATTGCACAGTCGTGAGGGTCAGGCTGGGCCATTATTGGACAGCAGTGAGGGTCAGGCTGGGGCGTTATTGGAGGGCTGTGAGGGTCAGGCGGGGGCATTATTGGACAGTGGTGAGGGCCAGGCAGGTGCGATATTGGACAGCAGCGAGTGTCAGTCTGGGGCGGTATTGGACAGTGGTGAGGGTCAGTCTGGGGCATTATTGGACAGCAGTGAGGGTCAGGCTGGGGCATTATTGGACAGCAGTGAGGGTCAGGCTGGGGCGTTATTGGAGGGCAGTGAGGGTTAGGCTGTGGCATTATTGGACAGTGGTGAGGTTCAGGCTGGGGCGTTATTCGATGGCAGTGAGGGTCAGGCTGTTGTGTTATTGGACAGCAGTGAGGGTCAGGCTGGGGCGGAGTTGGACAGCAGTGAGTGTCTGGCTGGGGCATTATTGGACAGTGGTGAGGTCACGCTGGGGCATTATTGGACAGTCGTGAGGGTCAGGCTGGGCCATTATTGGACAGCAGTGAGGGTCAGGTTGGGGCGTTATTGGAGGGCAGTGAGGGTCAGGCGGGGGCATTATTGGACAGTGGTGAGGGCCAGGCTGGTGCGATATTGGACAGCAGCGAGTGTCAGGCTGGGGCGTTATTGGACAGTGGTGAGGGTGAGTCTGGGGCATTATTGGACAGCAGTGATGGTCAGTCTGGGGCATTATTGGACAGCAGTGAGGGTCAGGCTGGGGCATTATTGGAGGGCAGTGAGGGTTAGGCTGTGGCATTATTGGACAGTGGTGAGGTTCAGGCTGGGGCGTTATTCGATGGCAGTGAGGGTCAGGCTGTTGTGTTATTGGACAGCAGTGAGGGTCAGGCTGTGGCGGAGTTGGACAGTGGTGAGGGTCAGGCCGGGGCATTATTGGACAGTGGTGAGGGTCAGGCTGGTGCGATATTGGACAGCAGCAAGTGTCAGGCTGAGGCGTTATTGGACAGTGGTGAGGGTCAAGCTGGGGCACTATTGGACAGTGGTGAGGGTTAGGCTGGTGCATTATTGGACAGGAGTGAGGGTCTGGCTGGTGCATTATTGGAGAGTGGTGAGGGACTGGCTGGGGCGTTATGAGACAGTGGTGAGGGTCAGTCTGGGGCATTATTGGACAGCAGTGAGGGTCAGGCTGGGGCATTATCGGAATGTTGTGAGGGTCAGGCGGGGGCATTATTGGACAGCAGTGATGGTCAGGCTGGGGCATTATTGGACAGCAATGAGGGTCAGGCTGGGGCATTATTGGACAGCAGTGAGAGTCAGGCTGGGCCAATATTGGAGGGTGGTGAGGGTCAGGCTGTGGAATTATTGGATAGTGGTGAGGGTCAGGCTGGGGCATGATTGGGCAGTGGTGAGGGTCTGGCTGGGGCAGTATTGGACGGTGGTGAGTGTCTGTCTGGGGCGTTATTGGACGGTGGTGAGGGTCTGAATGGGGCATTATTGGACAGCAGTTTGGGTCAGGCTGCGGCTGTTTTGGACAGTGGTGAGGTTCAGGCTGGGGCATGATTGGGCAGTGGTGAGTGTCAGGCTGGGGTATAATTGGTCAGTGGTGAGGGTCAGGCTGGGGGGTGGTTTGCACAGCAGTGATGGTCAGGCTGGGGCGTTATTGGACGGTGGTGAGGGTCTGGATGGGGCATTAATGGACAGCAGTTTGGGTCAGGCTGCGGCTGTTTTGGACAGTGGTGAGGTTCAGGCTGGGGCATAATTGGGCAGTGGTGAGGCTCAGGCCTGGGCAGTATTGGACGGTGGTGAGGGTCTGGATGGGGCATTATTGGACAGCAGTTTGGGTCAAGCTGCGGCTGTTTTGGACAGTGGTGAGGTTCAGGCTGGGGCAATATTGGGCAGTGGTGAGGGTCAGGCCTGGGCAGTATTGGACGGTGGTGAGTGTCTGGCTGGGGCATTATTGGACAGTGGTGAGGGTCAGGCTGGGGCGTTATTGAACGGTGTTGAGGCTCAGGCTGGGGCGTTTTTGGACAGTGGTGAGGATCAGGCTGGTGCGTTATTGGACAGTGGTGAGGGTCATGCTGGGGCGTTATTTGACGGTGGTGAGGGTCAGGATGTGGATTTATTGGACAGCAGTGAGGGTCAGGCTGAGGCATTATTAGACAGTGGTGAGGGTCAGTCTGGGTCATTATTGGACGGCAGTGAGGGTCAGGCTGGGGCATTATTGGACGGCAGTGAGGGTCAGGCTGGGCCATTATTGGACGGCAGTGAGGGTCAGGATGGGGCATAATTGGGCAGGAATGAGGGTCAGGCTGGTGCATTATTGGAGAGTGGTGAGTGTCTGGCTGGGACGTTATGAGACAGTGGTGAGGGTCAGTCTGGGGCATTATTGGACAGCAGTGAGGGTCAGGCTGGGGCATTATTGGACAGCAATGAGGGTCAGGCTGGGGCATTATTGGACAGCAGTGAGAGTCAGGCTGGGGCAGTATTGGACGGTGGTGAGTGTCTGTTTGGGGCATTATTGGATAGTGGTGAGAGTCAGGCTGGGGCGTTATTGGACAGTGGTGAGGTTCAGGCTGGGGCATGATTGGGCAGTGGTGAGGGTCAGGCTGGGGTATAATTGGTCAGTGGTGAGGGTCAGGCTGGGGGTTGGTTTGGACAGCAGTGAGGGTCAGGCTGGGGCGTTATTGGAGAGTGGTGAGGGTCAGGTTGGGGCGTTATTGGACAGTGGTGAGGGTCAGGCTGGGGAATTATAGGACATTGGAAAGGGTCAAGCTTGGGCGTTATTCGACAGTGGTGAGGGTCAGACTGGGGCATTATTGGACATCAGTGAAGGTCACGCTGGGGCATTATTGGACAGTGGTGAGGGTCACGCGGTGTCGTTATTGGACAACAGTGAGTGTCAGCCTGGTGCATTATTGGAGAGTGGTGAGGGTCAGGTTGCGGCGTTATTGGACAGTGGTGAGGGTCAGGCTGGGGAATTACAGGACATTGGAAAGGGTCAAGCTGGGGAATTATTGGACAGCAGTGAGTGACAGGCTGGGGCATTAATGGACAGCAGTGAGGGTCAGGATGGCGCATTATTGGACAGTGGTGATAGTCAGGCAGGGGAGTTATTGGACGGTGGTGGGGGTCAGGCTGGGGCGTAATTGGACAGTGGTGAGGGTCAGGTTGGTGTGTTATTGGACAGTGGTGAGGGTCAGGCTGTGGCATAATTGGACAGCAGTGAGGGTCAGGCTGAGGCGTTATTAGACAGTGGTGAGGGTCAGTCTGGGGCATTATTGGACGGCAGTGAGGGTCAGGCTGGGGCGTTATTGGACAGTGGTGAGGTTCAGGCTGGGGCATTATTGGACAGTGGTGAGGGTCAGGCTGCGGCATCATTGGACAGTAGTGAGGTTCAGGCTGGGGGGGTTTTGGACAGCAGTTAGGAGTAGGCTGGGGCATTATTGGACAGTGGTGAGGGTCAGGCTGGGGCGTTATTGGACAGTGGTGAGGGTCAGGCTGGGGCATTATTGGACGATGTTGAGGCTCAGGCTTGGGCATTATTGGACAATAGTGAGGTTCAGGCTTGGGCATTATTGGACAGTGGTGAGGTTTAGGCTGGAGCGTTATTGGAGAGTGGTGATTGTTGGCTGGGGCGTTATTAGACAGTGGTGAGGGTCAGACTGGGGTATTATTGGACAGCAGTGAGCGTCAGACTGGGGCATTATCGGAATGTTGTGAGGGTCAGGCTGGGGCATTATTGGACAGCAGTGATGGTCAGGCTGGGGCATTATTGGACAGCAATGAGGGTCAGGTTGGGGCATTATTTTTATAGTGGTGAGGGTCATGCTGGGGCGTTATTGGACAGTGGTGAGGGTCAGTTTGGGGCATAATTGGACAGTGGTGAGGGTCTGGCTGGGGGGTTTTTGGACAACAGTGAGGGTCAGTCTGGGGCATTATTGGACAGTGGTGTGGGTCAGGCTGGGGTATTATTGGACAGCAGTTAGGGTCAGGCTGGGGCATTATTGGACAGTGGTGAGGTTCAGGCTGGGGTATTATTTGACAGTGGTGAGGGTCTGGCTGGGGCATTATTGGACAGCAGTGAGGGTGAGGCTGGGGCATTATTGGACAGTGGTGAGGGTAAGGCTGTGGCGTTATTGGACGGTGGTGAGGGTCAGAATGGGGCGTTATTGGGCAGCAGTGAGGGACAGGCTGGGGCGTTATTTGACAGCAGTGAGGGTCAGGCTGGGGCATTATTGGGCAGTGGTGAGAGTCAGGCTGGGGCGTTATTGGATTGTAGTGAGGTTCAGGCTGGGGCGTTTTGGTCAGCAGTGAGTGTCAGGCTGGGGTATTATTGGACAGTGGTGAGGGTCAGGCTGGGGAATTATAGGACAGTGGTGAGACTCAGGCTGGGGCATTATTGGACAGCAGTGAGTGTCTGGCTGGGGCATTATTGGACAGTGGTGAGGTCACGCTGGGGCATTATTGCACAGTCGTGAGGGTCAGGCTGGGGCGTCATTGAAGGGCAGTGAGGGTTAGGCTGGGGCATTATTGGACAGTGGTGAGGTTCAGGCTGGGGCGTTATTCCACGGCAGTGAGGGTCAGGCGGGGGCATTATTGGACAGTGGTGAGGTTCAGGCTGGGGCATTATTGGACAGTGGTGAGGTTCAGGCTGGGGCATTATTGGACAGTGGTGAGGGTCAGGCTGCGGCATCATTGGAGAGTAGTGAGGTTCAGGCTGGGGGGTTTTTGGACAGCAGTGAGGAGTAGGCTGGGGCATTATTGGACAGTGGTGAGGGTCAGGCTGGGGCATTATTGGACGATGTTGAGGCTCAGGCTGGGGCATTATTGGACAATAGTGAGGTTCAGGCTTGGGCATTATTGGACAGTGGTGAGGTTTAGGCTGGAGCGTTATTGGAGAGTGGTGAGGGTATGGCTGGGGCGTTATTAGACAGTGGTGAGGGTCAGTCTGGGGCATTATTGGACAGCAGTGAGGGTCAGGCTGGGGCATTATCGGAATGTTGTGAGGGTCAGGCTGGGGCATTATTGGACAGCAATGAGGGTCAGGCTGGGGCATTATTGGACAGTGGTGAGGGTCATGGTGGGGCGTTATTGGACTGTGTTGAGGGTCAGTTTGGGGCATAATTGGACAGTGGTGAGGGTCAGGCTGGGGGGTTTTTGGACAACAGTGAGGGTCAGGCTGGGGCATTATTGGACAGTGATGTGGGTCAGGCTGGGGTATTATTGGACAGCAGTTAGGGTCAGGCTGGGGCATTATTGGACAGTGGTGAGACCTGGCTGGGGCATTATTGGACAGCAGTGAGGGTGAGGCTGGGGCATTATTGGACAGTGGTGAGGGTAAGGCTGTGGCGTTATTGGACAGCAGTGAGTGTCCGGCTGGAGCATTATTGGACAGTGGTGAGGGTAAGGCTTGGGCGTTATTGGACGGTGGTGAGGGTCAGAATGGGGCGTTATTGGGCAGCAGTGAGGGACAGGCTGGGGCGTTATTTGACAGCAGTGAGGGTCAGGCTGGGGCATTATTGGGCAGTGGTGAGAGTCAGGCTGGGCGTTATTGGATTGTAGTGAGGTTCAGGCTGGGGCGTTTTGGTCAGCAGTGAGTGTCAGGCTGGGGTATTATTGGACAGTGGTGAGGGTCAGGCTGGGGAATTATAGGACAGTGGTGAGGCTCAGGCTGGGGCATTATTGGACAGCAGTGAGTGTCTGGCTGGGGCATTATTGGACAGTGGTGAGGTCACGCTGGGGCATTATTGGACAGTCGTGAGGGTCAGGCTGGGCCATTATTGGACAGCAGTGAGGGTCAGGCTGGGGCGTTATTGGAGGGCTGTGAGGGTCAGGCGGGGGCATTATTGGACAGCAGCGAGTGTCATGCTGGGGCGTTATTTGACGGTGGTGAGGGTCTGGATGGGGCATTATTGGACAGCAGTTTGGGTCAGGCTGCGGCTGTTTTGGACAGTGGTGAGGTTCAGGCTGGGGCATTATTGGGCAGTGGTGAGGGTCAGGCCTGGGCAGTATTGGACGGTGGTGAGTGTCTGGCTGGGGCATTATTGGACAGTGGTGAGGGTCAGGCTGGGGCGTTATTGAACGGTGTTGAGGCTCAGGCTGGGGCGTTTTTGGACAGTGGTGTGGATCAGGCTGGTGCGTTATTGGACAGTGGTGAGGGTCATGCTGGGGCGTTATTTGACGGTGGTGAGGGTCAGGATGTGGCTTTATTGGACAGCAGTGAGGGTCAGGCTCGGGCATTATTGGACGGCAGTGAGGGTCAGGCTGGGGCATTATTGGACAGCAGTGAGGGTCAGGCTGGGGCATTATTGGACAGCAGTGAGGGTCAGGCTGGGGCGTTATTGGAGGGCAGTGAGGGTTAGGCTGTGGCATTATTGGACAGTGGTAAGGTTCAGGCTGGGGCGTTATTCGATGGCAGTGAGGGTCAGGCTGTTGTGTTATTGGACAGCAGTGAGGGTCAGGCTGGGGCGGAGTTGGACAGCAGTGAGTGTCTGGCTGGGGCATTATTGGACAGTGGTGAGGTCACGCTGGGGCATTATTGGACAGTCGTGAGGGTCAGGCTGGGCCATTATTGGACAGCAGTGAGGGTCAGGCTGGGGCGTTATTGGAGGGCTGTGAGGGTCAGGCGGGGGCATTATTGGACAGTGGTGAGGGCCAGGCTGGTGCGATATTGGACAGCAGCGAGTGTCAGGCTGGGGCGTTATTGGACAGTGGTGAGGGTGAGTCTGGGGCATTATTGGACAGCAGTGATGGTCAGTCTGGGGCATTATTGGACAGCAGTGAGGGTCAGGCTGGGGCATTATTGGACAGCAGTGAGGGTCAGGCTGGGGCGTTATTGGAGGGCAGTGAGGGTTAGGCTGTGGCATTATTGGACAGTGGTGAGGTTCAGGCTGGGGCGTTATTCGATGGCAGTGAGGGTCAGGCTGTTGTGTTATTGGACAGCAGTGGGGGTCAGGCTGGGGCGGAGTTGGACAGTGGTGAGGGTCAGGCTGGGGCATTATTGGACAGTGGTGAGGGTCAGGCTGGTGCGATATTGGACAGCAGCGAGTGTCAGGCTGAGGCGTTATTGGACAGTGGTGAGGGTCAAGCTGGGGCACTATTGGACAGTGGTGAGGGTTAAGCTGGTGCATTATTGGACAGGAGTGAGGGTCTGGCTGGTGCATTATTGGAGAGTGGTGAGGGTCTGGCTGGGGCGTTATGAGACATTGGTGAGGGTCGGTCTGGGGCATTATTGGACAGCAGTGTGGGTCAGGCTGGGGCATTATCGGAATGTTGTGAGGGTCAGGCGGGGGCATTATTGGACAGCAGTGATGGTCAGGCTGGGGCATTATTGGACAGCAATGAGGGTCAGGCTGGGGCATTATTGGACAGCAGTGAGAGTCAGGCTGGGCCAATATTGGAGGGTGGTGAGGGTCAGGCTGTGGAATTATTGGATAGTGGTGAGGGTCAGGCTGGGGCATGATTGGGCAGTGGTGAGGGTCTGGCTGGGGCAGTATTGGACGGTGGTGAGTGTCTGTCTGGGGCGTTATTGGACGGTGGTGAGGGTCTGAATGGGGCATTATTGGACAGCAGTTTGGGTCAGGCTGGGGAATTATAGGACATTGGAAAGGGTCAAGCTGGGGCGTTATTCGACAGTTGTGCCGGTCAGGCTGGGGAATTATAGGACATTGGAAAGGGTCAAGCTGGGGCGTTATTCGACAGTGGTGAGGGTCAGACTGGGGCATTATTGGACATCAGTGAAGGTCACGCTGGGGCATTATTGGACAGTGGTGAGGGTCACGCGGTGTCGTTATTGGACAACAGTGAGTGTCAGCCTGGTGCATTATTGGAGAGTGGTGAGGGTCAGGTTGCGGCGTTATTGGACAGTGGTGAGAGTCAGGCTGGGGAATTATAGGACATTGGAAAGGGTCAAGCTGGGGAATTATTGCACAGCAGTGAGTGACAGGCTGGGGCATTAATGGACAGCAGTGAGGGTCAGGATGGCGCATTATTGGACAGTGGTGATAGTCAGGCAGGGGAGTTATTGGACGGTGGTGGGGGTCAGGCTGGGGCGTAATTGGACAGTGGTGAGGGTCAGGCTGGTGTGTTATTGGACAGTGGTGAGGGTCAGGCTGTGGCATAATTGGACAGCAGTGAGGGTCAGGCTGAGGCGTTATTAGACAGTGGTGAGGGTCAGTCTGGGGCATTATTGGACGGCAGTGAGGGTCAGGCTGGGGCGTTATTGGACAGTGGTGAGGGTCAGGCTGGGGCATTATTGGACAGTGGTGAGGGTCAGGCTGCGGCATCATTGGACAGTAGTGAGGTTCAGGCTGGGGGGGTTTTGGACAGCAGTGAGGAGTAGGCTGGGGCATTATTGGACAGTGGTGAGGGTCAGGCTGGGGCGTTATTGGACAGTGGTGAGGGTCAGGCTGGGGCATTATTGGACGATGTTGAGGCTCAGGCTTGGGTATTATTGGACAATAGTGAGGTTCAGGCTTGGGCATTATTGGACAGTGGTGAGGTTTAGGCTGGAGCGTTATTGGAGAGTGGTGATTGTTGGCTGGGGCGTTATTAGACAGTGGTGAGGGTCAGACTGGGGTATTATTGGACAGCAGTGAGCGTCAGACTGGGGCATTATCGGAATGTTGTGAGGGTCAGGCTGGGGCATTATTGGACAGCAGTGATGGTCAGGCTGGGGCATTATTGGACAGCAATGAGGGTCAGGTTGGGGCATAATTTTTATAGTGGTGAGGGTCATGCTGGGGCGTTATTGGACAGTGGTGAGGGTCAGTTTGGGGCATAATTGGACAGTGGTGAGGGTCTGGCTGGGGGGTTTTTGGACAACTGTGAGGGTCAGTCTGGGGCATTATTGGACAGTGGTGTGGGTCAGGCTGGGGTATTATTGGACAGCAGTTAGGGTCAGGCTGGGGCATTATTGGACAGTGGTGAGGTTCAGGCTGGGGTATTATTTGACAGTGGTGAGGGTCTGGCTGGGGCATTATTGGACAGCAGTGAGGGTGAGGCTGGGGCATTATTGGACAGTGGTGAGGGTAAGGCTGTGGCGTTATTGGACGGTGGTGAGGGTCAGAATGGGGCGTTATTGGGCAGCAGTGAGGGACAGGCTGGGGCGTTATTTGACAGCAGTGAGGGTCAGGCTGGGGCATTATTGGGCAGTGGTGAGAGTCAGGCTGGGGCGTTATTGGATTGTAGTGAGGTTCAGGCTGGGGCGTTTTGGTCAGCAGTGAGTGTCAGGCTGGGGTATTATTGGACAGTGGTGAGGGTCAGGCTGGGGAATTATAGGACAGTGGTGAGACTCAGGCTGGGGCATTATTGGACAGCAGTGAGTGTCTGGCTGGGGCATTATTGGACAGTGGTGAGGTCACGCTGGGGCATTATTGCACAGTCGTGAGGGTCAGGCTGGGCCATTATTGGACAGCAGTGAGGGACAGGCTGGGGCGTTATTGAAGGGCAGTGAGGGTTAGGCTGGGGCATTATTGGACAGTGGTGAGGTTCAGGCTGGGGCGTTATTCCACGGCAGTGAGGGTCAGCCGGGGGCATTATTGGACAGTGGTGAGGTTCAGGCTGGGGCATTATTGGACAGTGGTGAGGTTCAGGCTGGGGCATTATTGGACAGTGGTGAGGGTCAGGCTGCGGCATCATTGGAGAGTAGTGAGGTTCAGGCTGGGGGGTTTTTGGACAGCAGTGAGGAGTAGGCTGGGGCATTATTGGACAGTGGTGAGGGTCAGGCTGGGGCATTATTGGACGATGTTGAGGCTCAGGTTGGGGCATTATTGGACAATAGTGAGGTTCAGGCTTGGGCATTATTGGACAGTGGTGAGGTTTAGGCTGGAGCGTTATTGGAGAGTGGTGAGGGTTTGGCTGGGGCGTTATTAGACAGTGGTGAGGGTCAGTCTGGGGCATTATTGGACAGCAGTGAGGGTCAGGCTGGGGCATTATCGGAATGTTGTGAGGGTCAGGCTGGGGCATTATTGGACAGCAATGAGGGTCAGGCTGGGGCATTATTGGACAGTGGTGAGGGTCATGCTGGGGCGTTATTGGACAGTGGTGAGGGTCAGTTTGGGGCATAATTGGACAGTGGTGAGGGTCAGGCTGGGGGGTTTTTGGACAACAGTGAGGGTCAGGCTGGGGCATTATTGGACAGTGGTGTGGGTCAGGCTGGGGTATTATTGGACAGCAGTTAGGGTCAGGCTGGGGCATTATTGGACAGTGGTAAGACCTGGCTGGGTCATTATTGGACAGCAGTGAGGGTGAGGCTGCGGCATTATTGGACAGTGGTGAGGGTAAGGCTGTGGCGTTATTGGACAGCAGTGAGTGTCCGGCTGGAGCATTATTGGACAGTGGTGAGGGTAAGGCTTGGGCGTTATTGGACGGTGGTGAGGGTCAGAATGGGGCGTTATTGGGCAGCAGTGAGGGACAGGCTGGGGCGTTATTTGACAGCAGTGAGGGTCAGGCTGGGGCATTATTGGGCAGTGGTGAGAGTCAGGCTGGGCGTTATTGGATTGTAGTGAGGTTCAGGCTGGGGCGTTTTGGTCAGCAGTGAGTGTCAGGCTGGGGTATTATTGGACAGTGGTGAGGGTCAGGCTGGGGAATTATAGGACAGTGGTGAGGCTCAGGCTGGGGCATTATTGGACAGCAGTGAGTGTCTGGCTGGGGCATTATTGGACAGTGGTGAGGTCACGCTCGGGCATTATTGGACAGTCGTGAGGGTCAGGCTGGGCCATTATTGTACAGCAGTGAGGGTCAGGCTGGGGCGTTATTGGAGGGCTGTGAGGGTCAGGCGGGGTCATTATTGGACAGTGGTGAGGATCAGGCTGGTGCGTTATTGGACAGCAGCGAGTGTCATGCTGGGGCGTTATTTGACGGTGGTGAGGGTCTGGATGGGGCATTATTGGACAGCAGTTTGGGTCAGGCTGCGGCTGTTTTGGACAGTGGTGAGGTTCAGGCTGGGGCATTATTGGGCAGTGGTGAGGGTCAGGCCTGGGCAGTATTGGACGGTGGTGAGTGTCTGGCTGGGGCATTATTGGACAGTGGTGAGGGTCAGGCTGGGGCGTTATTGAACGGTGTTGAGGCTCAGGCTGGGGCGTTTTTGGACAGTGGTGAGGATCAGGCTGGTGCGTTATTGGACAGTGGTGAGGGTCATGCTGGGGCGTTATTTGACGGTGGTGAGGGTCAGGATGTGGCTTTATTGGACAGCAGTGAGGGTCAGGCTGGGGCATTATTGGACGGCAGTGAGGGTCAGGCTGGGGCATTATTGGACAGCAGTGAGGGTCAGGCTGGGGCATTATTGGACAGCAGTGAGGGTCAGGCTGGGGCGTTATTGGAGGGCAGTGAGGGTTAGGCTGTGGCATTATTGGACAGTGGTAAGGTTCAGGCTGGGGCGTTATTCGATGGCAGTGAGGGTCAGGCTGTTGTGTTATTGGACAGCAGTGAGGGTCAGGCTGGGGCGGAGTTGGACAGCAGTGAGTGTCTGGCTGGGGCATTATTGGACAGTGGTGAGGTCATGCTGGGGCATTATTGGACAGTCGTGAGGGTCAGGCTGGGCCATTATTGGACAGCAGTGAGGGTCAGGCTGGGGCGTTATTGGAGGGGTGTGAGGGTCAGGCGGGGGCATTATTGGACAGTGGTGAAGGCCAGGCTGGTGCAATATTGGACAGCAGCGAGTGTCAGGCTGGGCGTTATTGGACAGTGGTGAGGGTCAGTCTGGGGCATTATTGGACAGCAGTGATGGTCAGTCTGGGGCATTATTGGACAGCAGTGAGGGTCAGGCTGGGGCATTATTGGACAGCAGTGAGGGTCAGGCTGGGGCGTTATTGGAGGGCAGTGAGGGTTAGGCTGTGGCATTATTGGACAGTGGTGAGGTTCAGGCTGGGGCGTTATTCGATGGCAGTGAGGGTCAGGCTGTTGTGTTATTGGACAGCAGTGAGGGTCAGGCTGGGGCGGAGTTGGACAGTGGTGAGGGTCAGGCTGGGGCATTATTGGACAGTGGTGAGGGTCAGGCTGGTGCGATATTGGACAGCAGCGAGTGTCAGGCTGAGGCGTTATTGGACAGTGGTGAGGGTCAAGCTGGGGCACTATTGGACAGTGGTGCGGGTTAAGCTGGTGCATTATTGGACAGGAGTGAGGGTCTGGCTGGTGCATTATTGGAGAGTGGTGAGGGTCTGGCTGGGGCGTTATGAGACATTGGTGAGGGTCGGTCTGGGGCATTATTGGACAGCAGTGAGGGTCAGGCTGGGGCATTATCGGAATGTTGTGAGGGTCAGGCGGGGGCATTATTGGACAGCAGTGATGGTCAGGCTGGGGCATTATTGGACAGCAATGAGGGTCAGGCTGGGGCATTATTGGACAGCAGTGAGAGTCAGGCTGGGCCAATATTGGAGGGTGGTGAGGGTCAGGCTGTGGAATTATTGGATAGTGGTGAGGGTCAGGCTGGGGCATGATTGGGCAGTGGTGAGGGTCTGGCTGGGGCAGTATTGGACGGTGGTGAGTGTCTGTCTGGGGCGTTATTGGACGGTGGTGAGGGTCTGAATGGGGCATTATTGGACAGCAGTTTGGGTCAGGCTGCGGAATTATAGGACATTGGAAAGGGTCAAGCTGGGGCGTTATTCGACAGTGGTGCGGGTCAGGCTGGGGAATTATAGGACATTGGAAAGGGTCAAGCTGGGGAATTATTGGACAGCAGTGAGTGACAGGCTGGGGCATTAATGGACTGCAGTGAGGGTCAGGATGGCGCATTATTGGACAGTGGTGATAGTCAGGCAGGGGAGTTATTGGACGGTGGTGGGGGTCAGGCTGGGGCCTAATTGGACAGTGGTGAGGGTCAGGCTGGTGTGTTATTGGACAGTGGTGAGGGTCAGGCTGTGGCATAATTGGACAGCAGTGAGGGTCAGGCTGAGGCGTTATTAGACAGTGGTGAGGGTCAGGCTGGGGCATTATTGGACAGTGGTGAGGGTCAGGCTGCGGCATCATTGGACAGTAGTGAGGTTCAGGCTGGGGGGGTTTTGGACAGCAGTGAGGAGTAGGCTGGGGCATTATTGGACAGTGGTGAGGGTCAGGCTGGGGCGTTATTGGACAGTGGTGAGGGTCAGGCTGGGGCATTATTGGACAATGTTGAGGCTCAGGCTTGAGCATTATTGGACAATAGTGAGGTTCAGGCTTGGGCATTATTGGACAGTGGTGAGGTTTAGGCTGGAGCGTTATTGGAGAGTGGTGATTGTTGGCTGGGGCGTTATTAGACAGTGGTGAGGGTCAGACTGGGGTATTATTGGACAGCAGTGAGCGTCAGACTGGGGCATTATCGGAATGTTGTGAGGGTCAGGCTGGGGCATTATTGGACAGCAGTGATGGTCAGGCTGGGGCATTATTGGACAGCAATGAGGGTCAGGTTGGGGCATTATTTTTATAGTGGTGAGGGTCATGCTGGGGCGTTATTGGACAGTGGTGAGGGTCAGTTTGGGGCATAATTGGACAGTGGTGAGGGTCTGGCTGGGGGGTTTTTGGACAACAGTGAGGGTCAGTCTGGGGCATTATTGGGCAGTGGTGAGAGTCAGGCTGGGGCGTTATTGGATTGTAGTGAGGTTCAGGCTGGGGCGTTTTGGTCAGCAGTGAGTGTCAGGCTGGGGTATTATTGGACAGTGGTGAGGGTCAGGCTGGGGAATTATAGGACAGTGGTGAGACTCAGGCTGGGGCATTATTGGACAGCAGTGAGTGTCTGGCTGGGGCATTATTGGACAGTGGTGAGGTCACGCTGGGGCATTATTGCACAGTCGTGAGGGTCAGGCTGGGCCATTATTGGACAGCAGTGGGGGACAGGCTGGGGCGTTATTGAAGGGCAGTGAGGGTTAGGCTGGGGCATTATTGGACAGTGGTGAGGTTCAGGCTGGGGCGTTATTCCACGGCAGTGAGGGTCAGCTGGGGGCATTATTGGACAGTGGTGAGGTTCAGGCTGGGGCATTATTGGACAGTGGTGAGGTTCAGGCTGGGGCATTATTGGACAGTGGTGAGGGTCAGGCTGCGGCATCATTGGAGAGTAGTGAGGTTCAGGCTGGGGGGTTTTTGGACAGCAGTGAGGAGTAGGCTGGGGCATTATTGGACAGTGGTGAGGGTCAGGCTGGGGCATTATTGGACGATGTTGAGGCTCAGGCTGGGGCATTATTGGACAATAGTGAGGTTCAGGCTTGGGCATTATTGGACAGTGGTGAGGTTTAGGCTGGAGCGTTATTGGAGAGTGGTGAGGGTTTGGCTGGGGCGTTATTAGACAGTGGTGAGGGTCAGTCTGGGGCATTATTGGACAGCAGTGAGGGTCAGGCTGGGGCATTATCGGAATGTTGTGAGGGTCAGGCTGGGGCATTATTGGACAGCAATGAGGGTCAGGCTGGGGCATTATTGGACAGTGGTGAGGGTCATGCTGGGGCGTTATTGGACAGTGGTGAGGGTCAGTTTGGGGCATAATTGGACAGTGGTGAGGGTCTGGCTGGGGGGTTTTTGGACAACAGTGAGGGTCAGTCTGGGGCATTATTGGGCAGTGGTGAGAGTCAGGCTGGGGCGTTATTGGATTGTAGTGAGGTTCAGGCTGGGGCGTTTTGGTCAGCAGTGAGTGTCAGGCTGGGGTATTATTGGACAGTGGTGAGGGTCAGGCTGGGGAATTATAGGACAGTGGTGAGACTCAGGCTGGGGCATTATTGGACAGCAGTGAGTGTCTGGCTGGGGCATTATTGGACAGTGGTGAGGTCACGCTGGGGCATTATTGGACAGTCGTGAGGGTCAGGCTGGGCCATTATTGGACAGCAGTGAGGGTCAGGCTGGGGCGTTATTGGAGGGCTGTGAGGGTCAGGCGGGGGCGTTTTTGGACAGTGGTGAGGATCAGGCTGGTGCGTTATTGGACAGTGGTGAGGGTTATGCTGGGGCGTTATTTGACGGTGGTGAGGGTCAGGATGTGGCTTTATTGGACAGCAGTGAGGGTCAGGCTGGGGCGTTATTAGACAGTGGTAAGGGTCAGTCTGGGTCATTATTGGACGGCAGTGAGGGTCAGGCTGGGGCATTATTGGACAGCAGTGAGGGTCAGGCTGGGGCGTTATTGGAGGGCAGTGAGGGTTAGGCTGTGGCATTATTGGACAGTGGTGAGGTTCAGGCTGGGGCGTTATTCGATGGCAGTGAGGGTCAGGCTGTTGTGTTATTGGACAGCAGTGAGGGTCAGGCTGGGGCGGAGTTGGACAGCAGTGAGTGTCTGGCTGGGGCATTATTGGACAGTGGTGAGGTCACGCTGGGGCATTATTGGACAGTCGTGAGGGTCAGGCTGGGCCATTATTGGACAGCAGTGAGGGTCAGGCTGGGGCGTTATTGGAGGGCAGTGAGGGTCAGGCGGGGGCATTATTGGACAGTGGTGAAGGCCAGGCTGGTGCAATATTGGACAGCAGCGAGTGTCAGGCTGGGGCGTTATTGGACAGTGGTGAGGGTCAGTCTGGGGCATTATTGGACAGCAGTGATGGTCAGTCTGGGGCATTATTGGACAGCAGTGAGGGTCAGGCTGGGGCATTATTGGACAGCAGTGAGGGTCAGGCTGGGGCGTTATTGGAGGGCAGTGAGGGTTAGGCTGTGGCATTATTGGACAGTGGTGAGGTTCAGGCTGGGGCGTTATTCGATGGCAGTGAGGGTCAGGCTGTTGTGTTATTGGACAGCAGTGAGGGTCAGGCTGGGGCGGAGTTGGACAGTGGTGAGGGTCAGGCTGGGGCATTATTGGACAGTGGTGAGGGTCAGGCTGGTGCGATATTGGACAGCGGTGAGAGTCAGGCTGGGCCAATATTGGAGGGTGGTGAGGGTCAGGCTGGGGCAGTATTGGACGGTGGTGAGTGTCTGTCTGGGGCCTTATTGGACAGTGGTGAGGGTCAGGCTGGGGCATGATTGGGCAGTGGTGAGGGTCTGGCTGGGGCAGTATTGGGCGGTGGTGAGTGTCTGTCTGGGGCTTTATTGGACGGTGGTGAGGGTCCGAATGGGGCATTATTGGACAGCAGTTTGGGTCAGGCTGGGGCATTATTGGACAGTGGTGAGGTTCAGGCTGGGGCATGATTGGGCAGTGGTGAGGGTCAGGCTGGGGGGTGGTTTGCACAGCAGTGAGGGTCAGGCTGGGGCGTTATTTGACGGTGGTGAGGGTCTGGATGGGGCATTATTGGACAGCAGTTTGGGTCAGGCTGCGGCTGTTTTGGACAGTGGTGAGGTTCAGGCTGGGGCATTATTGGGCAGTGGTGAGGGTCAGGCCTGGGCAGTATTGGACGGTGGTGAGTGTCTGGCTGGGGCATTATTGGACAGTGGTGAGGGTCAGGCTGGGGCGTTATTGAACGGTGTTGAGGCTCAGGCTGGGGCGTTTTTGGACAGTGGTGAGGATCAGGCTGGTGCGTTATTGGACAGTGGTGAGGGTCATGCTGGGGCGTTATTTGACGGTGGTGAGGGTCAGGATGTGGCTTTATTGGACAGCAGTGAGGGTCAGGCTGAGGCATTATTAGACAGTGGTGAGGGTCAGTCTGGGTCATTATTGGACGGCAGTGAGGGTCAGGCTGGGGCATTATTGGACGGCAGTGAGGGTCAGGATGGGGCATAATTGGGCAGTGGCGATGGTCAGGCTCGGGAGTTTTTGGACGGCAGTGAGGGTCAGGCTGGGGTGTTATTGGACAGTGGTGAGTGTCAGACTGGGGCGTTATTGGACAGCAGTGATCGTCACGCTGGGGCGTTATTGGACGTTGGTGAGGGTCACGTTGTGGCGTTATTGGACAACAGTGAGTGTCAGGCTGGGGCATTATTGGAGAGTGGTGAGGGTCAGGCTGGGGCGTTATTGGACAGTGGTGAGGGTCGGGCATGGGAATTATAGGACACTGGAAAGGGTCAGGCTGGGGAATTATTGGACAGCAGTGAGGGACAGGCTGGGGCATTAATGTACAGCAGTGAGGGTCAGGCTGGGGCATTATTGGACAGTGGTGAGGGTCAGGATGGGGCATTATTGGACAGTGGTGATAGTCAGGCAGGGGCGTCATGGACGGTGGTGGGGGTCAGGCTGGGGCGTAATTGGACAGTGGTGAGGGTCAGGCTGGTGTGTTATTGGACAGCAGTGAGGGTCAGGTTGGTGCGTAGTTGGACAGTGGTGAGTGTCAGGCTGGGGCGTTATTGGACACCAGTTCCGGTCAGGCTGCGGCGTTATTGGACAGTGGTGAGGGTCAGGCTGGGGCATAATTGGACAGTGGTGAGGGTCAGGCTGGTGTGTTATTGGACAGCACTGAGGGTCAGGTTGGGGCGTAGTTGGACAGTGGTGAGTGTCAGGCTGGTGTGTTATTGGACAGCACTGAGGGTCAGGCTGGGGCATTATTGGACAGTGGTGAGGGTAAGGCTTTAGCATTATCGCACAGCAGTGAGGGTCAGGCTGGGGTGTTATTAGACAGTGGTGAGGGTCAATCTGGGGCACTATTGGACAGTGGTGAGGGTTAGGCTGGTGCATTATTGGACAGGAATGAGTGTCAGGCTGGTGCATTATTGGAGAGTGGTGAGTGTCTGGCTAGGACCTTATGAGACAGTGGTGAGGGTCAGTCTGGGGCATTATTGGACGGCAGTGAGGGTCAGGCTGGGGCATTATTGGACAGCAATGAGGGTCAGGCTGGGGCATTATTGGACAGCAGTGAGAGTCAGGCTGGGGCAGTATTGGACGGTGGTGAGTGTCTGTTTGGGGCGTTATTGGATAGTGGTGAGGGTCAGGCTGGGGCGTTATTGGACAGTGGTGAGGTTTAGGCTGGGGCATGATTGGGCAGTGGTGAGGGTCAGGCTGGGGTATAATTGGACAGTGGTGAGGGTCAGGCTGGGGAATTATAGGACATTGGAAAGGGTCAAGCTGGGGCGTTATTCGACAGTGGTGAGGGTCAGACTGGGGCATTATTGGACATCAGTGAAGGTCACGCTAGGGCATTATTGTTCAGTGGTGAGGGTCACGCGGTGTCGTTATTGGACAACAGTGAGTTTCAGGCTGGTGCATTATTGGAGAGTGGTGAGGGTCAGGTTGCGGCGTTATTGGACAGTGGTGAGGGTCAGGCTGGGGAATTATAGGACATTGGAAAGGGTCAAGCTGGGGAATTATTGGACAGCAGTGAGTGACAGGCTGGGGCATTAATGGACAGCAGTGAGGGTCAGGATGGCGCATTATTGGACAGTGGTGATAGTCAGGCAGGGGAGTTATTGGACGGTGGTGGGGGTCATGCTGGGGCGTAATTGGACAGTGGTGAGGGTCAGGCTGGTGTGTTATTGGACAGTGGTGAGGGTCAGGCTGTGGCATAACTGGACAGCAGTGAGGGTCAGGCTGAGGCGTTATTAGACAGTGGTGAGGGTCAGTCTGGGGCATTATTGGACGGCAGTGAGGGTCAGGCTGGGGCGTTATTGGACAGTGGTGAGGGTCAGGCTGGGGAATTATAGGACTTTGGAAAGGGTCAAGCTGGGTCATTATTGGACAGCAGTGAGCGACAGGCTGGGGCATTAATGGACAGCAGTGAGAGTCAGGCTGGGGCATTATTGGACAGTGGTGATAGTCAGGCAGGGGCGTTATTGGACGGTTCTGGGGGTCAGGCTGGGGCGTAATTGGACAGTGGTGAGGGTCAGGCTGGTGTGTTATTGGACATCAGTGAGGGTCAGGTTGGGGCGTAGTTGGACAGTGGTGAGTGTCAGGCTGGGGCGTCATTGGACACCAGTTCCGTTCAAGCTGCGGCATTATTGGACAGTGGTGAGGGTCAGGCTGGGGAATAATTGGACAGTGGTGAGGGTCAGGCTGGTGTGTTATTGGACAGCACTGAGGGTCAGGCTGGGGCGTAGTTGGACAGTGGTGAGTGAAAGGCTGGGGCGTTATTGGACACCAGTTAGGGTCAGGCTGAGCCAATATTGGACGGTGGTGAGGGTCAGGCTGGGGCAGTATTGGACAGTGGTGAGGGTCAGGCTGGGGCGTTATTGGACGGTGGTGAGTGTCTGTGTGGGGCGTTATTGGACAGTAGTGAAGTTCAGGCTGGGGCGTTATTGGACAGCAGTTTGGGTCATGCTGCGTCTTTATTGGACAGTGGTGAGGTTCAGGCTGGGGCATTATTGGGCAGTGGTGAGGGTCAGGCTGGGGGTTTTTGGACAGCAGTGAGGGTCACGCTGGGGCGTTATTGGACGGTGTTGAGGCTCAGGCTGGGGCGTTTTTGGACAGTGGTGAGGATCAGGCTGGTGCGTTATTGGATAGTGGTGAGGGTCAAGCTGGGGCGTTATTGGACGATGATGAGGGTCAGGATGTGGCTTTATTGGACAGCAGTGAGGGTCAGGCTGAGGCGTTATTAGACAGTTGTGAGGGTCAGTCTGGGGCATTATTGGACGGCAGTGAGGGTCAGGCTGGGGCGTTATTGGACGGAAGTGAGTGTCAGGCTGGGGCATTATTGGACAGTGGTGAGGGTCAGGCATGTGAATTATAGGACACTGGAAAGGGTCAGGCTGGGTAATTATTGGATAGCAGTGAGGGTCAGGCTGGGGCATTATTGGACAGTGGTGATAGTCAGGCTGGGGCGTTATTGGACGGTGGTGGGGGTCAGGCTGGGGCGTAATTGGACAGTGGTGAGGGTCAGGCTGGTGTGTTGTTGGACAGCAGTGAGGGTCAGGTTGGGGCGTAGTTGGACAGTGGTGAGTGTCAGGCTAAGGCGTTATCTGACACCAGTTCCGGTCAGGATGCGGCGTTATTGGACAGTGGTGAGGGTCAGGCTGGGGCATAATTGGACAGTGGTGAGGGTCAGGCTGGTGTGTTATTGGACAGCAGTGAGGGTCAGGCTGAGGCATTATCGGAATGTGGTGAGGGTCAGGTTGGGGCATTATTGGACAGCAGTGATAGTCAGGCTGGGCCAATATTGGACGGTGGTGAGGGTCAGGCTGTGGCATTATTGGACAGTGGTGAGGATCAGGCTGGGGCAGTATTGGACGGTGGTGAGTGTCTGGCTGAGGCATTATTGGACAGAGGTGAGGGTCAGGCTGTGGCGTTATTGGACGGTGGTGAGGGTCTGGATGGGTCGTCATTGGACAGCAGTGAAGTTCAGGCTGGTATGTTATTGGACAGCAGTGAGGGTCAGGCTGGGGCGTAGTTGGACAGTAGTGAGGGTCAGGCTGGGGCGTTATTGGACACCAGTTAGGGTCAGGCTGCGGCGTTATTGGACAGTGGTGAGGGAGAGGCTGATGCATAATTGGACATTGGTGATGATCAGGCTGGTGTGTTATTGGACAGCAGTGAGGGTCAGGCTGGGGCATTATCGGAACGTGGTGAGGGTCAGGCGGGGGCATTATTGGACAGCAGTAAGGGTCAGGCTGGGGCATTATTGGTCAGCAGTAAGGGTCAGGCTGGGGCATTATTGGACAGCAGTGAGAGTCAGGCTGGGCCAATATTGGACGGTGGTGAGGGTCAGGCTGTGGCATTATTGGACAGTCGTGAGGATCAGGCTGGGGCAGTATTGGACGGTGGTGAGTGTCTGTCTGGGGTATTATTTGACAGCAGTGAAGTTCAGGCTGGGGCGTTATTGGACAGCATTTTGGGTCATGCTGCGGCTTTATAGGACAGTGGTGAGGTTCAGGCTGGGGCATTATTGGGCAGTGGTGAGGGTCAGGCTGGGGCATTATTGGACAGTGGTGAGGGTCAGGCTGGGGCGTTATTGAACGGTGTTGAGGCTCAGGCTGGGGCGTTTTTGGACAGTGGTGAGGATCAGGCTGGTGCGTTATTGGACAGTGGTGAGGGTCATGCTGGGGCGTTATTGTACGGTGGTGAGGGTCAGAATGTGGCTTTATTGGACAGCAGTGAGGGTCAGGCTGAGGCATTATTAGACAGTGGTGAGGGTTAATCTGGGTCATTATTGGAAGGCAGTGAGGGTCAGGCTGGGGCATTATCGGACGGCAGTGAGGGTCAGGCTGGGGCATTATTGGGCAGTGGCGAGGGTCAGGCTCGGGCGTTTTTGGACGGCAGTGATGGTCACGCTGGGGCGTTATTGGACGTTGGTGAGGGTCACGCTGTGGCATTATTGGACAACAGTGAGTGTCAGGCTGGGGCATTATTGGAGAGTGGTGAGGGTCAGGCTGGGGCGTTATTGGACAGTGGTGAGGGTCAGGCTGGGGCATTATTGGACAGTGGTGAGGGTCAGGCTGGGGCATTATTGGACAGTGGTGAGGGTCAGGCTGGGGCGTTATTGGACAGTGGTGAGGGTCAGGCTGGGCAATTATAAGACTTTGGAAAGGGTCAAGCTGGGGAATTATTGGACAGCAGTGAGCGACAGGCTGGGGCATTAATGGACAGAAGTGAGGGTCAGGCTGGGGCATTATTGGACAGTGGTGATAGTCAGGCTGGGGCGTTATTGGACGGTTGTGGGGGTCAGGCTGGGGCGTAATTGGACAGTGGTGAGGGTCAGGCTGGTGTGTTATTGGACAGCAGTGAGGGTCAGGCTGGGGCGTTGTTGGACAGCAGTGAGTGTTAGGCTGGGGCGTTATTGCACAGTGATGAGCGTCAGGCTGGGGCGTTATTGGACAGTGGTGAGGGTAAGGCTTGGCCATTATTGGAGAGCAGTGAGGGTCCGGCTGGGGCATTATTTGACAGCAGTGAGGGTCAGGCTGGGGCGTTATTGGACAGTGGTGAGTGTCACGCTGTGGCGTTATTGGACAACAGTGAGTGTCAGGCTGGGGCATTATTGGACAGTGGTGAGTGTCTGGCTGAGGCATTATTGGACAGTGGAGAGGGTCAGTCTGTGGCGTTATTGGACGGTGGTGAGGGTCTGGCTGGGGCGTTATTGGACAGAAGTGCGGTTCAGGCTGGGGCGTTATTGGACAGCAGTTTGGGTCACGCTGCGGCTTTATTGGACAGTGGTGAGGTTCAGGCTGGGGCATTATTGGGCAGTGGTGAGGGTCACGCTGGGGCATAATTGGACAGTGGTGAGAGTCAGGCTGGGGGGTTTTTGGACAGCAGTGAGGGTCAGGCTGGGGCATTATTGGACGGTGGTGTGGGTCAGGTTGGGGCAGTATTGGACGGTGGTGAGTGTCTGTCTGGGGCATTATTGGACAGTGGTGAGGGTCAGGCTGGGGCAGTATTGGACGGTAGTGAGGGTCTGGATGGGGCGTTCTTTGACAGCAGCGAAGTTCAGGCTAGGGCGTTATTGGACAGCAGTGAGGGTCATGCTGCGGCTTTATTGGACAGTGGTGAGGTTCAGGCTGGGGCATTATTGGGCAGTGGTGAGGGTCAGGCTGGGGCATAATTGGACAGTGGTGAGAGTCAGGCTGGGGCATTATTGGACAGCAGTGAGGGTCAGGCTGGGGCATTATCGGAATGTTGTGAGGGTCAGGCTGGGGCATTATTGGACAGCAATGAGGGTCAGGCTGGGGCATTATTGGACAGTGGTGAGGGTCATGCTGGGGCGTTATTGGACAGTGGTGAGGGTCAGTTTGGGGCATAATTGGACAGTGGTGAGGGTCTGGCTGGGGGGTTTTTGGACAACAGTGAGGGTCAGTCTGGGGCATTATTGGGCAGTGGTGAGAGTCAGGCTGGGGCGTTATTGGATTGTAGTGAGGTTCAGGCTGGGGCGTTTTGGTCAGCAGTGAGTGTCAGGCTGGGGTATTATTGGACAGTGGTGAGGGTCAGGCTGGGGAATTATAGGACAGTGGTGAGACTCAGGCTGGGGCATTATTGGACAGCAGTGAGTGTCTGGCTGGGGCATTATTGGACAGTGGTGAGGTCACGCTGGGGCATTATTGGACAGTCGTGAGGGTCAGGCTGGGCCATTATTGGACAGCAGTGAGGGTCAGGCTGGGGCGTTATTGGAGGGCTGTGAGGGTCAGGCGGGGGCGTTTTTGGACAGTGGTGAGGATCAGGCTGGTGCGTTATTGGACAGTGGTGAGGGTTATGCTGGGGCGTTATTTGACGGTGGTGAGGGTCAGGATGTGGCTTTATTGGACAGCAGTGAGGGTCAGGCTGGGGCGTTATTAGACAGTGGTAAGGGTCAGTCTGGGTCATTATTGGACGGCAGTGAGGGTCAGGCTGGGGCATTATTGGACAGCAGTGAGGGTCAGGCTGGGGCGTTATTGGAGGGCAGTGAGGGTTAGGCTGTGGCATTATTGGACAGTGGTGAGGTTCAGGCTGGGGCGTTATTCGATGGCAGTGAGGGTCAGGCTGTTGTGTTATTGGACAGCAGTGAGGGTCAGGCTGGGGCGGAGTTGGACAGCAGTGAGTGTCTGGCTGGGGCATTATTGGACAGTGGTGAGGTCACGCTGGGGCATTATTGGACAGTCGTGAGGGTCAGGCTGGGCCATTATTGGACAGCAGTGAGGGTCAGGCTGGGGCGTTATTGGAGGGCAGTGAGGGTCAGGCGGGGGCATTATTGGACAGTGGTGAAGGCCAGGCTGGTGCAATATTGGACAGCAGCGAGTGTCAGGCTGGGGCGTTATTGGACAGTGGTGAGGGTCAGTCTGGGGCATTATTGGACAGCAGTGATGGTCAGTCTGGGGCATTATTGGACAGCAGTGAGGGTCAGGCTGGGGCATTATTGGACAGCAGTGAGGGTCAGGCTGGGGCGTTATTGGAGGGCAGTGAGGGTTAGGCTGTGGCATTATTGGACAGTGGTGAGGTTCAGGCTGGGGCGTTATTCGATGGCAGTGAGGGTCAGGCTGTTGTGTTATTGGACAGCAGTGAGGGTCAGGCTGGGGCGGAGTTGGACAGTGGTGAGGGTCAGGCTGGGGCATTATTGGACAGTGGTGAGGGTCAGGCTGGTGCGATATTGGACAGCGGTGAGAGTCAGGCTGGGCCAATATTGGAGGGTGGTGAGGGTCAGGCTGGGGCAGTATTGGACGGTGGTGAGTGTCTGTCTGGGGCCTTATTGGACAGTGGTGAGGGTCAGGCTGGGGCATGATTGGGCAGTGGTGAGGGTCTGGCTGGGGCAGTATTGGGCGGTGGTGAGTGTCTGTCTGGGGCTTTATTGGACGGTGGTGAGGGTCCGAATGGGGCATTATTGGACAGCAGTTTGGGTCAGGCTGGGGCATTATTGGACAGTGGTGAGGTTCAGGCTGGGGCATGATTGGGCAGTGGTGAGGGTCAGGCTGGGGGGTGGTTTGCACAGCAGTGAGGGTCAGGCTGGGGCGTTATTTGACGGTGGTGAGGGTCTGGATGGGGCATTATTGGACAGCAGTTTGGGTCAGGCTGCGGCTGTTTTGGACAGTGGTGAGGTTCAGGCTGGGGCATTATTGGGCAGTGGTGAGGGTCAGGCCTGGGCAGTATTGGACGGTGGTGAGTGTCTGGCTGGGGCATTATTGGACAGTGGTGAGGGTCAGGCTGGGGCGTTATTGAACGGTGTTGAGGCTCAGGCTGGGGCGTTTTTGGACAGTGGTGAGGATCAGGCTGGTGCGTTATTGGACAGTGGTGAGGGTCATGCTGGGGCGTTATTTGACGGTGGTGAGGGTCAGGATGTGGCTTTATTGGACAGCAGTGAGGGTCAGGCTGAGGCATTATTAGACAGTGGTGAGGGTCAGTCTGGGTCATTATTGGACGGCAGTGAGGGTCAGGCTGGGGCATTATTGGACGGCAGTGAGGGTCAGGATGGGGCATAATTGGGCAGTGGCGATGGTCAGGCTCGGGAGTTTTTGGACGGCAGTGAGGGTCAGGCTGGGGTGTTATTGGACAGTGGTGAGTGTCAGACTGGGGCGTTATTGGACAGCAGTGATCGTCACGCTGGGGCGTTATTGGACGTTGGTGAGGGTCACGTTGTGGCGTTATTGGACAACAGTGAGTGTCAGGCTGGGGCATTATTGGAGAGTGGTGAGGGTCAGGCTGGGGCGTTATTGGACAGTGGTGAGGGTCGGGCATGGGAATTATAGGACACTGGAAAGGGTCAGGCTGGGGAATTATTGGACAGCAGTGAGGGACAGGCTGGGGCATTAATGTACAGCAGTGAGGGTCAGGCTGGGGCATTATTGGACAGTGGTGAGGGTCAGGATGGGGCATTATTGGACAGTGGTGATAGTCAGGCAGGGGCGTCATGGACGGTGGTGGGGGTCAGGCTGGGGCGTAATTGGACAGTGGTGAGGGTCAGGCTGGTGTGTTATTGGACAGCAGTGAGGGTCAGGTTGGTGCGTAGTTGGACAGTGGTGAGTGTCAGGCTGGGGCGTTATTGGACACCAGTTCCGGTCAGGCTGCGGCGTTATTGGACAGTGGTGAGGGTCAGGCTGGGGCATAATTGGACAGTGGTGAGGGTCAGGCTGGTGTGTTATTGGACAGCACTGAGGGTCAGGTTGGGGCGTAGTTGGACAGTGGTGAGTGTCAGGCTGGTGTGTTATTGGACAGCACTGAGGGTCAGGCTGGGGCATTATTGGACAGTGGTGAGGGTAAGGCTTTAGCATTATCGCACAGCAGTGAGGGTCAGGCTGGGGTGTTATTAGACAGTGGTGAGGGTCAATCTGGGGCACTATTGGACAGTGGTGAGGGTTAGGCTGGTGCATTATTGGACAGGAATGAGTGTCAGGCTGGTGCATTATTGGAGAGTGGTGAGTGTCTGGCTAGGACCTTATGAGACAGTGGTGAGGGTCAGTCTGGGGCATTATTGGACAGCAGTGAGGGTCAGGCTGGGGCATTATTGGACAGCAATGAGGGTCAGGCTGGGGCATTATTGGACAGCAGTGAGAGTCAGGCTGGGGCAGTATTGGACGGTGGTGAGTGTCTGTTTGGGGCGTTATTGGATAGTGGTGAGGGTCAGGCTGGGGCGTTATTGGACAGTGGTGAGGTTTAGGCTGGGGCATGATTGGGCAGTGGTGAGGGTCAGGCTGGGGTATAATTGGACAGTGGTGAGGGTCAGGCTGGGGAATTATAGGACATTGGAAAGGGTCAAGCTGGGGCGTTATTCGACAGTGGTGAGGGTCAGACTGGGGCATTATTGGACATCAGTGAAGGTCACGCTAGGGCATTATTGTTCAGTGGTGAGGGTCACGCGGTGTCGTTATTGGACAACAGTGAGTTTCAGGCTGGTGCATTATTGGAGAGTGGTGAGGGTCAGGTTGCGGCGTTATTGGACAGTGGTGAGGGTCAGGCTGGGGAATTATAGGACATTGGAAAGGGTCAAGCTGGGGAATTATTGGACAGCAGTGAGTGACAGGCTGGGGCATTAATGGACAGCAGTGAGGGTCAGGATGGCGCATTATTGGACAGTGGTGATAGTCAGGCAGGGGAGTTATTGGACGGTGGTGGGGGTCATGCTGGGGCGTAATTGGACAGTGGTGAGGGTCAGGCTGGTGTGTTATTGGACAGTGGTGAGGGTCAGGCTGTGGCATAACTGGACAGCAGTGAGGGTCAGGCTGAGGCGTTATTAGACAGTGGTGAGGGTCAGTCTGGGGCATTATTGGACGGCAGTGAGGGTCAGGCTGGGGCGTTATTGGACAGTGGTGAGGGTCAGGCTGGGGAATTATAGGACTTTGGAAAGGGTCAAGCTGGGTCATTATTGGACAGCAGTGAGCGACAGGCTGGGGCATTAATGGACAGCAGTGAGAGTCAGGCTGGGGCATTATTGGACAGTGGTGATAGTCAGGCAGGGGCGTTATTGGACGGTTCTGGGGGTCAGGCTGGGGCGTAATTGGACAGTGGTGAGGGTCAGGCTGGTGTGTTATTGGACATCAGTGAGGGTCAGGTTGGGGCGTAGTTGGACAGTGGTGAGTGTCAGGCTGGGGCGTCATTGGACACCAGTTCCGTTCAAGCTGCGGCATTATTGGACAGTGGTGAGGGTCAGGCTGGGGAATAATTGGACAGTGGTGAGGGTCAGGCTGGTGTGTTATTGGACAGCACTGAGGGTCAGGCTGGGGCGTAGTTGGACAGTGGTGAGTGAAAGGCTGGGGCGTTATTGGACACCAGTTAGGGTCAGGCTGAGCCAATATTGGACGGTGGTGAGGGTCAGGCTGGGGCAGTATTGGACAGTGGTGAGGGTCAGGCTGGGGCGTTATTGGACGGTGGTGAGTGTCTGTGTGGGGCGTTATTGGACAGTAGTGAAGTTCAGGCTGGGGCGTTATTGGACAGCAGTTTGGGTCATGCTGCGTCTTTATTGGACAGTGGTGAGGTTCAGGCTGGGGCATTATTGGGCAGTGGTGAGGGTCAGGCTGGGGGTTTTTGGACAGCAGTGAGGGTCACGCTGGGGCGTTATTGGACGGTGTTGAGGCTCAGGCTGGGGCGTTTTTGGACAGTGGTGAGGATCAGGCTGGTGCGTTATTGGATAGTGGTGAGGGTCAAGCTGGGGCGTTATTGGACGATGATGAGGGTCAGGATGTGGCTTTATTGGACAGCAGTGAGGGTCAGGCTGAGGCGTTATTAGACAGTTGTGAGGGTCAGTCTGGGGCATTATTGGACGGCAGTGAGGGTCAGGCTGGGGCGTTATTGGACGGAAGTGAGTGTCAGGCTGGGGCATTATTGGACAGTGGTGAGGGTCAGGCATGTGAATTATAGGACACTGGAAAGGGTCAGGCTGGGTAATTATTGGATAGCAGTGAGGGTCAGGCTGGGGCATTATTGGACAGTGGTGATAGTCAGGCTGGGGCGTTATTGGACGGTGGTGGGGGTCAGGCTGGGGCGTAATTGGACAGTGGTGAGGGTCAGGCTGGTGTGTTGTTGGACAGCAGTGAGGGTCAGGTTGGGGCGTAGTTGGACAGTGGTGAGTGTCAGGCTAAGGCGTTATCTGACACCAGTTCCGGTCAGGATGCGGCGTTATTGGACAGTGGTGAGGGTCAGGCTGGGGCATAATTGGACAGTGGTGAGGGTCAGGCTGGTGTGTTATTGGACAGCAGTGAGGGTCAGGCTGAGGCATTATCGGAATGTGGTGAGGGTCAGGTTGGGGCATTATTGGACAGCAGTGATAGTCAGGCTGGGCCAATATTGGACGGTGGTGAGGGTCAGGCTGTGGCATTATTGGACAGTGGTGAGGATCAGGCTGGGGCAGTATTGGACGGTGGTGAGTGTCTGGCTGAGGCATTATTGGACAGAGGTGAGGGTCAGGCTGTGGCGTTATTGGACGGTGGTGAGGGTCTGGATGGGTCGTCATTGGACAGCAGTGAAGTTCAGGCTGGTATGTTATTGGACAGCAGTGAGGGTCAGGCTGGGGCGTAGTTGGACAGTAGTGAGGGTCAGGCTGGGGCGTTATTGGACACCAGTTAGGGTCAGGCTGCGGCGTTATTGGACAGTGGTGAGGGAGAGGCTGATGCATAATTGGACATTGGTGATGATCAGGCTGGTGTGTTATTGGACAGCAGTGAGGGTCAGGCTGGGGCATTATCGGAACGTGGTGAGGGTCAGGCGGGGGCATTATTGGACAGCAGTAAGGGTCAGGCTGGGGCATTATTGGTCAGCAGTAAGGGTCAGGCTGGGGCATTATTGGACAGCAGTGAGAGTCAGGCTGGGCCAATATTGGACGGTGGTGAGGGTCAGGCTGTGGCATTATTGGACAGTCGTGAGGATCAGGCTGGGGCAGTATTGGACGGTGGTGAGTGTCTGTCTGGGGTATTATTTGACAGCAGTGAAGTTCAGGCTGGGGCGTTATTGGACAGCATTTTGGGTCATGCTGCGGCTTTATAGGACAGTGGTGAGGTTCAGGCTGGGGCATTATTGGGCAGTGGTGAGGGTCAGGCTGGGGCATTATTGGACAGTGGTGAGGGTCAGGCTGGGGCGTTATTGAACGGTGTTGAGGCTCAGGCTGGGGCGTTTTTGGACAGTGGTGAGGATCAGGCTGGTGCGTTATTGGACAGTGGTGAGGGTCATGCTGGGGCGTTATTGTACGGTGGTGAGGGTCAGAATGTGGCTTTATTGGACAGCAGTGAGGGTCAGGCTGAGGCATTATTAGACAGTGGTGAGGGTTAATCTGGGTCATTATTGGAAGGCAGTGAGGGTCAGGCTGGGGCATTATCGGACGGCAGTGAGGGTCAGGCTGGGGCATTATTGGGCAGTGGCGAGGGTCAGGCTCGGGCGTTTTTGGACGGCAGTGATGGTCACGCTGGGGCGTTATTGGACGTTGGTGAGGGTCACGCTGTGGCATTATTGGACAACAGTGAGTGTCAGGCTGGGGCATTATTGGAGAGTGGTGAGGGTCAGGCTGGGGCGTTATTGGACAGTGGTGAGGGTCAGGCTGGGGCATTATTGGACAGTGGTGAGGGTCAGGCTGGGGCATTATTGGACAGTGGTGAGGGTCAGGCTGGGGCGTTATTGGACAGTGGTGAGGGTCAGGCTGGGCAATTATAAGACTTTGGAAAGGGTCAAGCTGGGGAATTATTGGACAGCAGTGAGCGACAGGCTGGGGCATTAATGGACAGAAGTGAGGGTCAGGCTGGGGCATTATTGGACAGTGGTGATAGTCAGGCTGGGGCGTTATTGGACGGTTGTGGGGGTCAGGCTGGGGCGTAATTGGACAGTGGTGAGGGTCAGGCTGGTGTGTTATTGGACAGCAGTGAGGGTCAGGCTGGGGCGTTGTTGGACAGCAGTGAGTGTTAGGCTGGGGCGTTATTGCACAGTGATGAGCGTCAGGCTGGGGCGTTATTGGACAGTGGTGAGGGTAAGGCTTGGCCATTATTGGAGAGCAGTGAGGGTCCGGCTGGGGCATTATTTGACAGCAGTGAGGGTCAGGCTGGGGCGTTATTGGACAGTGGTGAGTGTCACGCTGTGGCGTTATTGGACAACAGTGAGTGTCAGGCTGGGGCATTATTGGACAGTGGTGAGTGTCTGGCTGAGGCATTATTGGACAGTGGAGAGGGTCAGTCTGTGGCGTTATTGGACGGTGGTGAGGGTCTGGCTGGGGCGTTATTGGACAGAAGTGCGGTTCAGGCTGGGGCGTTATTGGACAGCAGTTTGGGTCACGCTGCGGCTTTATTGGACAGTGGTGAGGTTCAGGCTGGGGCATTATTGGGCAGTGGTGAGGGTCACGCTGGGGCATAATTGGACAGTGGTGAGAGTCAGGCTGGGGGGTTTTTGGACAGCAGTGAGGGTCAGGCTGGGGCATTATTGGACGGTGGTGTGGGTCAGGTTGGGGCAGTATTGGACGGTGGTGAGTGTCTGTCTGGGGCATTATTGGACAGTGGTGAGGGTCAGGCTGGGGCAGTATTGGACGGTAGTGAGGGTCTGGATGGGGCGTTCTTTGACAGCAGCGAAGTTCAGGCTAGGGCGTTATTGGACAGCAGTGAGGGTCATGCTGCGGCTTTATTGGACAGTGGTGAGGTTCAGGCTGGGGCATTATTGGGCAGTGGTGAGGGTCAGGCTGGGGCATAATTGGACAGTGGTGAGAGTCAGGCTGGGGGGTTTTTGGACAGCAGTGAGGGTCAGGCTGGGGAATTTTTGGCAGTGGTGAGGGTTAGGCTGGGGCGTTATTGAACGGTGTTGAGGCTCAGGCTGGGGCGTTTTTGGATAGTGGTGAGGGTCATGCTGGGGCGTTATTGGACGATGGTGAGGGTCAGGATGTGGCTTTATTGGACAGCAGTGAGGGTCAGGCTGAGGCGTTATTAGACAGTGGTGAGGGTCAGTCTGGGGCATTATTGGACGGCAGTGAGGGTCAGGCTGGGGCGTTATTGGACGGCAGTGAGTGTCAGGCTGGGGCATTATTGGACAGTGGCGAGGGTCAGGCTTGGGCGTTTTTGGACAGTGGTGAGGGTCAGGCATGTGAATTATAGGACACTTGAAAGGGTCAGGCTGGGGAATTATTGGACGGTGGTGAGGGACAGGCTGGGGCATTAATGGACAGCAGTGAGGGACAGGCTGGGGCATTATTGGTCAGTGGTGAGGGTCAGGCTGGGGGGTTTTTGGACAGCAGTGAGGGTCAGGCTGGTGCGTTTTTAGACAGTGGTGAGGATTAGGCTGGTGCGTTATTGGACAGTGGTGAGGGTCATGCTGGTGCGTTATTGGACAGTGGTGTGGGCCTGGATGTGGCTTTATTGGACAGCAGTGAGGGTCAGGCTGAGGCATTATTAGACAGTGGTGAGGGTCAGTGTGGGGCATTATTGCACGGCAGTGAGAGTCATGCTGGGGCATTATTGGACAGTGGTGAGGGTCAGGCTCGGGTTTTTTTGGACGGCAGTGAGGGTCAGGCTGGGGCGTTATTGGACAGTGGTGAGGGTCAGACTGGGGCATTATTGGCAGCAGTGATGGTCACGCTGGGGCGTTATTGGACGGTGGTGAGGGTCACGCTGTGGCGTTATTGGACAACAGTGAGTGTCAGGCTGGGGCATTATTGGAGAGTGGTGAGGGTCAGGCTTGGGAATTATAGGACACTGGAGAGGGTCAGGCTGGGGAATTATTGGACAGCAGTGAGTGTCAGGCTGGGGCATTTTTGGACAGTGGTGAGAGACAGGCAGGGGCGTTATTGGACGCTGGTGGGGGTTAGGCTGGGGCGTAATTGGACAGTGGTGAGGGTCAGGCTGGTGTGTTATTGGACAGCAGTTAGGGTCAAGCTACGGCTTATTGGACAGTGGCGAGGGTCAGGCTGGGGCATAATTGGACAGTGGTGAGGGTCAGGCTGGTGTGTTATTGGACAGCAGTGAGGGTCAGGCTGGGGCGTAGTTGGACAGCAGTGAGGGTCAGGCTGGGGCATTATTGGACATTGATGAGCGTCAGGCTGGGGCGTTATTGGACAGTGTTGAGGGTAAGGCTTGGGCATTATTGGACAGCAGTGAGGGTCAGGCTGGCGCATTATTGGACAGTGGTGAGGGTCAGGCTGTGGCGTTATTGGACGGTGTTGAGGCTCAGGCTGGTGCGTTTTTGGACAGTGGTGAGGATTAGGCTGGTGCGTTATTGGACAGTGGTGAGGGTCATGCTGGGGCGTTATTGGACAGTGGTGTGGGCCTGGATGTGGCTTTATTGGACAGCAGTGAGGGTCAGGCTGAGGCATTATTAGACAGTGGTGAGGGTCAGTGTGGGGCATTATTGGACGGCAGTGAGAGTCAGGCTGGGGCATTATTGGGCAGCAGTGAGGGTCAGACTGGGGCGTTATTGGACAGTGGTGAGGGTCAGGCTGGTGTGTTATTGGACAGCAGTGAGGGTCAGGATGGGGCGTAGTTGGACAGAAGTGAGGGTCAGGCTGGGGCATTATTGGACATTGGTGAGCGTCAGGCTGGGGCGTTATTGGACAGTGTTGAGGGTAAGGCTTGGGCTTTATTGGACAGCAGTGAGGGTCAGGCTGGGGCATTATTGGGCAGCAGTGAGGGTCAGGCTGGGGCGTTATTGGACAGTGCTGAGGGTCAGTCTCAGGCATTATTGGACAGCAGTGAGGGTCAGGCTGGGGCGTTATTGGACAGTGGTGAGGGTCAGGCTGGTGTGTTATTGGACAGCAGTGAGGGTCAGGATGGGGCGTAGTTGGACAGAAGTGAGGGTCAGGCTGGGGCATTATTGGACATTGGTGAGCGTCAGGCTGGGGCGTTATTGGACAGTGTTGAGGGTAAGGCTTGGGCTTTATTGGACAGCAGTGAGGGTCAGGCTGGGGCATTATTGGGCAGCAGTGAGGGTCAGGCTGGGGCGTTATTGGACAGTGCTGAGGGTCAGTCTCAGGCATTATTGGACAGCAGTGAGGGTCAGGCTGGGGCAGTATTGGACAGCAGTGAGGGTCAGGCTGGGGCATTATTGGACAGCGGTGAGGGTCAGACTGGGGCATTATTGGACAGCAGTGATGGTCACGCTGGTGCATTATTGGACGGTGGTGAGGGTTACGCTTTGGCGTTATTGTACAATAGTGAGTGTCAGGCTGGGGCAGTATTGGACAGTAGTGAGGGACAGGCTTGGGAATTATAGGACACTGGAGAGGGTCAGGCTGGGAAATTCTTGGACGGTGTTGAGGGGTCACGCTGGGGCGTTGTTGGACAGCACTGAGTATCAGGCTGGGGCATTATTGGACAGTGGTCAGGGTCAGGCTGGGGCATTATAGCACAGTGGTGAGGGTCAGGCTGGGTCATTATTGGATGGCAGTGAGGGTCAGGATGGGGCATTATTAGACAGTGGTGAGGGTCAGTGTGGGGCATTATTGCACGGCAGTGAGAGTCAGGCTGGGGCATTATTGGACAGTGGTGAGGGTCAGGCTCGGGTTTTTTTGGACGGCAGTGAGGGTCAGGCTGGGGCGTTATTGGACAGTGGTGAGGGTCAGACTGGGGCATTATTGGCAGCAGTGATGGTCACGCTGGGGCGTTATTGGACGGTGGTGAGGGTCACGCTGTGGCGTTATTGGACAACAGTGAGTGTCAGGCTGGGGCATTATTGGAGAGTGGTGAGGGTCAGGCTTGGGAATTATAGGACACTGGAGAGGGTCAGGCTGGGGAATTATTGGACAGCAGTGAGTGTCAGGCTGGGGCATTTTTGGACAGTGGTGAGAGACAGGCAGGGGCGTTATTGGACGCTGGTGGGGGTTAGGCTGGGGCGTAATTGGACAGTGGTGAGGGTCAGGCTGGTGTGTTATTGGACAGCAGTTAGGGTCAAGCTACAGCTTATTGGACAGTGGCGAGGGTCAGGCTGGGGCATAATTGGACAGTGGTGAGGGTCAGGCTGGTGTGTTATTGGACAGCAGTGAGGGTCAGGCTGGGGCGTAGTTGGACAGCAGTGAGGGTCAGGCTGGGGCATTATTGGACATTGATGAGCGTCAGGCTGGGGCGTTATTGGACAGTGTTGAGGGTAAGGCTTGGGCATTATTGGACAGCAGTGAGGGTCAGGCTGGCGCATTATTGGACAGTGGTGAGGGTCAGGCTGTGGCGTTATTGGACGGTGTTGAGGCTCAGGCTGGTGCGTTTTTGGACAGTGGTGAGGATTAGGCTGGTGCGTTATTGGACAGTGGTGAGGGTCATGCTGGGGCGTTATTGGACAGTGGTGTGGGCCTGGATGTGGCTTTATTGGACAGCAGTGAGGGTCAGGCTGAGGCATTATTAGACAGTGGTGAGGGTCAGTGTGGGGCATTATTGGACGGCAGTGAGAGTCAGGCTGGGGCATTATTGGGCAGCAGTGAGGGTCAGACTGGGGCGTTATTGGACAGTGGTGAGGGTCAGGCTGGTGTGTTATTGGACAGCAGTGAGGGTCAGGATGGGGCGTAGTTGGACAGAAGTGAGGGTCAGGCTGGGGCATTATTGGACATTGGTGAGCGTCAGGCTGGGGCGTTATTGGACAGTGTTGAGGGTAAGGCTTGGGCTTTATTGGACAGCAGTGAGGGTCAGGCTGGGGCATTATTGGGCAGCAGTGAGGGTCAGGCTGGGGCGTTATTGGACAGTGCTGAGGGTCAGTCTCAGGCATTATTGGACAGCAGTGAGGGTCAGGCTGGGGCGTTATTGGACAGTGGTGAGGGTCAGGCTGGTGTGTTATTGGACAGCAGTGAGGGTCAGGATGGGGCGTAGTTGGACAGAAGTGAGGGTCAGGCTGGGGCATTATTGGACATTGGTGAGCGTCAGGCTGGGGCGTTATTGGACAGTGTTGAGGGTAAGGCTTGGGCTTTATTGGACAGCAGTGAGGGTCAGGCTGGGGCATTATTGGGCAGCAGTGAGGGTCAGGCTGGGGCGTTATTGGACAGTGCTGAGGGTCAGTCTCAGGCATTATTGGACAGCAGTGAGGGTCAGGCTGGGGCAGTATTGGACAGCAGTGAGGGTCAGGCTGGGGCATTATTGGACAGCGGTGAAGGTCAGACTGGGGCATTATTGGACAGCAGTGATGGTCACGCTGGTGCATTATTGGACGGTGGTGAGGGTTACGCTTTGGCGTTATTGTACAATAGTGAGTGTCAGGCTGGGGCAGTATTGGACAGTAGTGAGGGACAGGCTTGGGAATTATAGGACACTGGAGAGGGTCAGGCTGGGAAATTCTTGGACGGTGTTGAGGGGTCACGCTGGGGCATTGTTGGACAGCACTGAGTATCAGGCTGGGGCATTATTGGACAGTGGTCAGGGTCAGGCTGGGGCATTATAGCACAGTGGTGAGGGTCAGGCTGGGTCATTATTGGATGGCAGTGAGGGTCAGGATGGGGCATTATTAGACAGTGGTGAGGGTCAGTGTGGGGCATTATTGCACGGCAGTGAGAGTCATGCTGGGGCATTATTGGACAGTGGTGAGGGTCAGGCTCGGGTTTTTTTGGACGGCAGTGCGGGTCAGGCTGGGGCGTTATTGGACAGTGGTGAGGGTCAGACTGGGGCATTATTGGCAGCAGTGATGGTCACGCTGGGGCGTTATTGGACGGTGGTGAGGGTCACGCTGTGGCGTTATTGGACAACAGTGAGTGTCAGGCTGGGGCATTATTGGAGAGTGGTGAGGGTCAGGCTTGGGAATTATAGGACACTGGAGAGGGTCAGGCTGGGGAATTATTGGACAGCAGTGAGTGTCAGGCTGGGGCATTTTTGGACAGTGGTGAGAGACAGGCAGGGGCGTTATTGGACACTGGTGGGGGTTAGGCTACGGCGTAATTGGACAGTGGTGAGGGTCAGGCTGGTGTGTTATTGGACAGCAGTTAGGGTCAAGCTACGGCTTATTGGACAGTGGCGAGGGTCAGGCTGGGGCATAATTGGACAGTGGTGAGGGTCAGGCTGGTGTGTTATTGGACAGCAGTGAGGGTCAGGCTGGGGCGTAGTTGGACAGCAGTGAGGGTCAGGCTGGGGCATTATTGGACATTGATGAGCGTCAGGCTGGGGCGTTATTGGACAGTGTTGAGGGTAAGGCTTGGGCATTATTGGACAGCAGTGAGGGTCAGGCTGGCGCATTATTGGACAGTGGTGAGGGTCAGGCTGTGGCGTTATTGGACGGTGTTGAGGCTCAGGCTGGTGCGTTTTTGGACAGTGGTGAGGATTAGGCTGGTGCGTTATTGGACAGTGGTGAGGGTCATGCTGGGGCGTTATTGGACAGTGGTGTGGGCCTGGATGTGGCTTTATTGGACAGCAGTGAGGGTCAGGCTGAGGCATTATTAGACAGTGGTGAGGGTCAGTGTGGGGCATTATTGGACGGCAGTGAGAGTCAGGCTGGGGCATTATTGGGCAGCAGTGAGGGTCAGACTGGGGCGTTATTGGACAGTGGTGAGGGTCAGGCTGGTGTGTTATTGGACAGCAGTGAGGGTCAGGATGGGGCGTAGTTGGACAGAAGTGAGGGTCAGGCTGGGGCATTATTGGACATTGGTGAGCGTCAGGCTGGGGCGTTATTGGACAGTGTTGAGGGTAAGGCTTGGGCTTTATTGGACAGCAGTGAGGGTCAGGCTGGGGCATTATTGGGCAGCAGTGAGGGTCAGGCTGGGGCGTTATTGGACAGTGCTGAGGGTCAGTCTCAGGCATTATTGGACAGCAGTGAGGGTCAGGCTGGGGCGTTATTGGACAGTGGTGAGGGTCAGGCTGGTGTGTTATTGGACAGCAGTGAGGGTCAGGATGGGGCGTAGTTGGACAGAAGTGAGGGTCAGGCTGGGGCATTATTGGACATTGGTGAGCGTCAGGCTGGGGCGTTATTGGACAGTGTTGAGGGTAAGGCTTGGGCTTTATTGGACAGCAGTGAGGGTCAGGCTGGGACATTATTGGGCAGCAGTGAGGGTCAGGCTGGGGCGTTATTGGACAGTGCTGAGGGTCAGTCTCAGGCATTATTGGACAGCAGTGAGGGTCAGGCTGGGGCAGTATTGGACAGCAGTGAGGGTCAGGCTGGGGCATTATTGGACAGCGGTGAGGGTCAGACTGGGGCATTATTGGACAGCAGTGATGGTCACGCTGGTGCATTATTGGACGGTGGTGAGGGTTACGCTTTGGCGTTATTGTACAATAGTGAGTGTCAGGCTGGGGCAGTATTGGACAGTAGTGAGGGACAGGCTTGGGAATTATAGGACACTGGAGAGGGTCAGGCTGGGAAATTCTTGGACGGTGTTGAGGGGTCACGCTGGGGCGTTGTTGGACAGCACTGAGTATCAGGCTGGGGCATTATTGGACAGTGGTCAGGGTCAGGCTGGGGCATTATAGCACAGTGGTGAGGGTCAGGCTGGGTCATTATTGGATGGCAGTGAGGGTCAGGATGGGGCATTATTGGACAGTGGTGAGGGTCAGGCAGGGGCGTTATTGGACGGTGGTGAGGGTCAGGCTCGGGTTTTTTTGGACGGCAGTGAGGGTCAGGCTGGGGCGTTATTGGACAGTGGTGAGGGTCTGACTGGGGCATTATTGGCAGCAGTGATGGTCACGCTGGGGCGTTATTGGACGGTGGTGAGGGTCACGCTGTGGCGTTATTGGACAACAGTGAGTGTCAGGCTGGGGCATTATTGGAGAGTGGTGAGGGTCAGGCTTGGGAATTATAGGACACTGGAGAGGGTCAGGCTGGGGAATTATTGGACAGCAGTGAGTGTCAGGCTGGGGCATTTTTGGACAGTGGTGAGAGACAGGCAGGGGCGTTATTGGACGCTGGTGGGGGTTAGGCTGGGGCGTAATTGGACAGTGGTGAGGGTCAGGCTGGTGTGTTATTGGACAGCAGTTAGGGTCAAGCTACGGCTTATTGGACAGTGGCGAGGGTCAGGCTGGGGCATAATTGGACAGTGGTGAGGGTCAGGCTGGTGTGTTATTGGACAGCAGTGAGGGTCAGGCTGGGGCGTAGTTGGACAGCAGTGAGGGTCAGGCTGGGGCATTATTGGACATTGATGAGCGTCAGGCTGGGGCGTTATTGGACAGTGTTGAGGGTAAGGCTTGGGCATTATTGGACAGCAGTGAGGGTCAGGCTGGCGCATTATTGGACAGTGGTGAGGGTCAGGCTGTGGCGTTATTGGACGGTGTTGAGGCTCAGGCTGGTGCGTTTTTGGACAGTGGTGAGGATTAGGCTGGTGCGTTATTGGACAGTGGTGAGGGTCATGCTGGGGCGTTATTGGACAGTGGTGTGGGCCTGGATGTGGCTTTATTGGACAGCAGTGAGGGCCAGGCTGAGGCATTATTAGACAGTGGTGAGGGTCAGTGTGGGGCATTATTGGACGGCAGTGAGAGTCAGGCTGGGGCATTATTGGGCAGCAGTGAGGGTCAGACTGGGGCGTTATTGGACAGTGGTGAGGGTCAGGCTGGTGTGTTATTGGACAGCAGTGAGGGTCAGGATGGGGCGTAGTTGGACAGAAGTGAGGGTCAGGCTGGGGCATTATTGGACATTGGTGAGCGTCAGGCTGGGGCGTTATTGGACAGTGTTGAGGGTAAGGCTTGGGCTTTATTGGACAGCAGTGAGGGTCAGGCTGGGGCATTATTGGGCAGCAGTGAGGGTCAGGCTGGGGCGTTATTGGACAGTGCTGAGGGTCAGTCTCAGGCATTATTGGACAGCAGTGAGGGTCAGGCTGGGGCGTTATTGGACAGTGGTGAGGGTCAGGCTGGTGTGTTATTGGACAGCAGTGAGGGTCAGGATGGGGCGTAGTTGGACAGAAGTGAGGGTCAGGCTGGGGCATTATTGGACATTGGTGAGCGTCAGGCTGGGGCGTTATTGGACAGTGTTGAGGGTAAGGCTTGGGCTTTATTGGACAGCAGTGAGGGTCAGGCTGGGGCATTATTGGGCAGCAGTGAGGGTCAGGCTGGGGCGTTATTGGACAGTGCTGAGGGTCAGTCTCAGGCATTATTGGACAGCAGTGAGTGTCAGGCTGGGGCGTTATTGGACAGTGGTGAGGGTCAGGCTGTGGCGTTATTGGACGGTGTTGAGGCTCAGGCTGGTGCGTTTTTGGACAGTGGTGAGGATTAGGCTGGTGCGTTATTGGACAGTGGTGAGGGTCATGCTGGGGCGTTATTGGACAGTGGTGTGGGCCTGGATGTGGCTTTATTGGACAGCAGTGAGGGTCAGGCTGAGGCATTATTAGACAGTGGTGAGGGTCAGTGTGGGGCATTATTGGACGGCAGTGAGAGTCAGGCTGGGGCATTATTGGGCAGCAGTGAGGGTCAGACTGGGGCGTTATTGGACAGTGGTGAGGGTCAGGCTGGTGTGTTATTGGACAGCAGTGAGGGTCAGGATGGGGCGTAGTTGGACAGAAGTGAGGGTCAGGCTGGGGCATTATTGGACATTGGTGAGCGTCAGGCTGGGGCGTTATTGGACAGTGTTGAGGGTAAGGCTTGGGCTTTATTGGACAGCAGTGAGGGTCAGGCTGGGGCATTATTGGGCAGCAGTGAGGGTCAGGCTGGGGCGTTATTGGACAGTGCTGAGGGTCAGTCTCAGGCATTATTGGACAGCAGTGAGGGTCAGGCTGGGGCGTTATTGGACAGTGGTGAGGGTCAGGTTGGTGTGTTATTGGACAGCAGTGAGGGTCAGGATGGGGTGTAGTTGGACAGAAGTGAGGGTCAGGCTGGGGCATTATTGGACATTGGTGAGCGTCAGGCTGGGGCGTTATTGGACAGTGTTGAGGGTAAGGCTTGGGCTTTATTGGACAGCAGTGAGGGTCAGGCTGGGACATTATTGGGCAGCAGTGAGGGTCAGGCTGGGGCATTATTGGACAGTGCTGAGGGTCAGTCTCAGGCATTATTGGACAGCAGTGAGGGTCAGGCTGGGGCAGTATTGGACAGCAGTGAGGGTCAGGCTGGGGCATTATTGGACAGCGGTGAGGGTCAGACTGGGGCATTATTGGACAGCAGTGATGGTCACGCTGGTGCATTATTGGACGGTGGTGAGGGTTACGCTTTGGCGTTATTGTACAATAGTGAGTGTCAGGCTGGGGCAGTATTGGACAGTAGTGAGGGACAGGCTTGGGAATTATAGGACACTGGAGAGGGTCAGGCTGGGAAATTCTTGGACGGTGTTGAGGGGTCACGCTGGGGCGTTGTTGGACAGCACTGAGTATCAGGCTGGGGCATTATTGGACAGTGGTCAGGGTCAGGCTGGGGCATTATAGCACAGTGGTGAGGGTCAGGCTGGGTCATTATTGGATGGCAGTGAGGGTCAGGATGGGGCATTATTGGACAGTGGTGAGGGTCAGTGTGGGGCATTATTGCACGGCAGTGAGAGTCAGGCTGGGGCATTATTGGACAGTGGTGAGGGTCAGGCTCGGGTTTTTTTGGACGGCAGTGAGGGTCAGGCTGGGGCGTTATTGGACAGTGGTGAGGGTCAGACTGGGGCATTATTGGCAGCAGTGATGGTCACGCTGGGGCGTTATTGGACGGTGGTGAGGGTCACGCTGTGGCGTTATTGGACAAAAGTGAGTGTCAGGCTGGGGCATTATTGGAGAGTGGTGAGGGTCAGGCTTGGGAATTATAGGACACTGGAGAGGGTCAGGCTGGGGAATTATTGGACAGCAGTGAGGGTCAGGATGGGGCATTATTGGACAGTGGTGAGGGTCAGGCAGGGGCGTTATTGGACGGTGGTGAGGGTCAGGCTGGGGAATTATTGGACAGCAGTGAGTGTCAGGCTGGGGCGTTATTGGACAGTTGTGAGGGTCAGGCTGGGGCATTATTGGACAGTGGTGAGGGTCAGGCTGGGGCGTTATTGGACAGTGGTGAGGGTCAGGCTAGGGCATTATTGGACAGTGGTGAGGGTCAGGCTGGGGCATTATTGGAAAGCAGTGAGGGTCAGGCTGGGGCGTAGTTGGACAGTGGTGAGGGTCAGGCTGGGGCGTTATTGGACAGTGGTGAGGGTCAGGCTGGGGCGTTATTGGAAAGTGGTGAGGGTAAGGCTTGGGCATTCTTGGACAGCAGTGAGGGTCAGGCTGGGGAATTATTGGACAACAGTGAGTGTCAGGCTGGGGCGTTATTAGACAGTGGTGAGGGTCAGACTGGGGCATTATTGGACAGCAGTGAGAGTCAGGCTGGGGCAGTATTGGACAGCAGTGAGGGTCAGGCTGGGGCATTATTGGACGGTGGTGAGTGTCTGGCTGAGGCATCATTGGACAGTGGTGAGGGTCAGGCTGTGGCGTTATTGGACGGTGGTGAAGGTCAGGATGGGACGTTATTTGACAGCAGTGAAGTTCAGGCTGGGGCGTTACTGGACAGAAGTGAGGTTCAGGCTGGGGCGTTATTGGACAGCAGTTTGGGTCATGCTGCGGCTTTATTGGACAGTGGTGAGGTTCAGGCTGGGGCATTATTGGGCAGTGGTGAGTTTCAGGCTGGGGCATTATTGGGCAGTGGTGAGGGTCAGGCTGGGGCATAATTGGACAGTGGTGAGAGTCAGGCTGGGGGGTTTTTGGACAGCAGTGAGGGTCAGGCTGGGGCATTATTGGACAGTGTTGAGGGTCAGGCTGTGGCGTTATTGGACGGTGTTGAGGCTCAGGCTGGTGCGTTTTTGGACAGTGGTGAGGATTAGGCTGGTGCGTTATTGGACAGTGGTGAGGGTCATGCTGGTGCGTTATTGGACAGTGGTGAGGGCCAGGATGTGGCTTTATTGGACAGCAGTGAGGGTCAGGCTGAGGCATTATTAGACAGTGGTGAGGGTCAGTCTGGGGCATTATTGGACGGCAGTGAGGGTCAGGCTGGGGCATTATTGGACGGCAGTGAGGGTCAGGATGGGGCATTATTGTTCAGTGGCGAGTTACAGGCTCGGGCGTTTTTGGACGGCAGTTAGGGTCAGACTGGGGCATTATTGGACAGCAGTGATGGTCACGCTGGGGCGTTATTGGACGGTGGTGAGGGTCACGCTGTGGCGTTATTGGACAACAGTGAGTGTCAGGCTGGGGCATTATTGGACAGTGGTGAGGGCCAGGCTGGTGCGATATTGGACAGCAGCGAGTGTCAGGCTGGGTAATTATAGGACACTGGAGATGGTCAGGCTGGGGAATTATTGGACAGCAGTGAGGGTCAGGCTGGGGCATTAATGGACAGCAGTGAGTGTCAGGCTGGGGCATTATTGGACAGTGGTGAGAGTCAGGCAGGGGCGTTATTGGACGATTGTGGGGGTTAGGCTGGGGCATAATTGAACAGTGGTGAGGGTCAGGTTGGTCTGTTATTGGACAGCAGTGAGGGTCAGGCTGGGGCGTATTTGGACAGTGTTGAGTGTCTGGCTGGGGCGTTATTGGACACCAGTTAGGGTCAAGCTGCGGCTTATTGGATTGTGGCGAGGGTCAGGCTGGGGCATAATTGGACAGTGGTGAGGGTCAGGCTGGTGTGTTATTGGACAGTAGTGAGGGTCAGGCTGGGGCGTAGTTGGACAGCAGTGAGGGTCAGACTGGAGCATTATCGGACATTCGTGAGCGTCATGCTGGGGCGTTATTGGACAGTGTTGTGGGTAAAGCTTGGGCATTATTGGACAGCAGTGCGGGTCAGGCTGGGGCATTATTGGGCAGCAGTGTGGGTCTGGCTGGGGCGTTATTGGACAGTGGTGAGGGTCAGGCTGGGGCATAATTGGACAGTGGGGAGGGTCAGGCTGGTGCATTATTGAACATGGTGAGGGTATGGCTTGGGCATTATTGGACAGCAGTGAGGGTCAGGCTGGGGAATTATTGGCAAGCAGTGAGGGTCAGGCTGGGGCGTTATTAGACAATGGTGTGGGTCATTCTCAGGCATTATTGGACAGCAGTGAGGGTCAGGCTGGGGCATTATTGGACAGTGGTGACGGTCAGGCTGGGGAATTATAGGACACTGGAGAGGGTCAGGCTGGGAAATTATTGGACGGTGTTGAGAGGTCAGGCTGGGGCGTTGTTGGACAGCATTGAGTGTCAGGCTGGGGCATTATTGGACAGTGGTGAGGGTCAGGCTGGGGCATTATTGGACAGTGGTGAGGGTCAGGCAGGGGCGTTATTGGACAGTGGTGGGGGTCAGGCTGGGGCGGTGTTGGTCAGCAGTGGGTGTCAGGCTGCAGCATTATTGGAAAGTGGTGAGAATCATGCTGGGGCGTTATTGGACAGTGGTGAGGGTCAGGCTGGGGCGTTATAGGACAGTGGTGAGGGTCAGGTTGGGTCATTATTGGACAGCAGTGAGGGTCAGGCTGGGGCGTTATTGGACAGTTGTGAGGGTCAGGCTGGGGCATGATTGGAAAGTGGTGAGGGTCAGGCTGGGGCGTTATTCGACGGCAGTGAGGGTCCGGCTGGTGTGTTATTATACAGCAGTGAGGGTCAGGCTGGGGCGTAGTTGGACAGTGCTGAGGGTCAGGCTGGGGCGTTATTGGACAGTGGTGAGGGTCAGGCTGGGGCATGATTGGAAAGTGGTGAGGGTCTGGCTGGGGCGTTATACAACGGCAGTGAGGGTCCGGCTGGTGTGTTATTGGACAGCAGTGAGTCTCAGGCTGGGGCGTAGTTGGACAGTGGTGAGTGTCAGGCTGGGGCATTATTGGAGAGTGGTGAGGTTCAGGCTGGGGCGTTATTGGACATTGGTGAGGTTCCGGTTGGGGCATTATTGGACAGTGGTGTGGGTCAGGCTGGGCCATTATTAGACAGCAGTGAGGGTGAGGCTGGGGCATTACTGGACAGCAGTGAGGGTCAGGCTGGTTATGTTATTGGATGGTGGTGAGGTTCAGGCTGAGGCGTTATTGGACAGCAGTGAGTGTCAATCTGGGGCATTATTGGACAGTGGTGAGGGTCAGGCTGAGCCGTTATTGGACAGTGGTAAGGGTCAGGCTGGGGAAATATAGGACAGCGGTGAGGGTCAGGCTGGAGCATTATTGCACAGCAGTGAGGGTCAGGCTGGGGCAATATTGGACAGTTTTGAGCGTCAGGCTGGGGCGTTATTGGACAGTGGTGAGGGTCAGGCTGGGCACGATTGGACAGCAGTGAGGATCTGGCTGCGGCGTTATGAGACAGTGGTGAGGGTCAGTCTGGGGCACTATTGGACAGTGGTGAGGGTCAGGCTGGTGCATGAATGGACATGGTGAGGGTAAGGCTTGGGCATTCTTGGACAGCAGTGAGGGTCAGGCTGGGGAATTATTGGACAACAGTGAGTGTCAGGCTGGGGCGTTATTAGACAGTGGTGAGGGTCAGACTGGGGCATTATTGGACAGCAGTGAGAGTCAGGCTGGGGCAGTATTGGACAGCAGTGAGGGTCAGGCTGGGGCATTATTGGACGGTGGTGAGTGTCTGGCTGAGGCATTATTGGACAGTTTTGAGGGTCAGGCTGGGGCATTAATGGACAGCAGTGAGTGTCAGGCTGGGGCATTATTGGACAGTGGTGAGAGTCAGGCAGGGGCAGTATTGGACAGCAGTGAGGGTCAGGCTGGGGCATTATTGGATGGTGGTGAGTGTCTGGCTGAGGCATTATTGGACAGTGGTGAGGGTCAGGCTGTGGCGTTATTGGACGGTGGTGAAGGTCTGGATGGGGCGTTATTTGACAGCAGTGAAGTTCAGGCTGGGGCGTTACTGGACAGTGGTGAGGATTAGGCTGGTGCGTTATTGGACAGTGGTGAGGGTCAGGCTGGGGCGTTATTGGACAGTGGTGAGGGCCAGGATGTGGCTTTATTGGACAGCAGTGAGGGTCAGGCTGAGGCATTATTAGACAGTTGTGAGGGTCAGGCTGGGGCATGATTGGAAATTGGTGAGGGTCAGGCTGGGGCGTTATTGGACAGTGGTGAGAGTCAGGCTGGGGCAGTATTGGACAGCAGTGAGGGTCAGGCTGGGGCATTATTGGACGGTGGTGAGTGTCTGGCTGAGGCATTATTGGACAGTGGTGAGGGTCAGGCTGTGGCGTTATTGGACGGTGGTGAAGGTCTGGATGGGACGTTATTTGACAGCAGTGAAGTTCAGGCTGGGGCGTTACTGGACAGAAGTGAGGGTCAGGCTGGGGCGTTATTGGACAGCAGTTTGGGTCATGCTGCGGCTTTATTGGACAGTGGTGAGGTTCAGGCTGGGGCATTATTGGGCAGTGGTGAGGTTCAGGCTGGGGCATTATTGGGCAGTGGTGAGGGTCAGGCTGGGGCATAATTGGACAGTGGTGAGGGTCAGGCTGTGGCGTTATTGGACGGTGTTGAGGCTCAGGCTGGTGCGTTTTTGGACAGTGGTGAGGATTAGGCTGGTGCGTTATTGGACAGTGGTGAGGGTCATGCTCGTGCGTTATTGGACAGTGGTGAGGGCCAGGATGTGGCTTTATTGGACAGCAGTGAGGGTCAGGCTGAGGCATTATTAGACAGTGGTGAGGGTCAGTCTGGGGCATTATTGGACGGCAGTGAGGGTCAGGCTGGGGCATTATTGTTCAGTGGCGAGGGACAGGCTCGGGCGTTTTTGGACGGCAGTTAGGGTCAGGCTGGGGCGTTATTGGACAGTGGTGAGGGTCAGACTGGGGCATTATTGGACAGCAGTGATGGTCACGCTGGGGCGTTATTGGACGGTGGTGAGGGTCACGCTGTGGCGTTATTGGACAACAGTGAGTGTCAGGCTGGGGCATTATTGGACAGTGGTGAGGGTCAGGCTTGGGCGTTATTGGACAGTGGTGTGGGTCAGGCTGGGTAATTATAGGACACTGGAGATGGTCAGGCTGGGGAATTATTGGACAGCAGTGAGGGTCAGGCTGGGGCATTAATGGACAGCAGTGAGTGTCAGGCTGGGGCATTATTGGACAGTGGTGAGAGTCAGGCAGGGGCGTTATTGGACGATTGTGGGGGTTAGGCTGGGGCATAATTGAACAGTGGTGAGGGTCAGGCTGGTCTGTTATTGGACAGCAGTGAGGGTCAGGCTGGGGCGTAGTTGGACAGTGTTGAGTGTCTGGCTGGGGCGTTATTGGACACCAGTTAGGGTCAAGCTGCGGCTTATTGGATTGTGGCGAGGGTCAGGCTGGGGCATAATTGGACAGTGGTGAGGGTCAGGCTGGTGTGTTATTGGACAGCAGTGAGGGTCAGGCTGGGGCGTAGTTGGACAGCAGTGAGGGTCAGGCTGGGGCATTATCGGACATTGGTGAGCGTCATGCTGGGGCGTTATTGGACAGTGTTGAGGGTAAAGCTTGGGCATTATTGGACAGCAGTGAGGGTCAGGCTGGGGCATTATTGGGCAGCAGTGTGGGTCTGGCTGGGGCGTTATTGGACAGTGGTGAGGATCAGGCTGGGGCATAATTGGACAGTGGGGAGGGTCAGGCTGGTGCATTATTGGACATGGTGAGGGTAAGGCTTGGGCATTATTGGACAGCAGTGAGGGTCAGGCTGGGGAATTATTGGCAAGCAGTGAGGGTCAGGCTGGGGAATTATTGGCAAGCAGTGAGGGTCAGTCTGGGGCATTATTAGACAATGGTGCGGTCATTCTCAGGCATTATTGGACAGCAGTGAGGGTCAGGCTGGGGCAGTATTGGACAGCAGTGAGGGTCAGGCTGGGGCATTATTGGACAGTGGTGACTGTCAGGCTGGGGAATTATAGGACACTGGAGAGGGTCAGGCTGGGAAATTATTGGACGGTGTTGAGGGGTCAGGCTGGGGCATTATTGGACAGTGGTGAGGGTCAGGCTGGGGCGTTATTGGACAGTGGTTAGGGTCAGGCTGGGGCATTATTGGACAGTGGTGAGGGTCAGGCTGGGGCATTATTGGAGGGCAGTGAGGGTCAGGATGGGGCATTATTGGACAGTGGTGAGGGTCAGGCAGGGGCGTTATTGGACAGTGGTGGGGGTCAGGCTGGGGCGTTGTTGGACAGCAGTGAGTGTCAGGCTGCAGCATCTTTGGAAAGTGGTGAGAATCATGCTGGGGCGTTATTTGACAGTGGTGAGGGTCAGGCTGGGGCATTATTGGACAGTGGTGAGGGTCAGGTTGGGTCATTATTGGACAGTGGTGCGGGTCAGTCTGGGGCATTATTGGAGAGCAGTGAGGGTCAGGCTGGGGCGTTATTGGACAGTTGTGAGGGTCAGGCTGAGGCATGATTGGAAATTGGTGAGGGTCAGGCTGAGGCGTTATTGGACAGTGGTGAGGGTCAGGCTGGGGCATGATTGGAAATTGGTGAGGGTCAGGCTGGGGCGTTATTCGACGGCAGTGAGGGTCCGGCTGGTGTTTTATTATACAGCAGTGAGGGTCAGGCTGGGGCGTAGTTGGACAGTGCTGAGGGTCAGGCTGGGGCGTTATTGGACAGTGGTGAGGGTCAGGCTGGGGCATGATTGGAAAGTGGTGAGGGTCAGGCTGGGGCGTTATTCGACGGCAGTGAGGGTCCGGCTGGTGTGTTATTGGACAGCAGTGAGTCTCAGGCTGGGGCGTAGTTGGACAGTGGTGAGTGTCAGGCTGGGGCATTATTGGAGAGTGGTGAGGTTCAGGCTGGGGCGTTATTGGACATTGGTGAGGTTCAGGTTGGGGCATTATTGGACAGTGGTGTGGGTCAGGCTGGGCCATTATTAGACAGCAGTGAGGGTGAGGCTGGGGCATTATTGGACAGCAGTGAGGGTCAGGATGGTTATGTTATTGGATGGTGGTGAGGTTCAGGCTGGGGCGTTATTGGACAGCAGTGAGTGTCAATCTGGGGCATTATTGGAGAGTGGTGAGGGTCAGGCTGAGCCGTTATTGGACAGTGGTAAGGGTCAGGCTGGGGAAATATAGGACAGCGGTGAGGGTCAGGCTGGAGCATTATTGGACAGCAGTGAGGGTCAGGCTGGGGCAATATTGGACAGTTTTGAGCGTCAGGCTGGGTCGTTAATGGACAGTGGTGAGGGTAAGGCTTGGCCATTATTGGACAGCAGTAAGGGTCCGGCTGGGGCATTATTTGACAGCAGTGAGGCTCAGGCTGGGGCGTTGTTGGACAGTGGTGAGGGTCAGGCTGGGCACGATTGGACAGCAGTGAGGATCTGGCTGCGGCGTTATGAGACAGTGGTGAGGGTCAGTCTGGGGCACTATTGGACAGTGGTGAGGGTCAGGCTGGTGCATGAATGGACATGGTGAGGGTAAGGCTTGGGCATTCTTGGACAGCAGTGAGGGTCAGGCTGGGGCGTTATTAGACAGTGGTGAGGGTCAGACTGGGGCATTATTGGACAGCAGTGAGAGTCAGGCTGCGGCATTATTGGACAGTGGCGAGGGTCAGGCTTGGGCGGTTTTGGACGGCAGTGAGCGTCAGGCTGGGGCGTTATTGGACAGTGGTGAGGGTCAGACTGGGGCATTATTGGACAGCAGTGATGGTCACGCTGGTGCGTTATTGGATGGTGGTGTGGGTCACGCTGTGGCGTTATTGCACCACAGTGAGTGTCAGGCTGGGGCATTATTGGACAGTGGTGAGGGTCAGGCTGGGGAATTATTGGACAGTGGTGAGGGTCAGGCTGGGGAATTATTGGACGGTGTTGAGGGGTCAGGCTGGGGCGTTATTGGACAGTGGTGAGGGTCAGGCTGGGGCATTATTGGACAGTGGTGAGGGTCAGGCTGGGGCATTATAGGACAGTGGTGAGGGTCAGGCTGGGGCATTATAGGACAGTGGTGAGGGTCAGGCTGGGTCATTATTGGAGAGCAGTGATGGTCAGGATGGGGCATTATTGGACAGTGGTGAGCGTCAGGGTTGGGCGTTATTGGACAGTTGTGAGGTTCAGGCTGGGGCATTATTGGACAGTGGTGAGGGTCAGGCTGGGGCGTTATTCGACGGCAGTGAGTGTCCGGCTGGGGTGTTATTGGACAGCAGTGAGGGTCAGGCTGGGGCGTAGTTGGACAGTGGTTAGGGTCAGGCTAGGGCGTTATTGTACAGTGTTGAGGGTTAGGCTGCGGCATAATTGGACAGTGGTGAGGGTCAGGCTGGGGCATAATTGGACAGTGGTGAGGATCAAGCTGGTATGTTATTGGACAGCAGTGAGGGTCAGGCTGGGGCGTAGTTGGACAGTGGTGAGTGTCATGCTGGGGCATTATTGGAGAGTGGTGAGGGTCAGGCTGGTTATGTTATTGGATGGTGGTGAGGTTCAGGCTGGGACGTGATTGGACAGCAGTGAGTGTCAATCTGGGGCATTATTGGACAGCAGTGAGGGTCAGGCTGGGGCGTTCTTGGAAAGTGGTGAGGGTCAGGCTGGGGCAAGATTGGACAGCAGTGAGGGTCAGACTGCGGCGTTACTAAACAGTGGTGAGGGTCAGTCTGGGGCACTATTGGAGAGTGGTGAGGGTCAGGCTGGGGCGTTATTGGACATGGTGAGGGTAAGGCTTGGGCATTATTGGACAGCAGTGAGGGAAAGGCTGGGGAATTATTGGACAGCAGTGAGGGTCAGGCTGGGGCAGTATTGGACAGCAGTGAGGGTCAGGCTGTGGCGTTATTGGACAGTGGTGAGGGTCAGGCTGGGGCACTATTGGACAGTGGTGAGGGTCAGGCTGGGGCACTATTGGACAGTGGTGAGGGTCAGGCTGGGGCGTTATTGGACATGGTGAGGGTAAGGCTTGGGCATTATTGGACAGCAGTGAGGATCAGGCTGGGGAATTATTGGCAAGCAGTGAGGGTCAGGCTAGGGCGTTATTAGACAGTGGTGAGGGTCAGTCTGGGGCATTATTGGACAGCAGTGAGGGTCAGGCTGGGGCAGTATTAGACAGCAGTGATGGTCAGGCTGGGGCGTTATTGGACGGTGGTGCGTGTCACGCTGTGGCATTATTGGACAACAGTGAGTGTTAGGCTGGGGTATTATTGGATTTTGGTGAGGGTCAGGCTGGGGAATTAAAGGACAGCATTGAGAGTCATTCTGGGCCAATATTGGACGGTGGTGAGGGTCAGGCTGTGGCATTATTGGACAGTGGTGAGGGTCAGGCTGGAGCACTATTGGACGTTGGTGAGTGTCTGGCTGGGGCATTATTGGACAGCCGTTTGGGACAGGCTGGGGCATTATTGGACAGCCGTTTGGGTCAGGCTGCGGCTTTATTGGACAGTGGTGAGGTTCAGGCTGGGGCATTATTGGGCAGTGGTGAGGGTCCGGCTGGGGCATAATTGGACAGTGGTGAGGGTCAGTCTGGGGCATTATTGGACGGCAGTGAGGGTCAGGCTGGGGCATTATTGGACGGCAGTGAGGGTCTGGCTGGGGCATTATTGGACAGTGGTGAGGGTCACGCTGTGGCGTTATTGGACAACAGTGAGTGTCAGGCTGGGGCATTATTGGAGAGTGGTGAGAGTCAGGGTGAGGCGTTATTGGACAGTGGTGAGTGTCAGGCTGGGGAATTAAGGACAGTGGTGAGGGTCAGGCTGGGGAATTATTGGACAGCAGTGAGGGTCAGGCTGGGGCATTATTGGACAGCATTGAGAGTCATTCTGGGCCAATATTGGACGGTGGTGAGGGTCAGGCTGTGGCATTATTGGACGGCAGTGAGGGTCAGGCTGGAGCACTATTGGGCAGTGGGGAGGGTCAGGCTGGGGCATAATTGGACAGTGGTGAGGGTCAGTCTGGGGCATTATTGGACGGCAGTGAGGGTCAGGCTGGGGCATTATTGGCAGTGGCCAGTGTCGGGCTCGGGCGTTTTTGGACGGCAGTGAGGGTCAGGCTTGGGTGTTATTGGACAGTGGTGAGGGTCAAACTGGGGCATTATTGGACAGCAGTGATGGTCATGCTGGGGCGTTATTGGACGGTGGTGAGGGTCACGCTGGGGCGTTGTTGGACAGCAGTGAGTGTCTGGCTGGGGCATTATTGGACAGTGGTGAGGGTCAGGCTGGGGCGTTATTGGTCAGTGGTGAGGGTCAGGCTGGGGCACTATTGGACGGTGGTGAGTGTCTGGCTGGGGCATTATTGGACAGTGGTGAGGGTCTGGCTGGGGCGTTATTGGGCAGCAGTGAGGTTCAGGCTAGGGCATTATTGGACAGCAGTTTGGGTCAGGCTGCGGCGTTATTGGACAGTGGTGAGGTTCAGGCTGGGGCATTATTGGGCAGTGGTGTGTGTCAGGCTGTGGCATAAATCTTACAGACTGTGACACACTGTGACACTTTATGACGCACTGTGACACTCTCTGATCCTATCCGACACTCTCTGAGACACACTGTCACAGTGTCTGACTCTCTTTGACACTTTGAGATGCACTGAGATACTTTCTGATCCTATCTGACAATCTCTGAGACACTGTGACACTCTCTGACTCTCTCTGAAACACACTGTGACACACTGTGACAAACTCTGACACTCGTTGAGACACACTGGAACACTCTCTGACTCCCTTTGACAATTTGAGACACACTGTGACACTCTCTGATCCTATCTGACACTCTCGGAGACACATTGTGGCACTCTCAAAGACAGACTGTGACACTTTCTGACTCCCTCTGAATATCTGAGACACACTGTGACAAGCTCTTACAGTCGGTGACACACTGTGACACTCTGATATTCTGTGAGACACACTATGACACTCTCACACACACTGTGACACTCTCAGAGACTGACTGTGACACTTTCTGACTCCCTCTGAATCTCTGAGACACACAGTGACACGCTCTTACAGTCGGTGACACACTGTGACACTTTCTGATATTCTCTGAGACACACTATGACACTCTCTGACACACTGTGACACTCTCTGAGACAGACTGTGACACTCTCAGACTCTCTCTGATACCCTCTGAGGCACAGCACGACACCCTGTGACAATCTCTGACAGGTTTTGACAAAATGTGACATTCTCTGACAATCTCTTAGACACACCTTGACACTCTCTAACTCTCTCTGTCACTCTCTGGGACACTGTGACACTCTCTGAGACATACTGTGACACTCTCTGACACTCTGACACACACTGTGACACTTTCTGACTTTCTCTGAGACACACTGTGATACAATCTGCTCTATCATCCACTCTCTGAGGCACAGTATGACATACTGTGACACTCTCTGACTCCCTTTGACATCTCTGAGACACACTGTGACACTCTCTGAGCCAAATACTGATACTCTCTGAGACACACTGTAACACTCTCTCACAGACTATGACACTCTCTGAGCCAAATGCTGACACTCTCTGACACTCTGAGACACACTGTAACACTCTCTCACAGACTGTGACCATCTGTGAAACAAATGCTGACACTCTCTGAGACACTGTATGACACACTGTGACGCTTACTGATTCTCGCTGAAACACTATGCAATACACTGAAAGATTCTTAAACAGATTGTGTCTCAGAGTGACACTCTCGGAGAAAAGCTGTGACACTTCTGACTCTCTCTGCCACTCTGAGACACACTGTGACACTCTCTTAGACCCACTGTGACCCTCTGTGACACCCTCTGAAAGACTTTGTCACACTGACGCACTCTCAAAAACAAACTGTGACATTTTCTGACTCTCTCTGACACTCTAAGACAAACTGTGACACTCTCTGACATTCTTTGAAACACACTGTGACACTCTCTGTGGTTCAATTCCCGCCTCAGGCGACTAACTGTGTGGAGTTTGCACGTTCTCCCCGTGTCTGCGTGGGTTTCCTCCGGGTGCTCCGGTTTCCTCCCACAGTCCAAAGATGTGCAGGTCAGGTGAATTGGCCATGCTAAATTGCCCATAGTGTTAGGTAAGGGGTAAAGGTAGGGGTATGGGTGGGTTGCGTTTCGGAGGGGCGGTGTGGACTTGTTGGTCCAAAGGGCCTGTTTCCACACTGTAAGTAATCTAATCTAATCTAATCTAATCACTGTGATACAGTCTGCTCTATCATCCATCTCTGAGGCACAGTATGACATACTGTGACACTCTGTGACTCACTCTGACATCTCTGAGACACACTGTGACACTCTCTCACAGACTGTGGCACTCTCTGAGCCAAATGCTGACACTCTCTGACACTCTCTGAGACACACTGTAACACTCTCTCACAAACTATGACACTCTCTGAGCCAAATGGTGACAGTATCTGACTCTCTCTGACTCTCTAAGACAAACTGTGACACTCTCTGACATTCTTTGAAACACACTGACACTCTCTGACAGACTGTGACACACCCAGACACTGTCTGCGACACACTGGGACCATCTCTGACAATTTGAGACACACTGTGACACTCTCTGACACTCTCTGAAAAGCACTGTGACACTCTCTGACAGACTGTGACACAATGTGACAAACACTGTGAAACTTTCTGACTTTCTCTGAGACACACTGTGATACAGTCTGCTCTATCATCCATCTCTGAGGCACAGCATGACATACTGTGACACTCTGTGACTCACTCTGACATCTCTAAGACACACTGTGACACTCTCTCACAGACTGTGGAACTCTCTTAGCCAAATGCTGACACTTTCTGACACTCTCTGAGACACACTGTAACACTCTCTCACAAACTATGACACTCTCTGAGCCAAATGATGACAGTTTCTGACTCTCTGACTCTCTAAGACAAACTATGACACTCTCTGACATTCTTTGAAACACACTGTGACACTCTTTGACAGACTGTGACACACTCAGACACTGTCTGCGACACACTGGGACCCTCTCTGACAATTTGAGACACACTGTGACACTCTCTGACACGCTCTGAAAAGCACTGTGACACTCTCTGACAGATTGTGACACACTGTGACACTCTCTAAGACGGACTGTGACACTCTCTGATCTTATCTGACACTCTCTGAGACACACTGTGACACTCTTTGACAGGCTGTGACACACTGTGACACTCTCTGGCACTTTGAGACGCACTGTGACACTCTCTGATCCTATCTAACAATCACGGAGATGCACTGTGACAGTCTCTGACTCTCTCTCTGACACTTTGAGACACATTGTGAGAATCCCTGACAGACAGTGACACACTGTGACACTCTCAAAGACAGACAGTGACTATTTCTGACTCCCTCTGAATCTCTGAGACACGCTGTGACACGCTCTTACAGTTGGTGACACACTGTGACACTTTCTGATTCTCTCTGAGACACACTATGACACTCTCTGACACACGGTGACACTCTCTGAGACAGACTGTTACACTTTCTGAGTCTCTCTGAATCTCAGACACACACGGTCACACTTTCTGACTTTCTCTGAGACACACTGTGATACAGTCTGCTCTATCATCCATCTCTGAGGCACAGCATGACATACTGTGACACTCTGTGACTCACTCTGACATCTCTGAGACACACTGTGACACTCTCTCACAGACTGTGGCACTCTCTTAGCCAAATGCTGACACTTTCTGACACTCTCTGAGACTCACTGTAACACTCTCTCACAGACTATGACACTCTCTTAGCCGAATGCTGACACTTTCTGACTCTCTCTGACTCTGTAAAACAAACTGTGACACTCTCTGACATTGTTTGAAACACACTGACACTCTCTGACAGACTGTGACACACTCAGACACTGTCTGCGACACACTGGGACCATCTCTGACAATTTGAGGCACACTGTGACACTCTGTCACACTCTCTGAAAAGCACTGTAACACTCTCTGACACACTGTGACACACTGTGACACTCTCTGAGTAGGACTGTGACACACTCTGATCTTATCTGACACTGTCTGAGAAATACTGTGATACTCTCTGACAGACCGCGACAGTCTCTGACTCTCTCTGAAACTTTGAGATGGACTGGGACACTCTCTGAGCCTATCTGACACTCTCTGAGACGCACTGTGACACTCTGTGACTATCTCTGAGACACACTGTGACATTCTCTGACTCTCTCTGAAACACACTGTGACACACTGTGACAAACTCTGACACTCACTGAGGCAAACTGGGGCACTCTCTGACTCCCTCTGACAATTTTAGACACACTGTGACACTCTCTTATCCTATCTGACACTCTCTGAGACACACTGTGACACTCTCTGAGACATACTGTGACATTCTCTGAGACACACTGTGACTCTCTGTGACTCTTTCTGAAACACACTGTGACACACTCTGACAGACTGTGACACATTGTGACAAACTCAGACACTCACTGAGGCACACTGGGCCACTCTCTGACACCCTCTGACAATTTGAGACACACTGTGACACTCTCTGAGACACACTGTGACACTCTCTGACTCTCTCTGAAACACACTGTGACACGCTTTGACAGACTGTGACACACTTTGTCACTCTCTGAGACAGACTGTGACGTTTTCTGACTCTCTCTGACACTCTTTGAGGCACACTGTGAGGCTCGCTGACAGACAGTGACAAACCGAGGCACTCTCAACGCCAGACTGTGACATGTTCTAACTCTCTCTGACTCTCGCTGAAATGTACTGTAACCTTCTCTGACTCTCTGAGACACACTGTGCCACTCTCCGATGCTCTCTGAGGCACACTGTGACACTTTCTGACTCCCTCTGACTCTCTGAGACACTCTGTGACACTTTCTGAGACAGACTGTGACACTCTCGGAGACACACCGTAATACTCTGACACACTGTGACACTCTCTGAGACAGACTGTGACACGTTCTCTCTCTGGCTCTCTGAGACACACTGTTACACTCTGCGACTATCTCTGAAATGCACTGTGACATTCTCTGACTCTCTCTGAAACACACTGTGACATGCTGTGACAAACTCTGACACTCACTGAGGCAAACTGGGGCACTCTCTGACTCCCTCTGACAATTGTAGACACACTGTGACACTCTCTGATCCTATCTGACACTCTCTGAGACACACTGTGACACTCTCTGAGACACACTGTGGCATTCTCTGAGACACACTGTGACACTCTGTGACTCTCTCTGAAACACACTGTGACACACTCTGACAGACTGTGACACACTGTGACAAACTCAGACACTCACTGAGGCACACTGGGCCACTCTCTGACACCCTCTGACAATTTGAGACACACTGTGACACTCTCTGAGACACACTGTGACACTCTCTGACTCTCTCTGAAACACATTGTGACACGCTTTGACAGACTGTGACACTCTCCGATGCTCTCTGAGGCACACTGTGACACTGTCTGACTCCCTCTGACTCTCTGAGACACACTGTGACACTTTCTGAGACAGACTATGACACTCTCTCAGCCGAATGCTGACACTTTCTGACTCTCTCTGACTCTGTAAAACAAACTGTGACACTCTCTGACATTCTTTGTAACACACTGACACTCTCTGACAGACTGTGACACACTCAGACACTGTCTGCGACACACTGGGATCCTCTCTGACAATTTGAGACACACTGTGACACTCTCTGACAGGCTCTGAAAAGCACTGTGACACTCTCTGACAGATTGTGTCACACTGTGACACTCTCTAAGAAGGACTGTGACACTCTCTGATCTTATCTGACACTCTCTGAGACACTCTGTGACACTCTTTGACAGACTGTGACACACTGTGACACTCTCTGGCACTTTGAGACGCACTGAGACACTCTCTGAGCCTATCTGACACTCTCTGAGATACACTGTGACACTCTGTGACTATCTCTAAGACACACTGTGACATTCTCTGACTCTCTCTGAAACACACTGTGACACACTGTGACAAATTCTGACACTCACTGAGGCACACTGGGGCACTCTCTGATTCGCTCTGACAATTTTAGACACACTGAGGAACTCTCTAATCCTATCTGACACTCTCTGAGACACAGTGTAACACTCTCTGAGACACACTGTGACATTCTCTGACACACACTGTGACACTCTCTGACACACTGTGTCACGCGCTGACATACGGTGACATTTTCTGAGGCACTGTGAATCTCTCTGAGACATACTGTGTCATTTTCTGTCTCTCTCTGATTCCCTGCAAGGCACTGCGACACTCTCGACCTGCTCTGACACTCTCTGACACACACTGTGACACTTTCTGACTTTCTCTGAGAAACACTGTGATACAGTCTGCTCTATCATCCATCTCTGAGGCACAGTATGACATACTGTGACACTCTGTGACTCACTCTGACATCTCTGAGACACACTGTGACACTCTCTCACAGACTGTGGCGCTCTCTGAGCCAAATGCTGACACTCTCTGACACTCTCTGAGACACACTGTAACACTCTCTCACAAACTATGACACTCTCTGAGCCAAATGATGACAGTTTCTGACTCTCTCTGACTCTCTAAGACAAACTGTGACACTCTCTGACATTCTTTGAAACACACTGTGACACTCTTTGACAGACTGTGACACACTCAGACACTGTCTGCGACACACTGGGACCCTCTCTGACAATTTGAGACACACTGTGACACTCTCTGACACGCTCTGAAAAGCACTGTGACACTCTCTGACAGATTGTGACACACTGTCACACTCTCTAAGACGGACTGTGACACTCTCTGATCTTATCTGACACTCTCTGAGACACACTGTGACACTCTTTGACAGGCTGTGACACACTGTGACACTCTCTGGCACTTTGAGACGCACTGTGACATTCTCTGATCCTATCTAATAATCACGGAGATGCACTGTGACAGTCTCTGACACTCTCTCTGACACTTTGAGACACACTGTGAGAATCCCTGACAGACTGTGACACACTGTGACACTCTCAAAGACCGACAGTTACAATTTCTGACTCCCTCTGAATCTCTGAGACACGCTGTGACACGATCTTACAGTCGGTGACACACTGTGACACTTTCTGATTCTCTCTGAGACGCACTATGACACTCTCTGACACACGGTGACACTCTCCGAGACAGACTGTTACACTTTCTGACTCTCTCTGAATCTCTGAGACACGCTGTGACACTTTCTGACTTTCTCTGAGACACTGCAATACACTGTAAGATTCTCTGACAGATTGTATCTCACAGTGACACTCTGTGAGAAATAGTGTGACACTTTCTGACTCTCTCTGACTCTCTAAGACAAACTGTGACACTCTCTGACATTCTTTGAAACACACTGACACTCTCTGACAGACTGTGACACACTCAGACACTGTCTGCGTCACACTGGGACCCTCTCTTACAATTTGAGACACACTGTGACACTCTCTGACACTCTCTGAAAAGCACTGTGACACTCTCTGACAGACTGTGACACAATGTGACACACACTGTGAAACTTTCTGACTTCTCTGAGACACACTGTGATATTGTCTGACTCTCTCTGAAACACACTGTGACACACTGTGACAAATTCTGACACTCACTGAGGCACACTGGGGCACTCTCTGACTCGCTCTGACAATTTTAGACACACTGAGAAATTCTCTAATCCTATCTGACACTCTCTGAGACACAGTGTGACACTCTCTGAGACACACTGTGACATTCTCTGAGACACACTGTGACACTCTCTGACACACTGTGTCACTCTCTGAGACACACTGTGTCACGCGCTGACAAACGGTGACATTTTCTGAGGCACTGTGACTCTCTCTGAGACATACTGTGTCATTTTCTGTCTCTCTCTGATTCCCTGCAAGGCACTGTGACACTCTCTGACCTGCTCTGACACTCTCCGAGACAGACTGTGACACTCTCTGACACTCTCTGACACACACTGTGACACTTTCTGACTTTCTCTGAGAAACACTGTGATACAGTCTGCTCTATCATCCATCTCTGAGGCACAGTATGACATACTGTGACACTTTGTGACTCACTCTGACATCTCTGAGATATACTGTGACACTTGCTCACAGACTGTGGCACTCTCTGAGCCAAATGCTGACACTCTCTGACACTCTCTGAGACACACTGTAACACTCTCTCACAAACTATGACACTCTCTGAGCCAAATGATGACACTTTCTGACTCTCTCTGACTCTGTAAAACAAACTGTGACACTCACTGACATTCTTTGAAGCACACTGACACTCTCTGACAGACTGTGACACACTCAGACACTGTCTGCGTCACACTGGGACCCTCTCTGACAATTTGAGACACACTGTGACACTCTCTGACACGCTCTGAAAAGCACTGTGACACTCTCTGACAGATTGTGACACACTGTGACACTCTCTAAGACGGACTGTGACACTCTCTGATCTTATCTGACACTCTCTGAGACACACTGTGACACTCTTTGACAGAATGTGACACACTGTGACACTCTCTGGCACTTTGAGACGCACTGTGACACTCTCTAATCCTATCTGACACTCTCTGAGACACACTGTGACACTCTCTGAGACACACTGTGACATTCTCTGAGACACACTGTGACACTCTCTGACACACTGTGTCACTCTCTGAGACACACTGTGTCACGCGCTGACATGCGGTGACATTTTCTGAGGCACTGTGACTCTCTCTGAGACATACTGTGTCATTTTCTGTCTCTCTTTGATTCCCTGCAAGGCACTGTGACACTATCTGACCTGCTCTGACACTCTCTGAGACAGACTGTGACACTCTCTCACAGACTATGACACTCTCTTAGCCGAATGCTGACACTTTCTGACTCTCTCTGACTCTGTAAAACAAACTGTGACACTCTCTGACATTCTTTGAAACACACTGACACTCTCTGACAGACTGTGACACACTCAGACACTGTCTGCGACACACTGGGACCATCTCTGACAATTTGAGGCAGACTGTGACACTCTCTGACAGACTGTGACAGACTGAGATACACTCTGAGACGGACTGTGACACCCTCTGATCTTATCTGACACTGTCTGACACATACTGTGACACTCTCTGACAGACCGCGACAGTCTCTGACTCTCTCTGAACTTTTGAGATGCACTGAGACACTCTCTGAGCCTATCTGACACTCTCTGAGGCAAACTGTGACACTCTGTGACTATCTCTGAGACACACTGTGACATTCTCTGACTCTCTCTGAAACACACTGTGACACTTTCTGCCTTTCTCTGAGAAACACTGTGATATTGTCTGCTCTATCATCCATCTCTGAGGCACAGTATGACATACTGTGACACTCTGTGACTCACTCTGACATCTCTGAGACACACTGTGACACTCTCTCACAGACTGTAGCACTCTCTGAGCCAAATGCTGACACTCTCTGACACTCTCTGAGACACACTGTAACACTCTCTCACAAACTATGACACTCTCTGAGCCAAATGATGACAGTTTCTGACTCTCTGACTCTCTAAGACAAACTATGACACTCTCTGACATTCTTTGAAACACACTGTGACACGCTTTGACAGACTGTGACACACTCAGACACTGTCTGCGACACACTGGGACCCTCTCTGACAATTTGAGACACACTGTGACACTCTCTGACACGCTCTGAAAAGCACTGTGACACTCTCTGACAGCTTGTGACACACTGTGACACTCTCTAAGACGGACTGTGACACTCTCTGATCTTATCTGACACTCTCTGAGACACACTGTGACACTCTTTGACAGGCTGTGACACACTGTGACACTCTCTGGCACTTTGAGACGCACTGTGACACTCTCTGATCCTATCTAACAATCACGGAGATGCACTGTGACAGTCTCTGACTCTCTCTCTGACACTTTGAGACACACTGTGAGAATCCCTGACAGACTGTGACACACTGTGACACTCTCAAAGACAGACAGTGACTATTTCTGACTCCCTCTGAATCTCTGAGACACGCTGTGACACGCTCTTACAGTTGGTGACACACTGTGACACTTTCTGATTCTCTCTGAGACACACTATGACACTCTCTGACACACGGTGACACTCTCTGAGACAGACTGTTACACTTTCTGACTCTCTCTGAATCTCTGAGACACGCTGTGACACTTTCTGACTTTCTCTGAGACACTGCAATACACTGTAAGATTCTCTGACAGATTGTATCTCACAGTGACACTCTGTGAGAAATAGTGTGACACTTTCTGACTCTCTCTGACTCTCTAAGACAAACTGTGACACTCTCTGACATTCTATGAAACACACTGACACTCTCTGACAGACTGTGACACACTCAGACACTGTCTGCGTCACACTGGGACCCTCTCTGACAATTTGAGACACACTGTGACACTCTCTGACACTCTCTGAAAAGCACTGTGACACTCTCTGACAGACTGTGACACAATGTGACACACACTGTGAAACTTTCTGACTTTCTCTGAGACACACTGTGATACAGTCTGCTCTATCATCCATCTCTGAGGCACAGCATGACATACTGTGACACTCTGTGACTCACTCTGACATCTCTGAGACACACTGTGACACTCTCTCACAGACTGTGGCACTCTCTTAGCCAAATGCTGACACTTTCTGACACTCTCTGAGACTCACTGTAACACTCTCTCACAGACTATGACACTCTCTTAGCCGAATGCTGACACTTTCTGACTCTCTCTGACTCTGTAAAACAAACTGTGACACTCTCTGACATTCTTTGAAACACACTGACACTCTCTGACAGACTGTGACACACTCAGACACTGTCTGCGACACACTGGGACCATCTCTGACAATTTGAGGCACACTGTGACACTCTGTCACACTCTCTGAAAAGCACTGTGACACTCTCTGACAGACTGTGACACACTGTGACACTCTCTGAGTAGGACTGTGACACCCTCTGATCTTATCTGACACTGTCTGAGAAATTCTGTGATACTCTCTGACAGACCGCGACAGTCTCTGACTCTCTCTGAAACTTTGAGACGGACTGGGACACTCTCTGAGCCTATCTGACACTCTCTGAGACGCACTGTGACACTCTGTGACTATCTCTGAGACACACTGTGACATTCTCTGACTCTCTCTGAAACACACTGTGACACACTGTGACAAACTCTGACACTCACTGAGGCAAACTGGGGCACTCTCTGACTCCCTCTGACAATTTTAGACACACTGTGACACTCTCTGATCCTATCTGACACTCTCTGAGACACACTGTGTCACTCTCTGAGACATACGGTGACATTCTCTGAGACACTCTGTGACTCTCTCTGAAACACACTGTGACACACTCTGACAGACTGTGACACACTGTGACAAACTCTGACACTCACTGAGGCACACTGGGCCACTCTCTGACACCCTCTGACAATTTGAGACACACTGTGACACTCTCTGAGACACACTGTGACACTCTCTGACTCTCTCTGAAACACATTGTGACACGCCTTAACAGACTGTGACACTCTCCGATGCTCTCTGAGGCACACTGTGACACTTTCTGACTCCCTCTGACTCTCTGAGACACACTGTGACACTTTCTGAGACAGACTGTGACACTCTCGGAGACACACCGTAATACTCTGACACACTGTGACACTCTCTGAGACAGACTGTGACACGTTCTCTCTCTGGCTCTCTGAGACACACTGTTACACTCTGTGACTATCTCTGAAACGCACTGTGACATTCTCTGACTCTCTCTGAAACGCACTGTGACATGCTGTGACAAACTCTGACACTCACTGAGGCAAACTGGGGCACTCCCTGACTCCCTCTGACAATTGTAGACACACTGTGACACTCTCTGATCCTATCTGACACTCTCTGAGACACACTGTGACACTCTCTGAGACACACTGTGACACTCTGTGACTCTCTCTGAAACACACTGTGACAGACTGTGACACACTGTGACAAACTCAGACACTCACTGAGGCACACTGGGCCACTCTCTGACACCCTCTGACAATTTGAGACACACTGTGACACTCTCTGAGACACACTGTGACACTCTCTGACTCTCTCTGAAACACACTGTGACACGCTTTGACAGACTGTGACACACTGTGTCACTCTCTGAGACAGACTGTGACGTTTTCTGACTCTCTCTGACACTCTTTGAGGCACACTGTGACGCTCGCTGACCGACAGTGACAAACTGAGGCACTCTCAAAGACAGACTGTGATATGTTCTAACTCTCTCTGACTCTCGCTGAAATGTACTGTAACCTTCTCTGACTCTCTGAGACACACTGTGACACTCTCCGATGCTCTCTGAGGCACACTGTGACACTTTCTGACTCCCTCTGACTCTCTGAGACACTCTGTGACACTTTCTGAGACAGACTGTGACACTCTCGGAGACACACCGTAATACTCTGACACACTGTGACACTCTCTGAGACAGACTGTGACACGTTCTCTCTCTGGCTCTCTGAGACACACTGTTACACTCTGTGACTATCTCTGAAACGCACTGTGACATTCTCTGACTCTCTCTGAAACACACTGTGACATGCTGTGACAAACTCTGACACTCACTGAGGCAAACTGGGGCACTACCTGACTCCCTCTGACAATTGTAGACACACTGTGACACTCTCTGATCCTATCTGACACTCTCTGAGACACACTGTGACACTCTCTGAGACACACTGTGACATTCTCTGAGACACACTGTGACACTCTGTGACTCTCTCTGAAACACACTGTGACACACTCTGACAGACTGTGACACACTGTGACAAACTCAGACACTCACTGAGGCACACTGGGCCACTCTCTGACACCCTCTGACAATTTGAGACACACTGTGACACTCTCTGAGACACACTGTGACACTCTCTGACTCTCTCTGAATCACATTGTGACACGCTTTGACAGACTGTGACACACTGTGTCACTCTCTGAGACAGACTGTGACGTTTTCTGACTCTCTCTGACACTCTTTGAGGCACACTGTGACGCTCGCTGACCGACAGTGACAAACTGAGGCACTCTCAAAGACAGACGGTGATATGTTCTAACTCTCTCTGACTCTCGCTGAAATGTACTGTAACCTTCTCTGACTCTCTGAGACACACTGTGACACTTTCTAACTCACTCTGACTCTCTGAGACACTCTGTGACACTTTCTGAGACAGACTGTGACACTCTCGGAGACACACCGTAACACTCTGACACACTGTGACACTCTCTGAGACAGACTGTGACACTTTCTGACTCTCTCTGACTCTCTGAGACACACTATGACACTTTCTGAGACAGACTGTGACACTCTCGGAGACACACCGTAACACTCTGACACACTGTGACACTCTCTGAGACAGACTGTGACACTTTCTGACTCTCTGAGACACGCTGTGACTCTCACTGAGACACACTGTGACACTCTCTGACAGGTTGTGACAAAATGACATTCGCTGACTTTCTCTGTCACTCTCTGAGACACACTGTGACACTCTCTGACAGACTGTGAGAATTTCTGCGACACACTGTGACACTCTCTGAGGCACACTGTGACACTCTCTGACTCTCTCTGAGACAAACTGTGACTCTCTCTGACACTGAGATACACTGTGATGCTCTCTCACACTCTCTGAGAAACACTGTGACACTCTCTGAACGACTGTGACAGACTGAGACACTCTCAAAGACAGACTGTGACACTACCTGACTCTCTCTGACTCACTCTGAAATATACTGTACCCTTCTCTGACAGACTCTGACACACTGTAGGCGGCACGTTGGCACAGTGGTTAGCACTGCTGCCTCACAGCGCCTGAGACCCGGGTTCATTTCCCGCCTCAGGCGACTGACTGTGTGGAGTTTGCACGTTCTCCCCGTGTCTGCGTGGGTTTCCTCCGGGTGCTCTGGTTTTCTCCCACAGTCCAAAGATGTGCAGGTCAGGTGAATTGGCCATGCTAAATTGCCCCTAGTGTTAGGTAAGGGGTAAGTGTAGGGAATGGGTGGGTTGTGCTTCGGCGGGTCGGTGTGGACTTGTTGGGCCGAATGTAATGTAATCTAATCTGTAATGTAATCTAAACACTGTGACACTCTCTGAGACAGACTGTGACACGTTCTAACTCTCTCTGGCTCTCTGAGACACACTGTGACACTTTCTGAATCTCTCTGAGACACACTGTGACACTCTCTGATTCATTGTGACACTCTCTGGCACACTGTGACACTCTCTGAGACAGACTGTGACACTTTCAGAATCCCTCTGACTCTCTGAGAGGCACTGTGACAGTCTCTGATCCTATCTGACACTCTCTGAGACGCACTGTGACACTCTCTGACTCTGTCTGAGACACACTGTGACTCCCTCTGACTCTCTGAGACACACTGTGACACTCTCTGACGCTCTGAGACACACTGTGACACTCTCTGACTCTCTCTGAGACGCACAGTGACACACTGTGACAGTCTCTGATCCTATCTGACACTCTCTGAGACGCACTGTGACACTCTCTGACTCTGTCTGAGACACACTGTGACTCCCTCTGACTCTCTGAGACGCACTGTGACACTCTCTGACGCTCTGAGACACACTGTGACACTCTCTGACTCTCTCTGAGACACACAGTGACACTTTCTGACTCCCTCTGACTCTCTGAGATGCACTGTGACACTCTAGGAGACACATTGTGGCACACTTTGACACTCTCTGAGACACACTGTGACTCCCTCTGACTCTCTGAGACACACTGTGACACTCTCTGACGCTCTGAGACACACTGTGACACTCTCTGACTCTCTCTGAGACGCACAGTGACACACTGTGACAGTCTCTGATCCTATCTGACACTCTCTGAGACGCACTGTGACACTCTCTGACTCTGTCTGAGACACACTGTGACTCCCTCTGACTCTCTGAGACACACTGTGACACTCTCTGACTCTCTCTGAGACACACAGTGACACTTTCTGACTCCCTCTGACTCTCTGAGATGCACTGTGACACTCTAGGAGACACATTGTGGCACACTTTGACACTCTCTGAGACAGACTGTGACACTCTCTGACTCTCTGTGACACACACTGTGACACACTGTGACAGTCTCTGATCCTATCTGACACTCTCTGAGACACACTGTGACACTCTCTGAAACACACTGTGACACTCTCTGAGGCACACTGTGCCACTTTCTGACTCCCTCTGACTCTCTGAGATGCACTATGACACTCTAGGAGACACATTGTGACACTCTCTGGCACACTGACTCACTCTCTGAGGCAGACTGTGACACTTTCTGAATGTCTCTGATTCTCTGAGACACAGTGTGACAGTCTCTGATCCTATCTGACACTCTCTGAGACACACTGTGACTCTCTGACTCTCTCCGACACTTTGAGACGCACTGGGACACTCTCTGAGACACTCTGTAACACTCTCTGACAGACTGTGACACACTGTGTCACTCTCAAAAACAGACTGTGACACTTTCTGACTCCCTCTGACTCATTCTGAAATATACTGTAACCTCTGACAGTCTGTGACCCACTATGACACTCCCTGAGACAGACTGTGATACACTCTGAGACACACTGTGATACAGTCTGACTCTCTCTGACACTCTCTGAGGCACAGTATGACACACTAAGACACTCTCTGACTCACTCTGACACTGTCTGAGACACACTGTGAACTCTCTGAGAGACTGTGACACACTCCGACTCTCTCTGACATTTACTTAGACAAACTGTGACACGCTCTGACTCTCTCTGAAACACACTGTGACACACTCTGACTCTCTGAGACATACTGTGACACGTTTTGACACTCGCTGAGAAACACTGTGACACTCTCTGACTCTCTGAGACACACTGTAACACTCTGTGAGCCTCTCTGATACTCTGGAAAACACTGTGACACTCTCTGTCCCTCTCTGAGACGCTCTGAGACACACTGTGACATTTATGACTCTCTCTCTCACATACACTCTCTGAGACACACTGTGACACTCTCTGACTCTCTCTGAGACAAACTGTGACTCTCTCTGACACTCTGAGGTACACTGTGATGCTCTCTCACACTCTCTGAGAAACGTTTTTAACACTCTCTGACAGACTGTGACAGACTGTGACACTTTCTGTGTCTCACGATGACACTCTCTGATGGATGGTGACACTCTCTGACTCCGGGTGACATTTTCTGAGACATTGTGATACTCTCTGAGACACACTGTGACATTCTCTGACTTTCTCTGATACTATCTTAGACACACTCTGACACTCTCTGAGGCACACTGTGCCATGCTCTTACAGACGGTGACACACTGTGACACTTTCTGACACTCTCTGAGACACACTATGACACTCTCTGACACACTGTGACAGAGTGTGACACTCTCTGAGACAGTCTGTGACAATTTCTGACTCTGAATCTCTGAGACACACTGTGGCACTGCCTGACACTCTCTGAGACACACTGTGATATTCTCTGACAGGCTGTGACACTCTGACTCTCTCTGAAACTAACTGTTATACTCTCTGACAGACTGTGACTGACTGTGACACTCTCAGAGACAGACTGTGACACTTTCTGACTCTCCCTGTGTCTCTGACACACATTGTGAAAATCTCTGATCCTATCAGACACTCTTTGAGGCACACTGTGCCACTCTCTGACGGACTGCGACACATTGTGACACTCTCTGACACTCTGTTAGACACACTGACACGCACTGTTCTTATCTAACACTTTCTGAGACGCACTGAAACACTCTCTGATCCTATCTGACACTCTCTGAGACACACTGTGACATTCTCTCACAGACTGTGACACTCTTTGAGCCAAATGCTGACACTCTCTGACACTCTCTGAGACACAGTATGACACATTGTGACACATTCTGACTCTCTCTGAGGCACTCTGCAATACACTGTAAGATTCTCTGACAGATTGTGTCTCATAGTGACACTCTCTGAGAAATACTGTGACACTTTCGGACTCTTTCTGAGTTTCTCAGACACACTGTGACACTCTCTTAGACACACTGTGACCCTCTCTGACACTCTCTTAAACACACTGTGACATTCTCTGACTCTCTCTGACTCTCTCTAAGGCACACTGTGATACTCTCTGACAGACTGTGACACACTGAGATACTCTCAAAGACAAACTGTGACATTTTCAGACACTCTCTGACACTCTCTGAGTCACTCTGTGACACTCGCTGACGGACTGTGACAAACTGAGGCACTCTCAAAGACAGACTGTGACACTCTCTGAGACAGACTGTGGCACTTTCTGACTCTCTGAGACACACTGTGACACTCTCTGACTCTCTCTGAGACACACTGTGATACTCTCATAGACACACTGTGACACTCTCTGACTCTCTCTGAGGCACACTGTGACACTTTCTGACTTCCTCTGACTCTCTGAGACACACTGTGACACTTTCTGAGACACACTGTGACACTCTCTGAGACAGACTGTGACACTTTCTGACTCTCTCTGACTCTCTGTGACACACTGTGACACCCTCATAGACACATTTTGACACTCTCTGATCCTATCTGACATTCTCAGAGACACGCTGTGACACACTTCGACTCTCTCTGCCACTTTCTGAGACACACCTTGACACTCTCTGACAGACTGTGACACTCTCTGACAGGCTGTGACACATTGTGACACTCTCTGACTCTCACTGAAAGGCACTGTGACACTCTCTGAGACACACTGTGACACTGTCTGACTCTCTCTGAAACGCACTGTGACACTCTCTAACACATGTTGAGACACACTGTGACACTCTCTGACACTCTCTCAAATACACTGCGAAACGCTCTGTCAGACTGTGATACACTGCGACAAAGTCTGACACTAGCTGAGACACACTGGGACACTCTCTGATTCTGACAATTTAAGATGCACTGTGACACTCTCTTATCCTATCTGAGTCACACTGTGACACTCTCTGACAGACTGTGACACACTGAGACACTCTCAAAGACAGACCGTGACACTTTCTGACTCCCTCTGACTTACTCAAAAACATACTGCAGCCTTCTCTGACAGAGTGTGACCCGCGTTGTCACTATTTGAGACAGACTGTGACACACTCTGACTCTCTGAGATAACTGTGATACAGTCTGACTATCTGTGACACTCTATGAGGCACAGTATGCCACACTACGACATCTCTGACTCACTCTGACACTCTCTGAGACACACTGTGACACTCTCTGACAGACTGTGACACTCTATGACTCTCTCCGACACTTACGTGGACACACTGTGACACTCTCTGACTCTCTCTGAAACACACTGTGACACTTTCTGACTCTCTCTGACTCTCAGGGACACACTGTGACACACCTCGACGCACTCTGACACTCTCTGAGACACACCGTGACACTCTCTGACATTTTGAGATACCCTGTGACGCTCTCTGACAGACTTTGACAGACTGTGACACACGATGACACTCTCTGACCTACTGTGACACTCTCTGACACATGGTGACAATTTCTGTGACACTGTGACACTCTCTGAGACACACTGTGACACTTTATGTCTCTGTCTGACTCCCTGAGGCACACTGTGACACTCTCTGACCCGGTCTGACACTCTCTGACTCTCTCTGAGACACACTGTGACTCTATCTGAGGCACACTCTGACACACTCTGAAACTTTGAGACGCACGGTGACACGCTCTGATCCTATCTGACATTCTCAGGCACACACTGTGGGACACTCTTTGACTCCCTCTGACACTTTGCGACAAACTGTGACACTTGCTGACACTCTCTGAGACACACTGTGACACTCTCTAACTCTCTCCGAAAGGCACTGTGACACTCTCTGAAACACACTGTGTCACTCTCTGAGGCACACTGTGACACTCTGTGACACTCTCTGAGACACACTGTGACACTCGCTAACTCTCTCCGAAAGGCACTGTGACACTCTCTGAAACACACTGTGACATTCTCTGAAACACGCTGTGACACTCTCAAACTCTCTCCGAAAGGCACTGTGACACTCTCTGAAACACACTGTGATACTCTCTGAGACGCACTGTGATACTGTCTGATTCTCTCTGAAACACACTGTGACATTCTCCGACACATGCTGAGACACACTGCGACACTCTCTGAAACACTCTCAATCACACTGTGTCACCCTCTGTCGACTGTGACATACTGCGACACACTCTTACACTCGCTGAGACACACTGTGACACTCTCTGACTCTCAGGGACGCACTGTGACACTCTCTGACACTTTCTGAGACACACTGTGACACTCTGTGACTGTGACACACTGTGACACTCTCTGACACTCTGAGACACATGCTGATTCTCTTTGACACTCTCTGAGACAGAATGTGACACTCTGATACTCTCTGAGGCAAGAAACAACACACTGTGACACTCTCTGACAGGTTGTGACAAACTGTGACATTCTCTGACTTTCTCTGACACTCTCTGAGACACACAGTGACACTCTCTGACTCTCTCTGTCACTCTCTGAGACACACTGTGTCACGCTCTGACAGACTGTGACAAAATATGACACTGTCTGAACGACTGCAACACACTGAGACACTCTCAAAGACAGACCGTGACACTTTCAGACTCTCTCTGACTCACTCTGAAATATACTGTAGTCTTCTCTGACAGGCTGTGACACACTGTGACACTCTCTGAGACAGACTGTGACACTTTCTGACTCTCTCTGAAAACACTCTGTGACACTCTCTGAGAGACTGTGACACTCTCTGAGACTCTCTGGGACTCTCTGGGACACATTGTGACACTCTCTCTCATTCTTTGAAACACACTGTGACACTCTCCGACAGACTGTGACACACTCTGACACTCTCCAAGACACACTGGGACCCTCTCTGACAATTTGAGACGCACTGTGACACTCTCTGATGCTATCCGACACTCTCTGAGACACACTGTGACACTCTCTGAGACACATTATGACACTCTCTGACACTATCTGAAATGCACTGTGACACTCTCTGACAGACTGTGACACAGTGTGACACTCTCTAACTCTCTCTGAAAGACACTGTGACACTCTCTGACAGACTGTGACACACTGTACATTCTCTGAGGCACAATGTGACACTCTCTGACAGACTGTGACACTCTGAGACACTCTCTGAGACACACTGTGACACTCTCTGACACATGTTGAGACACACTGTGACATTCTCTGACACTCTGTCAAATACACTGTGACACACTCTGTCAGACTGTGACACACTGCGCCAAACTCTGACACTCGCTGAGACACATTGGGACACTCTCTGACTCTCTCTGACAATTTAAGATGCACTGTGACACTCTCTGATCCTCTCTGAGTCACACTGTGACACTCTCTGACAGACTGTGTCACACTGAAACACTCTCAAAGACAGACTGTAGCCTTCTCTGACAGAGCGTGACCCCCGGTGTCACTCTCTGAGACAGACTGTGACACACTCTGAATTTCTGAGATACACTGTGATACAGTCTGACTCTCTGTGACACTCTATGAGGCACACTACGAGACTCTCTGACTCACTCTGACACTCTCTTAGACGCACTGTGACACTATCTCACAGATTGTGAACCTCTCTGAAACAAATTCTAACCATCTCTGACACTTTCTGAGTCACACTGTGACACTCTCTGACAGACTGTGTCACACTGAGACACTCTCAAAGACAGACTGTGACACTTTCTGACTCCCTCTGACTCACTCTAAAATATACTATAGCCTTCTCTGACAGAGCGTGACCCACGGTGTCACTCTCTGAGACAGACTGTGACACACTCTGACTCTCTGAGATACACTGTGATACAGTCTGACTCTCTGTGACACTCTATGAAGCACAGTATGACACACTACGACATGCTCTGACTCACTCTGACACTCTCTGAGACACACTGTGACACTCTCTGACAGACTGTGACACTTTCTGACTCCCTCTGACACTCTCTGAGACACACTGTGACACTCTCTCACAGACTGTGACACTCTATGACTGTCTCTGAAACTTACATAGACCCACTGTGACACTCTCTGACTCTATCTGACTCTCTGAGACACACTGTGACACTCTGTGACTCTCTCTGATACACTGGAAAACACTGTGACACTCTCTGTCCCTCTCTGACACTCTCCGAGACACACTGTGACATTTTTTGACTCTCTCTCACACTCTTTGAGACACACTGTAACACTCTCTGACTCTCTCTGAGGTACCCTGTGACGCACTCTCACACTGTCTGAGAAACACGGTAACGCTCTCTGACAGACTGTGACACTTTCTGTGACACATGATGACACACTCTCACGGACGGTGACACTCTCTGACACTAGGGTGACATTTTCTGAGACAGTGTGACACTCTCTTGGACACACTGTGACACTCTCTGATCCTATCTGACACTCTCTGAGATGCATTGTGACACTCTCTGATCCGACCTGACACTCTCTGTAGCACACTGTGACATTCTCTGACTCTCTGAGACACACTGTGACACTCTCTGAGACATACTATGACACTCTGTGACACACTGTGACACGCTCTGACTCTCTGAGACACATGCTGATTCTCTCTGACACTCTCTGAGACAGAATGTGACAATCTCTGACACTCTCTGAGGCACAGCACGACACACTGTGACACTCTCTGACAGGTTGTGACAAACTGTGACACTCTCTGACTTTCTCTGACACTCTCTTAGACACACTGTGGCACTCTCTGACTCTCTCTGTCAGTCTCTGAGACACACTGTGTCACTCTCTGACAGGTTGTGAAAAATTCTGTGACCCACTATGGCACTCTCTGAACGACAGTGGCACACTGAGACAGTCTCAAAGACAGAATGCGACACTTTCTGACTCTCTCTGACACTCTGAGGCACACTGTGATACTCTCTGACAGACTGTGACACACCCAGACACTCTCAAAGACAGACTGTGACACTTTCTGACTCTCTCTGACTCACTCCGAAATATACTGTTGCCTTCTCTGACAGACTGTGACACACTGTGACACTCTCTGAGATACTGTGACACTCTCTGAGACACTCTGAGACACATTGGGACCCTCTCTGACAATTTGAGACGCACTGTGCCACTCTCCGACACTCGCTGACACTTTGAGACACTCTCTGAGACACACTGTGACACTCTCTCATACACACTGTGACACTCTCTGACGCTTTCTGAAACACACTGTGACACTCTCTGAGAGACTGTGACATACTGTGACACTCTCTGAGACACATTGGGAACCTCTCTGACAATGTGAGAAGCACTGTGACACTCTCTGATCCTATGTGACATTATCAGACACACACTGTGACACTCTTTGACTCTCTCTGACGCTTTGAGACACACTGAGACACTCGCTGACACCCTCTGAGGCACACTGTAACACTCTCTAACTCTCTCCAAAAGGCACTGTGACACTCTCTGAGACACGCTGTGACATTCTCTGAGACACACTGTGACACTGTCTGAAACACACTGTGACACTCTCTGAGACACACTGTGACACCGTCTGACACACTGTGACACTGTCTGAAACACACTCTGACACTCGCTGAGACACACTGCGACACTCTCTGACTCTCTGACAAGTTGAGATGCACTGTGACACTCTCTGATCCTATCTGAGACACACTGTGACACTCCCTGACAGACTGTGACACACTGTGTCACTCTCAAAGACAGACTGTGACACTTTCTGACTACATCTGACTCACCCTAAAATATACTGTAGCCTTCTCTGACAGAGCGTAACCCATGGTGTCACTCTCTGAGACAGACTGTGACACACTCTGACTCTCCGAGATACAGTGTGATACAGTCTGACTCTCTGTGACACTCTATGAGGCACAGTATGACACACTACGACTCTCTGACTCACTCTGACACTCTCTGAGACACACTGTGACACTCTCTCACAGACTGTGAACCACACTGAGACAAACTCTGACCATCTCTGACACTCTCTGAGACATACTGTGACACTCTCTGACAGACTGTGACACTCTATGACTCGCTCTGACACTTACGTAGACACGCTGTGACACTCTCTGACAGACTGTGACACTCTCTGATTCTCTCTGAAACACACTGTGACACTTTCTGCCTCTCTCTGACATACATGTAACCTTTTCTGACACTCTCTGTGACATACTGTGACACTCTCAAAGACAGACTGTGACTCTCTCTGACTCTCTGAGACACACTTTCACACTCACTGAGACTTGCTGTGACACTCTCTGACAAACTGTGACACAATGACACTCTCTTAGACACACCGTGACACTCACTGAGACATACTGTGATACTCTCTTAGACACACTGTGACACTCTCTGATACTATCTGACACTCTCTGAGGCACACTGTGACACTCTTTGACTCTCTGAGACCCCATGTGACACTCTCTGAAACTCTCTGAGGCATACTGTGACACTCTGTTATCGACTGTGACACACTGTGACACTCTGTGACAGACGGTGACACACTGTGACACTCTGACTCTTTGAGACACATGCTGATTCTCTCTGAAACTCTCTGAGACAGAATGTGACACTCTCTGACACTCGTTGAGGCACAGCACAACACACTGTGACACTCTCTGACACTTTCTGAGACACACTGTGACACTCTGTGACAGACTGTGACACACTGTGACACTGTCTGACTCTCTGAGACACATGCTGATTCTCTCTGACACTCTCAGAGACGGAATGTGACACTCTCTGATACTCTCTGAGGCACAGCACAACACACTGTGACACTCTCTGACAGGTTGTGACAAACTGTGACATTCTCTGACTTTCTCCGAAACTCTCTTAGACACACTGTGACACTCTCTGACTCTCTCTGTCACTCCCTTAGACACACTGTGTCATGCTCTGACAGACTGCGACAATTTCTAAGACACACTATGACACTGTCTGAACGACTGCAACACACTGAGACATTCTCAAAAACAGACTGTGACACTTTCTGACTCTCTCTGACACTCTCTGAGGCACACTGTGACACTCTCTGACAGGCTGTGACACATTGAGACACTCTCAAAGACAGACTGTGACACTTTCTGACTCTCTCTGTCTCAGTCTGAAATATGCTTTAACCTTCTCTGAAAGACTGTGACACACTGTGACACTCTCTGAGACAGACTGTGACACTTTCTGACTCTCTCTGAAACACACTGTGACACTCTCTGAGAAACTGTGACACACTGTGACACTCTCTGAGACTCTCTGAGACACATTGGGACCCTCTCTGACAATTGGAGATGCACTGTGACACTCTCTGACACACTGTGACACCCTCTGACATACTGTGATACTCTCATAGACACACTGTGACACTCTCTGACACTCTCTCAAATACACTGCGAAACGCTCTGTCAGACTGTGATACACTGCGACACAGTCTGACACTAGCTGAGACACACTGGGCCACTCTCTGATTCTCTCTGACAATTTAAGATGCACTGTGACACTCTCTTATCCTGTCTGACTCTCTCTCAAACACACTGTGACACTCTTTAAAACTATCTGAAAAGCACTGTGACACTCTCTGACAGACTGTGACACACTGTTTCACTCTCTAACACTCTCTAACAATTTGAGATGCACTGTGACATTCTCTGATCCTATCTGAGACACACTGTGACACTCTCTGACAGACTGACACACTGTGACACTCTCAGAGACAGACTGTGACACGTTCCGACTCTCTCTGCCTCTCTGAGACACGCTGAGAATATCTTTAGAAACACTGTGACTCTCTCTCACACTCTCTTAAACACACTGTGACACTCTCTGAAACTCTCTGAAGCACACTGTGACACTCTCTGAAACACACTGTGACACTCTCTAACAGACTGTGAAACTATCTGACACACTCTGCGGCACACTGTGACACTCTCTGACAGACTGTGACACACAGTGACCCTCTCTGACAGTCTCTGAGACCGACCATGACACTCTCTGACTCTCCCTGACACTCACTGAGGCACAGCACGGCATCTATGACCCTCTTTGACAGATTGTGACAATCTGTGACACTCTCTGACTTTCTCTGACACTCTCTTAGGCACATTGTGACACTCTCTGACTCTGTCTGAGACACTCTGTGACACTCTCTGACTCTCTCTGAGATACTCTGTGACACTTTCTGAGTCATTCTGTCATTCTCTGAGACACACTATAACACTCTCTCGCAGACTGTTATAGACCCTCTCTGAGCCAAATGCTGACACTCTGACACTCTCTGAGACACAGTAGGACTCACTGTGACACTCTTTGACTCTCTCTGACACACTCTGAAATACATATAACCTTTAATGAGAGACTGTGACACACTGTGACACTCTATGAGTCAGACTGTGACATGTTCTGACTCTCACTGACTCTCTGAGACACACTGTGACTTTCTCTGAGACATGCTGAGACTCTCTCTTAGACGCACTGTGAGTCTCTCTGACACTCTCTGAAACTCACTGTGACACTCTCCGACACTCTCTGTGGCAAAACTGTGACACTCTCAAAGACAGACTGTGACTCTCTCTGACTCTCTGAGACACACTGTGACACTCTCTGACAGACTGTGACACTATGAATCTCTCTGAGACTCTCATAGACGCACTGTGACACTGTCTGACTCTCTCTGAAACTCATCCAGACACACTGTTACACTCGCTGACTCTCTCTGACACTCACCTAGACACACTGTTACACTCGCTGACTCTCTGACACTCACCTAGACACACTGTTATACTCGCTGACTCTCTCTGACACTCACCTAGACACACTGTTATACTCGCTGACTCTCTCTGGCACTCACCTAGACACACTGTAACGCTCTCTGACTCTCTCTGACACTCACCTAGACGCACTGTGACACTCTCTGACTCTCTCTGGCACTCACGTGGACACACTGTTACACTCACTGATTCTCTGGCACTCACCTAGACGCACTGTGACACTCTCTGACTCTCTCTGACACTCATCTAGACACACTGTTACACTCGCTGGTTCTCTCTGACATTCACCTAGACACACTGTAACAGTCTCTGACACTCTCTGACACTCACCTAGACGCACTGTGACACTCTCTGACTCTCTCTGACACTCACCTAGACACACTGTTACACTCGCTGACTCTCTCTGACACTCATCTAGACACACTGTTACACTCGCCGACTCTCTCTGACATTCAACTATACACACTGTTACACTCGCTGACTCTCTCTGACATTCACCTAGATGCACTGTGACACTCGCTGACTCTCTCTGATATTCACCTAGATGCACTGTGACACTCTCTGACTCTGTCTGACACTCATCTAGACACACTGTTACACTCGCTGGCTCTATCTGACACTCACCTAGACACGCTGTTACACTCACTGACTCTCGGGCACTCACCTAGACACACTGTTACACTCGCTGGCTCTCTCTGACACTCACCTAGACACACTTTTACACTCGCTGACTCTCTCTGACACTCATCTAGACACACTGTTACACTCGCCGACTCTCTGACATTCAACTATACACACTGTTACACTGGCTGACTCTCTCTGACATTCACCTAGACACACTGTAACACTCGCTGACTCTCTCTGACACTCACCTAGATGCACTGTGACACTCTCTGACTCTCTCTGACACTCACCTCGACACACTGTTACACTCGCTAGCTCTATCTGATACTCACCTAGACACGCTGTTACACTCACTGACTCTCGGGCACTCACCTAGACACACTGTTACACTCGCTGAATCTCTCTGACACTCACCTAGACACACTGTGACACTCGCTGACTCTCTGACACTCAACTAGACACACTGTGACATTCGCTGACTCTCTCTGACACTTACCTAGACACACTGTTACACTCGCTGACTCTCTCTGACACTCATCTAGACACACTGTTACACTCGCCGACTCTCTCTGACATTCACCTAGATGCACTGTGACACTCTCTGACTCTCTCTGACTCTCACCTAGACACACTGTTACACTCGCTGGCTCTCTCTGAGACTCACATAGACACACTGTTACACTCGCTGACTCTCTCTGACACTCACCTAGATGCACTGTGACACTCTCTGACTCTCTCTGACACTCACCTCGACACACTGTTACACTCGCTAGCTCTATCTGATACTCACCTAGACACGCTGTTACACTCACTGACTCTCGGGCACTCACCTAGACACACTGTTACACTCGCTGAATCTCTCTGACACTCACCTAGACACACTGTGACACTCGCTGACTCTCTGACACTCAACTAGACACACTGTGACATTCGCTGACTCTCTCTGACACTTACCTAGACACACTGTTACACTCGCTGACTCTCTCTGACACTCATCTAGACACACTGTTACACTCGCCGACTCTCTCTGACATTCACCTAGATGCACTGTGACACTCTCTGACTCTCTCTGACTCTCACCTAGACACACTGTTACACTCGCTGGCTCTCTCTGAGACTCACATAGACACACTGTTACACTCGCTGACTCTATGACACTCATCGAGACAAACTGTTACACTCGCAGACTCTCTCTGACATTCAACTATACATACTGTTGCACTCGCTGACTCTCTCTGACATTCAACTAGATGCACTGTGACACTCTCTGACTCTGTCTGACACTCACCTATGCACACTGTTACCCTCGCTGGCTCTATCTGACACTCACCTAGACACGCTGTTACACTCAATGACTCTCGGGCACTCACCTAGACACACTGTTACACTCGCTGGCTCTCTCTGACACTTACCTAGACACACTTTTACACTCGCTGACTCTCTCTGACACTCATCTAGACACACTGTTACACTCGCTGACTCTCTCTGACATTCAACGATACACACATTAACACTCGCTAACTCTCTCTGACACTCACCTAGATGCACTGTGACACTCTCTGACTCTCTCTGACACTCACCGAGACACACTGTTACACTCGCTGGCTCTATCTGACACTCACCTAGACACGCTGTTACACTCACTGACTCTCGGGCACTCAACTAGACACACTGTTACACTCGGTGACTCTCTCTGACACTCACCTAGACACACTGTGACACTCGCTGACTCTCTGACACTCAGCTAGACACACTGTGACATTCGCTGACTCTCTCTGACACTCACCTAGACACACTGTTACACTCGCCGACTCTCTCTGACACTCACCTAGACACACTATTATACTCGCCGACTCTCTCTGACACTCACCTAGACACACTATTATACTCGCCGACTCTCTCTGACACTCGTCGAGACACACTGTTACACTCGCTGGTTCTTTCTGACATTCTCCTACACACACTGTTACACTCGCTGACTCTCTCTGACATTCACCTACACACACTGTTACACTCGCTGACTCTCTCTGACACTCACCTAGACGCAATGTGACACTCTCTGACTCTCTCTGACACTCTCCTAGACACACTGTTACACTAGCTGGCTCGCTCTGACACTCACCTAGACACACTGTTATACTCACTGACTCTCTGGCACTCACCTATACACACTGTTACACACGCTGACTCTCTCTGACACTTACCTAGACACACTGTTACACTCGCTGACTCTCTCTGACACTCACCTAGACACACTGTGACACTCGCTGACTCTCTCTGACACTCACCTAGACACACTGTGACACTCTCTGATGCTATCTGACGCTCACCAAGACACACTGTGACACTCCCTGACTCTCTGACACTCACCTAGACACACTGTTACACTCGCTGACTCTCTCTGAAATTCACCTAGACACACTGTGACATTCGCTGACTCTCTCTGACACTCACCTAGACACACTGTGATACTCTCTGATCCTATCTCACACTCTCTGAAACACATTGTGACACTCTCTGACTCTCTCTGAAACACACTGTGACACTCTCTGACACACTGTGACACTCTCTGAATGACTCTAATAGACTGTGACATTTTCTGTGACACACTATGACACTCTCTGACAGACTGTGACACTTCCAGTATCTCTCTGACTCCCTGAGACACACTGTGACACTCGCACACAGACTGTGACACTCTCTGATACACGGTGACATTCTCTGAGAAATGGCGACACTCTCTGAGACACACTGTGACACACTCCGACTGACTGTGACACTCTCTGACACATGGTGACATTCTCTGATAAACACTGTGACACATTCTGACGCTCTGTGACGCTCTCTTAGAAGCAGTGTGACATTCCCTGACCCTCTCTGACACACTCTAAGACACGGTGAGACACTCTCTGACCGACTCTGACACTCTCTGAGACACACAGTGACAACCTCTGACCCTGTCTGAGACAGACTGTCAATCCCTCTCACTCTCTCTGACACTCTCTGAGGCACAACACGATACACTGTGACACTCTGACAGATTGTGATAAACTGTGACACTTACTGACTTTCTCTGGCACTCTCTTAGACACACTATGACACTCTCAGACTCATTCTGACCCACTCTGAGACACTCTGTGACACTCTCTGACAGACTGTGACCCTCTCTGAGACAAAGGCTGACCCTCACGGACACTCTCTGAGACAGAGTACGACTCACTGTGACAATCTCCGGACTCTCTCTGACACACTCTAAAAAGCACTGAAACCTTCTCTGACAGACTGTGATATACTGTGACACTCTCTGAAACACATTGTGACACTCTCTGACTATCTCTGACACACTCTGAGACACTCGCTGAATCTCAATGACTCTCTGAGACACACTGAGACACTCACTGACACTCACTATGACACTCTCTGACACACCAAGACACATGGTGTCATTCTCTGACACTCTCTGAGACACACTGTGACACTCTCTGACCGACTGTGACACTCTCTCACTCATGGTGACATTCTCTAAGACACTGTGACACTCTCTGACACACTTTGACACTCTCTGACCGACTGTGATAGACTGTGACATTTTCTGTGACACACTGCGACACAGTATGACATTCTCTGAGAGACTATGAAACTCTGTGACATTCTCTGACACTCTCTGAGGCACACTGTGACACTCTCTGACAGACTGTGACACACTCCTAGGCACACTGTGACACTCTCTGACTATCTCTGACACTCTGAGACATACTCTGACACTCTGTGACCCTCTCTGACCCTCTCTGAGACACTCTGTAACACTCTCTGAATCGCTCTAACACACACTGAGAGACACTATGACAATCCCGGACACTCTCTGAGACACACTGTGACACTTTCACACTCTCTCTGACACTCTCTGGGGCAAAATATGACACTCTCTGACTCACTCTGACCCTCTCTGAGACAAAGTGTAAAACTCTTAGAGAAACACTATGACACTCTCTGAGACACACTGTGACACCCTCTTACTCTCTCTGATACTCGCTGAAACACACAGTAACACTCTCTGACACTCTCTGAGAAACACTATGAGATTTTCTGACTCTCTCTGACACTCTCTGAGAAACTGTGACACTTTCTGAAACACACTGTGAAACTCTCTAACTCTCTCTGAGCATACTGTAAAACTCTCTGACTCTCTCGGGCAATTTGTGACACACTGTCACACACTCGGACCCTCTCTGAAACTCTCTGAGGCAGACTGTGACACACTCTGACTCTCTCTGAGAAACACACTGACATACTGTGACACACTGTGACTTTCTCTAATTCTCAAGAAACTCTCTGAGATGCACTGTGACACTCCCTGACAGACTGTGACATACTGTGAAACTCTCTGATTCTCAATGACACTCTCTGAGATACACTGTGACACTCTCTGACACTCTCTGTGGCAAAACTGTGACACTCTCAAAGACAGACTGTGACTCTCTCTGACGCTCTGAGACACACTGTGACACTCACTGAGATTCACTGAGACTCACTGTGACACTCTCTGACAGACTGTGACACAATGACTCTCTCTGAGACCCTCTTAGACGCACTGTGATACTGTCTGACTCTCTCTGACACTCACCTAGACACACTGTGACAATCGCTGACTCTCTCTGACACTCACCTAGACACACTGTAACACTCTCTGGCTCTTTCTGGCACTTACCTAGAAACACTGTGACACTCCCTGACTCTCTCACACACACCTAGACTCACTGTTAAACTCGCTGACTCTCTGACACTCACCTACACACATTGTTACACTCGCTGACTCTCTCAGACATTCACCTAGACACACTGTGACACTCGCTGACTCTCTCTGACACTCACCTAGACACACTGTGACACTCTCTGACTCTCTCGGTCACTCGCCTACACACACTGTTGCACTCGCTGGCTCTCTCTGACACACATCTAGACACACTGCAACACTCTCTGACTCTCTCTGGCACTCACCTAGACACACTGTTATACTCGCTGACTCTCTCTGACACTCACCTAGACACATTGTTACACTCGCTGACTCTCTCTGACACTCATCTAGACACACTGCAGCACTCTCTGACTCTCTCTGGCACTCACCCAGACACATTGTGACACTTACCTAGGCACACTGTGACATTCGCTGACTCTCTCTGACACTCACCTAGACACACTGTGACATTCGCTGACTCTCTCTGACACTCACCTAGACACACTGTGATACTCCCTGACTCTCTGACACTCACCTAGACACACTGTTACAATCGCTGACACTCACCTAGACACACTGTTACACTCACTGACTCTCTGGCACTCACCTAGACACACTGTTGCACTCGCTGATTCTCTCTGACACTCACCTAGACACACTGTTACACTCGCTGAATCTCTCTGACACTCACCTAGACACACTGTTACACTCACTGACTCTCTGGCACTCACCTAGACACACTGTTACACTCGCTGACTCTCTCTGACACTCACCTAGACACACTGTTACACTCGCTGACTCTCTCTGACACTCACCTAGACACACTGTGACACTCACCTAGGCACACTGTGACATTCGCTGACTCTCTCTGACACTCACCTAGACACACAGTGACACTCTCTGATCCTATCTGACACTCACGTAGACACACTGTGACACTCCCTGACTCTCTGACACTCACCTAGACACACTGTTACACTCGCTGGCTCTCTCTGACACTCACCTAGACACACTGTTACACTCACTGACTCTCTGGCACTCACCTAGACACACTGTTACACTCGCTGACTCTCTCTGACACTCACCTAGACACACTGTTACACTCGCTGACTCTCTCTGACACTCACCTAGACACACTGTGACACTCACCTAGGCACACTGTGACATTCGCTGACTCTCTCTGACTCTCACCTAGACACACTGTGACATTCGCTGACTCTCTGGCACTCACCTAGACAGACTGTTACACTCACCTAGGCACACTGTGACATTCGCTAACTCTCTCTGACTCTCACCTAGACACACTGTGACACTCTCTGATCCTATCTCACACTCTCTGAAACACATTGTGACACTCTCTGACTCTCTCTGCAACGCACTGTGACAATCTCTGACTCTGAAACACACTGTGACAGTCTCTAACAGACTGTGACACTCTGACACACTTTGAGGCATACTGTGACTTGCTCTGACAGACTGTGACACACTGTGTCACTCTCTGACACTTTCTGAGACACACTGTTACACTTTCTGACTCTCTCTGACTCTCTGAGACACTCTGTGACACTCTCTGAGAAACACTATGAGTTTTTCTGTCTCGCTCTGACACTCTCTGAGAAACTGTGACACTTTCTGAAACACACTGTGAAACTCTCTAACTCTCTCGGAGCATATTGTAACACTCTCTGACTCTCTCGGGCAATTTGTGACACACTGTCACACACTCGGACCCTCTCCGAAACTCTCTGAGATAGACTGTGACACACTCTGACTCTCTCTGAGAAACACATTGACAAACTGTGACACACTGTGACTTTCTCTAATTCTCAAGGAAACTCTCTGAGATGCACTGTGACACTCCCTGACAGACTGTGACGTACTGTGAAACTCTCTGATTCTCAATGACACTGTCTGAGATACACTGTGACACTCTCTGATACTCTCTGTGGCAAAACTGTGACACTCTCAAAGACAGACTGTGACTTTCTCTGACTCTCTGAGACACACTGTGACACTCACTGAGACTCACTGAGCCTCACTGAAACTCACTTTGACACTCTCTGACAGACTGTGACACAATGACTCTCTCTGAGACTCTCTTAGACGCACTGTGATACTGTCTGACTCTCTCTGACACTCATCTAGACACACTGTTACACTCGCTGACTCTCTCTGACACGCACCTAGACACACTGTTACACTCGCTGACTCTCTCTGACACTCACCTAGACACACTGTTACACTCGCTGACACTCACCTAGACACACTGTTACACTCGCTGACTCTCTCTGACACTCACCTACACACACTGTGACATTCGCTGACTCTCTCTAACATTCACCTAGACACATTGTTACACTTGCTGACTCTCTCTGACACTCATATAGACGCACTGTGACACTCTCTGACTCTCTCTGGCACTCACCTAGACACACTGTTACACTCGCTGACTCTCTCTGACACTCACCTAGACACACTGTGACACTCGCTGACTCTCTCTGACACTCACCTAGACACACTGTTACACTCGCTGACTCTCTCTGACACTCACCTAGGCACACTGTGACATTCGCTGACTCTCTCTGACTCTCACCGAGACACACTGTGACATTCGCTGACTCTCTCTGACATTCACCTAGATGCACTGTGATACTCCGTGACTCTCTCACACTCACCTAGACACACTGTTGCACTCGCTGACTCTCTCTGACACTCACCTAGACACACTGTTACACTCGCTGACTCTCTCTGACACTCACCTAGACACACTGTGACACTCACCTAGGCACACTGTGACATTCGCTGACTCTCTCAGACACTCACCTAGACACACTGTGACACTCTCTGATCCTATCTGACACTCACCTAGACACACTGTGACACCCCCTGACTCTCTGACACTCACCTAGACACACTGTTACACTCACTGACTCTCTGACACTCACGTAGACACACTGTGACACTCCCTGACTCTCTGACACTCACCTAGACACACTGTTACACTCGCTGACTCTCTCTGACACTCACCTAGACACACTGTTACACTCGCTGACTCTCTCTGACACTCACCTAGACACACTGTGACACTCTCCGATCCTATCTGACACTCTCTGGAACACAGTACGACTCACTTTGACACTCTCTGATTCTCTCTGACAAACTCTGCAATCCACTGTAACCTTTTCTGATGGACTGTGACACTGTGTGACTCTCTCCGAGGCACACTGTGACACTCTCTGACCCTCTCAGAGACAGACTCTGACCCTTTCTGACCGAATGTGACACTCTCCGAGTGACTGTGACACTCTCTGTGACACACTGTGATACTCTCTGACACACTGTTAAACTCCCTGACCCTCTCTGACAAACTCTGAAACACACTGTGACCCTCTGACAGAATGTGACACTCTGACCCTGTCTGACACTCTCTGAGACACACTGTGACACTCTCTGAATCTTTTTGACACTCCCTGAGACACACTGTGACACTCGCAGACAGACTGTGACACTCTCTGACACACGGAGACATTCTCTGAGAAATGGCGACACTCTCTGAGACACACTGTGACACACTCAGACTGACTGTGACACTCTGACACATGGTGACATTCTCTGATAAACACTGTGACAGATTCTGACGCTCTGTGACGCTCTCTTAGACGCAGTGTGACATTCCCTGACCCTCTCTGACACACTCTAGGACACGGTGTGACACTCTCTGACCGACTCTGACACTCTCTGAGACACACAGTGACAACCTCTGACCCTGTCTGAGACAGACTGTGAATCTCTCTCACTCTCTCTGACACTCTCTGAGGCACAGCACGAGACACAGTGACACTGACAGATTGTGATAAACTGTGACACTTATTGACTTTCTCTGGCACTCTCTTAGACACACAGTGACACTCTCTGACTCATTCTGACCCACTCTGAGACACACTGTGACACTCTCTGACAGACTGTGACCTTCTCTGAGACAAAGGCTGACCCTCATGGACACTCTCTGAGACACAGTACGACTCACTGTGATAATCTCCGGACTCTCTCTAACAGACTCTAAAAGCACTGTAACCTTCTCTGACAGACTGTGACACACTGTGACACTCTCTGAAACACACTGTGACACTCTCTGACTATGTCTGACATACTCTGAGAAACACTGTGACACTCTCTGACTCTCAATGACTCTCTGAGACACACTGTGACACTCACTGACACCCACTATGACACTCTCTTACACACTATGACACATGGTGTCATTCTGTGACACACTCTGAGACACACTGTGACACTCTCTGACTGACTGTGACACTCTCTCACACATGGTGACATTCTCTGAGACACTGTGACACTCTCTGAGACACACTGTGGCACTCTCTGACACACTTTGACACTCTCTGACCGACTGTGATAGACTGTGACATTTTCTGTGACACACTGCGATTCAGTATGACATTCTCTGACAGATTATGAAACTCTGTGACATTCTCTGACTCTCTCTGAGGCACATTGTGACACTCTCTGATAGACTGTGACACACTCCTAGGCACACTGTGACACTCTCTGACTATCTCTGACACTCTGAGACATACTCTGACACTCTGTGACCCTCTCTGACCCTCTCTGAGACACTCTGTAACACTCTCTGAATCGCTCTAACACTCACTGAGAGACACTATGACAATCTCGGACACTCTCTGAGACACACTGTGACACTTTCAAACTCACTCTGACCGTCTCTGAGACACAGTTTTTAAACTCTTAGAGAAACACTATGACACTCTCTGAGACACACTGTGACACCCTCTTACTCTCTCTGATACTCGCTGAAATACACTGTAACACTCTCTGACACTCTCTGAGAAACACTATGAGATTCTCTGACTCTCTCTGACACTCTCTGAGAAACTGTGACACTTTCTGACACACACTGTGAAACTCTCTAACTCTCTCTGAGCATTTTATAACACTCTCTGACTCTCTCGGGCAATTTGTGACACACTGTCACACACTTGGACCCTCTCAGAAACTCTCTGAGACAGACTGTGACACGCTCTGACTCTCTCTGAGACACACACTGACAGACTGTGACACACTGTGACTTTCTCTAATTCTCAAGAAACTCTCTGAGATGCACTGTGACACTTCCTGACAGACTGTGACATACTGTGAAACTCTCTGATTCTCAATGACACTCTCTGAGATACACTGTGACACTCTCTGACACTCTCTGTGGCAAAACTGTGACACTCTCAAAGACAGACTGTGACTCTCTCTGACTCTCTGAGACACACTGTGACACTCACTGAGATTCACTGAGACTCACTGTGACACTCTCTGACAGACAATGACATGATGATCTCTCTGAGACTCTATTAGACGCACTGTGACACTCTCTGACTCTCCCTGACACTCATGTAGACACACTGTTACACTCGCTGACTCTCTCTGACACTCACCTAGACACACTGTTACACTCGCTGACTCTCTCTGACACTCACCTAGACACACTGTTACACTCGCTGTCTCTCTCTGACACTCACCTAGACACATATTTACACTCGCTGACTCTCTCAGACATTCACCTAGACACACTGTGACACTCGCTGACTCTCTCTGACACTCACCTAGACGCACTGTAACACTCTCTGACTCTCTCTTTCGCTCGCCTACACACACTGTTGCACTCGCTGGCTCTCTCTGACACTCACCTGGATACACTGTTACACTCACTGACTCTCTGGCACTCACCTAGACACACTGTTACACTCGCTGACTCTCTCTGACACTCACCTAGACACACTGTTACACTCGCTGACTCTCTGACACTGACCTGACACACTGCAACACTCTCTGACTCTCTCTGGCACTCACCTGGACACAGTGTGACACTCCCTGACTCTCTGACACTCACCTAGACACACTGTTACACTCGCTGACACTCACCTCGACACACTGTTACACTCGCTGACTCTCTCTGACACTCACCTACACACATTGTTACACTCGCTGACTCTCTCTGACATTCACCTAGACACATTGTTACACTCGCTGACTCTCTCTGGCACTCACCTAGACACACTGTTACACTCGCTGACTCTCTCTGACACTCACCTAGACACACTGTGACACTCACCTAGGCTCACTGTGACATTCGCTGACTCTCTCTGACACTCACCTAGACACACTGTGACACTCTCTGATCCTATCTGACACTCACCGAGACACTCTGTGACACTCCCTGACTCTCTGACACTCACCTAGACACACTGTTACACTGGCTGGCTCTCTCTGACACTCACCTAGACACACTGTTACACTCACTGACTCTCTGGCACTCACCTAGACGCACTGTTACACTCGCTGACTCTCTCTGACACTCACCTTGACACACTGTGACACTCACCTAGGCACACTGTGACATTCGCTGACTCTCTCTGACTCTCACCTAGACACACTGTGACATTCGCTGACTCTCTCTGACACTCACCTGGACACACTGTGACATTCTCTGATCCTATCTCACACTCTCTGAAACACATTGTGACACTCTCTGACTCTCTCTGCAACACACTGTGACACTCTCTGACTCTGAAACACACTGTGACACTCTCTAACAGACTGTGACACTCTGACACACTTTGAGGCATACTGTGACTTGCTCTGACAGACTGTGACACACTGTGTCACTCTCTGACACTTTCTGAGACACACTGTTACACTTTCTGACTCTCTCCGGCTCTCTGAGACACTCTGTGACACTCTCTGAGAAACACTATGAGATTTTCTGACTCTCTCTGACACTCTCTGAGAAACTGAGACACTTTCTGAAACACACTGTGAAACTCTCTAACTCTCTCGGAGCATATTGTAACACACTCTGACTCTCTCGGGCAATTTGTGACACACTGTCACACACTCAGACCCTCTCCGAAACTCTCTGAGATAGACTGTGGCACACTCTGACTCTCTCTGAGAAACACATTGACAAACTGTGACACACTGTGACTTTCTCTAATTCTCAAGGAAACTCTCTGAGATGCACTGTGACACTTCCTGACAGACAGTGACATACTGTGAAACTCTCTGATTCTCAATGACACTCTCTGAGATACACTGTGACACTCTCTGACACTCTCTGTGGCAAAACTGTGACACTCTCAAAGATAGACTGTGACTCTCTCTGACTCTCGGAGACACACTGTGACACTCACTGAGACTCACTGTGACACTCTCTGACAGACAATGACATGATGATCTCTCTGAGACTCTATTAGACGCACTGTGACACTCTCTGACTCTCTCTGACACTCATCTAGACACACTGTTACACTCGCTGACTCTCTCTGACACTCACCTAGACACACTGTTACACTCGCTGTCTCTCTCTGACACTCACCTAGACACACTGATACACTCGCTGTCTCTCTCTGACACTCACCTAGACACATTTTTACACTCGCTGACGCTCTCAGACATTCACCTAGACACACTGTTACACTTTCTGACTCTTTCCGACTCTCTGAGACACTCTGTGACACTCTCTGAGAAACACTATGAGAATTTCTGACTCTCTCTGACACTCTCTGAGAAACTGTGACACTTTCTGAAACACACCGTGAAACTCTCTAACTCTCTCGGAGCATATTGTAACACTCTCTGACTCTCTCGGGCAATTTGTGACACACTGTCACACACTCGGACCCTCTCCGAAACTCTCTGAGATAGACTGTGACACACTCTGACTCTCTCTGAGAAACACATTGACAAACTGTGACACACTGTGACTTTCTCTAATTCTCAAGGAAACTCTCTGAGATGCACTGTGACACTCCCTGACCGACTGTGACATACTGTGAAACTCTCTGATTCTCAATGACACTCTCTGAGACACACTGTGACACTCACTGAGACTCACTGAGACTCACTGTGACACACTCTGACAGACTGTGACACAATGACTCTCTCTGAGACTCTCTTAGACGCACTGTGATACTGTCTGACTCTCTCTGACAACCATCTAGACACACTGTTACACTCGCTGACTCTCTCTGACACTCACCTAGACACACTGTAACACTCTCTGACTCTCTCTGGCACTCACCTAGACACACTGTTACACTCCCTGACTCTCTCACACTCACCTAGACACAATGTTACACTCGCTGTCTCTCTCTGACACTCACCTAGACACACTGTTACACTCGCTGACTCTCTCTGACTCTCACCTACACACATTGTTACACTCGCCTACTCTCTCAGACATTCACCTAGACACACTGTGACACTCGCTGACTCTCTCTGACACTCACCTAGACACACTGTGACACTCGCTGACTCTCTCTGACACTCACCTAGACGCACTGTGACATTCGCTGACTCTCTCTGGCACTCACCTAGACACACTGTTAAACTCACTGACTCTCTGGCACTCACCTAGACACACTGTTCCACTCGCTGACTCTCTCTGACACTCACCTAGACACACTGTTAAACTCGCTGACTCTCTCTGGCACTCACCTAGACACACTGCTCCACTCGCTGACTCTCTCTGACACTCACCTAGACACACTGTTACACTCGCTGACTCTCTCTGACATTCAACCTAGACACACTGTAACACTCGCTAACTCTCTGTGACACTCACCTAGACGGACTGTGACACTCTCTGATTCTCTCAGACATTCACCTAGACACACTGTTACACTTTCTGACTCTTTCCGACTCTCTGAGACACTCTGTGACACTCTCTGAGAAACACTATGAGAATTTCTGACTCTCTCTGACACTCTCTGAGAAACTGTGACACTTTCTGAAACACACCGTGAAACTCTCTAACTCTCTCGGAGCATATTGTAACACTCTCTGACTCTCTCGGGCAATTTGTGACACACTGTCACACACTCGGACCCTCTCCGAAACTCTCTGAGATAGACTGTGACACACTCTGACTCTCTCTGAGAAACACATTGACAAACTGTGACACACTGTGACTTTCTCTAATTCTCAAGGAAACTCTCTGAGATGCACTGTGACACTCCCTGACCGACTGTGACATACTGTGAAACTCTCTGATTCTCAATGACACTCTCTGAGACACACTGTGACACTCACTGAGACTCACTGAGACTCACTGTGACACACTCTGACAGACTGTGACACAATGACTCTCTCTGAGACTCTCTTAGACGCACTGTGATACTGTCTGACTCTCTCTGACAACCATCTAGACACACTGTTACACTCGCTGACTCTCTCTGACACTCACCTAGACACACTGTTACACTCGCTGACTCTCTCTGACACTCACTTAGACACACTGTAACACTCTCTGACTCTCTCTGGCACTCACCTAGACACACTGTTACACTCCCTGACTCTCTCACACTCACCTAGACACAATGTTACACTCGCTGTCTCTCTCTGACACTCACCTAGACACACTGTTACACTCGCTGACTCTCTCTGACTCTCACCTACACACATTGTTACACTCGCCTACTCTCTCAGACATTCACCTAGACACACTGTGACACTCGCTGACTCTCTCTGACACTCACCTAGACACACTGTGACACTCGCTGACTCTCTCTGACACTCACCTAGACGCACTGTGACACTCGCTGACTCTCTCTGGCACTCACCTAGACACACTGTTAAACTCACTGACTCTCTGGCACTCACCTAGACACACTGTTCCACTCGCTGACTCTCTCTGACACTCACCTAGACACACTGTTAAACTCGCTGACTCTCTCTGGCACTCACCTAGACACACTGCTCCACTCGCTGACTCTCTCTGACACTCACCTAGACACACTGTAACACTCGCTAACTCTCTGTGACACTCACCTAGACGGACTGTGACACTCTCTGACTCTCTCTGACACTCGCCTACACACACTGTTGCACTCGCTGGCTCTCTCTGACACTCAGCTGGATACACTGTGACACTCGCTGACTCTCTCTGACACTCACCTAGACGCACTGTGACACTCTCTGACTCTCTCTGACACTCGCCTACACACACTGTTGCACCCGCTGGCTCTCTCTGACACTCACCTAGATACACTGTTACACTCACTGACACTCTGGCACTCACCTAGACACACTGTTACACTCGCTGACTCTCTCTGACACTCACCTAGACACACTGCAACACTCTCTGACTCTCTCTGGCACTCACCTGGACACACTGTGACACTCCCTGACTCTCTGACACTCACCTAGACACACTGTTACACTCGCTGACTCTCACCTAGACACACTGTTACACTCGCTGACACTCTCTGACTCTCACCTAGACACATTGTTACACTCGCTGACTCTCTCTGACAAACACCTAGACACACTGTGACACTCACCTAGGCACACTGTGACATTCGCTGACTCTCTCTGACACTCACCTAGACACACTGTGACACTCTCTGATCCTATCTGACACTCACCTAGACACACTGTGACACGCCCTGACTCTCTGACACTCACCTAGACACACTTTTACACTCGCTGGCTCTGTCTGACACTCACCTAGACACACTGTTACACTCACTGACTCTCTGGCACTCACCTAGACAGACTGTTACACACGCTGACACTCTCTGACACTCACCTAGACACACTGTGACACTCACCTAGGCACACTGTGACATTCGCTGACTCTCTCTGACTCTCACCTAGACACACTGTGACATTCGCTGACTCTCTCTGACACTCACCTGGACACTCTGTGACACTCTCTGATCCTATCTCACACTCTCTGAAACACATTGTGACACTCTCTGACTCTCTCTGCAACACACTGTGACACTCTCTGACTCTGAAACACACTGTGACAGTCTCTAACAGACTGTGACACTGACACACTTTGAGGCATACTGTGACTTGCTCTGACAGACTGTGACACACTGTGTCACTCTCTGACACTTTCTGAGACACACTGTTACACTTTCTGACTCTCTCTGACTCTCTGAGACACTCTGTGACACTCTCTGAGAAACACTATGAGATTTTCTGACTCTCTCTGACACTCTCTGAGAAACTGTGACACTTTCTGAAACACACTGTGAAACTCTCTAACTCTTTCGGAGCATATTGTAACACTCTCTGACTCTTTTGGGCAATTTGTGACACACTGTCACACACTCGGACCCTCTCCGAAACTCTCTGAGATAGACTGTGACACACTCTGACTCTCTCTGAGAAACACATTGACAAACTGTGACACACTGTGACTTTCTCTAATTCTCAAGGAAACTCTCTGAGATGCACTGTGACACTCCCTGACCGACTGTGACATACTGTGAAACTCTCTGATTCTCAATGACACTCTCTGAGACACACTGTGACACTCACTGAGACTCACTGAGACTCACTGTGACACTCTCTGACAGACTGTGACACAATGACTCTCTCTGAGACTCTCTTAGACGCACTGTGATACTGTCTGACTCTCTCTGACAACCATCTAGACACACTGTTACACTCGCTGACTCTCTCTGACACTCACCTAGACACACTGTTACACTCGCTGACTCTCTCTGACACTCACCTAGACACACTGTAACACTCTCTGACTCTCTCTGGCACTCACCTAGACACACTGTTACACTCCCTGACTCTCTCACACTCACCTAGACACAATGTTACACTCGCTGTCTCTCTCTGACACTCACCTAGACACACTGTTACACTCGCTGACTCTCTCTGACTCTCACCTACACACATTGTTACACTCGCCTACTCTCTCAGACATTCACCTAGACACACTGTGACACTCGCTGACTCTCTCTGACACTCACCTAGACACACTGTGACACTCGCTGACTCTCTCTGACACTCACCTAGACGCACTGTGACACTCGCTGACTCTCTCTGGCACTCACCTAGACACACTGTTAAACTCACTGACTCTCTGGCACTCACCTAGACACACTGTTCCACTCGCTGACTCTCTCTGACACTCACCTAGACACACTGTTAAACTCGCTGACTCTCTCTCGCACTCACCTAGACACACTGCTCCACTCGCTGACTCTCTCTGACACTCACCTAGACACACTGTTACACTCGCTGACTCTCTCTGACATTCAACCTAGACACACTGTAACACTCGCTAACTCTCTGTGACACTCACCTAGACGGACTGTGACACTCTCTGACTCTCTCTGACACTCGCCTACACACACTGTTGCACTCGCTGGCTCTCTCTGACACTCAGCTGGATACACTGTGACACTCGCTGACTCTCTCTGACACTCACCTAGACGCACTGTGACACTCTCTGACTCTCTCTGACACTCGCCTACACACACTGTTGCACCCGCTGGCTCTCTCTGACACTCACCTAGATACACTGTTACACTCACTGACACTCTGGCACTCACCTAGACACACTGTTACACTCGCTGACTCTCTCTGACACTCACCTAGACACACTGCAACACTCTCTGACTCTCTCTGGCACTCACCTGGACACACTGTGACACTCCCTGACTCTCTGACACTCACCTAGACACACTGTTACACTCGCTGACTCTCACCTAGACACACTGTTACACTCGCTGACACTCTCTGACTCTCACCTAGACACATTGTTACACTCGCTGACTCTCTCTGACAAACACCTAGACACACTGTGACACTCACCTAGGCACACTTTGACATTCGCTGACTCTCTCTGACACTCACCTAGACACACTGTGACACTCTCTGATCCTATCTGACACTCACCTAGACACACTGTGACACGCCCTGACTCTCTGACACTCACCTAGACACACTTTTACACTCGCTGGCTCTGTCTGACACTCACCTAGACACACTGTTACACTCACTGACTCTCTGGCACTCACCTAGACAGACTGTTACACACGCTGACACTCTCTGACACTCACCTAGACACACTGTGACACTCACCTAGGCACACTGTGACATTCGCTGACTCTCTCTGACTCTCACCTAGACACACTGTGACATTCGCTGACTCTCTCTGACACTCACCTGGACACTCTGTGACACTCTCTGATCCTATCTCACACTCTCTGAAACACATTTTGACACTCTCTGACTCTCTCTGCAACACACTGTGACACTCTCTGACTCTGAAACACACTGTGACAGTCTCTAACAGACTGTGACACTGACACACTTTGAGGCATACTGTGACTTGCTCTGACAGACTGTGACACACTGTGTCACTCTCTGACACTTTCTGAGACACACTGTTACACTTTCTGACTCTCTCTGACTCTCTGAGACACTCTGTGACACTCTCTGAGAAACACTATGAGATTTTCTGACTCTCTCTGACACTCTCTGAGAAACTGTGACACTTTCTGAAACACACTGTGAAACTCTCTAACTCTCTCGGAGCATATTGTAACACTCTCTGACTCTTTTGGGCAATTTGTGACACACTGTCACACACTCGGACCCTCTCCGAAACTCTCTGAGATAGACTGTGACACACTCTGACTCTCGCTGAGAAACACATTGACAAACTGTGAAACACTGTGACTTTCTCTAATTCTCAAGGAAACTCTCTGAGATGCCATGTGACACTCCCTGACAGACTGTGACCTACTGTGAAACTCTGATTCTCAATGACACTCTCTGAGATACACTGTGACACTCTCTGATACTCTCTGTGGCAAAACTGTGACACTCTCAAAGACAGACTGTGACTTTCTCTGACTCTTAGAGACACACTGTGACACTCACTGAGACTCACTGAGACACACTGAGACTCACTGTGACACTCTCTGACAGACTGTGACACAATGACTCTCTCTGAGACTCTCTTAGACGCACTGTGATACTGTCTGACTCTATCTGACAATCATCTAGACACACTGTTACACTCGCTGACTCTCTCTGACACTCCCTAGATACACTGTTACACTCGCTGACTCTCTATGACACTCACCTAGACACACTGTAACACTCTCTGACTCTCTCTGGCACTCACCTAGACACACTGTTACACTCCCTGACTCTCTCACACTCACCGAGACACACTGTTACACTCGCTGTCTCTCTCTGACACTCACCTAGACACACTGTTGCACTCGCTGACTCTCTCTGACACTCACCTACACACATTGTTACACTCGCTGACTCTCTCAGACATTCACCTGGACCCACTGTGACACTCGCTGACTCTCTCTGACACTCACCTAGACACACTTTGACACTCGCTGACTCTCTCTGACACTCACCTAGATGCACTGTGACACTCGCTGACTCTCTCTGGCACTCACCTAGACACACTGTTACACTCACTGACTCTCTGGCACTCACCTAGACACACTGTGACACTCGCTGGCTCTCTCTGACACTCACCTAGACACACTGTTACACTCACTGACTCTCTGGCACTCACCTAGACACACTGTGACACTCGCTGGCTCTCTCTGACACTCACCTAGACACACTGTTACACTCGCTGACTCTCTCTGACACTCATCTAGACACACTGCAACACTCTCTGACTCTCTCTGGCATTCACCTAGACACACTGTGACACTCCCTGGCTCTGACACTCACCTAGACACACTGTTACACTCGCTGACACTCAACTACACACATTGTTACACTCGCTGACTTTCTCTGACATTCACCTAGACACATTGTTACAATCGCTGACTCTCTCTGACACTCATATAGACGCTCTGTGAAACTCTCTGACTCTCTCTGGCACTCACCTAGACACAATGTGACATTCGCTGACTCTCTCTGACACTCACCTGGACACACTGTGAAACTCTCTGATCCTATCTCACACTCTCTGAAACACATTGTGACACTCTCTGACTCTCTCTGCAACACACTGTGACACACTCTGACTCTGAAACACACTGTGACAGTCTCTAACAGACTGTTACACTCTGACACACTTTGAGGCATACTGTGACTTGCTCCGACAGACTGTGACACACTGTGTCACTCTCTGACACTTTCTGAGACACACTGTTACACTTTCTGACTCTCTCTGACTCTCTGAGACACTCTGTGACACTCTCTGAGAAACACTATGAGATTTTCTGACTCTCTCTGACACTCTCTGAGAAACTGTGACACTTTCTGAAACACACTGTGAAACTCTCTAACTCTCTCGGAGCATATTGTAACACTCTCTGACTCTTTTGGGCAATTTGTGACACACTGTCACACACTCGGACCCTCTCCGAAACTCTCTGAGATAGACTGTGACACACTCTGACTCTCGCTGAGAAACACATTGACAAACTGTGAAACACTGTGACTTTCTCTAATTCTCAAGGAAACTCTCTGAGATGCCATGTGACACTCCCTGACAGACTGTGACCTACTGTGAAACTCTGATTCTCAATGACACTCTCTGAGATACACTGTGACACTCTCTGATACTCTCTGTGGCAAAACTGTGACACTCTCAAAGACAGACTGTGACTTTCTCTGACTCTTAGAGACACACTGTGACACTCACTGAGACTCACTGAGACACACTGAGACTCACTGTGACACTCTCTGACAGACTGTGACACAATGACTCTCTCTGAGACTCTCTTAGACGCACTGTGATACTGTCTGACTCTATCTGACAATCATCTAGACACACTGTTACACTCGCTGACTCTCTCTGACACTCCCTAGATACACTGTTACACTCGCTGACTCTCTATGACACTCACCTAGACACACTGTAACACTCTCTGACTCTCTCTGGCACTCACCTAGACACACTGTTACACTCCCTGACTCTCTCACACTCACCGAGACACACTGTTACACTCGCTGTCTCTCTCTGACACTCACCTAGACACACTGTTGCACTCGCTGACTCTCTCTGACACTCACCTACACACATTGTTACACTCGCTGACTCTCTCAGACATTCACCTGGACCCACTGTGACACTCGCTGACTCTCTCTGACACTCACCTAGACACACTTTGACACTCGCTGACTCTCTCTGACACTCACCTAGATGCACTGTGACACTCGCTGACTCTCTCTGGCACTCACCTAGACACACTGTTACACTCACTGACTCTCTGGCACTCACCTAGACACACTGTGACACTCGCTGGCTCTCTCTGACACTCACCTAGACACACTGTTACACTCACTGACTCTCTGGCACTCACCTAGACACACTGTGACACTCGCTGGCTCTCTCTGACACTCACCTAGACACACTGTTACACTCGCTGACTCTCTCTGACACTCATCTAGACACACTGCAACACTCTCTGACTCTCTCTGGCATTCACCTAGACACACTGTGACACTCCCTGGCTCTGACACTCACCTAGACACACTGTTACACTCGCTGACACTCAACTACACACATTGTTACACTCGCTGACTTTCTCTGACATTCACCTAGACACATTGTTACAATCGCTGACTCTCTCTGACACTCATATAGACGCTCTGTGAAACTCTCTGACTCTCTCTGGCACTCACCTAGACACAATGTGACATTCGCTGACTCTCTCTGACACTCACCTGGACACACTGTGAAACTCTCTGATCCTATCTCACACTCTCTGAAACACATTGTGACACTCTCTGACTCTCTCTGCAACACACTGTGACACACTCTGACTCTGAAACACACTGTGACAGTCTCTAACAGACTGTTACACTCTGACACACTTTGAGGCATACTGTGACTTGCTCCGACAGACTGTGACACACTGTGTCACTCTCTGACACTTTCTGAGTCACACTGTTACACTTTCTGACTGTCTCCGACTCTCTGAGACACTCTGTGACACTCTCTGAGAAACACTATGAGATTTTCTGACTCTCTCTGACACTCTCTGAGAAACTGTGACACTAATCTGAAACAAACTGTGAAACTCTCTAACTCTCTCGGAGCATATTGTAACACTCTCTGACTCTCTCGGGCAATTTGTGACACACTGTCACACACTCGGACCCTCTCCGAAACTCTCTGAGATAGACTGTGACACACTCTGACTCTCGCTGAGAAACACATTGACAAACTGTGAAACACTGTGACTTTCTCTAATTCTCAAGGAAACTCTCTGAGATGCACTGTGACACTCCCTGACAGACTGTGACCGACTGTGAAACTCTCTGATTCTCAATGACACCCTCTCAGATACACTGTGACACTCTCTGATACTCTCTGTGGCAAAACTGTGACACTCTCAAAGACAGACTGTGACTTTCTCTGACTCTCTGAGACACACTGTGACACTCACTGAGACTCACTGAGACTCACTGAGACTCTCTGTGACACTCTCTGACAGACTGTGACACAACGACTCTCTCTGAGACTCTCTTAGACGCACTGTGATACTGTCTGACTCTATCTGACACTCATCTAGACACACTGTTACACTCGCTGACTCTCTCTGACACTCGCCTAGACACACTGTAACACTCTCTGACTCTCTCTGGCACTCACCTAGACATACTGTTACACTCCCTGACTCTCTCACACTCACCGAGACACACTGTTACACTCGCTGTCTCTCCCAGACAATCACCTAGACACACTGTTACACTCGCTGACTCTCTCTGACACTCACCTACACACATTGTTACACTCGCTGACTCTCTCAGACATTCACCTAGACACACTGTGACACTCGCTGACTCTCTCTGACACTCACCTAGACACACTGTGACATTCGCTGACTCTCTCTAACACTCATCTAGACACACTGTGACACTCTCTGACTCTCTCTGACACTCACCTAGACACACTGTTACACTCGCTGACTCTCTCTGACACTCATCGAGACACACTGTTACACTCGCTGACTCTCTCTAACACTCATCTAGACACACTGTGACACTCTCTGACTCTCTCTGACACTCACCTAGACACACTGTTACACTCGCTGGCTCTCTCTGACACTCACCTAGACACACTGTTACACTCGCTGACTCTCTGTGACACTCACCTAGACACACTGTTACACTCGCTGATACTCACCTAGACACACTGTTACACTCGCTGACACTCACCTAGACACACTGTTACACTCGCTGAATGTCTCTGACACTCACCTACACACATTGTTACACTCTCTGACTCTCTCTGACACTCATATAGACGCACTGTGACACACTCTGACTCTCTCTGGCACTCACCTAGACACGCTGTTACACTCGCTGACTCTCTCTGACACACACCTAGACACACTGTTACACTCGCTGACTCTCTCTGACATTCAACCTAGACACAATGTAACACTCGCTAACTCTCTCTGACACTCACCTACACACACTGTTGCACTCGCTGGCTCTCTGGCACTCACCTAGACACACTGTGACACTCGCTGGCTCTCTCTGACACTCATCTAGACACACTGCAACACTCTCTGACTCTCTCTGGCATTCACCTAGACACACTGTGACACTCCCTGACTCTCTGACACTCACCTAGACACACTGTTACACTCGCTGACACTCACCTAGACACACTTTTACACTCGCTGAATGTCTCTGACACTCACCTACACACATTGCTACACTCGCTGACTCTCTCTGACATTCACCTAGACACATTGTCACACTCGCTGACTCTCTCTGTCACTCATATAGACGCACTGTGACACTCTCTGACTCTCTCTGGCACTCACCTAGACACACTGTTACACTCGCTGACTCTCTCTGACACTCATCGAGACACACTGTTACACTCGCTGACTCTCTCTAACACTCATCTAGACACACTGTGACACTCTCTGACTCTCTCTGACACTCACCTAGACACACTGTTACACTCGCTGGCTCTCTCCGACACTCACCTAGACACACTGTTACACTCGCTGACTCTCTGTGACACTCACCTAGACACACTGTTACACTCGCTGATACTCACCTAGACACACTGTTACACTCGCTGACACTCACCTAGACACACTGTTACACTCGCTGAATGTCTCTGACACTCACCTACACACATTGTTACACTCTCTGACTCTCTCTGACACTCATATAGACGCACTGTGACACACTCTGACTCTCTCTGGCACTCACCTAGACACGCTGTTACACTCGCTGACTCTCTCTGACACACACCTAGAAACACTGTTACACTCGCTGACTCTCTCTGACATTCAACCTAGACACAATGTAACACTCGCTAACTCTCTCTGACACTCACCTAGACGCACTGTGACACTCTCTGACTCTCTCTGACACTCGCCTACACACACTGTTGCACTCGCTGGCTCTCTCTGACACTCACCTAGATACACTGTTACACTCACTGACTCTCTGGCACTCACCTAGACACACTGTTACACTCGCTGACTCTCTCTGACTCTCACCTAGACACACTGCAACACTCTCTGACTCTCTCTGGCACTCACCTGGACACACCGTGACACTCCCTGACTCTCTGACACTCACCTAGACACACTGTTACACTCGCTGACACTCACCTTGACACACTGTTACACTCGCTGACTCTCTCTGACACTCACCTACACACATTGTTACACTCGCTGACTCTCTCTGACATTCACCTAGACACATTGTTACACTCGCTGACTCTCTCTGACACTCATATAGACGCACTGTGACACTCTTTGACTCTCTCTGGCACTCACCTAGACACAGTGTTACACTCGCTGACTCTCTCTGACACTCACCTAGACACACTGTTACACTCGCTGACACTCTCTGACACTCACCTAGAGACAATGTGACACTCACCTAGGCACACTGTGACATTCGCTGACTCTCTCTGACACTCACCTAGACACACTGTGACACTCTCTGATCCTATCTGACACTCACCTAGACACACTGTGACACTCCCTGACTCTCTGACACTCACCTAGACACACTGTTACACTCGCTGGCTCTCTCTGACACTCACCTAGACACACTGTTACACTCACTGATTCTCTGACACTCACCTGGTCACACTGTGACACTCTCTGATCCTATCTCACACTCTCTGAAACACACTGTGACACTCTCTGACTCTCTCTGCAACACACTGTGACACTCTCTGACTCTGAAACACACTGTGACAGTCTCTAACAGACTGTGACACTCTGACACACTTTGAGGCATACTGTGACTTGCTCTGACAGACTGTGACACACTGTGTCACTCTCTGACACTTTCTGAGACACACTGTTACACTTTCTGACTCTCTCTGATTCTCTGAGACACTCTGTGAAACTCTCTGAGAAACACTATGAGATTTTCTGACTCTCTCTGACACTCTCTGAGAAACTGTGACACTTTCTGAAACACACTGTGAAACTCTCTAACTCTCTCAGAGCATATTGTAACACTCTCTTACTCTCTCGGGCAATTTGTGACACACTGTCACACACTCGGACCCTCTCCGAAACTCTCTGAGATAGACTGTGACACACTCTGACTCTGGCTGAGAAACACATTGACAAACTGTGAAACACTGTGACTTTCTCTAATTCTCAAGGAAACTCTCTGAGATGCACTGTGACACTCCCTGACAGACTGTGACCTACTGTGAAACTCTCTGATTCTCAATGACACTCTCTGAGATACACTGTGACACTCTCTGATACTCTCTGTGGTAAAACTGTGACACTCTCAAAGACAGACTGTGACTTTCTCTGACTCTCTGAGACACACTGTGACACTCACTGAGACTCACTGAGACTCACTGTGACACTCTCTGACAGACTGTGACACAATGACTCTCTCTGAGACTCTCTTAGACGCACTGTGATACTGTCTGACTCTATCTGACACTCACCGAGACACACTGTTACAATCGCTGACTCTCTCTGACACTCATCTAGACACACTGCAACACTCTCTGACTCTCTCTGGCATTCACCTAGACACACTGTGACACTCCCTGACTCTCTGACACTCACCTAGACACACTGTTACACTCGCTGACACTCACATGGACACACTTTTACACTCGCTGAATGTCTCTGACACTCATCTACACACATTGTTACACTCGCTGACTCTCTCTGACATTCACCTAGACACATTGTCACACTCGCTGACTCTCTCTGTCACTCATATAGACGCACTGTGACACTCTCTGACTCTCTCTGGCACTCACCTAGACACACTGTTACACTCGCTGACTCTCTCTGACACTCATCGAGACACACTGTTACACTCGCTGACTCTCTCTAACACTCATCTAGACACACTGTGACACTCTCTGACTCTCTCTGACACTCACCTAGACACACTGTAACACTCGCTGGCTCTCTCTGACACTCACCTAGACACACTGTTACACTCGCTGACTCTCTGTGACACTCACCTAGACACACTGTTACACTCGCTGATACTCACCTAGACACACTGTTACACTCGCTGACACTCACCTAGACACACTGTTACACTCGCTGAATGTCTCTGACACTCACCTACACACATTGTTACACTCTCTGACTCTCTCTGACACTCATATAGACGCACTGTGACACACTCTGACTCTCACCTAGACACGCTGTTACACTCGCTGACTCTCTCTGACACACACCTAGACACACTGTTACACTCGCTGACTCTCTCTGACATTCAACCTAGACACAATGTAACACTCGCTAACTCTCTCTGACACTCACCTAGACGCACTGTGACACTCTCTGACTCTCTCTGACACTCGCCTACACACACTGTTGCACTCGCTGGCTCTCTCTGACACTCACCTAGATACACTGTTACACTCACTGACTCTCTGGCACTCACCTAGACACACTGTTACACTCGCTGACTCTCTCTGACACTCACCTAGACACACTGCAACACTCTCTGACTCTCTCTGGCACTCTCCTGGACACACCGTAACACTCCCTGACTCTCTGACACTCACCTAGACACACTGTTACACTCGCTGACACTCACCTAGACACACTGTTACACTCGCTGACTCTCTGGCACTCACCTAGACACACTGTGACACTCACCTAGGCACACTGTGACATTCGCTGGCTCTCTCTGACACTCACCTGGTCACACTTTGACACTCTCTGATCCTATCTCACACTCTCTGAAACACACTGTGACACTCTCTGACTCTATCTGCAACACACTGTGACACTCTCTGACTCTGAAACACACTGTGACAGTCTCTAACAGACTGTGACACTCTGACACACTTTGAGGCATACTGTGACTTGCTCTGACAGACTGTGACACACTGTGTCACTCTCTGACACTTTCTGAGACACACTGTTACACTTTCTGACTCTCTCTGATTCTCTGAGACACTCTGTGAAACTCTCTGAGAAACACTATGAGATTTTCTGACTCTCTCTGACACTCTCTGAGAAACTGTGACACTTTCTGAAACACACTGTGAAACTCTCTAACTCTCTCGGAGCATATTGTAACACTCTCTGACTCTTTTGGGCAATTTGTGACACACTGTCACACACTCGGACCCTCTCCGAAACTCTCTGAGATAGACTGTGACACACTCTGACTCTCGCTGAGAAACACATTGACAAACTGTGAAACACTGTGACTTTCTCTAATTCTCAAGGAAACTCTCTGAGATGCACTGTGACACTCCCTGACAGACTGTAACCTACTGTGAAACTCTCTGATTCTCAATGACACTCTCTGAGATACACTGTGACACTCTCTGATACTCTCTGTGGCAAAACTGTGACACTCTCAAAGACAGACTGTGACTTTCTCTGACTCTCTGAGACACACTGTGACACTCACTGAGACTCACTGAGACACACTGTGACACTCTCTGACAGACTGTGACACAATGACTCTCTCTGAGACTCTCTTAGACGCACTGTGATACTGTCTGACTCTATCTGACACTCATCTAGACACACTGTTACACTCGCTGACTCTCTCTGACACTCACCTAGACACACTGTAACACTCTCTGACTCTCTCTGGCACTCACCTAGACACACTGTTACCCTCCCTGACTCTCTCACACTCACCGAGACACACTGTTACACTCACTGTCTCTCTCTGACACTCACCTAGACACACTGTTACACTCGCTGACTCTCTCTGACACTCACCTACACACATTGTTACACTCGCTGACTCTCTGTGACACTCACCTAGACACACTGTTACACTCGCTGACACTCACCTAGACACACTGTTACACTCCCTGTCTCTCTCACACTCACCGAGACACACTGTAACACTCTCTGACTCTCTCTGGCACTCACCTAGACACACTGTTACACTCCCTGACTCTCTCACACTCACCGAGACACACTGTTACACTCACTGTCTCTCTCTGACACTCACCTAGACACACTGTGACACGCTCTGACTCTCTCGGACACTCACCTAGACACACTGTTACACTCGCTGGCTCTCTCTGACACTCACCTAGACACACTGTTCTAGTCGCTGACTCTCTCTGACACTCATCTAGACACACTGCAACACTCTCTGACTCTCTCTGGCATTCACCTAGACACAGTGTGACACTCCCTGAACCTCTGACACTCACCTAGACACACTGTTACACTCGCTGACACTCACCTAGACACACTGTTACACTCGCTGAATGTCTCTGACACTCACCTACACACATTGTTACACTCGCTGACTCTCTCTGACATTCACCTAGACACATTGTTACACTCGCTGACTCTCTCTGACACTCATCGAGACACCCTGTTACACTCACTGACTCTCTGGCACTCACCTAGACACACTTTTACACTCGCTGTCTCTCTCTGACACTCACCTCGACACAATGTTACACTCGCTGACTCTCTCTGACACTCATCTAGACACACTGCAACACTCTCTGACTCTCTCTGGCATTCACCTAGACACAGTGTGACCCTCCCTGAACCTCTGACACTCACCTAGACACACTGTTACACTCGCTGACACTCACCTAGACACACTGTTACACTCGCTGAATGTCTCTGACACTCACCTACACACATTGTTACACTCGCTGACTCTCTCTGACATTCACCTAGACACATTGTTACACTCGCTGACTCTCTCCGACACTCATATAGACACACTGTGACACTCTCTGACTCTCTCTGGCACTCACCTAGACACACTGTTACACTCGCTGACTCTCTCTGACACTCATCGAGACACCCTGTTACACTCGCTGACTCTCTCTGACACTCATCTAGACACACTGTTACACTCGCTGACTCTCTCTGACATTCACCTAGACGCACTGTAACACTCGCTAACTCTCTCTGACACTCACCTAGACGCACTGTGACACTCTCTGACTCTCTCTGGCACTCACCTAGACACACTGTTACACTCGCTGACTCTCTCTGACCCTCACCTACACACATTGTTACACTCGCTGACTCTCTCTGACATTCACCTAGACACATTGTTACACTCGCTGACTCTCTCTGACACTCATATAGACGCACTGTGACACTCTCTGACTCTCTCTGGCACTCACCTAGACTCACTGTTACACTCGCTGACTCTCTCTGACACTCACCTAGACACATTGTTACACTCGCTGACTCTCTCTGACACTCACCTAGACACACTGTGACACTCACCTAGGCACACTGTGACATTCGCTGACTCTCTCTGACACTCACCTAGACACACTGTGACACTCTCTGATCCTATCTGACACTCACCTAGACACACTGTGACACTCCCTGACTCTCTGACACTCACCTAGACACACTGTTACACTGGCTGGCTCTCTCTGACACTCACCTAGACACACTGTTACACTCACTGACTCTCTGACACTCCCCTAGACACACTGTTACACTCGCTGACTCTCTCTGACACTCACCTAGACACACTGTTACACTCGCTGACTCTCTCTGACACTCACCTAGACACACTGTGACACTCACCTAGGCACGCTGTGACATTCGCTGACTCTCTCTGACACTCACCTCGACACACTGTTACACTGGCTGGCTCTCTCTGACACTCACCTAGACACACTGTTACACTCACTGACTCTCTTGTACTCACCTAGACACACTGTTACACTCGCTGACTCTCTCTGACACTCACCTAGATACACTGTTACACTCGCTGACTCTCTCTGACTCTCACCTATACATACTGTGACATTCGCTGACTCTCTCTGACACTCACCTAGACACACTGTGACACTCTCTGATCCTATCTGACACTCTCTGAAACACATTGTGACACTCTCTGACTCTCTCTGCAACACACTGAGACACTCTCTGACTCTGAAACACACTGTGACACTCTCTAACAGACTGTGACACTCTGACACACTTTGAGGCATACTTTGACTTGCTCTGACAGACTGTGACACACTGTGTCACTCTCCGACACTTTCTGAGACACACTGTTACACTTTCTGACTCTCTCTGACTCTCTGAGACACTCTGTGACACTCTCTGAGACACACAGTGACACTCTCTGACCCTCTCTGAGACCGACTGTGTGTGTCTCTCTCTCTCACTCTCTCTGACACTCTCTGTGGCACAGCACGACACATTGTGACACTCTCTGACTTTCTCTGACACTCTCTTAGGTACACTGTGATACTCTCTGACTCTCTCTGACCCTCTCTGACACACGCTGTGACTCTTTCTGAGTCATTCTGTGACTCTCTGAAATTCACTATGACACTCTCTCACAGACTGTGACTGAGACAAATGCTGACCCTCTCGGACACTCTCTGAGACACAGTACGACTCACTTTGACACTCTCTGATTCTCTCTGACTAACTCTGCAATCCACTGTAACCTTTTCTGATGGACTGTGACACTGTGTGACTCTCTCCGAGGCACACTGTGACACTCTCTGACCCTCTCAGAGACCGACTCTGACCCTTTCTGACCGAATGTGACACTCTCCGAGGGACGGTGACACTCTCTGTGACACACTGTGATACTCTCTGACACACTGTTACACTCCCTGACCCTCTCTGACAAACTCTGAAACACACTGTGACCCTCTGACAGAATGTGACACTCTGACCCTGTCTGACACTCTCTGAGACACACTGTGACACTCTCTGAATCTTTTTGACACTCTCTGAAACATACTGTGACACTCTCTGACACACTGTGACACTCTCTAAATGACTCTAATAGACTGTGACATTTTCTGTGACACACTATGACACTCTCTGACAGACTGTGACACTTTCAGTATCTCTCTGACTCCCTGAGACACACTGTGACACACGCAGACAGACTGTGACACTCTCTGACACACGGAGACATTCTCTGAGAAATGGCGACACTCTCTGAGACACACTGTGACACACTCAGACTGACTGTGACACTCTCTGACACATGGTGACATTCTCTGATAAACACTGTGACACATTCTGACGCTCTGTGACGCTCTCTTAGACGCAGTGTGACATTCCCTGACCCTCTCTAACACACTCTAAGACACGGTGTGACACTCTCTGACCGACTCTGACACTCTCTGAGACACACAGTGACAACCTCTGACCCTGTCTGAGACAGACTATGAATCTCTCTCACTCTCTCTGACACTCTATGAGGCGCAGCTCGATACACTGTGACACTCTGACAGATTGTGATAAACTGTGACACTTCCTGACTTTCTCTGGCACTCTCTTAGACACAATGTGACACCCTCTGACTCATTCTGACCCACTCTGAGACACACTGTGACACTCTCTGACAGACTGTGACCCTCTCTGAGACAAATGCTGACCCTCTCGGACACTCTCTGAGACACAGTACGACTCACTTTGACACTCTCTGATTCTCTCTGACTAACTCTGCAATCCACTGTAACCTTTTCTGATGGACTGTGACACTGTGTGACTCTCTCCGAGGCACACTGTGACACGCACTGACCCTCTCAGAGACAGACTCTGACCCTTTCTGACCGAATGTGACACTCTCCGAGGGACGGTGACACTCTCTGTGACACACTGTGATACTCTCTGACACACTGTTACACTCCCTGACCCTCTCTGACAAACTCTGAAACACACTGTGACCCTCTGACAGAATGTGACACTCTGACCCTGTCTGACACTCTCTGTGACACACTGTGACACTCTCTGAATCTTTATGACACTCTCTGAAACATACTGTGACACTCTCTGACACACTGTGACACTCTCTAAATGACTCTAATAGACTGTGACATTTTCTGTGACACACTATGACACTCTCTGACAGACTGTGACACTTTCAGTATCTCTCTGACTCCCTGAGACACACTGTGACACACGCAGACAGACTGTGACACTCTCTGACACACGGAGACATTCTCTGAGAAATGGCGACACTCTCTGAGACACACTGTGACACACTCAGACTGACTGTGACACTCTCTGACACATGGTGACATTCTCTGATAAACACTGTGACACATACTGACGCTCTGTGACGCTCTCTTAGACGCAGTGTGACATTCCCTGACCCTCTCCGACACACTCCAAGACACGCTGTGACACTCTCTGACCGGCTCTGACACTTTCTGAGACACACTTTGACAACCTCTGACCCTGTCTGAGACAGACTGTGAATCTCTCTTACTCTCTCTGACACTCTCTGAGGCACAGCACGATACACTGTGACACTCTGACAGATTGTGATAAACTGTGACACTTACTGACTTTCTCTGGCACTCTCTTAGACACACTGTGACACTCTCTGACTCATTCTGACCCACTCTGAGACACACTGTGACACTCTCTGACAGACTGTGACCTTCTCTGAGACAAAGGCTGACCCTCTCGGACACTCTCTGAGACACAGTACGACTCACTGTGACAATCTCCGAACTCTCTCTAACACACTCTAAAAAGCACTGTAACATTCTCTGACAGACTGTGACACACTGTGACACTCTCTGAAACACACTGTGACGCTCTCTGACTATCTCTGACACACTCTGAGACACACTGTGACACTCTCTGACTCTGAATGACTCTCTGAGACACACTATGACACTCACTGACACCCACTATGACACTCTCTGACACACTATGACACATGGTGTCATTCTCTGACACTCTCCGAGACACACTGTGACACTCTCTGACTGACTGTGACACTCTCTCACACATGGTGACATTCTCTGAGACACTGTGACACTCTCTGAGACACACTGTGACACTCTCTGACACACTTTGACACTCTCTGACCGACTGTGATAGACTGTGACATTTTCTGTGACACACTGCGACACAGTATGACATTCTCTGACAGATTATGAAACTCTGTGACATTCTCTGACTCTCTCTGAGGCACACTGTGACACTCTCTGATAGACTGTGACACACTCCTAGGCACACGGTGACACTCTCTGACTATCTCTGACACTCTGAGACATACTCTGACACTCTGTGACCCTCTCTGACCCTCCCTGAGACACTCTGTAACACTCTCTGAATCGCTCTAACACTCACTGGGACACACTATGAAAATCTCGGACACTCTCTGAGACACACTATGACACTTTCACACTCTCTCTGACCCTCTCTGTGGCAAAATATGACACTCTTTGACTCACTCTGACCCTCTCTGAGACACAGTGTAAAATTCTTAGAGAAACACTATGACACTCTCTGAGACACACTGTGACACCCTCTTACTCTCTCTGATACTCGCTGAAACACACTGTAACACTCTCTGACACTCTCTGAGAAACACTATGAGATTCTCTGACTCTCTCTGACACTCTCTGAGAAACTGTGACACTTTCTGAAACACACTGTGAAACTCTCTAACTCTCTCGGAGCATATTGTAACACTCTCTGACTCTCTCGGGCAATTTTTGACACACTGTCACACACTCGGACCCTCTCAGAAACTCTCTGAGACAGACTGTGACACACTCTGACTCTTTCTGAGACACACACTGACAGACTGTGACACACTGTGACTTTCTCTAATTCTCAAGGACACTCTCTGAGATGCACTGTGACACTCCCTGACAGACTGTGACATACTGTGAAACTCTCTGATTCTCAATGACACTCTCTGAGATACACTGTGACACTCTCTGACAGACTGTGACACACTGTGACACTCTCTGATTCTCTCTGACTCGCTCTGAGACGCACTGTGGCACTCTCTGACTGACTCTGAGACACACTGTGACTCACTCCGACACTCTGTGACATACTCTGAGACAGTGTGACACTCTCTGAAACTCACTGAGATAGACTGTGACACTCTTTGACTCCCTCTGAGGCATATTACGTTGCACTGTGATGCTCTCTGACTCTCTCTGACACTATCTGAAACACACCGTAACAATTCCTGACAGACTGTGACACACTGTGTCAATCTCTGTCTCTCTCTGTGGCACACTATGATACCCTCTGACAGACTGTGACAAACTGTGACATTCTCTGACTTTCTCTGACACTCTCTTAGACACACTGTGACACTCTCTGACCCTTTCTGTCACTCTCTGAGACACACTATAACACTCTCTCACAGACGGTGAACCTCTCGGAGACAAATGCTGACTGTCTCTGAAAATCTTTGAGACACAGTGTGACACACTGTGACAATGTCTGACTCTCTCTGACCCACTCGGAAATACACTGTAACCTTCTCTTACAGATTGTGACACACGGAGACACTCTCTAAGACACACTGTGACACTTTCTGACTCATTCTGTCACTCTCTGTGACACACTCTGACCCTCTCTCGACAGATTGTAACACTCTCTCACAGACTGTGACATTCTCTGAGACAAATGCTGACCCTGTCTGACACTCTCTAGGACACAGTATGACTCACTGTGACACTCTCAGACTCTCTCTGACACTCATGGAAATACACTATAACCGTCTCTGACACACTGTGATACTTTCTGACTCTCACTGACTCTCTCTGACTCTCTGAGACACTCTGTCACACTCTCTGAGAATCAGTGTTACACTCTCTGACTCGTTCTGACACTCTCTGAGATACACTATGACACTGTCTGACCGACTATGAGACATTGTGACATTCTCTGACTTTCTCTAACACCCTCTGAGGAACACTGTCACATTCTCTGACAGACTGTGACACCCTCTGACCCGCTCTGCGACAGAGTGTGACACTCGCAGACGTACCGTGACACTCTCTTAGACAAGCTGTGACACTCTGTGACTCTCTCTGACACACTGAGACTCCCTGTGACACTCTCTGACAGACTGTGACACACTGTGACACTCTCTGACTCTATCTGACTCACTCTGAGGCACACTGTGACACTCTCTGACTCACTCTGAGACACACTGTGACACTTGTTGACACACTGTGACACTCTCCGAGACGCACTGTGGACTCTCTGACACTCTCTGAGACAGACTGTGACACTCTCTGACTCTCTCTGACACTCTCTGAAACACACTGTGACACGCTATGAAAATCTCTGACACACGATGGCACACTCTGACACACTGTGACACCTCTCTGACACACAGTGGCATTGTCTGTGACACTGACACTCTCGGAGACATGCTGCGACACGTTTGACTCTCTCTGAGACACACAGTAACAACCTCTGACAGACTGTGACCCTCATTGAGACAAATGCTGACCCTCTCTGACACTCTCTGATACACTCTGAAATATACTGTAACCTTCTCGGACAGACTGTGACACAATGTGACACTCTCTGAGAAAATCTGTGACACTTTCTAGCACTCTCTGACCCTCTGAGACACACTGTGACACTCTCTGAGACACACTATGAAACACTCTAACACTCTCTGACACTCTCTGAGACACACTGTAATACTCTCTGACCCTCTCTGAGACACAGTGTAACACTCTCCGACTCTCTCTGACCCTCTCTGAAACACACTGTGACACCCTCTGACAGACTGTGACACACTGTGACACTCTCAGAGACAGACTGTGACACGTTCTGACTCTCTCTGACTCTCTGAGACACGCTGTGAATCTCTCTTAAACACACTGCGACTCTCTCTGACCCTCTCTTAAGCACACTGTGACACTCTGTGACTCTCCCTGATAGTCTCTGAGGCACAGCACGACATCTGTGACCCTCTCTGACAGATTGTGACAAACTGTGAGACTCTCTGACTTTCTCTGACACTCTCTTAGGCACACTGTGACACTCTCTAACAGACTGTGAAACTCTCTAACACACTCTGCGGCACACTGTGACACGCTCTGACAGAGTGTGACACACTGTGACACTCCCTGACCCTCTCTGATACCGACTGTGACACTCTCTGACTCTCCCTGACACTCCCTGAGGCACAGCACGACATCTGTGAGCCTCTCTGACACATTGTGACAAACTGTGACACTCTCTGACTTTCTCTGACACTCTCTTAGGCACATTGTGACACTCTCTGACTCTGTCTGAGACACTCTGTGACACTTTCTGAGTCATTCTGTCATTCTCTGAGACACACTATAACACTCTCTCTCAGACTGTGACCCTCTCTGAGCAAAATGCTGACACTCTCTGACACACTCTGAGACACAGTAGGACTCACTGTGACACTCTCTGACTCTCTCTGACACACTCTGAAGTACATGTAACCTTTGCTGACAGACTGTGACACACTGTGACATTCTATGAGACAGACTGTGACACGTTCTGACTGTCTCTGACTCTCTGAGACACGCTGTGACTCTCTCTTAGAAACACTGTGGCTCTCTCTGACACTCTCTTAAACACACTGTGACCCTCTCTGACTCTCTATGACACTCTCTGTGGCACACTGTGACACTCTCATAGACAGACTGTGACTCTCTGACTCTCTAAGACACACTGTGACACTCACTGAGACTCACTGTGACACTCTGACAGACTGTGATAATATGATTCTCTCTGAGACTCTCTTAGACACACTCTGACACTCTCTGAGACACACTGAGATACACTCCGACAGACTGTGACACTCTCTGACTCTCTCTGACACTCTCATAGACACACTGTGACACTCTCTGACAGACTGTGACACACTGTGACACTCTCTGATCCTATCTGACACTCTCTTAGAAACACTGTGACACTCTCTGATCCTACCTGACACTCTCTGAGGCACACTGTGGCACTCTCTGACTCTCTGAGACACACTGTGACACTCTCTGAGACATACTATGACACTCTGTGACACACTGTGACACGCTCTGACTCTCTGAGGCACATGCTGATTCTCTCTGACACTCTCTGAGACAGAATGTGACACTCTCTGACACTCTCTGAGGCACAGCACGACACACTGTGACACTCTCTGACAGGTCGTGACAAACTGTGACACTCTCTGACTTTCTCTGACACTCTCTTAGACACACTGTGGCACTCTCTAACTCTCTCTGTCAGTCTCTGAGACACACTGTGTCACTCTCTGACAGGTTGTGAAAAATTCTGTGACACACTATGACACTCTCTGAACGACTGTTGTACACTGAGACAGTCTCAAAGACAGAATGCGACACTTTCTGACTCTCTCTGACACTCTGAGGCACACTGTGACACTCTCTGACAGACTGTGACACACCCAGACACTCTCAAAGACAGACTGTGACACTTTCTGACTCTCTCTGACTCACTCCGAAATATAATGTTGCCTTCTCTGACAGACTGTGACACACTGTGACACTCTCTGAGACAGACTGTGACACTTTCTGACTCTCTCTGAAACACACTGTGACACTCTCTGAGAGACTGTGACCCTCTCTGAGACTCTCTGAGACACATTGGGACCCTCTCTGACAATTTGAGACGCATTGTGACACTCTCCGACACTCGCTGACACTTTGAGACACTCTTTGAGACACACTGTGACACTCTCTCATACACACTGTGACACTCTCTGACGCTTTCTGAAACACACTGTGACACTCTCTGAGAGACTGTGACACACTGTGACACTCTCTGAGACACATTGGGAACCTCTCTGACAATTTGAGAAGCACTGTGACACTCTCTGATCCTATCTGACATTATCAGACACACACTGAGACACTCTCTTTGACTCTCTCAGGCGCTTTGAGACACACTGAGACACTCGCTGACACCCTCTGAGACACACTGTAACACTCTCTAACTCTCTCCAAAAGGCACTGTGACACTCTCTGAGACACGCTGTGACACTCTCTGAGACAAACTGTGATACTGTCTGAAACACACTGTGACACTCTCTGAGACACACTGTGACATTCTCTAACTCTCTCCGAAAGGGACTATGACACTCTCTGAGATACACTGTGTGACACTGACTGAAACACACTGTGACACTCTCTGAGACACACCGTGACGCTGTCTGACTCTCTCTGAGACAAATTGTGACACACTCAAACTCTCTCCGAAAGGCAAAGTGACACTCTCTGAAACACACCGTGTCACTCTCTGAGACACACTGTGACACTGTCTGACTCTCTCTGCAACATACTGTGACACTCTCTGACACATGCTGAGACACACTGTGACACTCTCTGTCAAACTGTGGCACACTGCAACACACTCTGACACTCGCTGAGACACAGTGGGACACTCTCTGACTCTCTCTGACGATTTGAGATGCACTGTGACACTCTCTTATCCTATCTGAGACACACTGTGATACTCCCTGACAGACTGTGACACACTGAGACATTCTAAAAGACAGACTGTGACACTTTCTGACTCCCTCTGACTCACTCAAAAATATATTGCAGCCTTCTCTGACAGAGTGTGAACCCCGGTGTCTCTCTCTGAGATAGACTGTAACACACTCTGACTCTCTGTGATACACTGTGATACTGTCTGACACTCTGTGACACTCTATGAGGCACAGTATGACACACTACGACACTCTCTGACCATCTCTGACACTCTCTGAGGCACACTGTGACTTGCTCTGACAGACTGTGACACACCGTGTTACACTCTGACACTTTCTGAGACACACCGTTACACTTTCTGACTTTCTCTGACTCTCTGAGACACACTGACACTCTCTGAGACACACAGTGACACTCTCTGACCCTGTCTGAGACCGACTGTGTGTGTCTCTCTCTGACTCTCTCTGCCCCTCTCTGAGACACACTGTGACTCTTTCTGAGTCATTCTGTGACTCTCTGAAAACCCCCTATGACACTCACTGAGACAAATGCAGACCCTCTCGGGCACTCTCTGAGACAAAGTACGACTCACTATGAGACTCTCTGATTCTCTCTGACAAACTCTGAAATACATGTAACCTTTTCTGACGGACTGTGACACTGTGCAACACTCTCTGAGACACACTATGACACTCTCTGAGACACACTGTGACACTCTGTGATTATATCTGACAATGTCTGAGACACACTATGATAGACTATGACACACTGTGACATTCTCTGATTATCTCTGACTCTCTCCGAGGCACACTGTGACACTCTCTGACCCTCTCTGAGACAGACTGTGACATTTTCTGACTAATGTGACACTCTCTGACAGACGGTGACACTCTCTGTGACACACTGTCACACTCCCTGACCCTCTCTGACACTCTCTGACACACCCTGTGTGACTCTTTGAATCTCTTTGACACTCTCTGAAACATACTGTGACACTCTCTGACACACTATGACACTCTCTGAATGCCTCTAACAGGCTGTGACATTTTCTGTGACAGACTATGACACTGTCTGACAGACTGTGACACTCTCTGACACACGGTAACGTATTCTGTCACACTGCGACACTCTCTGATACACATTGTGACACTTTCAGTATCTTTTTGACTCCCTGAGGCACACTGTGACACTCGCTGACAGACTGTGACACTCTCTGACACACGGTGACATTCTCTGAGTAGTTGTGACACTCTCTGAGACACACTGTGACACATTCTGACGCTCTCTGACGCTCTCTTAGACACAGTGTGACACTCCCTGACTCTCTCTGACACTCGGAGACCCACTGTGACCCTCTCTGACACTCTCTAAGACACGCTGTGACACTCTCTGAGACACACAGTGACAACCTCTGACCCTGTCTGAGACAGACTGTGAAACTCTCTCACTCTCTCTGACACTCTCTGAGGCACAGCACGATACACTGTGACACTCTGACAGATTGTGATAAACTGTGACACTTTATGACTTTCTCTGGCACTCTCTTAGACACACTATGACACTCTCAGACTCATTCTGACCCGCTCTGAGACACACTGTGACACTCTCTGACAGATTGCAACCCTCTCTGAGACAAACGCTGACCCTCTCGCACACTCTCTGAGACAGAGTACGACTCACTGTGACACTCTCTGACTCTCTCTGACACACTCTAAAAAGCACTGTAACCTTCTCTGACAGACTGTGACACACTGTGACACTCTCTGAAACACACTGTGACACTCTCTGACTATCTCTGACACTCACTGAGACATACTATGACACTCTCTGACAGACACTATGACACTCTCTGACACTGTGCCAATCTCTGACAGACTGTGACACACCCTGACCCTCTCTGAGACAGACTGTGATACTTTCTGGTGCTCTCTGAGACTCTCTTAGACACGCGGAAACATTTTTTGACTCTTTCTGACTCTCTGAGACACACTGTGACACTTTCAGACCTCTCTGGCACTCTCTGAAACACACTGTGACACTCTTTGACAGACCGTGACAGACTGTGACACTCTGTGTGACACACTGTGACACTCTCTGAGACACACTGCGACAATCTCTGTGACACACTGTGACACTACCTGACCGATTGTGACACTGTCTGACATTCTCTGACACTCTCTGAGGCACACTGTAACACACTATGACACTCACTGACACACACTATGACACTCTCTGACAGATTATGAAACACTGTGACATTCTCTGACTTGCTCTGACTCTCTCTGAAACACTCAGTGACACACTATGACAGACTGTGACACCCTGTGACACTCTCTGAGACACACTGTGACACTCTCTGACCCTCGCTGAGACACACTGTAACACTCTCTGAATCGCTCTGGCACTCACTGAGACACATTATGACACTCTCTGACACTCTCTGAGACATACTGCGATATTCTCTGACAAAACTGTTACACACTCTGACACACGGTGACATTTTCTGAGACCCTTTGACACTGACTGAGACACACTGTGACACTTTCTGTCTCTGTCTGACTCTCTCAGACACACTGTGACACTCTTTGACCCGCTCTGACACTCTCTGAGACACCCTTTGACACTCTTTGAAACTCTTTGACACTCTCTGAAACATACTGTGACACTCTCTGACACTCTCTGAGACACACTGTAACACAGTATGACACTCACTGAGACACACTATGACACTCTCTGACAGACTATGAAACACTGTGACATTCTCTGACTTGCTCTGACTCTCTCTGAAACACTCTGTGATACCCTGTGACAGACTGTGACACTCTCTGAGACACACTGTGACACTCTGTGACTATATCTGCCAATGTCTGAGACACACTATGATAGACTATGACACACTGTGCCATTCTCTGATTATCTCTGACTCTCTCCGAGGCACACTGTGACACTCTCTGACCCTCTCTGAGACAGACTGTGACCTTTTCTGACAGAATGTGACTCTCTCTGACAGACGGTGACACTCTCTGTGACACACTGTGTTACTCTCTGACACACTGTTACACTCCCTGACCCTCTCTGACACTCTCTGAGACACCCTGTGACACTCTTTGAATCTCTTTGACACTCTCTGAAACATACTGTGACACTCTCTGACACACTATGACACTCTCTGAAGGCCTCTAACAGGCTGTGACATTTTCTGTGACAGACTATGACACTGTCTGACAGACTGTGACACTCTCTGACACACTGTGACATATTCTGACACACTGCGACACTCTCTGATACACACTGTGACACTTTCAGTATCTTTCCGACTCCCTGAGACACACTGTGACACTCGCTGACAAACTGTGACACACTCTGACACACGGTGACATTCTCTGAGAAATTGTGACACTCTCTGAGACACACTGTGACACATTCTGACGCTCTCTTAGACACAGTGTGGCACTCCCTGACTCTCTCTGACACTCTGAGACCCACTGTGACCCTCTCTGACACTCTCTAAGACACGCTGTGACACTCTCTGAGACACACAGTGACAACCTCTGACCCTGTCTGAGACAGACTGTGAAACTCTCTCACTCTCTCTGACACTCTCTGAGGCACAGCACGATACACTGTGACACTCTGACAGATTGTGATAAACTGTGACACTTTCTGACTTTCTCTGGCACTCTCTTAGACACACTATGACACTCTCAGACTCATTCTGACCCGCTCTGAGACACACTGTGACACTCACTGACAGATTACGACCCTCTCTGAGACAAACGCTGACCCTCTCGGACACTCTCTGAGACAGAGTACGACTCACTGTGACACTCTCTGACTCTCTCTGACACACTCTACAAAGCACTGTAACCTTCTCTGACAGACTGTGGCACACTGTGACACACTCTGAAACACACTGTGACACTCTCTGACTATCTCTGACACTCACTGAGACACATTATGACACTCTCTGAGACATACTGCGATATTCTCTGACACACTGTTACACTCTCTGACACTCGGTGACATTTTCTGAAACCCTTTGACACTGACTGAGACACACTGTGACACTTTCTGTCTCTGTCTGACTCTCTCAGATACACTGTGACACTCTTTGACCCGCTCTGACAATCTCTAAGACACCCTGTGACACACTTTGAATCTCTTTGGCACTCTCTGAAACATACTGTGACACTCTCTGACACACTGTGACCCTCTCTGAATGCCTCTAACAGACTGTGACATTTTCTGTGACACACTATGACACTGTCTGACAGACTGTGACACTCTCTGACACACGGTGACATATTCTGACAAACTGCGACACTCTCTGACAAACACTGTGACACTTTCAGTATCTTTCTGACTCCCTGAGACACACTGTGACACTCGCTGACAGACTGTGATACTCTCTGACACACGGTGACGGTCTCTGCGAAATTGTGACACTCTCTGAGACACACTGTGACACATTTTGACGCTCTCTGACGCTCTCGTAGACACAGTGTGACCACTCCCTGACTCTCTCTGACACTCTGAGACCCACTGTGACCCTCTCTGACACTCTCTAAGACACGCTGTGACACTCTCTGAGACACACAGTGACAACCTCTGACCCTGTCTGAGACAGACTGTGAAACTCTCTCACTCTCTCTGACACTCTCTGAGGCACAGCACGATACACTGTGACACTCTGACAGATTGTGATAAACGGTGACATTTTCTGACTTTCTCTGGCACTCTCTTAAACACACTATGACACTTTCAGACTCATTCTGACCCGCTCTGAGACACACTGTGACACTCTCTGACAGATTGCGACCCTCTCTGAGACAAACGCTAACCCTCTCGCACACTCTCTGAGACAGAGTACGACTCACTGTGACACTCTCTGACTCTCTCTGACCCACTCTAAAAAGCACTGTAACCTTCTCTGACAGACTGTGACACACTGTGACACTCTCTGAAACACACTGTGACACTCTCTGACTATCTCTGACACTCACTGAGACACACTATGACACTCTCTGACAGACTATGACACACTGTGACATTTATGACTTTTTCTGACTCTCTCTGAGGCACTCTGTGCCAATCTCTGACAGAATGTGACACACTCTGACCCTCTCTGAGATAGACTGTGACACTTTCTGGTGCTCTCTGAGACTCTCTTAGACACGCGGTAACATTATTTGACTCTTTCTGACTCTCTGAGACACACTGTGACACTTTCAGACCTCTCTGGCACTCTCTGAAACACACTGTGACACTCTTTGATAGACCGTGACAGACTGTGACACTCTGTGTGACACACTGTGACACTCTCTGAGACACACTGTGACACTACCTGACCGACTGTGACACTGTCTGACACTCTCTGACACTCTCTGAGACACACTGTAACACACTATGACACTCACGGAGACACACTATGACACTCTCTGACAGACTATGAAACACTGTGACATTCACTGACTTGCTCTGACTCTCTCTGAAACACACTGTGACACACTGTGACAGACTGTGACACTCTCTGAGACACACTGTGACACTCTGTGACTATATCTGACAATGTCTGAGACACACTATGATAGACTATGACACACTGTGCCATTCTCTGATTATCTCTGACTCTCTCCGAGGCACACTGTGACACTCTCTGACCCTCTCTGAGACAGACTGTGACCTTTTCTGACTGAATGTGACACTCTCTGACAGACGGTGACACTCTCTGTGACACACTGTGATACTCTCTGACACACTGTTACACTCCCTGAACCTCTCTGACACTCTCTGACACACCCTGTGTGACTCTTTGAATCTCTTTGACACTCTCTGAAACATACTGTGACACTCTCTGACACACTATGACATTCTCTGAATGCCTCTAACAGACTGTGACATTTTCTGTGACAGACTATGACACTGTCTGACAGACTGTGACACTCTCTGACACACTGTGACATATTCCGACACATTGCGACACTCTCTGATACACACTGTGACACTTTCAGTATCTTTTTGACTCCCTGAGGCACACTGTGACACTCGCTGACAGACTGTGACACTCTCTGACACACGGTGACATTCTCTGAATAGTTGTGACACTCTCTGAGACACACTGTGACACATTCTGACGCTCTCTGACGCTCTCTTAGACACAGTGTGACACTCCCTGACTCTCTCTGACACTCGGAGACCCACTGTGACCCTCTCTGACACTCTCTAAGACACGCTGTGACACTCTCTGAGACACACAGTGACAACCTCTGACCCTGTCTGAGACAGACTGTGAAACTCTCTCACTCTCTCTGACACTCTCTGAGGCACAGCACGATACACTGTGACACTCTGACAGATTGTGATAAACTGTGACACTTTATGACTTTCTCTGGCACTCTCTTAGACACACTATGACACTCTCAGACTCATTCTGACCCGCTCTGAGACACACTGTGACACTCTCTGACAGATTGCGACCCTCTCTGAGACAAACGCTTACCCTCTCGGACACTCTATGAGACAGAGTACGACTCACTGTGACACTCTCTGACACACTCTAAAAAGCACTGTGACCTTCTCTGACAGACTGTGACACACTGTGACACTCTCTGAAACACACTGTGACACTCTCTGACTATCTCTGACACTCACTGAGACACACTATGACACTCTCTGACAGACTATGACACACTGTGACATTTATGACTTTCTCTGACTCTCTCTGAGGCACACTGTGCCAATCTCTGACAGACTGTGACACACTCTGACCCTCTCTGAGACAGACTGTGACACTTTCTGGTGCTCTCTGAGACTCTCTTAGACACGCGGTAACATTATTTGACTCTTTCTGACTCTCTGAGACACACTGTGACACTTTCAGACCTCTCTGGCACTCTCTGAAACACACTGTGACACTCTTTGACAGACCGTGACAGACTGTGAAACTCTGTGTGACACACTGTGACACTCTCTGAGACACACTGTGACACTCTCTGTGACACACTGTGACATTCTCTGAGACACACTGTGACACTACCTGACCGACTGTGACACTGTCTGACACTCTCTGACACTCTGTGAGACACACTGTAACACACTATGACACTCTCTGAGACACACTATGACACTCTCTGACAGACTATGAAACACTGTGACATTCTCTGACTTTCTCTGACCCTCTCTGAGGCACGCTGTAACACTCCCTGACAGACTGTTACACACTGTGACACTCTCTGACTCTCTCTGACACTCTCTGAGACACACTGACTCTCTCTGACAAACTGTGACATACTGAGACACTCTCTGAAAATCTCCGAGACACACTGTGACACTTTCTGGCAGACTGTGACACTATCTGACTCTCACTGACACTGTCTGAGACACACTGTGACACTCTCTGACTCTGTTGGCACTCTCTGACCGACTGTAAGACACTGTGACAATCTCTGATACACTGTGACACTCTCGGAGACACACTGTGACACTCTCTGAAACACACTGTGGCCCTCTCTAACACTCTCTGAAACATACTGTGACACTCTCTGACAGACTGTGACACACTGTGACACGTTTTGATTGTCTCTGACACTCTCTGAAACACGCTGTGGCACTCTCTGACTCTCTCTGACACTCTCTGAAATGTACTGTGACACTCTCTGACAGACTGTGACACACTGTGACACGTTTTGACTCTCTCTGACACTCTCTGAAACACACTGTGCCACTCTCCGACTCTCTCTGTCACTCTCTGAGAAACACTGTGACATTTTCTGACAAACTGTGACACACTGTGATACTGTTTGACTCTGTATGAAGCACTCTCTGACACACACTATGATACTCTCTGACACACTGTGACACTCTCTGACTCTCTCTCTCTGACACACTGTGACAATCCCGGACACACTGTGACACCCACTGAGATGCTCTGACACTTTCTGACACTCTGTGAGACACACTGTGACACTCTCTGACACACTGTGACACTCTCTGAATCTATCTGACACACTATGACAATCTCTGACACACTGTGACACTCTCTAAGGCAATATGGCACTTTCTGACACTCTCAGAGACATCCTGACCCCTCTCTGAGATACTGTGATAATCTCTGACGCTCTCTGAGACATACCGCGGCACTCTCTAACAGACTGTTACACACTGTGACACTCACTGACTCTCTCTGACACTCCCTGAGACACACTATGACACTCTCTGAGACACACTGTGACACTCTCTGACCCTCTTTGACACTCTCTGTAACACACTGTGACACTCTCTGACTCTCTCTGACACTCTCTGAGTGCCACTGTGAAACTCTCTGACATTGTCTGGGACATACTCTGATACACTTTGACGCGCTCTGACTGTCTTTGAGACACACTGTGATATTCTCTAACACACTGCGACACTGTCTGAAACACTATGACATTCCCTGCCTCTCTCTGATACACTGTGACACTCTCTGAGACACAATGGGACACACTGAGACCCTCTCTAAGACACACCCTGAGACACACTTTGACACTCTGACTCACTGTGGCTCTCTCTGACACACATTGAGACACCCTCTGACTCTCTGAACACACTGTGACTGTAATCGAAAATTATCCATTTACTGTGAAATTAATCATCCATTTTCTGTAAAGTTTAAAGAGAATGCTTTGTTTAAGTCAATGCTGTGCTGAGTTTTGTAAACGATGCTTTGGTGAAAGGTTGCAGTTAGCTTATCTCTGTTTGATTTCTGTAAGCATTCAACTCGACCTTGCGATAGTCGAACTCCGCAAAAGCTGAATAACTGTTACGTCTAGCACCAGGGGATGAGAGGATAACAACTTGAGTTTCTCCAGTCTCTGCCCTTGAGAGTGTAATAAGGAACGCGATAAGGCAGGTGTCTGTGTAAATGTTTTGAGTACTCATTGAATTGAGACATTTGACTTAGTGTAATGGGTCAATCTTGTAAAATTTTTAATAAAGACCTTTGCTTTGCTCTTGCTAATTATTGCATCAAGTCAATTTAATTTCCATGACAGTAAACTTGGGGGCTCGTCCCGGGACCCTGCAACTGGATGAGATTCTGAAGATTCCCAGGAAGCGCAGGTGCCAGCGCCTTGAAGGTCTTTCACTTCATCTCGAGCGCTGAATTGACCCTTTTGGGTGAGAGGACTGGGAATCTGTAGATTGCCCTAGCGCCAGGGTTTCAAATCAATTAAGGTTGGGTAATAGTCGTGGTTTACGTAACCCTATATAGAGAGTCATTCTAAGAGAATAAATACAGCAGGAAAAAGGCTCAGTGAACTCTCATGTGGTATTAGAGTAAAACCCCAAGGGAAGGGGATTGCTGTCTGAAGAGTGTTTAGGAGACAGCAAGGTTAAGGGTGGTTTTAGACTTGGAACCACCACTGGCTGAGTTGGACTTGCCTAAGACGTACCAGGTACGTGGTTTCTTGGTTTATGAAATCCAAGGCCTTGAGGCGGACGTGCTCAATGTAGAGGGGACCTCCGGAGGTAAAAGCAAGTCAAAAGGGAAAAGATAACTATACCACGAGAGCAAGAGACAGAGAGAGCAGAGAGAGAGAGAGAGAGAGAGAGAGAGAGAGAGAGAGAGAGAGAGAGCTGAACACTTTTCCAGTTACAATAAAAATTGGTTCCTGCAAGAGCAAACAAAGGGAGAGTCCACACAAAATTTGGACTGGCCAACCAAAATTACAATACATGCTAAATGAGTATCGCCCAGAATGCGTAAAACAGTTAGAATTGTGGATTAAGGAATGTGGTTTTCTGGACGGAGGAAGTTTTAGTAAAAAACTGCTGGAAATATTAAGGTTGAGGTAGGAGGAGAGAGAGAAGGAGAAAAGGGACGGAAAGATCAAACCTATGAATTGGAGTGCTTCTTGTATGTGGAAGTCTGAGGCTGATATCAGAGAAAGGAATCCTCAAGTAAAGGATAGATCAAATGCACGTACAACCAGCAGTGCACATGTGGGAAACAACCTAACAAAGCTGTACAGTGTCTTAAATCTGTTTCAGACCCTGATCTTGATGACGTCCCTCCGAGACCTGCCGCCCCCCCTCTACGAGATCTGCCTGGTGAAAGTTCCACGTCAGCAGCCACCGCCTCAGGGCCTGCTAGATCACCGATAACACACCATACCCGCAACAGACCGAAGCAAGAAGGCCAAAAGAAGGACGACCACTCCAAGATGGAAAGGCATCCAAGGCCTGTCCGTGATCACCCCCCGATGGATGATGAGTCACAAGGTGAGGGTACTGGCGTACGGTCATCTAACCAGGTCGTTCTGCAAGTCCCAATGGCTGAAGTTGCAAGTCCAGAAGGGCGCCCAGTGTTGGCCCACCAGCCATGGACCATGAAGGATCTGGAAAGTGCCTGTGGGCAATTGCCTGACTCACGCGAGGTTGGAGCTAATAAGAAGTGACAATGTTCTGTACTGAGTTCCGTCCCACATCACAACAGATGAGACGTCTCCTGGGATGAAAACTACGTGCCAATGTCACCAAACACAAGCATACCTGGCCAGCTGCAAACGTCCAAGCCAGAGCAGCCAACCCGCAAGTAGAAGAGAAGGGACACTTAAATGCTTTTGTTGCAGCGCTGAGAACCGCCTGTAGGGAGGCATTCCCAGTCCGAATGGACATGACCAAAACAGCAATGTGAAAACAATGGGAACGTGAGAGAGTGTCCCAGTAGCTTACGCACCTCACTGAAATCCATAACACCCATAGTGCACTGAGACGACATGAGGACATGACGACGGCAGAAATCACACTGTATGAGGCACACCTGAGGGACAGCTTCATAAATGGAAAGAAGGAAGAAATAGTGAAAAAGGTAAAAGACCTGGGACACGGGAAAGCTGAATTTGATAGAACAACATGCAGTACGTGCTGAAATATTGCTTACCCAAGAGAAGGATAAGCGGAAACTAAAGATTGAACAGCAAACACATAAAGCTCAGCTTACTCTGATGCAAATGGTCACCCAGCTGTTGGAGGGAGGTGCTGCAGGAAGAGAGAGAGGCAGAGGGGGAGGTCGCGGAAGAGGAAGAGGTCACAAAAGAGGCACTGATAGAGGGAGATCTGGCGGGTGCTTTGTTTGCAGAGCAATGGACCACTGGGTGAGACGGTGCCCCACAGACAGCCTCACTCGGCCCTAGAGGTGGGACATGAGGGTGACTAACAGGGGAAGGCTGAGGTGGAGGTGGGCATCCCACAAGGTACAGGTAAGCCTCCTTCCTTTATGCATGGCAACGAAGACTCGCTTTTGCTAATCTCTTCTACTAACCTTTCGTGCACTGAGACGTAAGTCACCTCAATGTTCAGCACTGAGATTGCAAAGTGTGGACAGCATGTCCTATATCACAATCATGCTTATTAATCGATGCCCACCTCTATGTTATATGTTGAAGTACATCAATTACCTTTTTGGTAGATACAGGGGCAACATACTCAGTCCTTACATTAAGCCAGTTTAGACAATCGACACAAATAAAGATGAGTGAAAGGTTCCTGAACACAATGGGTACATCAGGAGTCATGGTGCGGGAGAGATTTTCTGCACCTCCACTAAGCAAAACTAGGATAAGGGAAACATTCCAATTCTCCTTCTTGTTATCAGAATTTTGTCCTTTAAATTTGATGGGCCGGGATCTCATACAGAGACTGGGATTGGATTTGGTCAGTACTCCGACGAGCTTGCAGATAATTCAAAGAAACGATTTACCCAGTGCAGGCTGTAAAATATGACCTACGACCCCTGATGTATGTCTATGAGTGGCTACTAATCCAGAGAGCGAGACGTTCCGTGAGCAATTCACTCGCCCTGGAAGCAAGTACCTATGTTAATCCTATTAACACCGATTTTCTTGCTGGAGACATGCTGCACTGCACAGCACACATACATCGCGTTGGCCCTGACGAACCATATGAGAAGGATTGGTTCAGGAGATTGGTTAAACCAGATCAGTTGTTACTGTGTAAATTTTATTGGAACTTATCTAAAGTATCTGTGACGGCAAGTAGACCCTATTTTGTTGATGTGGTAGGTTCTGCTCTCACGTGTCACTGGCGAAGGTGTCTAGTGACAGGTGGTAGGATGTAGGAGCATGGGTGCTAAAGGCACAAAGAATGAAAGGTTGGGTCTTCAGGGACGATGTGGGTATCTGGTTCAATGCAGATATGCGGACATATAAGAAGAAATTAAATTGGCTAACTCAGGCAGATAGGACAGTCCAGGTAATGCCCGCTAGCCCTGAGAAGCCTAGAGGGATAGCCTGGCGTTTCCCGAAGATAAAAGTCTCAAACCCAAGATTAAAAATGGTCCCTACTGAGTTGTGAACAAAGGGCAAACATTATTTGGGGCTCATATGGGGCTGTGAGCCCATAAGGATAACCCCGAAGTCTGAGTATCGTCCTTGCAGAGCACAATACCTGTTAAAATCTGAAGCCATAGAAGGAATTACTCCAGTCTTTGAATCTCTCCTAAAGGCTGGAGTGATAATCCCGTGTGAAAACTCAGCGGAGAGAACCCCCATTTATCCGTTCAAAAAGACAAACATTCCCGGTGAACCAGAGGAATGGAGGTTTGTTCAAGACCTGCTGTCAATGACGCTGTTGTTCCTTGTGCCCCAAATGTTCCCAATCCCTATACTATATTGGCTCAAATTCCATTGGACAGGAAATGTTTCTCTGTTGTGGATTTAGCAAATGCCTTCTTTAGTGTACAGGTACACCCAGATAGTCAATTCTGGTTCGCTTTTTCATTCAAAAGGAAATCATATATCTTCATGCGAGGTTACTGTGAGTCCCCCACCATATGTAATGTGGCTCTACGCAGGAGTCTTGAGACTCTTGTTCAAACCGGTCAGTGCTGCTGCAGTATGTAGATGATTGCTTGACTGTGGCACCAACAAAGGAACAATGTGGAAGGAGACCCTTGTGTTGCTCTGCCATCTAGCGCGGCAAGGGCACAAAGCCAGTCTCAAAAAGCTTCAATTTGTGCAACAACAGGTGAACTTCTTATGTCACCTAATATCTGAATAAGGGAAGGCTATTGGTCAAGACAGAGGTCAAACAATCCAGCAAATTCCAAAGCCTCATACGAAGAGACAATTGTTTTTCCTTTTGGGTATGTGCTCCTACTGTAGGATGTTTAAAGCACATTACGCAACCCTTGAGGCTCCCTAAGTGACATAGCCCATGGAAAAGGGTTGCAGAAACAGAGTCCATTACAGTGGACCCCAGAGGCCGAGAGTGTCTTTGCTGAATTAAAAAGGGGCACTCCAAACTACACCTACACTGGGGATTCTGAACCTAAACCAGCCTTTTTTACAAACTGTAAAAGATTAGCGTGGCTGCATGACATCTGTGCTATTCCAGGATCATTAGGGAAGATTGAGGCAGGGAGCATATTTTTCAGCTAAACTTTACCCCGGAGCAGCAGGATTGCCTCAATGCCCGTGAGCTGTGGCTACAGCTGAAAAGGCTGTTGTAGCATCCAGGGATATAGTTGGCGATGGTGAATTAACCCTTCTGGTCCCACATGCAGTATCCTGACTGCTTTCCGAGCAAAGGACGCACACATGTCAGCAGCATGTTGGTTCCAATACAATACTGTGTTATTGGAGACACCTAACATTATAATAAAGCGATGTAACGCCCTTAACCCTGCTAGCCTTCTCCCCACAGAAGGAGACAGAGACCCACACGATTGTGTTGCTGTAACTAATGAAATTTGCAGTTCCAGACCAGATTTGCAGGATTGACCATGTCAGAATCCAGACATGGAATTTTTTTGTGGATGGGTCAGCAGTCAGGAGCAAGGGGACAGGCCAGAATTGTGTTTGGTATGCTGCAGTGACTATCTACGAGGTGGTCAAAGTGGGATCACTCCCTTCTCATCTGTCAGGGCCAGCAGTGGAGCTGATTGCCTTGACTGAGGCCTGTTAGTTGGCTGAGGGAAGGACAGTGAATATTTACATCGATAGCAGATACGCGTTCAGGGGTGTACATGATTTTGGAACCCTGTGGGTTCTTGACCACCAACGGAATGCCCATCACACACCCCGACCTGATTTCCGACCTCCTGGAAGCGGTCCTGTTGCCTAAATCAATCGTTGTGCGTAAGTGTGAAGTTCACACAAAAAATAATAATCTTATTTCCCAAGGCAATGCGAGGGCAGACTCAGCAGCAAGAACGGCAGCCCAGCAGCTGCCAACTGAGCAGATTGACATGTGTATGATAAAAATTTGTACTCCAACTGCAGATGTACGGGAGTTACAGTCACAGGCCACACCAGAAGAAAATCGTGAGTGGACGAAAGCAGGATGCAGTGTGAGGGAAGGAGTATGGTGTGGTCCCAATGGGAAACCCTGTCTACCACCATCATTATTTCCATTAGATGCCAAACTGACACACAGTAAGGACCATGTGTCCAAAAGTTGACAGTATTTTGGCACACTGGTACACTAAGGGATTTACTTATTAATCTCAGAAATATTGTTTTATCTCTGTCACTAATAATATGGGAAGGGGAATACAGATAAGTCATGCAGCACACCCCCAACCCTAAAAACCTTTTGAACATTTACAGATGGATATCATTGAGCTAACGCACAGCGAAGGGAAAAGGTATTGTCTGGTAATAGTTGATATGTTTTCCAAATGGGTGGAAGCGTTCCCCATGTCTAACCAGGATGGATGCCAGTGCAGTAGTCAAGGCTTTGCTAACTGAGATAATTCCGAGATGGGGCATCCCTGAAAGGATCAATAGTGACAATGGGGCACCATTTGCCAATAATGCCTTTCAGCAGATCGGTGATTATTTGGTAAAATTTATGAGACAACCCTGTGCCTACCACCCAGTGAGTAGTGGGGCAGTGGAAAGTGAAAATGCTCCCCTAAAAAATAAATTGACAAAATGTTGTGAGGAACTAGGGGTGACATGGACAAAGGCACTTCCGATTGTGCGAGTGTATATGAGATCGAGGAGGAGAGGAAGAGTTAATCCTAGACCGTTTGAGATTTTGTTTGGTAGACCACCCAACACAGGAATGGGCCCAAGACCTAAGGTATCACAGATAACAGGCCGCTGTGAGGATGAGATGTTGTGTTACTGTGTTACTGCACTTTTGTCTCAAATACAGAATTAAGTGAAAGTAGAACTACCCCAACCAGCAGGAGGGAAGCTGCATGATCTAAAACCTGGAGACTGGATAGTGGTGAAAGACTTCAGGAGGAACAACTGGAAGGTGAAGAGGTGGCTTGGAGCGTTTCAAGTGCTCTTTGTAACACAGACAGCAGTTAAGATCGCAAAAAGAGCCACGTGGGTATACACCAGCCATTACAAGCGTGTAGTTGGCCCCGAGGAGATATTGGACAGCACCAGAACCAATTAAGTACAAGTAGTGATTAGAACCCTCATATGAATATGGGGCTGCCGCAGCTCACACATGGGTTGTGTACAGGGCACACCAGAGCAAGGGAAGATACCACCACAAAGCTGTGTTTCGGGTAGGTGGTATCTGAGGAAAGGCCTGGTGTTTCCTAAACTTTTTTTGATGTATAGCTATTACGGCTCTGTATTTCTTTGTAGTTGTTGCTGTAGTTGGGCTTGTTTCCATAAAATGACAAAAAGGGGGACAATGAAATGGGAAATTATCCATTTACTGTGAAATTAATTATCCATTTACTGTGAAACTTAAAGAGAATGCTTTTCTTTAATTCAAGGCTGTACTGATCTTTGTAAACGATGCTTTGATGAAGGATTGCCGTCTTAACTCTGTGTGAATTCTGTAAACCTTCTACTTGACCTTGCAATAGTCGAACTCAGTGAAGGCTGAAGAACCATTATGTCTGAAAGACCAGGGAATTGCCCTTGAGAGTTTGATAAGGAACACTATATGGCAAGCATCTGTAAAATTTTCAGTGCTCTTTGCATTAAGGCATCTGGCTTAGTGTAGTGAGTCAATCCTGCAGGATTCAAAATAAAGATCCTTTCTTTGCTCCTGCTAATAGTTGAGTAGGTTTAATTTCCATGGCAATGACCCTTGATTGTATTTTAGTTGAGAAAATCTACAGGACCATCTTCATTGATCTGCTCTGATACTAGCTTAATAAACTGACCTTTCTTGTCTATACATGTGTTTTCCATTTGCGTCTCTATTCTAGTTGCTTTGTGTAAATCCAATGTTTCTGAGGAACAGATTATTCTCCCCAAATGGTAGACTCTAGAAGTCTCCTCAATATTTTAATTATATTATATTGGCTATTCTTTATTACAGGGTTTGTATCTTCTTTTATGAAAAGATATGGTAATTGAAAACTCTTCAGTCCTCTGACCACACTTCCATATCTATGGAACATTAAATAGTTAAGATCAATCACTTTGCTGTTGTGTCCATTCCTCAGAAACACTCAGACGTCCCGTCCAGACTGAGCAAATGTATTAATTTACCATGTTATAAAACAAATTGGTTTGAATGGGGTTCAGTGAACCTGCTCGTTCAGTGATTGTAGTTAATGTCAGTCTCCATGCATCAAATTATTTCACTAAAAGGTTTACTTCCTATTAATAAGGGGGGAGGGGTCTTACAATATTATCACATGGTATCAGTAGGAACTTCACTTGTAGCACTAACCAGTATCAACAGTTCCAGAGTGAGGGAGAGAAGAGATCAGAGTCTGAGAACAATGAACGAGAGTGTTCCAACATTGGACCAGAATATGACAACAATAGACTGGAATGTTCCAATACTGACCAGGGGTTTACATTTGGGTCTTCACTATCTTCCTCAAGATTGGGTGGACCTTAAAAGTGCTTTGGCTGATTCAAGCTGATTTCTATCCTCTCCTCACTATTATTCCTGGTAAGTCTTTCTATCTGACTATGAATCAGTAATCTTTGTTGAACTAACTTACTGTCCTTATAATTTAAATACTGAAAAGAAGGAAGCTGTTGCCATGACTTCTGTTCACAAACTCCATTCCTAACCAAACAATTTGAATGCCAATGGCTGAAGTGGAATCAAACTGCGTATAACTCCAACATGTACTTTGGCTCTAAGCTGATATCTATTTCCATATTCTCTCCAGCACCAATCCTGTTCACTATCAACTCTGCAATTACTCAGGTCTACCATTTTGTCTCAGTCTAGCTGCTGAATAAACCATCATCTGCACCTTTGTTCTCTCCAGATTCAACTGTTCCTATTCTCTTCCTGCCACAACTAATTTGACCAGAGATGGTTCTGTTCACCGAGCTGGGAATTTGTGTTGCAGACGTTTTGTCCCCTGTCTAGGTGACATCCTCAGTGCTTGGGAGCCTCCTGTGAAGCACTTCTGTGATCTTTCCTCCGGCATTTGTAGTGGTTGGAATCTGCTGCTTCCGGTTGTCAGTTCCAGCTGTCGGCTGCAGGGGCTGGTATATTGGGTCCAGGTCAATGTGCTTATTGATTGAATCTGTGGATGAGTGCCATTCCTCTTGGAATTCCCTGGCTCTTCTCTGTTTGGCTTGACCTATAATAGTAGTTATACTGACAACCGGAAGCGGCAGAGACAAACCACTACAAATGCCGGAGGAAAGATCACAGAAGCGCTTCACAAGAGGCTCCCAAGCACTGAGGATGTCACCTAGACTGGGGACGAAACGTCTGTAACACAAATTCCCAGCTCGGCGAACAGAACCACAACAACGAGCACCCGAGCTACAAATCTTCTCACAAACTTTGACCAGAAATGTTGAGTGTTCTCCTGAAAGGTATTGACTTCAGGAGAGTCAGTGGGATTGTGATAATATCACTACACTTGCAATCAGAGCCGCAGGCTATTACTGTGGATAGTCAGAGCCTTTTTTCCCAGGATATTAATCTCAATTACAAGGGGACATAGTTTTAAGGTAAGAAGGGAAAGTTTAAAGGAGATGTGAGACAGCTTTTTTACACCGATGGTGATAAGTACCTGAAATGTACTTCGGAAAGGTAATGGTGGAGGTGGATACAATAGCAATTTCTTGAATAGGTACGGAATCAAGGGATATGGACCATGAAAAGATAAAAGGTTTTTCATTTGGAAAGGCATCAAGTGTGAGCACAGTCTTGGTGGGCCGAAGGGCATGTTCCTGTGCTGTACTGTTCGTTATTCATTATTCTCTGTTTCCTCTATAGTTTAGATTAGATTAGATTACTTACAGTGTGGATCAGGCCCTTCGGCCCAACAAGTCCACACTGACCCATTCCCTACATTTACCGCTTCACCTGTTTGAGGTTTGGTAGTTCTTTAAAGACGAGCAACAACTGCCAATTTCCAAGCACCGTCCAACAACTCATCCGCTTTATCCTCAATTACAATGTCTTCGCCTTTGACAACAGGTTCTTCATCCAGACACACGGTTCAACCACGGGGACCAAATTTGCACCCCAATATGCCAACATCTTTAGGCACATGTCTGAACATCAACGACATTTTCTTCCTCTGGACCAATGCCGAGGAGTCACTGATAAAACTACACAGTGATTTCAACAAGTTTTATCCCACCATCAAACTCTCAATGGACTACTCTCTACTGTCTCATTTTGGACACAAGTATCTCCATAAAGGATGGGCACCTCACTCTACTGAAAACCCACAGATAATCTCACAATGCTACACTTCTCCAGCTTCCACCCAAAACATATTAAAACAGCCAGACCATATGGACAAGCCCTATGCATACACAGAATCTGTTCAGATGAGGAGGAGTTGTTTAAAAGAGTTAAATCATCTCCTTGGTACACTGTGCAGTACGTTTTAAGTGCTGAATACAAGTTTCTATGCAACTCTTTAGAGGGGCTGAATGGTTTATTCCTGTGCCTCAGTAATAGCCTTGAGAAATTCTGTCAGAGATGTGTTGTGTGACATTACACGGGAGGTATGAGCTCGAGTTGGCCATTCAGTCTCTGCTACACCATTCAGGCAGATCAGAGCTGATCTGACTGTGGCTGAACCCCCTGTCCATCTCTGTTCCCAATAACCATGGGCTCCCTTTACTATCAAGGAGCTACTGAGCTCAGCCTTGAATGTCTTCATTGCTCCTTGCAGATGAGAATGCCACAGTTAGCACATCCCTCAAGACAAAGGAGCATCCTCACCTCCATCTGAAATGGGAGCACCCTTACATTTAAAGTGATTGTCCTTGCACCAAATAACCTCCTATTTGTGACATGATGCACAACAAATAAGAACAGATGTAGACCATTCAACCACAACAAACCTGACTCACATAAGCACTGGCTGTCTAGTTGATCAAATATCTATCAAATTCAGCCTTCACTGCTCTCTGGGCAATATATTATCAGATACATCCTTATCTCAGTCTGAAATGGAAGAGGCCACATTTTCAATCATTCTCCAGTTCCCCTAGTTCGACACACCCACACGGGGGGATCCATCCTCTCAGCATCCACCCTGTCAATTCCCCTCAGGGTCACTTATGTCTCAATATGATCATGCCTATTTCTGCGGAACTTCAAAGGGTATACATCCAAACTGCGCAACATTTCCACGTGGGATGAACTGGTCATCCCAGGAATCAACTGAGTGAGCTGTGTCCATACACTTTCAAATGTAATTAAATTCTTTTTGAGGCAAGGAGATAAAAACAGTCTCGTGCAGTCTTCCAGCTGCGATCTCAGTAAAACTGGGAACAGCTACAGCAACGCTTCCTTCATGGGTGACTCCTTGCAAGAAACATTAAAATTGAGACAAGAGCTGGAGGACACTTGATTTCTTAAGTCTTAAATAAGGCAACTTTGATTGGTTAAGATTCGGAGATGCCGGTGTTGGACTGGGGTGTACAAAGTTAAAAATCACACAATACCATGTTATAGTCTAACAGGTTTAATTGGAAACACACTAGCTTTCGGAGCGTTGCTTCTTCATCAGGTGATTGTGGAGGGCTCGATCGTAACACAGAATTTATATCAAAAATTTACAGTGTGATGGAACTGAAATTATACATTGAAAAATTAATTGTCTGTTTAGCCTGTCATCTGTTAGAATACAGTGATAGTTTCACTTCTTTCATGTGTAAATCACAAAACCCTTCTTTTTAAAGTTGCATTCTCGGGTTAGCTGTTAACAATGGTGATAGCTAGACAATATGTTGAAGGTGTTAGCCCCCTGTGTTCTCTGTCTATGACCTGATGTTTAGATTGAGATAGCAGAGTTTTACATAAATTCATGCATTTTTTGAGCTCAGAGTTCTACATGAATGTATGTAGCTTTTAAGCAAACTACATGTAGTATATGTGTGCATGTGGGTCTTTGTCTGTCTGTGTGTGTGTCTGTTTGGGGTGGGGGTTGTGAGTGTGAGGAAGTGTGTGTGTGTGTGTGTGTTTGTAGTGAGTGCAGAGTTTCTTAAGTCTGTGAGGGGGTGCATGTTTGGGAGTATGTGTGTCTATAAGGGTGTGTGTGGGTGTCTGTGTGTGCGTCTGTGTGTACGAGTGTCCGTGTGCATGTGAGGGTGTGTGTGTAGGAATATCTCTGTGTGTGTGTGTGTAGTGCAATGGTGATCACCTGTAATGTGACATGAACCCAAGGTCCTGGTTGAGGCCCTCCCTATGGGTACCGAACTTAGCTATCAGCCTCTGCTCGGCCACATTCCTCTGCTGCCTGTCCTGAAGTCCACCTTGGAGGGTTTTCACCCGAAGGTCCGAGGCTGAATGTCCTGGACCACTGAAGTGCTCCCCAACTGGGAGGGAACCCTCCTGTCTGTTGATTGTTGTATGGTGCCCATTCATCCGTGACCAAAATTTGATTAATTTTAAAGTAGCAATGTTTTTGTGTGTGGGAAATCATGTCACACGAACTTGACTGATTTTTTTGAAGAAGTAACAAAGAGGATTGATGAGGGCAGAGTGGTGAACGGGATCCGTATGGACTTCAGTAAGGTGCTTTACAAGGTTCCCCATGGAATACTGGTTAGCAAGGTTACATCATATGGAATACAGGGAGAATTAGCCATTTGAATTGTCTCGAAGGCAAGAGGTGGCGGTGTAAGGTTGTTTTTCAGACTAGAGGCCTATGCCCAATGGTGTGCTCCAAGGATCGGTGTTGAGTCCACTACTTTTCATCATTTATATACATGATTTGGATGTAAACGTAGGAGATATAGTTAGTAAGTTTGCAGGTGGCAACAAAATTGGGGGTGCAGTGGACAGTGAAGAAGGTTTCCTCAGAGTACAATGGGATCTTGATCAAATGGGCCAATGGACCGAGAAGTGGCTGTTGGAGGTTAGTTTAGATAAATACGAGGTACTGCATTTTGGAAAAGCAAATCAGAGCACGTCATATCCACTTAAAGGTAAGCGTGTGTTGGCTGAACAAAGAGACATTGGAGTGCAAGTTCATAGTTCTTTATAAGTAGAGTTGCAGGCAGATAGCATAGTGAAGAAGGCATTTGGCATGCTTTCCTTTATTGGTCAGATGATTGAGTATCAGAATTAGGAGGTCATGTTGTGGCTGTACAGGACATTGGTTAGGCCACGTGCAATTCTGGTCTCCTTCCAAATGAAGAATGTGGTCAATCTTGAATGTGGTGAATATTTACAAGGATATTGCCAGGGTGGAGGATTTGAGCTATAGGGAGAGGCTGAAATAGGCTGGGGCTGTTTTCCCTGGAGCGTCGGAGGCTTCTCAAGTTTCATAAAATCACAAGGGGCATGGACCGGACGAAGTCTTTTCCTTGGGGTGAGCGAGTCCCAAATTGGAGGGCATAGGCTTAGAGTAAGAGTAAAAGATATAAAATGGACCTAAGGAGACAACTTTTTCATATAGAGGATGGTGTGTGTATGGAATGAGCTACCAGAGGAAGTAGTGGAGATTGGTACAATTGCAGCATTTAAAAGGCATCTGGACGGGTATATGAATAGAGGGATACAGGCCAGGTGCTGGCAAAAGAGACTAGATTAGGTTAGGATATCTGGTTGGCATGAATGAGGTGGACCGAAGGGTTTGTTTCCATGCTGTACATCTCTATGACTAAGTGCAGTATAACAGAGCATTCAGGGCTCCCTTGGTGACAACAAGGGAGTGTTTGCACTGTGGTGATATTTACACTCTAAATCTACACATCTGTACATGACAAACACCTCAATGTACAGAGACCAGGAGGGCAATCTGTCAAGGCTTGAAGTCTCTAACCAGAGACTGTGAGAACGAGAACATTACTGGGGGGCATGATAGATGGATGTAGTTTTACAAATCAAAATACGTGTATCCTTCAGTTCCTTTGTTAAAAAAAAACTTCCTCATTTAAACTGACTAACAGTTCCAGTATCCACTGTCGTTTGTGGAAGAGAGTTCCAAACCTTTCCCATCCTTTGTGTGTGGATGTGCATCCTAACATTCCTCCTGAACGTTCTGGCTCTCACTTTCAGACTGTGCCCCCTCGTTAGAGAATTGCCAGCCAATGGAAATCATTTATCTTTGTCTGTAAATGTCTTGGAGGACTTCACTCAGATCAGCCCTTAACCTTCAAGATTCTTGCGAACACAGGCTTCATTTGTATATCAAAACACAGAAATTGTTCAGCAGGTATGGAAAGCATCTGTGAGAGAGAAAGTAGAGTAAATGTTTCAAGTCTGGAGACCCTTCTTCAGAACTAAGTTGCATGATCTCTCTTCATACCTTCAGAATATATGAAACCAGAACAAATGACAGAATACTAAAGTCAGGAAATTCTGCAGCAGCAGTGACTTGGGGAGTCTCTGTCAATGGAAAATTGTATCATGAATGCTGCTCACTGGATTGTTATCACTGTTCTGGGGTCTGGATATGGCTGACCAGTCAATGAGATGGCAACATTGTTGTTCAAAAGGTAAAACCAGAGAGCAGATCAGCAGCAGATTAAAGTAAGTCCAAAATGTCTTTATGCCACACCACGAACGCCAATAATAACAAGGATGGTGTAGAACACCTTCTCCACCTGCTGAGTTGGTCAATGCATTTTTCCATGTGAGGTGGTCTGTCCCTTCAGGCAGCTGACAAGCTCCTTGTTTGAAACTCTGGGCTGATGCATTCCCAGAGATGCTGCCTTATACCGTCTGAAAGCTCCTGTGGGAGACTGACACGACAGCATTGCTCAGCTTTGTGTCAAAACTCTGACAATGAACAAACTCATTCCAATAACAAGTTTAATCCCAATGATGAAGGAGTGTTACTGTTTAGTAAATCATAATGAAATAACAAAAAAACACAGAACCTGGGATCTCTCAGCAATAATGTTGCCCACACAAATACCGCGAGCCCCATCACAAGATCACAAATAATTTCAACCAATGCTGCTTCGAGCCAGTTTATTCCATGAGTGTAAATATATCTCAGAGCTGTTCTTCTGTTCTCTAGAGTAGGAGCTGCCCTCTTTCAACAAGAGCATTTCACTCACTGATGGAAATGTGATTCTTCTTACACACTGAATGTGTGCATTACTGCCGAGGTCAGCCTTTATTCCGCATCCCTAATGGCCCAGGTTCTGGAGGTACATGAAGGGCTTTACTGGAGGAAGGGACTGAGTGAACAAGTTGGGCTCCCAACAGTGGAGGTATCACTGATGTCACTCTTATTGTCATTCTTCATCCTTCCCAAAGGGCAACTAGGGACGAGTAATAAACACTGGCCCAGCCAGTGATGCCCACATCCCATTAATGGATAAGAATAAAGAGATAACCCTGAAGGTTCCATCTACCTTATAGCCCCTTGTCTGTATTCATCAAGATTTTACCCATGTGTGGGGATATGTGCCTTTTCCAAACTGCAATCATTACCACCGTTATCCCGAGATATATCATGGTGAGTGCAGTTAGGACCACAGCTTGATGTGAGAGGAGCCAAATTCATGGGTGACAGGCTATGGGCATGTGATCATATGGCCTGTTCCTTCACATTTACTTAAGAGTGGTCCCTGTCAATGTCCCTTCTATCTCCACATTATGTGGGAGGAAGATACAATAAGCCATCTAAATACATTTTTTATATAATTCCGTTAATTTGGACATCATCCTAACTTCGTCACTTGGTATAATTGGAATCCCGAGCACTGAGAGTGTCCTTGCAGTTGCCATTAAACCAGCCCTTGGTGAGCTGCTGTAATTGGGGTGGACAGCGGCTCAGTGGTCAGCATTGCTGCCTCACAGCACCAGGGACATGGCTTCATTTCCAGCCTTGGGCGACTGTCTGTGTGGAGTTTGCACATTCTCCCGTGTCTGCATGGGATTCCACCCACAGGCCAAAGATGTGCAGGTTCGGTGAATTGGCCATGCTAAATTGCCCACAGTGCTTTGTCAGGGGTAAATATAGGGTGGGGGAATGGGTCTGAGTGGTTTCCTTTTCAGAGGACCAGTGTGGACTTGTTGGGCTGAAGAGCCTGTTTCCATATTATAGGGAATGTAATTTAAACTGACAATGAGAGATATTGGGGTGGGTCTTTTCCTGGAACAAATGTTTACACTGTTTCTTACAAATTTGCTGTGGGGCTTTCCCTGGCTGGCAGATTCCCATCTTAGCATAATCCAAAGGAATTGTCCAGGAAAGTGGAATTTCCTACTGGGTAAGTCCTATCAGCTTGGAACCCTCTAAGTGTCCATCAAAAAGCAAATTCTTCAGTGGGTACTGATACAGTTAAACAGACTAGTTAATCTGTAAATATTCCATGTATACCAACCCTATACTAATGTCCCAAATAGCGATCTATGAGCTGTTGTGAAGTGAGAAATCGTGGCAGTTGATGACATGATATTATTAGAACCCACTCACCAAACAAATGGCTGGCCTCGATTTTTCAGCATCAAGCTTCCAGTTTATTTGGGCTGCTTATCCATTGCAGTCTCATCAGAAATTTCCTGCCATTGATTACGACGCAGAGGTCGAATCTCTGTTAATTAAACCAAACACCCAGAGAGTCCTGGTTCACTCTGTAATCTGTTAAAGTAATAGGGACATAGAACTCTAAAATTCCAATACATTAAGAAAATTATAATTATTTTCTTAACTCTAATTTGAACACTAAACAACAACTGTTCACAAATCCAAGTCCCCTTCTTTTACCTACTTAGTATCTGACTCCAACTCCACAAAAGAACACTGTTCCAATTATTAAACTCGACACTTATTAAACATTGCATTAACTTAATCTCAAGACCAAACAGGTTCCTCTGAATTCAATCCTCTGGCTGCTGATCTCGCTGGGCCGGCTTGTTTCTTTTTTTAATGTGAGAAGTTTGTACATGAAAAGGTACTTTGGTTAAAATCATTTTCTAATTTCTTTGAGAGTAAGATGTGAGAGGGCCATTTAGCTCTCGGGGTCGACAGCAGTTGCTCGCTATTCGATGGCAATTGCTCTCCCTCATACTTTCAAAGTACCGGGTTTATATAACACCCACGACTCAATAAACTCTTTTAATCAGTTTCAAGGTGTCAAAACAATCAAACCAAATGCCATTGGTTCCTGGTATCCTGGGCACAACTTAAACTAATTGGGTAAATTGGAATTGTGGTCAAAACAGCAGCCAAACCTCAAGTAATTGGAACATGTATCTATTTTGGAACAGCTCCTCTCTCAGATGGCAGGTGTTGCTGTGTAAAACTCAAAAAGCACTTTCGATCTTGCAGCCAACATACACTCTGTTGACTTTGGAACAATATGGATTCCTTGGTTACAGTTCCAAATACAGACTGTACATCCATCTGTACTGTCACCAAAAAACCAGATTCACCGACACGGCAGTCACCCCTCCCCCGACTGATCCCTACCCAACACTGCAATCACCCCCTCCCTGACTGATCCCTACCCAACACTGCAATCTCCCCTCCCTGACTGATCCCTACTCAACACTGCAATCACACCCTCCCTGCCTGATCCCTACCCAAAACTGCAATCACTCCCTCCCTAAATGATCCCGACTGCACTCACCCCCTCGCTGACTGATCACTACCCAACTCTACAATCCCCCCTCCCTTACTGATCCTTACCCAACACTGCACTCACCCCCTCCCTGACTGATCCTTACCCAACACTGCACTCACTCCCTCCCTGACTGATCCCTACCCAACTCTACAATTCCCCCCCCCCCGACTGATCCCTACCCAACTCTTGCAATATCGCCCTCCCTAACTGATCCCTACCCAACACTGCAATCTCCCCCTCCCTGACTGATCCCTACCCAACACTGTAATCTCTCCCTTCCTGACTGGTCCCTACCCAACACTGCACCCACCCCCTTCCTGACTGATCCATACCCGACACTGCAATCTCCCGCTCCCAAGGAAAAAAGAATAACTAAAGAGAAAATGGGACCCTTCAAGGACCAAAGAGGACATGTTTGTGCAGAATCGCAGGAGTAATTTCTCCTCTGTTTTGACCTTGGAGAAGGACATGAAGGCTTGGGAATTTGGGAAAGTTAGTGCTGATCTCTTGGTGTCAGACCATATCACAGGAGAGGATGTGTTGAAAGCATTAGAATGTATGAAGGTGGATAAATCTCCTGGACCTGACGAAACATATCCAACGGCACCTCAAGAGGCGAGGGAAGTACTTGTGGGGTCCCTGCTGGTCTTTTTGCCTCACCGTTAGCCACGGGTGAGGTCCCGGAAGACTGAAGGACAGCATATGTTGTGCCCTTATTCAAGAATGGCTGCAAAGATAAACCTGGGAACTATAGATCAGTAAACCTAACATCGGTGGTAAGTAAGTTACTTGAGAAGATGCTGAGAGATTAGTTAGACATGCATTTGGAAATGTAACATTTGATTGGGAGTAGTCAGCAAAGCCTTGTGCATGGGAGACCATGCCTCACAAATTTGACAGCGTTCTTTATTGAAGTGATCAGGAAGTTTGACGAGGCCAGGCCAGTACAGGCAGACTCTACAGATTTCATGAAGGCCTTTGATAAGGTTCCACATGATAAGTTGCTTTGGAAGGTTAGATCGCATGGAATCCAGGAGGCGTTGGCAAGCTGAGTACACAATTGGCTTGATGGTAGGAAGCAGAGGGTAACAGTCAGACTGGAGGCCTGTGACTAGTGGTGTGCCTCAGTGGTCATAAAATCATAGAATCCCTCCTCTGTGGAAACAGGCCCTTTGGCCCAACAAGACCACTGGCCCTCTGAAGATTATTTCACTCAAACCCATTCCCCTACTTTACTACTCTGCATTTACCCCTGACTAATGCAACTTACTCACACATCCATGAATATTCTCAGCAATTGAGCATGGCCAATTTACTTGACCTGCAGATCTTTGGATTGTGGGAGGAAACCGGTGCACCCAGACGAAACCCACGCAGACATGGGGAGAACGTACAAATTCAGTTGGTATGGCATGGTGGCTCAGTGGTTGGCACTGCTGCCTCACAGAGCCAGGGACCCAGGTTCGACCGCAGCCTCGGGTGACTGTGTGGAGTTTGCACATTCTCCCTGTGTCTGTGTGGGTTTTCTTCGGGTGCTCTGGTTTCCTCCCCATTCCAAAAATGTGCAGGTCAGATCAATTGGCCAGGCTAAATTGCCCATAGTGCTCGGTGCATTCGTCAAGTGTAAACATTGGTAGGGAGAATGGCTCTGGGTGGGTTACTCTTCAGCAGGTCGGTGTGGCTTGTTGGGCCAAATGGCCTGTTTCCACATTGTAGGAAATCTAACCCACACAGAGCATCCTGTGAGGTTGGAATTGAACCCAGATCCACAGTGCTGTAAGGCATCAGTGCTAACCACTGATCCATTGAGCCGCTGAGCTGGTCAGTGCTAGGCCCATTGCTGTTTGTCATCTATATCAATGATTTGGATGCGGGTGTTTAAGGCATGATTAGTAAGTTTGCAGATTACACTAAGATAAGGTTCTCAGCAATTGCAAAATGGCCTTGATCAGCTGGAGAATTGGGCTGAGAAATGGCAAATGGAGTTTAATACAGACAAGTGCGAGATCTAGCATTTTGGAAAGTCACATCAAGACAGGGGTTTCATGGTGAATGGTAGGGCTTGAAGGAGTGTCGTGGAACAGAGAGACCTTGGATTCCAGGACACGGCTCTCTGAACTCAGGGAGACAGGGCAGTGAAGAAGGCTTTTGGCGCACTGGGCCCTTCACCAGTCAGGGCATGGAATATCGAAGTTGGGAAGTTCTGTTGTAGTTGTGCAGGATATTAGTGAGGCCGCACTTGGAATATTGTGTTCAGTTTTACCCACCTTGCTATAGGAAGGATGTTATTAAACTCTAAAGAGTACAGAAGAAATTTACAAGGATGTTGCCAGAACTCAACTAGAGTTATAGAGAGAGGTTGGACAAGCAAGGACATTTTCTCTAGTGTGTAGGAGACTGAAGGGTGTCCTTATAGAGATGTATAAGATCATGGGAGGCATGGATAGGGTGAATGCACTCAGTCTTTATCCAAGGCTTGGGGAATCAAGGATGAAAGGGCATCAGTTTTAGGTGAAAGGGGAAGATTAAAAGGTAATCTGAGGGACAATGCTTTTACCCAGAGGGTGGTACACATACGGAATGAACTACCAGTGCAAGTGGTCGAGGAAGATGCATTTAATAACATTTAAAATGCACTTGGACAAATACATGGAGAGGAATGTATTGGAAGGATATGGGCCAAGTGCAGGGAAACGGGGTTAGTGTGGATGGACCAATTTGGGCCAAAGAGCATGTCTCCATGCTGTAGAACTCTATGAACATACCTAAGTGTCCCATCATCCAGAAGCGGCCAAAGCAACACGAACACGAGCCAGGACAAATGTGAAACAGTCCTGTAGAATTTCACAGGAAGCCAGCCTGGACTTGAAGTGAAGGATTCCTGGCACAGGAGCTGTGGTGAGATGCCCATAGAGAGCTGGGGAAAGAATCTGGAAAGCTCACTCCACTGCCGATAGCCTGGAGGACTCCCGGCTGGGATAAGGCAGCTGGGATCCGGTCACCCCAGGGAAACCTACAGGCTGTGACAGAGCGAGGTCTCCGACACAATGAGCAGGACAGAACGTTGCAGGAAAATCTCACCCACATGGGACTACTCCAGTTACAATTGGGAAGAGCCCAATCCAGTGAAAGGAGGGTCTCTGGGGATGGGGAGGCAGCCTCAGGTTACATTGACAATCTGGAAGGACAGTGTATGAACTCCAAGCAGCTGCATGGGTCCTGTACACCTGCAACACGGAGCAACACACACCAGGCCCTAGTAGGAGGTGTCAGGAGCAAATACAATCCCTAGGGAACTCGGACCCCTCCCAGAATGGGATAATGTGTGCCTTTGGTGTTCTACCTCCCCAGGGAGATAATGACAGGCTCCACACTGACACATCCACACCCATTCACAGATGAGGACTCCCACTGCCTTTCTCCCAGGTAACTGTACCTTTTGCCCCCAGCCCTGACCCACAGCCGAACTTAGATTCCATGAATCATGTGGTTACCCAGTGTAAAGCAGCTTATGGTCTCACTCCGTACACAACCGCCATTGCAGGCACCCAGCTGGTGGGCAGCACCAAAAAGATCCCGCCTCTGGCACAGACACATGTTTGGATGAGATTGACTGACAGTCTGTCATACACAGAGTGGACGCTGAGGAGCAAACCAAATGAATCGCCATGTGCCTTAGTCCAGCAGGCCATTCAGCCCTCCCTGAGGGCCAACAGCTAGGGAGGGGCATCCATGATGAGATGAAGGCAGCGATCCTCACTGCTCGAGGGCAGGATAAGGCATATCCTGCAGAGGCGCTACATAACTGCAGAACAACAACCAGGGGAAAGCCCCTCCCCTCACCCTGTCAACTTCACCCAGAGACTCTGGGTCCAATTTGTCTGGAGTTTTGGGGATATGACCTGCACCTCTCTTAGCGATGAGAAACTGGGCCCGACGCTTTGTCTCCCATGTCTCAGAAAGGAGGAGGGACACCTGGGATTCGACCCAATATCGCGCCCGTAATGAGGCTTGGGTTCTCTGCTAATTAATTGCTGAATACGAAATAGACTTTAGGGATTTCCACATTGTGTGACAGGAGCTCAGGGATCAGAGCGTTTGGTAGGGTTTCCCCGAGAATGGGTGCATGGTAGTAGGATACCAAGATCCCTGCCTGGACTCGGGGTCATTTTCGGACAGTAATATCCCAGGAAGCCCACCAGGGAGAATTCCTCAGAAACAAAATTAAAAGCGGGCTGTTACCAGGAGGGAAGGCTCCTCCCCCAGCTTTTCCCACACATACCAGGCTCTCACAATGGACTAGGCATTAAACTCACAGGGAATTCCTTGTTCACGATCATTTATCACAAACTGACGCTAGTCATAATGAATGTATCAGGGATACAGTAATCTGAGTGGGGTCCTTCCCCATTAAACTAATCATGTTCCCAACTGACCCACAGGATAATGGGACAAGGGACAGGGAGATTTGAGGGAAAACACAGAACCCAGAAAAGTAATTAACGGACAAAAGAAAAGGGAAATCCTTAATAATTGAGCCACAGTATACGAGTCCACTCCCAGGGCAGGAGTGTTACCGGTCAGTACGCTGACTTGGCTAATTTGGAGAATAAACTCAGGATCCTGACCCAACAACTCTCTAATGAGCCTGAGAAAGACTGAATACAGAAAACCCAGAGGAGACCATGGGACAACTGGTGGAGAATCAGGTTAACCATCACTTAGTGACCAAACTGGAGGGTCATGCCAACACGATTAATCAGATCATCCAGGGCCCAATCAGAGATGACGGTGAGCAGGAAAACCATACCCTGCGCAGTATCTATGGTAACGGGATGATGGAGGAGCTGAGGGAGGAGCTCAGGCAGGCCAGTCAAGGGAAAGTCCCATCCCGGTTAGTGACAAACAGCATAAATATTTGTTCCAGGAGAACACCCACACCAACGTCTCTCACTGTCAGTGACAGCAGCTCACCAAGGGCTGGGTTAATAACAGCTGTAAGGACACTCTCGGTGGGACACCTGAGCTTGGTATGAGGGATTCCACTGAACCCAAGTGACCAAAGTTAGGATGAAGTCCAATTTTCGGAGTTGTATAAAAAAGGTATTTGGATGGGCTACCATGATTACCTCCCACTTACTGTGGAGATAGAGGGAACATTTCCAGGGACGATACTTACGTAAATGGGAAGGATCAGGTCATACCATGACATTCCTAAAGCCTGTTATCCAAGAATTCGGCTCCTCTCACATCGGCTGTGGTCCTAACCGCACTCACCTTGATATATCTCGGGATACCGGTGGTTAGGATTGCAGGCTGCAACAGATGGTTACGATCATGGTGAATAATGCCTGGACACACCCCCAGGGCCTGGAAGGTAGATGGAACGCCCCGGGTGATCACCTTAGTTTCATTCATTTGCAGTTTTTGAGTGTTCCTGGCTGGGCCAGTATTGATTTCCTGCCCAGAGTTGCCATTACGATAGATTGGCCATATTACATTTCCCATTGTGTCAAGTGATATTCGGGCTAGCTGGAATAGCCATAGGAAATGCAGGGTTTCAGGGATATCATTGGGGGAGGGAGTGGGTTTGAGTTGGATTCTCTTCAGAGGGTCATTGTGGACTCAATGGGCCGAACGGTCTGATTCTGTTCTGTCAAGATTTTATGATATCATTTATCAGCTATAAGACTTAGGGTGTAGGTTTGCTCGGTGATAGGTTTGATATCCAGATGTTTCGTTACCTGGCTGGGTAGCATCATCAGTGGAGACCTCCAAGTGAAGCTATAAGACCATCGGTTTGGAAAACGTGCACAATGGCTTTTGCACAGACAGCTGGCTACTCTGACAACAAGCATAACCAACTTTTAAAATTAGGTTTGTAATTTATTGCATAAGCTTCTTTTCTTTCCATTCAAGTGGATGAGTTGGGGGAGATGTCACAACCTCCAGACTAAAAGACAGATAGAGAGCCAAGGTTTATTGGCCAAGGAAATCTCCCAAATCACAAAACCCGCACACCAGGCACAGCGCAAACACAGCATAATGTGAAAGGCAACAGTTATTCTGGACAGACGTATCTACCAAACAAATGAGGGCCCAGACAGGAAGGCACCGGGCCCTGCTACACAAAGAAACTAACAGCAACAAGCCATCCAAATGGTTGGCAATGCTTCAAACTATTAACTGATTCTCCTAATTGTCCAGAACGATAGAAAGTTCCTGAAAACCATCCAGAAATGAACAAAACAGGGTTTATCTGCAGACTGATTGCCTGAATCTCTGGAGGCTTTCTGAGGAGACCAGCATGGCAAGAGACAGAGACCATCTGACCATCCAGAGAGAGAGAGGACAAGAGAAAACAGTTTCGCAGACCCAGAAGCAGAAGCAGGACCAGAGAGAGAGAGAGAGAGAGAGAGAGAGAGAGAGAGGGAGGGAGGGAGGCTGAAGCAAAACCGAAGGGGAATGGGAGAGAGGGAATGTGAAAATCCATTGACAGAGAGAGTTGGAACCAACTGGAATAACGAGTGTCACCCCTTCAGTCTGTCCATGTATTAACTCCTCAGTCTTAGTTTGACTTCCCCTTCTCTCCCTCTCGCTGTCCACTCTCTCTCTGTCCTTCTGTCTGTCTCTCTCTCTCTCTCTCACAGACACTCTTTCTCTCACTCTCTCCCTCTCCCTGTCTCTCTCTGCCCATCTTTCTCCCATCCCCCTTCTCCATCCCCAATCTCTCCATCTCTGTCTCTTTTTCTCACCCTCCCTTTCTGTTTTTCGCTATTTCAGACCTGAAAGATCTCACTCAATTTTTTACCCCCTCAAAAATACTATGCCCTTCATTTTCACTGTCCTCCCAAATTTATCCCCTTTCCCAAATATCTTTCCTCCCAAATAATTATCTCACCAAATTAGCCCCCCTCAAATATTTTGCTGTCCCCCCAACATTGCTGTGAGCCCCACTCCCTGGGGCAGAGGGAAATGAGTGGAAAAGTGTGGAGCTGGAAAAGCCCAGCAGGTCAGGCTTGAACTGTCCACTCTCCTGGCTCACCCGCTGTGCTTCCCCAGCTCCTCACTTTGTAACACTGACTTTCCAGCATCTGCAGTCCTCACTTTCTCACGCAGGTAAATGAGTCTGGGTTGACTCACTGGCCTGTGGCTGTTTTAATGCACAGCAAGATCCCAGTCCCAGAATTATGGAAGGCTTGTATCACAGATGGAGTCCTTTCTGCCCATTCCCACCCTCCCCCATTAAATGATCCTGGTCCTGTTCAGGATCCTCAGGATTGTCCCCTGAATGGCCTCACTGACTATCCTTTCTGTGGAGACCTCTTCTCCATGTTACGGTTCTGTTCGCCGAGCTGGGAATTTGTGTTATAGATGTTTCGTCCCCTGTCTAGGTGACATCCTCAGTGCTTGGGAGCCTCCTGTGAAGCGCTTCTGTGCTTTTTCCTTTGGCATTTATAGTGGCCTGTCTCTGCCACTTCCGGTTGTCAGTTCCAGATGTCCGCTACAGTGGCCAGTATATTGGATCCAGGATGATGTGTTTGTTAAACACACCAACCTGGACTCAATATACCAGCCACTGCAGCGGACAGCTGGAACTGAAAACCGGAAGCGGTAGAGACAGGCCACTATAAATGCCAAAGGAAAAAGCACAGAAGCGCTTCACAGGAGGCTCCCAAGCACTGAGGATGTCACCTAGACGGGAGACGAAACATCTATAACACAAATTCCCAGCTCGGCGAACAGAACCACAACAACGAGCACACGAGCTACAAATCTTCTCACAAACTTTAAACACCTCTTCTCCATCCTGTCTCAGACTTTGCGTCTCATGCTGTCCCTCCCTCACTCTCTCTCTGTCTCTCACAGCAGCCCCTCCTTTCTCCACCAACCCCAAAACCCCATCAAACAGTCCCCCGTCTCTAGCTGTCCCACTCCCCCCTTGTCTCCCAATCTCCCCCTTCCCATGTAGACCCACAGCTCCTGGGCTGGAGGACATGGTGCAGAGACTAAAACACCTTTTGACTGACTGCTGTCATGCACAGAAAGATCCCACTCTGCAACCATTCCCCAGCCACACACACTGCCCTTCTCCCTCCATATGTGTCCTTCTTCCTCTCCCTGTTTCTCACTGCCCATCTCTCTCTCTTTCCCCACTTTCTCCATCCCCACTCTCTCCATGTCTCTCTTTCTCTTTTTGTCACCCTCCCCTTCTCTTTTGCTTGATTTCAGACTCAAAGAGAAAAGTACTTTTATGTCCCTTCCACTAACCCCCTCCCCACAGTCGGGGTAACATTCGGGAGAGACCAGGAAAAGGTTGATCCCCCGCATTAACTGTGCAGCATCCAACGACACAGAGACAAACTCTTCCCAATGTCCCTTCCCCAGTCACTGGGACAGAGCAGAGGGGTCCAGGGTGAAAGAGAAAGAGAAAGTACAAGAGAGAAAGAGAGATGGGTAGACAGACAGTGAGAGGGAGGGAGACAACACGAGGAAGACAGGCAGGCAGAGGGTGGGAGAGAAAGTGAGAAGAACTGAAAAAGAGCAGGAGAGAGGCAGAGAGAGAAAGGGAGAAAGAGAGAGAGAGTAAAACCCCAGGAAGAGAAATACAATGTCAGACAGATACAAGGGGGAAGAGGGGAGGTAAAGACAGGGAGTGAAGGTCAGATAGACAGCAAGAGAGAAATCCCAGGGAGAGATACAGGGTATAGAGAGAGAGAGAGAGAGAGAGGAGTTGCAGCAGCAGCATAGAGGTGATAGAGTGGAGTGGCGGTGGGGGGTGGGGTGGGGGGTGCTGCGATGCAACGAGAATGATTTACAGACAAGAAAGGCAAGATCCCACAGAGCTGAGAGAAAGATGCAGAGAGTGATGAGCAAGTTGTTGGTTTTGTGGAAGATTGAATGATTAAGCATTCCTGAAAAACATGATGGGGTGTTAAAGGGGCAGAGGGGCAGAAAGGAATCTGCAGGGAACTGTCAACAGGGCAGAGATATGAAAGATGTTGTGAGATAAGGATTGAAAGAAAAATGTGGGAGAGACAGCTGGGAACACAGAAATATACATAAGAGCTGTCATGGGAGTGGGAAGCAGTGAGATCGGTGGGATCAGACTGTGCAGCTGCCCTCTCTAGCATTTTGCACCTTTGTCTCTCCTCAGTGTAGAGCTCACATCTTGTGGTAAAATTCCCACAGACAGTGTGTGTGTGTGTGTGTGTGTGTGTGTGTGTGTGTGTGTGTGTGTTCACTCTCTCTGGTTCCAGCTCCAGTCTGATGATTCCTTATAGCGAATAATTTGATTCTCTGTCTCTGTACTGTCTGGGTTTCAGCTCCCAAATCAAATGCTAAATCCTCCACGATCCTATTGAAGAGTAGAGCAGGCTCGATGGGCTTAATGGTCTCGCCCTCTTCCTATTTCGGATACTCTTATGTTCTTAACGGTACCTCCCAGCTCTTGGCCCACACAGTGGAGGTTATGACTCCACAAGGGCCTGATCTGTAGAGTGCTGCACTCTTCCGTGAGTCTCGGAGGGAACCAGCCTGATTTGGATTGGAGTTGCAGCCTCTCAGTGAGAAGTGAAATCTCCTCGAGATTCCCCTCAGTCTCTCACTGTAAGGTGGAGCAGGCTAGTTACTGGGAAGCAAACAACAGGCCAGGTCTGCCCTGTCCTCCAGCTCCATTCCAGAAGGCCACATGGGAGGGGCTTGTTTCCTTCATCAGCTTCCCGTGCTCTCCCTTCTGGGTTAGAGTGGGGGCCGAACGGCCTTGCTCCTGGCTCCTATTGAGGTACAGGCTGGCTATGATTGGGTTATACATGGCATGCCCCTGGAGTGAAGTCAGTCAGCTCAGTTGGCTGGACAGTGGGTTTATAATGCAGAGTAAAACCAATAGCGTGTGTTCAATTCCCACACCAGATGTGGTTACTCTGAAGGACTCTCCTTCCCAACCTCTCCCCTCAGCTGGGGCATCGTGACCCTCTGATTAATACACCACCAGACCCCGTTCTCTAGTGAGGAGCTGTCCCATGCTCTGGTAAGACTACGGTGACATTACATTGGTTTGTACCTGAAGCTCTATGTGCAGGACTAGTCACTGCATTACCAGAGGGATGTTAGTGTGTGGGGAAGGTTTACTGGATGAATCCCCACTGGAATGAACAGCACTCTCTTTCGCCCAGTCAATTCACTCTTGCAGCCTTTGTGTCTCTGGAGACACGAGGACCATTTCACCTGAAACAGCAGCTGGATTTTATATTCATGAGCACCCAATAAGATTGGCTAGTTTACACACACACACACACACACACACACACACACACACACACACACACACACACACACAAAGTGAAACACACACAGAGGCATGGTCTCACTATCTCTCTCTCTCTCTCTCTCTCTCACTCACACACACACACCCTCAAACACACACAGACACACTTTCACACATACATACACAAAGGACCCCGCCACACACAGGCTCTCTCACACACACAGACACACACTCCCTCAAACACAAAGACAGACACACACATACACACAGGCACAACTCTCTCTCTCACACACACACACACAAGCACACACTATATCTCTCTCACACACATACACGCACAGACATACGCTCTCTGAAATACACACACGGACACACACTCTCACACATACACGCAGACACACTCTCTCACACAGATACACTCTCTCTCACACACACACTCTCTCACACACACACTCATTCTCTCACACACCCGCTCGCTCTCATGCACACAGACACTTCCTCTCTCACACACACACTCTCTGTCTCTCAAACACTCACAGACACTCTCACTCTCACACACACTCTTGTCTCTCACACACACAGACATTCTCTCTCTCACACATACACACTCTCTGTCTCTCACACACTCACACTCTCTCACACACACACTCTCTGTCTCTCACACGCTCACACTCTCTCTCTCACACACACTCCCTGTCTCTCTCACACACAGACATTCTCTCTCTCACGCATACACACAGACACACGATCCCTCATACACACACAGACACACTCTCTCACACCTCTCACGCATACACACAGACACACGATCCCTCATACACACACAGACACACTCTCTCACACATACACGTATACACACTCTCTCTCATTTACACACACTCGCACACACACACTCTTATTTTCTCACACACCCACTCACTCTCACGCACACAGACACTCTCTCTCTCACACACACACTCTCTCTCACACACACACTCTCTGTCTCTCACACACACAGACATTCTCTCTCACATACATACACACAGGCAGACACACAGACACACGATCCCTCAAACACACTCAGACACACTCTCTCTCACACACACATAAACACACAGTTACTCTCTCTCACACACATACACACGCAGACACACGCTCCCTAAAAAACACACAGACACACTCTCTCACACACACATAAAAGCACAGTTACTCTCTCTCACACACACATACACACGCAGACACACACTCCCTCAAACACACACAGACACACTCTCTCTCACACACACATAAACGCACAGTTACTCTCTCTCACACACACATACACACGCAGACACACGCTCCCTCAAACACACATAGACACACTCTCTCTCACACACACATGGACACACACACTCTCTCTCACACACACACTGACACACACTCTCTCACACACAGACGCTATCTCTCACACACACGTAAACACACAGTTACACTCTCTCTCACACACACGTTCACACGCAGACACATGCTCCCTCAAATATGCATAGATACACTGTGTCATACACACACACGGACACCCACACTCTCTCTCACACACACTGACACACACACTCTCTCTCACACAGATGCACTCACTCTCACACACACATGCACACAGACACACACTCTCTCACACACACATACACACTATTTCTCGCATAAGACACATTGTCATACGCACACACAGACACACAGACACATACGCACATAGATACACAGAGACACACACACATAGAAACACAGACACATTCTCTCACACACACATACACACTCTCACACACACATACACACAGACACTCTCTCTCACACACATACACACTCTCTCACACACACCCTCACTCACACACATGCACACAGAGACACACACACCCTCAAACACACACAGCCACACACTCTCACATGAACATGCACTTTCTCTCTCATGCACATATACAGACACACAGAGATACACATGCATCCACTCTTTCACACACACAAAGACGAGCAGTCTCTCTCTCTCTGTCACACACACACACACACACACACACACACACACACACACACACACACACACACACACACACACACAGCTGTAAAGGCATGGTTGAGGTATTGATGAAGAAATGATTTCTCCGAGGACTGAACCCTGATCTCACATGATGACTGCTCCAGGGGGACAGACAGCAGCTACAGATGACTTGTTGGATCTTCCTGTGCACCACCTCTTGCATCGACAGCATTAGTCTGTTTGGGTGCCTGCTTTTCTAAAACGTCTCCAAGCAACAAGTGGCAATAGATTGATGAAAGTTTTCCCCCAAACCATGTTTCAGACACATGCTGCTGTTATTTTTCACTGATTGTTTAAAATGATCTGAATCTTTTGAAATGGCGAGTGGTTTCCATTTCAAATTACGACACCAGAGTGTCTCGGGGACCCTGAGGAAATGATCAGGGAATTGCATCTCTTCCTTTCTATCCTCTGCACTCTGTACCACCAGATAGTGCTCCCTCAGTACATCAAATATTTCTCCCTGAATACCCCAGATAGTTATCCATCAATACGTTAGATAGTTCTCCCCAGTACCTCAGATAGTGCTCCCTCAATACCTCAGAAAGTGCTCCCTCAATACTTCAGATAGTTCTCCCTCAATACCTCAGAAAGTGCTCCCTCAGTACCTCAGATAGTGCTCCCTCAATACCTCAGATAGTTCTCCCTCAATACCTCAGAAAGTGCTCCCTCAGTACCTCAGATAGTTCTCCCTCAATACCTCAGATAGTGCTCCCTCAATACCTCAGATAGTTCTCCCTCAATACCTCAGAAAGTGCTCCCTCAGAACCTCAGATACTGCTCCCTCAATACCTCAGATAGTTCTCCCTCAATACCTCAGAAAGTGCTCCCTGAATACCTCAGAAAGTTCCCCCTCAGTACCTCAGATAGTTCTCCCTCAATATATCAGATAGTTCTCCCTCAGTACCTTAGATAGTTCTCCCTGAATACCTCAGATAGTGCTCCCTCAATACCTCAGATAGTGTTCCCTCAATACCTCAGATAGTTCTCCCTCAATACCTCAGATAGTGCTTCCTCAATACCTCAGATAGTTCTCCCTCAATACTTCAGATAGTGCTCCCCCAGTATTTCTGAAAGTGCTCCATCAATCCCTCAGAGAGTGCTACCTCAGTACCTCAGATAGTGCTCCATCAATCCCTCAGAAAGTGCTCCCTCAATCCCTCAGATAGTTCTCCATCAGAACTTCAGATTATGCTCCCTCAGTACCTCAGATAGTGCTCCCTCAATACCTCAGATCGTTCTCCCTCAGTACCTCAGATAGTTTTCCCTCAGTACCTCAGATAATTCTCCCTCAATACTTCAGATAGGGCTCCCCCAGTATTTCGGAAAGTGCTCCCTCAGTACCTCAGATAGTGCTCCCTCAATACCACAGATAGTTCTCCCTCAATACCTCAGAAATTGCTCCCTCAGTACCTCAGATAGTTTTCCCTCAGTACCTCAGATAGTTCTCCCTCAATACCTCAGATAGTGCTCCCTCAATACCTCAGAGTGTGCTCCCTCAATACCTCAGATATTTCTCCCTCTGTACCTCAGAAAGTGCTACCTGAATACTTCAGATAGTTCTCCCTCAATATCTCAGATAGTGCTCCCTCAATACATCAGAAAGTGCTCCCTCAATACCTCAGATATTGCTCCCCCAGTACCTCAGAAAGTGTTCCATCAATGCCTCAGATAGTTCTCCCTCAATACCTCAGAAATTGCTCCCTCAGTACCTCAGATAATGCTCCATCAATTCCTCAGATAGTGCTGCCTCAATACCTCAGACAGTGCTCCCTCAAAACCTCAGAAAGTGCTCCCTCAATACCTCAGAAGGTGCTCCCTCAACACCTCAGATAGTGCTCCCTAAGTAGCTCAGATAGTGCTCCCTCAGTAGCTCAGATAGTACTCCCTTAGTACCTCAGAAAGTGCTCCTTCAATACCTCAGAAAGTGCTCCCTCAATATTTCAGAAAGTGCTCTCTCAATACCGAAGAAAGCATCACTTTGTTGTGTTTAACCCCCAAAGCCCCTTAGACAGAAGCTCCACAAAACATTCATATCCTCAACACTTCAGGGCTCAGCCCAGCTCCCCCCTCAGATTGCGTTCAAACCCCTTCAGACTGTAAGGACCCACATCCACCCCTGCCCAAGATTGGAGCCCAGGTCCCCAGAACATTACTTGTCTCTCTGGATTAATTTTAGAATTCCTACAGTGTAGAAGCAAGCCATTCCGTCTATTGGCCCCACACTGACTGTCTGAACAGCATCGCACCCAGACTCACATCCTCTACTCTATCCCTGTAATGCTGCATTTCCCATGGCATCTTTGGGCGGTGGGAGGAAACTGGATCACCTGGAGGGAACCCGCACAGATACAGAGAGAATGTGTAAACTCCACACAGACAGTCACTGGGAGTTAGAATCAAACCACTATGGCACTGTGCTGTCCTCTCTCCTTGGATGCCATCTTATCTAACCTTTAACTAAGCAACCTCCCATGTGAAACCTTCTCATCTGTCTCCTTGGTCATCCCTTCAAAAGCTCTATCAAGTTGGACACAGCATTTCCACAAACAAAGCCAAGCTGACCATCCCTAATCAATTCTTGCTTTTCCAAATGCATGTAAATTGTCTCTCAGAATGCCCACCAACAAATTACCCGCCACTGCCATCAGGCTCACAGCTCCATAGTTCAATGGCTGTTCCTTGCAGCCTTACTTCAATAATGGCACATCATTCATCACCCTCCAGTCTTCAGGCACCTCACCCGTTTCCACTGATCGGTCCATCTGACAAGGCCATCTACATCCTTCTGTAATCTAAGGCTATCATCCTCAGTATTTATCACACAACCAATCTTCATATCATTCATGAACCCAATGATTAACCATCCACCATTCAAATCTAAATCTTTTCTATCAACCACATCAGCAAGACCCAACAGTGAGACATGAACAGACACAGATTTCTAGTTGGGCCATCACTGTCTGCTTCCTGCCACTCAGCATTCTGTGTCAAATTCCTTGGATCTTGAGTTTTAATGTTCACTGTCAGTTTCCAGTATGGGTCCTGATAAAAGCCTTACTAACCTGCAAGCAGAAGACAGGAAAGTATTGCCCTTATTTACATACCTGGTCACCTGTTTAAAAAGTGCAATCCCATTGGTCAGACCTGACCTCCCCTTAACAGAACCATTCTGACTGTTCTTCATGAACTCCAGTATCTTTAAATGCTGATTAATTCTATCTCTCAAAATTGCTTCCAACAGATGTCCCACCCACGATATTAGCCTGACTGGCCTGTAGCTGCCTGATATATCCCATGCTCCTTCTTGAATAACAGTACCACATGGTCAGAATGACGACACCTCTCTTGTGGCCAGAGGGGATTTGAAAATGTTTGCAAGTGTACCTGCTCCTTCCTCCATCACCTCATTCGGTAAACTGAGATACATTTCCACCGTCTTTGGAGATTTATTGGGTTGTAAAAAGGCCAGACCACTCAGAACAATCTGTCTCTCTATAAAAATGCTAATTCATTTAATTGTATCACAGAGCATCTCCACGATTTCATATCAACCCTGTCCCAGTGAGCATTGACAAAATGCATCCATTCACTGTAGCCTCTAGGTCCATGCACAAATTCTCACTGTGTTTCTCTCATTATCAATTCACCCTTAATGTCACTGTAAAGTCCTTTCAGATTTTTATTTCCTCTCTTAGCACTCCTCTCTCCCAGGCAATTAGCCTGAGATACGATTTGGAGGAGTGTGGGATGTCAGTCTGGATGTGGATTAGCATTGGGAAGCTCAGAAATAATGAAAACACGACTGTACTGAGTGTAGTGTAGTGGGATTCATTTGGGATGAGCACAGGGAAGCTGAGGAATAAAACAAAAACTTGATCCCTGGTAAAAGAGGGTGGTACCTCTTCAGGTTCAATAACCAAATGAAGACAGACTGTTTGTGCACAGTCTCTGGAACCTGGACGTGGGAATCATTGCTGAGCACGGTATGAAGGACACAGAAGCAGAAATGTACTGAACAATTTCAGATATTCCTCTTAGACTACAAGACATGGGAGCAGAAACTAGGCCATAGGCCATTCAGCCCATATGACAGTGTGCCACTCACTCAGTACTGACCCGCTGACAGTCCAGCACTCCCTCAGTACTGACCCCACTGACATTGTGGCACTCCCTCAGTACTGACCCCTCTCACAGTGTGGCACTCCCTCGGTAATGACACTTCGACAGTCCAGCACTCCCTCAGTACTGATCCCTCTGACAGTGTGGCATTCCCTCAGTAAAGCCCCTCTGACAGTGTGGCACTCCGTCAGTACTGACCCCTCTGAAAGTGCAGCACTCCCTAAGTACTGACCCCTCTGACAGTGTGGTATTCCCTCAGTACTGACACTCTGACAGTGTGGCACTCCCTCAGTACTGACCCTCTGACAGTGTGGCACTCCCTCAGTACTGATACTCTGACAGTGTGGTATTCCCTCAGTACTGACACTCTGACAGTGTGGCACTCCCTCAGAGCTGACCCCTCTGACAGTGTGGCACTCCCTCACTACAGACCCTTTGACAGTGTGGCTCTCCCTCAGTCCTGACACTGACATTGCAACACTCCCTCAGTACTGACGCTCTGGCAGTGCAGCACTCCCTCAGTACTGACCCTCTGACAGTGCAGCATTGCCTCAGTACTGACCCTCTGAAAGTGCAGCACTCCCTCAGTACTGACCCTCTGACAGTGCACCACTCCCTAAGTACTAACGCTCTGACAGTGCAGCATTCCCTCAGTACTAAACCGTTGACAGTGTAGCGCTCCTCAGTACAGATATTCTGGCAATGCAACAGACCCTCAATACTGACTGACCAACAGTGAGGTGATCCCTCAGCACTGACGCTCTGACAGTGCAGCACTCGATCATGACTGAGGTAAAAACAATGACTGCAGATGCTGGAAACCAGATTCTGGATTAGTGGTGCTGGAAGAGCAAAGCAGTTCAGGCAGCATCCAAGGACCTTCGAAATCGACGATTCGGGCAAAAGCCCTTCATCAGGAATTAACTCTCTCACAGTGCAGCACTCCCTCAGCACTGTCACTCTGACAGTGTGGCACTCCCTCAGTACTGACCCTCTGACATTGCAGGACCCCCTCAGTACGGACCCTCTGACATTGCAGCACCCCCTCAGTACTGACTGCTCTGACAGTGCAGCACTCCCTCAGAACTGACCCTCTGACAGCGTGTCACTCCCTCAGTACTGACACTCTGACAGTGCAGCACTCCCTCAGTACTGACCTTCCGAGAGTGTGGCACTCCCTCAGTACTGACCCCTCTGACAGTGCAGCACTACCACAGTACTGACCCTCTGACATTGCGGCACACCCTCAATAATAACCGCTCTGACAGTGTAGCACTCCCTCTGTACTAACCCTCTGACATTGTAGCACTCCCTCCGTACTTACCTTCTGACAGTGCAGCACCTCCTCAGTGCTGACCCTCCGATAGTTTGACACTGCTTAGTACTGATCCTCTGACAGTGCTGCACTCCCTCAGTACTGACCCTCTGACATTGCAGCACCCCCTAAGTCCTGACCACCTGACAGTGCAGCACATTCTCAGTACTGAACCTTTGGCAGTGTAGAACTCCCTCAGCACTGATTCTCTGACAGTGTGGCACTAACTCAGTACTGAACCTCTGACAGTGTGGCACTCCCTCAGTACTCACACTCTGATAGTGCAACACTCCCTCAGTACTGACCCTCTGACAGTGCAGCACTCCCTCAGTACTGACACTCTGACAGTGCAGCACTCCCACAGTACTGACCTTCCGAGAGTGTGGCACTCCCTTAGTACTGACCCCTCTGACAGTGCAGCACTCCCCCGGTACAGACCCTTTGACATTAGAGCACCCCCTCAGTACTGACCGCTCTGACAGTGTAGCACTCCCTCTGTACTAACCCTTTGACAGTGTGGCACTTCCTTAGAACTGACAATCTGACAGTTCAGCACTCCCTCAGTACTGACCCTCTGACAATGTGGCAATCCCTCAGTATTGACCCCTCTGACAGTGTGGCACTCCCTCAGTACTGACACTCTGACAGTGCAGCACTCCTTCAGTACTGACCTTCCGAGAGTGTGGCACTCCCTTAGTACTGACCCCTCTGACAGTGCAGCACTCCCACAGTGCTGACCCTCTGACATTGCAGCACCCCCTCAATGCTGACCGCTCTGACAGTGTAGCACTCCCTCTGTACTAACCCGCTGACAGTGTGGCACTCTCTCAGCACTGACATTCTGACAGTGCAGCACTCCCACAGTACTGACCCTCTGACATTGCAACACTCCCTCAGTGCTGACCCTCTGATAGTGTGACAGTTCCTCGGTACTGATCCTCTGACAATGTGGCACTCCCTCAGTATTGACCCCACTGACAGTGTGGCACTCCCTCAGTAATGAAACTCTGAGAGTGCAGCACTCCCTCAGCACCGACTCTTTGGCAGTGTAGACCTCCCTCAGCTCTGACCCTCTGACTGTGTGGCACTCCCTCAGTACTGATCTTCTGACAGTGTGGCAGTACCTCAGTACTGACCCCTCTGACAGTGCCGCATTCCCTCGGTATTGACTCTCTGACAGTGAAGCACTCCTTCAGTACTGACGCAACGACAGTGTGGCACTCCCACAGTACTGGCACTCTGACAGTGCAGCTCTCGCTCTATACTGACCCTCTGACATTGCAGCACTCCATCAATACTGACCCCTCTGACAGTTTGGCACTCCCTCAGTCCTGACCCTAAGACATTGCAGCAATCCGTCAGTACTGACGCCCCTGAGAGTGTGGCACTCCTTCAGTAATGAAACTCTGAGAGTGTAGCACTCCCACAGTACTGATCCTCTGACAGTGCTGCACTCCCTCAGTACTGACCCTTTGACATTGCAGCACCCCCTAAGTCCTGACCTCCTGACAGTGCAGCACAGCCTCAGTACTGAACTTTGGCAGTGTAGAGCTCTCTCAGCACTGACTCTTTGGCAGTGAAGAACTCCCTCAGTACTGACCCTCTGACAGTGCAGCACTCCCTCAGTGCTGACTCTCTGATAGTGTGACACTCCCTCGGTACTGATCGTCTAACAGTGTGGCAATCCCTCAGTACAGACCCTCTGACAGTCCAGCACTCCCTCAGTACTGACGCCTCTGACAGTGTGACACTCTCTCAGTACTGAACCCTCTGACAGTGTGGCACTCCCTCAGTAATGAAACACTGAGAGTGCAGCACTCCCTCAGCACCGACTCTTTGGCAGTGTAGACCCCCCTCAGCTCTGACCCTCTGACTGTGTGGCACTCCCTCAGTACTGATCTTCTGACAGTATGGCACTACCTCAGTACTGACCCCTCTGACAGTGCCGCATTCCCTCAGTACTGACTCTCTGACAGAGTGGCACTCCCTCAGTCTTGACCCTCTCGCAGTTTGGCACTCCCCCAGTATTGACCCTCTGAAATTGCAGCACCCCCTCAGTACTGACCGCTCTGACAGTGTAGCACTACCTCTGTACTAACCCTCTGACAGTGTGGCACTCCCTCAGTACTGACAGTCTGACAGTGCAGCACTCCCTCAGTAATGACCCTCCGACAGTGTGGCAATCCCTCAATACTCACCCCTCTGACAGTGCAGCACTCCCTCAGTAATGACACTCTGACAGTGCAGCACTCCCTCAGTACTGACCCCTCTGAGAGTGCCGCACTCCCTCAGTACTGACTTTCAGACAGAGTGGCACTCCCTCACTCCTGACCCTCTGACAGACTGGCAGTCCCTCAGTCCTCACCCTCTGGCAGTGTGGCAATCCCCCAGTACTGACCCTCTGACATTGCAGCACCCCCTCAGTACTGACCGCTCTGACAGTGTAGCACTCCCTCTGTACTAACCCTCTGACAGTGTGGCACTCCCTCAGCACTGACACTCTGACATTGCAGCACTCCCACAGTACTGACCCTCTGACATTGCAGCACTCCCTCAGTGTTGACCCTCTGATAGTTTGACACTCCCTCGGTACCGATCCTCTAACAGTGCAGCACTCCCACAGTACTGACCCTCTGACATTGCAGCACTCCCTCAGTGCTGACCCTCTGATAGTGTGACAGTTCCTCGCTACTGATCCTCTAACAGTGTGGCAATTCCTCAGTACTGACACTCTGACAGAGTGGCACTCCCCCAGGACTGACCCTCTGACATTGCAGCACCCCCTCAGTACTGACCCCTCTGACAGTGTGGCACTCCCTCAGTAATGAAACTCTGAGAGTGCAGCACTCCCTCAGCACCGACTCTTTGGCAGTGTAGACCTCCCTCAGCTCTGACCCTCTGACTGTGTGGGACTCCCTCAGTCCTGATCTTCTGACAGTGTGGCATTCCCTCAGTACTGACACTTCTGACAGTGCCGCACTCCCTCTGTAATGACCCTCTGGCAGTGTGGCATTCCCTCAATACTGACCCCTCTGACAGTTTGGCACTCCCTCAGTACTGACCCGCTGACACTGCAGCACTCCCTCAATACTGACCCCTCTGACAGTTTGTCACTCCCTAAGTACTGACCCACTGACAGTGCAGCACCTCCTCAGTGTTGAGCCTCCGATAGTTTGTCACTGCTCAGTACTGATCTTCTGACAGTGCTGCACTCCCTCGGTACTGACCCTCTGACAGTGCTGCAGTTCGTCGCTATTGTCCCTCTGACATTACAGCACTCCCTCAGTCCTGACCTCCTGACAGTGCAGCACAGCCTCAGTACTGAACATTTGGCAGTGTAGAACTCCCTCAGCCCTGACTCTTTGGCAGTGAAGAACTCCCTCAATACTGACCCTCTGACAGTGCAGCACTCCTTCAGTACTGACACTCTGACAGTGCACCACTCCCTCAATACTGACCCTCCGACAGTGTGGCAATCCCTCAGTACTGACCCTCTGACATTGCAGCACTCCCTCAATACTGTCCCTCTGACAATGTGGCACTCCCTCAGGACTGATCCTCTGAGAGTGCAGCACTCCCTCAGTACTGACACATTGGGAGTGTAGCACTCCCTCAGCACCGACTCTTTGGCAGTGTAGACCTCCCTCAGCTCTGACACTCTGACAGTGTGCCACTACCTCGGTAATGATCCTCTGACTGTGTGCCACGACCTCAGTACAGACCCCTCTGACAGTACCGCACTCCCTCAGTACTGACCCTCTGACAGTGCAGCGCTCCCTCAGCACTGACCCTCTGACATTGCAGCACTCCCTCTGTACTGACCCTCTGACAGTGTCGCACTCCCTCAATACTGACCCACTGACTGTGCAGCACTCCCTCAGTACTGACCCTCTGACAGTGTGCCTCTCCCTCAGTACTGAAACACTGAGAGTGCAGCACTCCCTCAGTACTGATCCTCTGACAGTGAGGCTCTCCCTCAGTACTGACACACTAACAGTGCAGCACTCCCTCAGTCCTGACCCTCCGACAGTATGGCACTCCCTCAGTACTGACCCTCTGACAGTGCAGTATGCCCTCAGTGCTGACCTTCCGACAGTGTGGCACTCCCTCAGTACTGACACACTGACAGTGCAGCACTCCCTCAGTACTGACCCTCCGACAGTGTGGCTCTCCCTCAGTACTGAACCTCTGACAGTGCAGCACTCCCTCACTACTGACCCTCTGACAGTGTGGCTCTCCCTCAGTACTGACCCTCTGACAGTGCAGCACTCCCTCAGTACTGACACTCTGACAGTGTGGCTCTCCCTCAGTACTCAAACACTGACAGTGCAGCACTCCCTCAGTACTGACCGACAGACAGTGTGGCAATCCTTCAGTACTGACCCTCTGACAGTGTGGCTCTCCCTCAGTACTGACCCTCTGACAGTGTGGCCCTCCCTTCGTTCTGACTCTCCGACAGTGTGGCACTCCCTCAATACTGACCCTCTGACAGTGTGGCTCTCCCTCAGTACTGATCCTCTGACAGTGTAGCACTCCATCAGTACTGATCCTCTGACTGTGTGGCTCTCCCTCAGTACTGACCCTCTGACAGTGTGGCTCTCCCTCAGTACTCAAACACTGACAGTGTAGCAATCCCTCAGTACTGACCGACAGACCGTGTGGCACTCCCTCAGTACTGATCCTCTAACAGTGTGGCTCTTCCTCAGTACTGACCCTCTGACAGTGTGACACTCCCACAATACTAACCCTCTGACAGTGCAGGACTCCTTCAGTACTAACTCTCTGATTGTGCGGAATTCCCTCATGACTGACCCTCTGACAGTGTGGCACTCCCTCAGTACTGACCCTCTGACAGCGTGGCACTCCCTCAGTACTGATACTCTGACAGTGTGGTATTCCCTCAGTACTGACACTCTGACAGTGTGGCACTCCCTCAGAGCTGAACCCTCTGATAGTGTGGCACTCCCTCAGTACTGACCCTTTGACAGTGTGGCTCTCCCTCAGTCCTGACACTGACATTACAACACTCCCTCAGTACTGACGCTCTGGCAGTGCAGCACTCCCTCAGTACTGACCCTCTGACAGTGCAGCATTGCCTCAGTACTGACCCTCTGAAAGTGCAGCACTCCCTCAGTACTGACCCTCTGACAGTGCACCACTCCCTAAGTACTAACGCTCTGACAGTGCAGCATTCCCTCAGTACTAAACCGTTGACAGTGTAGCGCTCCTCAGTACAGATATTCTGGCAATGCAACAGACCCTCAATACTGACTGACCAACAGTGAGGTGATCCCTCAGCACTGACGCTCTGACAGTGCAGCACTCGATCATGTCTGAGGTAAAAACAATGACTGCAGATGCTGGAAACCAGATTCTGGATTAGTGGTGCTGGAAGAGCAAAGCAGTACAGGCAGCATCCAAGGACCTTCGAAATCGACGATTCGGGCAAAAGCCCTTCATCAGGAATTAACTCTCTCACAGTGCAGCACTCCCTCAGCACTGTCACTCTGACAGTGTGGCACTCCCTCAGTACTGACACTCTGACAGTGCAGCACTCCCTCAGTACTGACCTTCCGAGAGTGTGGCACTCCCTCAGTACTGACCCCTCTGACAGTGCAGCACTACCACAGTACTGACCCTCTGACATTGCAGCACACCCTCAGTGCTGACCCTCTGACATTGCAGCACCCCCTCAATAATGACCGCTCTGACAGTGTAGCACTCCCTCTGTACTAACCCTCTGACATTGTAGCACTCCCTCCGTACTTACCTTCTGACAGTGCAGCACCTCCTCAGTGCTGACCCTCCGATAGTTTGACACTGCTTAGTACTGATCCTCTGACAGTGCTGCACTCCCTCAGTACTGACCCTCTGACATTGCAGCACCCCCTAAGTCCTGACCACCTGACAGTGCAGCACATTCTCAGTACTGAACCTTTGGCAGTGTAGAACTCCCTCAGCACTGATTCTCTGACAGTGTGGCACTAACTCAGTACTGAACCTCTGACAGTGTGGCACTCCCTCAGTACTCACACTCTGATAGTGCAACACTCCCTCAGTACTGACCCTCTGACAGTGCAGCACTCCCTCAGTACTGACACTCTGACAGTGCAGCACTCCCACAGTACTGACCTTCCGAGAGTGTGGCACTCCCTTAGTACTGACCCCTCTGACAGTGCAGCACTCCCCCGGTACAGACCCTTTGACATTAGAGCACCCCCTCAGTACTGACCGCTCTGACAGTGTAGCACTCCCTCTGTACTAACCCTTTGACAGTGTGGCACTTCCTTAGAACTGACAATCTGACAGTTCAGCACTCCCTCAGTACTGACCCTCTGACAATGTGGCAATCCCTCAGTATTGACCCCTCTGACAGTGTGGCACTCCCTCAGTACTGACACTCTGACAGTGCAGCACTCCTTCAGTACTGACCTTCCGAGAGTGTGGCACTCCCTTAGTACTGACCCCTCTGACAGTGCAGCACTCCCACAGTGCTGACCCTCTGACATTGCAGCACCACCTCAATGCTGACCGCTCTGACAGTGTAGCACTCCCTCTGTACTAACCCGCTGACAGTGTGGCACTCTCTCAGCACTGACATTCTGACAGTGCAGCACTCCCACAGTACTGACCCTCTGACATTGCAACACTCCCTCAGTGCTGACCCTCTGATAGTGTGACAGTTCCTCGGTACTGATCCTCTGACAATGTGGCACTCCCTCAGTATTGACCCCACTGACAGTGTGGCACTCCCTCAGTACTGATCTTCTGACAGTATGGCACTACCTCAGTACTGACCCCTCTGACAGTGCCGCATTCCCTCGGTATTGACTCTCTGACAGTGAAGCACTCCTTCAGTACTGATGCAACGACAGTGTGGCACTCCCACAGTACTGACACTCTGACAGTGCAGCTCTTGCTCTATACTGACCCTCTGAAATTGCAGCACTCCCTCAATACTGACTCCTCTGACAGTTTGCCACTCCCTCAGTACTGACCCTAAGACATTGCAGCAATCCGTCAGTACTGACGCCCCTGAGAGTGTGGCACTCCTTCAGTAATGAAACTCTGAGATGGTAGCACTCCCTCAGTACTGACCCTCTGACATTGCAGCACCCCCTAAGTCCTGACCTCCTGACAGTGCAGCACAGCCTCAGTACTGAACCTTTGGCAGTGTAGAGCTCCCTCAGCACTGATTCTCTGACAGTGTGGCAATCCCTCAGTACTGACACTCTGACAGAGTGGCACTCCCCCGGTACTGACCCTTTGACATTAGAGCACCCCCTCAGTACTGACCGCTCTTACAGTGTAGCACTCCCTCTGTACTTACCCTTTGACAGTGTGGCACTTCCTTAGTACTGACAATCTGACAGTTCAGCACTCCCTCAGTACTGAGCCTCTGACAATGTGGCACTCCCTCAGTATTGACCCCTCTGACAGTGTGGCACTCCCTCAGTAATGAAACTCTGAGAGTGCAGCACTCCCTCAGCACCGACTCTTTGGCAGTGTAGACCTCCCTCAGCTCTGACCCTCTGACTGTGTGGCACTCCCTCAGTACTGATCTTCTGACAGTGTGGCACTACCTCAGTACTGACCCCTCTGACAGTGCCGCATTCCCTCGGTACTGACTCTCTGACAGTGAAGCACTCCTTCAGTACTGACGCAACGACAGTGTGGCACTCCCACAGTACTGGCACTCTGACAGTGCAGCTCTCGCTCTATACTGACCCTCTGACATTGCAGCACTCCATCAATACTGACCCCTCTGACAGTTTGGCACTCCCTCAGTCCTGACCCTAAGACATTGCAGCAATCCGTCAGTACTGACGCCCCTGAGAGTGTGGCACTCCTTCAGTAATGAAACTCTGAGAGTGTAGCACTCCCACAGTACTGATCCTCTGACAGTGCTGCACTCCCTCAGTACTGACCCTTTGACATTGCAGCACCCCCTAAGTCCTGACCTCCTGACAGTGCAGCACAGCCTCAGTACTGAACTTTGGCAGTGTAGAGCTCTCTCAGCACTGACTCTTTGGCAGTGAAGAACTCCCTCAGTACTGACCCTCTGACAGTGCAGCACTCCCTCAGTGCTGACTCTCTGATAGTGTGACACTCCCTCGGTACTGATCGTCTAACAGTGTGGCAATCCCTCAGTACAGACCCTCTGACAGTCCAGCACCCCCTCAGTACTGAACCCTCTGACAGTGTGGCACTCCCTCAGTAATGAAACACTGAGAGTGCAGCACTCCCTCAGCACCGACTCTTTGGCAGTGTAGACCCCCCTCAGCTCTGACCCTCTGACTGTGTGGCACTCCCCCAGTACTGATATTCTGACAGTATGGCACTACCTCAGTACTGACCCCTCTGACAGTGCCGCATTCCCTCAGTACTGACCGCTCTGACAGTGTAGCACTCCCTCTGTACTAACCCTCTGACAGTGTGGCACTCCCTCAGTACTGACAGTCTGACAGTGCAGCACTCCCTCAGTAATGACCCTCCGACAGTGTGGCAATCCCTCAATACTCACTCCTCTGACAGTGCAGCACTCCCTCAGTACTGACACTCTGACAGTGCAGCACTCCCTCAGTACTGACCCCTCTGAGAGTGCCGCACTCCCTCAGTACTGACTTTCAGACAGAGTGGCACTCCCTCACTCCTGACCCTCTGACAGACTGGCAGTCCCTCAGTCCTCACCCTCTGGCAGTGTGGCAATCCCCCAGTACTGACCCTCTGACATTGCAGCACTCCCTCAGTACTGACCGCTCTGACAGTGTAGCACTCCCTCTGTACTAACCCTCTGACAGTGTGGCACTCCCTCAGCACTGACACTCTGACATTGCAGCACTCCCACAGTACTGACCCTCTGACATTGCAGCACTCCTTCAGTGTTGACCCTCTGATAGTTTGACACTCCCTCGGTACCGATCCTCTAACAGTGCAGCACTCCCACAGTACTGACCCTCTGACATTGCAGCACTCCCTCAGTGCTGACCCTCTGATAGTGTGACAGTTCCTCGCTACTGATCCTCTAACAGTGTGGCAGTCCCTCAGTACTGACACTCTGACAGAGTGGCACTCCCCCAGGACTGACCCTCTGACATTGCAGCACCCCCTCAGTACTGACCCCTCTGACAGTGTGGCACTCCCTCAGTAATGAAACTCTGAGAGTGCAGCACTCCCTCAGCACCGACTCTTTGGCAGTGTAGACCTCCCTCAGCTCTGACCCTCTGACTGTGTGGCATTCCCTCAGTACTGACACTTCTGACAGTGCCGCACTCCCTCTGTAATGACCCTCTGGCAGTGTGGCATTCCCTCAATACTGACCCCTCTGACAGTTTGGCACTCCCTCAGTACTGACCCGCTGACACTGCAGCACTCCCTCAATACTGACCCCTCTGACAGTTTGTCACTCCCTAAGTACTGACCCACTGACAGTGCAGCACCTCCTCAGTGTTGAGCCTCCGATAGTTTGTCACTGCTCAGTACTGATCTTCTGACAGTGCTGCACTCCCTCGGTACTGACCCTCTGACAGTGCTGCAGTTCGTCGCTATTGTCCCTCTGACATTACAGCACTCCCTCAGTCCTGACCTCCTGACAGTGCAGCACAGCCTCAGTACTGAACATTTGGCAGTGTAGAACTCCCTCAGCCCTGACTCTTTGGCAGTGAAGAACTCCCTCAATACTGACCCTCTGACAGTGCAGCACTCCTTCAGTACTGACACTCTGACAGTGCACCACTCCCTCAATACTGACCCTCCGACAATGTGGCAATCCCTCAGTACTGACCCTCTGACATTGCAGCACTCCCTCAATACTGTCCCTCTGACAATGTGGCACTCCCTCAGGACTGATCCTCTGAGAGTGCAGCACTCCCTCAGTACTGACACATTGGGAGTGTAGCACTCCCTCAGCACCGACTCTTTGGCAGTGTAGACCTCCCTCAGCTCTGACACTCTGACAGTGTGCCACTACCTCGGTAATGATCCTCTGACTGTGTGCCACGACCTCAGTACAGACCCCTCTGACAGTAATGCACTCCCTCAGTACTGACCCTCTGACAGTGCAGCGCTCCCTCAGCACTGACCCTCTGACATTGCAGCACTCCCTCTGGACTGACCCTCTGACAGTGTCGCACTCCCTCAATACTGACCCACTGACTGTGCAGCACTCCCTCAGTACTGATCCGCTCACAGTGTGCCTCTCCCTCAGTACTGAAACACTGAGAGTGCAGCACTCCCTCAGTACTGATCCTCTGACAGTGAGGCTCTCCCTCAGTACTGACACACTAACAGTGCAGCACTCCCTCAGTCCTGACCCTCCGACAGTATGTCACTCCCTCAGTACTGACCCTCTGACAGTGCAGTATGCCCTCAGTGCTGACCTTCCGACAGTGTGGCACTCCCTCAGTACTGACACACTGACAGTGCAGCACTCCCTCAGTACTGACCCTCCGACAGTGTGGCTCTCCCTCAGTACTGAACCTCTGACAGTGCAGCACTCCCTCAGTACTGACACTCTGACAGTGTGGCTCTCCCTCAGTACTCAAACACTGACAGTGCAGCACTCCCTCAGTACTGACCGACAGACAGTGTGGCAATCCTTCAGTACTGACCCTCTGACAGTGTGGCTCTCCCTCAGTACTGACCCTCTGACAGTGTGGCCCTCCCTTCGTTCTGACTCTCCGACAGTGTGGCACTCCCTCAATACTGACCGTCTGACAGTGTGGCTCTCCCTCAGTACTGATCCTCTGACAGTGTAGCACTCCATCAGTCCTGATCCTCTGACTGTGTGGCTCTCCCTCAGTACTGACCCTCTGACAGTGTGGCTCTCCCTCAGTACTCAAACACTGACAGTGTAGCACTCCCTCAGTACTGACCGACAGACCGTGTGGCACTCCCTCAGTACTGATCCTCTAACAGTGTGGCTCTTCCTCAGTACTGACCCTCTGACAGTGTGACACTCCCACAATACTAACCCTCTGACAGTGCAGGACTCCTTCAGTACTAACTCTCTGATTGTGCGGAACTCCCTCATGACTGACCCTCTGACAGTGTGGCACTCCCTCAGTACTGACCCTCTGACAGCGTGGCACTCCCTCAGTACTGATACTCTGACAGTGTGGTATTCCCTCAGTACTGACACTCTGACAGTGTGGCACTCCCTCAGAGCTGACCCCTCTGATAGTGTGGCACTCCCTCAGTACTGATCCTTTGACAGTGTGGCTCTCCCTCAGTCCTGACACTGACATTACAACACTCCCTCAGTACTGACGCTCTGGCAGTGCAGCACTCCCTCAGTACTGACCCTCTGACAGTGCAGCATTGCCTCAGTACTGACCCTCTGAAAGTGCAGCACTCCCTCAGTACTGACCCTCTGACAGTGCACCACTCCCTAAGTACTAACGCTCTGACAGTGCAGCATTCCCTCAGTACTAAACCGTTGACAGTGTAGCGCTCCTCAGTACAGATATTCTGGCAATGCAACAGACCCTCAATACTGACTGACCAACAGTGAGGTGATCCCTCAGCACTGACGCTCTGACAGTGCAGCACTCGATCATGTCTGAGGTAAAAACAATGACTGCAGATGCTGGAAACCAGATTCTGGATTAGTGGTGCTGGAAGAGCAAAGCAGTTCAGGCAGCATCCAAGGACCTTCGAAATCGACGATTCGGGCAAAAGCCCTTCATCAGGAATTAACTCTCTCACAGTGCAGCACTCCCTCAGCACTGTCACTCTGACAGTGTGGCACTCCCTCAGTACTGACCCTCTGACATTGCAGGACCCCCTCAGTACGGACCCTCTGACATTGCAGCACCCCCTCAGTACTGACTGCTCTGACAGTGCAGCACTCCCTCAGAACTGACCCTCTGACAGCGTGTCACTCCCTCAGTACTGACACTCTGACAGTGCAGCACTCCCTCAGTACTGACCTTCCGAGAGTGTGGCACTCCCTCAGTACTGACCCCTCTGACAGTGCAGCACTACCACAGTACTGACCCTCTGACATTGCAGCACACCCTCAGTGCTGACCCTCTGACATTGCAGCACCCCCTCAATAATGACCGCTCTGACAGTGTAGCACTCCCTCTGTACTAACCCTCTGACATTGTAGCACTCCCTCCGTACTTACCTTCTGACAGTGCAGCACCTCCTCAGTGCTGACCCTCCGATAGTTTGACACTGCTTAGTACTGATCCTCTGACAGTGCTGCACTCCCTCAGTACTGACCCTCTGACATTGCAGCACCCCCTAAGTCCTGACCACCTGACAGTGCAGCACATTCTCAGTACTGAACCTTTGGCAGTGTAGAACTCCCTCAGCACTGATTCTCTGACAGTGTGGCACTAACTCAGTACTGAACCTCTGACAGTGTGGCACTCCCTCAGTACTCACACTCTGATAGTGCAACACTCCCTCAGTGCTGACCCTCTGATAGTGTGACAGTTCCTCGGTACTGATCCTCTGACAATGTGGCACTCCCTCAGTATTGACCCCACTGACAGTGTGGCACTCCCTCAGTAATGAAACTCTGAGAGTGCAGCACTCCCTCAGCACCGATTCTTTGGCAGTGTAGACCTCCCTCAGCTCTGACCCTCTGACTGTGTGGCACTCCCTCAGTACTGATCTTCTGACAGTATGGCACTACCTCAGTACTGACCCCTCTGACAGTGCCGCATTCCCTCGGTATTGACTCTCTGACAGTGAAGCACTCCTTCAGTACTGACGCAACGACAGTGTGGCACTCCCACAGTACTGACACTCTGACAGTGCAGCTCTTGCTCTATACTGACCCTCTGACATTGCAGCACTCCCTCAATACTGACTCCTCTGACAGTTTGCCACTCCCTCAGTACTGACCCTAAGACATTGCAGCAATCCGTCAGTACTGATGCCCCTGAGAGTGTGGCACTCCTTCAGTAATGAAACTCTGAGAGTGTAGCACTCCCTGAGTACTGACCCTCTGACATTGCAGCACCCCCTAAGTCCTGACCTCCTGACAGTGCAGCACAGCCTCAGTACTGAACCTTTGGCAGTGTAGAGCTCCCTCAGCACTGATTCTCTGACAGTGTGGCAATCCCTCAGTACTGACACTCTGACAGAGTGGCACTCCCCCTGTACTGACCCTTTGACATTACAGCACCCCCTCAGTCCTGACCGCTCTTACAGTATAGCACTCCCTCTGTACTTACTCTTTGACAGTGTGGCACTTCCTTAGTACTGACAATCTGACAGTTCAGCACTCCCTCAGTACTGAGCCTCTGACAATGTGGCACTCCCTCAGTATTGACCCCTCTGACAGTGTGGCACTCCCTCAGTAATGAAACTCTGAGAGTGCAGCACTCCCTCAGCACCGACTCTTTGGCAGTGAAGACCTCCCTCAGCTCTGACCCTCTGACTGTGTGGCACTCCCTCAGTATTGATCTTCTGACAGTGTGGCACTACCTCAGTACTGACCCCTCTGACAGTGCCGCATTCCCTCGGTACTGACTCTCTGACAGTGAAGCACTCCTTCAGTACTGACGCAACGACAGTGTGGCACTCCCACAGTACTGACACTCTGACAGTGCAGCTCTTGCTCTATACTGACCCTCTGACATTGCAGCACTCCCTCAATACTGACTCCTCTGACAGTTTGCCACTCCCTCAGTACTGACCCTAAGACATTGCAGCAATTCGTCAGTACTGACGCCCCTGAGAGTGTGGCACTCCTTCAGTAATGAAACTCTGAGAGTGTAGCACTCCCTCAGTACTGACCCTCTGACAGTGCAGCCCCTCCTTAGTGCTGACCCTCCGATAGTTTGACACTGCTCAGTACTGATCCTCTGACAGTGCTGCCTCCCTCAGTACTGACCCTCTGACATTGCAGCACCCCCTAAGTCCTGACCTCCTGACAGTGCAGCCTCAGTACTGAACCTTTGGCAGTGTAGAGCTCCCTCAGCACTGATTCTCTGACAGTGTGGCAATCCCTCAGTACTGACACTCTGACAGTTTGGCACTCCCCCTGTACTGACCCTTTGACATTACAGCACCCCCTCAGTCCTGACCTTTCTTACAGTGTAGCACTCCCTGTGTACTAACCCTTTGACAGTGTGGCACTTCCTTAGTACTGACAATCTGACAGTTCAGCACTCCCTCAGTACTGACCCTCTGACAATGTGGCACTCCCTCAGTATTGACCCCTCTGACAGTGTGGCACTCCCTAAGTAATGAAACTCTGACAGTGCAGCTCTCGCTCTATACTGACCCTCTGACATTGCAGCACTCCATCAATACTGACCCCTCTGATAGTTTGGCACTCCCTCAGTCCTGACCCTAAGACATTGCAGCAATCCGTCAGTACTGACGCCCCTGAGAGTGTGGCACTCCTTCAGTAATGAAACTCTGAGAGTGTAGCACTCCCACAGTACTGATCCTCTGACAGTGCTGCACTCCCTCAGTACTGACCCTTTGACATTGCAGCACCCCCTAAGTCCTGACCTCCTGACAGTGCAGCACAACCTCAGTACTGAACTTTGGCAGTGTAGAGATCTCTCAGCACTGACTCTTTGGCAGTGAAGAACTCCCTCAGTACTGACCCTCTGACAGTGCAGCACTCCCTCAGTGCTGACTCTCTGATAGTGTGACACTCCCTCGGTACTGATCGTCTAACAGTGTGGCAATCCCTCAGTACAGACCCTCTGACAGTCCAGCACTCCCTCAGTACTGACCCCTCTGACAGTGTGACACTTTCTCAGTACTGAACCCTCTGACAGTGTGGCACTCCCTCCGTAATGAAACACTGAGAGTGCAGCACTCCCTCAGCACCGACTCTTTGGCAGTGTAGACCCCCCTCAGCTCTGACCCTCTGACTGTGTGGCACTCCCCCAGTACTGATATTCTGACAGTATGGCACTACCTCAGTACTGACCCCTCTGACAGTGCCGCATTCCCTCAGTACTGACTCTCTGACAGAGTGGCACTCCCTCAGTCTTGACCCTCTCACAGTTTGGCACTCCCCCAGTACTGACCCTCTGAAATTGCAGCACCCCCTCAGTACTGACCGCTCTGACAGTGTCGCACTCCCTCTGTACTAACCCTCTGACAGTGTGGCACTCCCTCAGTACTGACAGTCTGACAGTGCAGCACTCCCTCAGTAATGACCCTCCGACAGTGTGGCAATCCCTCAATACTCACCCCTCTGACAGTGCAGCACTCCCTCAGTACTGACCCCTCTGAGAGTGCCGCACTCCCTCAGTACTGACTTTCAGACAGAGTGGCACTCCCTCAGTCCTCACCCTCTGGCAGTGTGGCACTCCCCCAGTACTGACCCTCTGACATTGCAGCACCCCCTCAGTACTGACCGCTCTGACAGTGTAGCACTCCCTCTGTACTAACCCTCTGACAGTGTGGCACTCCCTCAACACTGACACTCTGACATTGCAGCACTCCCACAGTACTGACCCTCTGACATTGCAGCACTCCCTCAGTGTTGACCCTCTGATAGTTTGACACTCCCTCGGTACCGATCCTCTAACAGTGCAGCACTCCCACAGTACTGACCCTCTGACATTGCAGCACTCCCTCAGTGCTGACCCTCTGATAGTGTGACAGTTCCTCGCTACTGATCCTCTAACAGTGTGGCAATCCCTCAGTACTGACACTCTGACAGAGTGGCACTCCCCCAGGACTGACCCTCTGACATTGCAGCACCCCCTCAGTACTGACCCCTCTGACAGTGTGGCACTCCCTCAGTAATGAAACTCTGAGAGTGCAGCACTCCCTCAGCACCGACTCTTTGGCAGTGTAGACCTCCCTCAGCTCTGACCCTCTGACTGTGTGGGACTCCCTCAGTACTGATCTTCTGACAGTGTGGCATTCCCTCATTACTGACACTTCTGACAGTGCCGCACTCCCTCTGTAATGACCCTCTGGCAGTGTGGCATTCCCTCAATACTGACCCCTCTGACAGTTTAGCACTCCCTCAGTACTGACCCGCTGACACTGCAGCACTCCCTCAATACTGACCCCTCTGACAGTTTGTCACTCCCTAAGTACTGACCCACTGACAGTGCAGCACCTCCTCAGTGTTGAGCCTCCGATAGTTTGTCACTGCTCAGTACTGATCTTCTGACAGTGCTGCACTCCCTCGGTACTGACCCTCTGACAGTGCTGCAGTTCGTCGCTATTGTCCCTCTGACATTACAGCACTCCCTCAGTCCTGACCTCCTGACAGTGCAGCACAGCCTCAGTACTGAACATTTGGCAGTGTAGAACTCCCTCAGCCCTGACTCTTTGGCAGTGAAGAACTCCCTCAATACTGACCCTCTGACAGTGCAGCACTCCTTCAGTACTGACACTCTGACAGTGCACCACTCCCTCAATACTGACCCTCCGACAGTGTGGCAATCCCTCAGTACTGACCCTCTGACATTGCAGCACTCCCTCAATACTGTCCCTCTGACAATGTGGCACTCCCTCAGGACTGATCCTCTGAGAGTGCAGCACTCCCTCAGTACTGACACATTGGGAGTGTAGCACTCCCTCAGCACCGACTCTTTGGCAGTGTAGACCCCCCTCAGCTCTGACACTCTGACAGTGTGCCACTACCTCGGTAATGATCCTCTGACTGTGTGCCACGACCTCAGTACAGACCCCTCTGACAGTACCGCACTCCCTCAGTACTGACCCTCTGACAGTGCAGCGCTCCCTCAGCACTGACCCTCTGACATTGCAGCACTCCCTCTGGACTGACCCTCTGACAGTGTCGCGCTCCCTCAATACTGACCCACTGACTGTGCAGCACTCCCTCAGTACTGATCCGCTGACTGTGTGCCTCTCCCTCAGTACTGAAACACTGAGAGTGCAGCACTCCCTCAGTACTGGTCCTCTGACAGTGAGGCTCTCCCTCAGTACTGACACACTAACAGTGCAGCACTCCCTCAGTCCTGACCCTCCGACAGTATGGCACTCCCTCAGTACTGACCCTCTGACAGTGCAGAATGCCCTCAGTGCTGACCTTCCGACAGTGTGGCACTCCCTCAGTACTGACACACTGACAGTGCAGCACTCCCTCAGTACTGACCCTCCGACAGTGTGGCTCTCCCTCAGTACTGAACCTCTGACAGTGCAGCACTCCCTCACTACTGACCCTCTGACAGTGTGGCTCTCCCTCAGTACTGACCCTCTGACAGTGCAGCACTCCCTCAGTACTGACACTCTGACAGTGTGGCTCTCCCTCAGTACTCAAACACTGACAGTGCAGCACTCCCTCAGTACTGACCGACAGACAGTGTGGCAATCCTTCAGTACTGACCCTCTGACAGTGTGGCTCTCCCTCAGTACTGACCCTCTGACAGTGTGGCCCTCCCTTCGTTCTGACTCTCCGACAGTGTGGCACTCCCTCAATACTGACCCTCTGACAGTGTGGCTCTCCCTCAGTACTGATCCTTTGACAGTGCAGCACTCCCTCAGTACTGATCCTCTGACAGTGTGGCTCTCCCTCAGTACTGACCCTCTGACAGTGTGGCTCTCCCTCAGTACTCAAACACTGACAGTGTAGCACTCCCTCAGTACTGACCGACAGACCGTGTGGCACTCCCTCAGTACTGATCCTCTGACAGTGTGGCTCTTCCTCAGTACTGACCCTCTGACAGTGTGACACTCCCGCAATACTAACCCTCTGACAGTGCAGGACTCCTTCAGTACTAACTCTCTGATAGTGTGGAACTCCCTCATGACTGACCCTCTGACAGTGTGGCACTCCCTCAGTACTGACCCTCTGACAGTGCAGCACTCCCTCAGTACTGACCCACTGACATTGCAGCACTCCCTCTGTATAGATCCTTTGGCAGTGCAGTACTCCCTCAGTACTGACCTTCTGACATTGCAGCATCCCTCAGTACTGACCCCCTGACAGTGCAGCACTTCCTCAGACTGACCCTCTGATAAAGTGACACACCCTCAGTACTTACACCCTAATAGTGTGACACTCCCTCAGTCCTGACCCTCTGACAGTGCAGCACTCCCTCAGTAGTGACCCTCGGACAGTGCAGCGCTCCCTCAGACTGTCCCTCTGACAGTGCAGCACTTCCTCAGGCTGACCCTCTGATAATGTGACACACCCACAGTACTGATACTCTGATAGTGTGACACTCCCTCAGTCCTGACCCTCTGACAGTGCAGCTTTCCCTCAGACCGTCCGTCTGACAGTGCAGCCTTCCCTCAGACTGACCCTCTGACAGTGTGACACTCCCTCAGTACTGACTCTCTGACAGTGCGGCACTCCCTCAGTGCTGATCCTCCGACAGTGCGGCGCTTCCTCAGTACTGACCCTCTGACAGGGCAGCATTCCCTCAGTACTGACCCTGTGACAGTGCAGCATTCCCTCAGTACTGACCCTCTGACAGTGCAGCACTCCCTCAGTTTTGACCCTCTGACCGTGCGGCACTCCCTCGGTACTGACCTTCTTTATTTCTTGGGAAATTGGGGTCATAGGGTTTTTCAGATTCTGAGGAAGCATGAGAGAGACACACAAACCAAGCCCTGTCTGAAACTCTCTGCAATAGACTATTCAGAGGCACAGAGTCACTGAGATGGACAGCTTGGAAACAGACCCTCCTGTCCAACCCATCCATACCAACAGATATTCTCATCTTCTTTCGTTCCATTTGCTAGCACTTGGCTGTTATCCCTCTAAACCCTTCCTATTCACACACTCATCCTGATGCCTTTTAAATGTCGCAATTATACCAGCCCCCATCACTTCCTCTGGTAGCTACCTGCATGCCCTTGAATAAGTGCTCAAACATTCATATAGTCGATACAAACTCTAATAAACACCAACCTACAAAAGGCCATCATTTTCATTTTCAAATCACCCTTTGATTCTTCATTATGCTGATTTGAACAGAGGTAAGGATACAGTGTTAGTGACCATCCACCGTGACCCTGTTATAAAACTTATTTTCAAATGTGGCTTGCATGTGATTCCCACGCCCTCTAATAGTTGCCTGGAAGGTGGGGGTGGGTGTACTCTCCTGCTGCAGTCCTTGGGTGTCCCACAGTGATGTTCGGGAGGAAGCTCCGGGAGTTTGACCTGAAACATGTAAAGAGCTCTCTTACTGGAGTGCCTTTTTAAAGTTGGGAAGTTATTATAGACCAGGAGGACCCGAGAGCTGCTGTCTTGTCAGAGAGAGAGGCCTGGTGGGTCACACACCTCAGGTAAGGGGCGAGGTTAAGAAGCTGGGGCCTTCACGGTCATTTCAGACATGATAGAGATTGAACCAACAATGTTGGCATCACGAACCTGTTAGCTGTGCTAACTGACCCCCCTTTGTAGCAGAGGGATTCAATCCCTTGAACAGAGCAAGCTTGAGAATTCAACACTAAAATCAATCTGTACGGACGCACTAGAGACCTGAAACATCAATACAGAGATTGCTGAAGAAGCTAAACATGTCCGGCAGCATCTCTGAAGGGAGAGGGAGAAAGAGACAGAGAGAGAGTTCACCTTTCAATTCAGTGATTTCTGCGGGAAAGTTCCTTCAGGACAGACCGTTTTGAGGAAGGGTCACTTGACAAAGGCACTTCACAAAGATCCTGATCAATGTAACTTTGTGATGTTAGTTCAGAAGGAACAGCTCAGACCTAACATTTCGGTGTGCCTTTGTTCTGTATCTGTTCTCCCATGTAGCCCGCCCACCGAATACAATACCTTACACAGCCTTAAACCTGTTTGTCAACTTTTAACAGTAGCAGCCTCAGGGCATTGAACACAGACTGAATTACTCAGTGACACTTGAATGAGATCAAGTTCTCAAGTCAACAGATGGTGAGGAAATTCAGTACAATTCAGCAGGTAGCAACGGTGAAGAGAGAGAGGAACAATTCGCATTTCAAGTGACTCTTCCTCAAAACGGTCTGTTCTTAAGGAACTTTCCTGCAGAAATCACTGGATTGAAAGGTGAACTCTCTCTCGGTTTCTTTCTCCCTCTCCCCTCAGCGATGCTGCCGGACATGTTTAGCTTCTTCAGCAATCTCTGTATTGATGTTTCAAGTCTCCAGCGCGTACGGACAGATTGAGTTTAGTGTTGAATTCTCAAGCTTGCTCTGTTCAAGGGATTGAATCCCTCTGCCATAAAGGAGGGTCAGTTACCACAGTTAAGAGATTCGTGATGCCAACATTGCTGGCTCAATCTCTATCATGTCTGAAATGACCATGAAGTCCCCAGCTTCTCAACCTCGCCCCACACCTGAGGTGCGTGACCCACCAGGCCTCTCTCTCTGACAAGACAGCAGCTCTTGGGTCCTCCTGGTCTATACTAACTTACCAACTTTAAAAAGGCACTCCAGTAAGAGAGCTCTTTACATGGTTCAGGTCAAACTCCCGGAGCTCCCTCCCGAACATCACTGTGGGACACCCAAGGACTGCAGCAGGAGAGTACACCCCACCCCCACCTTCCAGGAAACTATTAGAGGGTGTGGGAATCACATGCAAGCGACATTTGAAAATAAGTTTTATAACAGGGTCACGGTGGATGGTCACTAACTCTGTTTCTTTACCTCTGTTCAAATCAGCGTAATGAAGAAGCTAAGGGTCGGTTGAAAATGACAGAGGGTCAGTACTGAGGGTGCACCATACTGTCAGAGGGTCAGCACAGAGGGAATGCCACACTGTCAGAGGGTCAGTACAGAGAGAGTGCTAAACTGTCAGAGGGTCAGTACTGAGGCACTGCTGGACTGTCAGAGGTGCAGGACCGAGCCAGAGGGTTAGTACTGAGGGAGTGCTACACTGTCAATGGGTCAGTACTGAGGGAGTGCTACACTGTCAATGAGTCAGTACTGAGGGAGTACTACACTGTCAATGGGTCAGTGCTGAGGGAGTGTTAAACTGTCAATGAGTCAGTACTGAGGGAGTGCATCACTATGGAGGGAGTGAAGCATTGTCAGAGGGTCAGTGTGGAGGGAGTGCAGCATTGTCAGAGGATCAGTATGGAGGGAGTGAAGCATTGTCAGAGGGTCAGTGTGGAGGGAGTGCAGCATTGTCAGAGGGTCAGTGTGGAGGGAGTGAAGCATTGTCAGAGGGTCAGTGTGGAGGGAGTGCTGCATTTTCAGAGGATCAGTGTGGAGGGAGTGCAGCATTGTCAGAGGGTCAGTGTGGAGGGAGTGCAGCATTGTCAGAGGGTCAGTGTGGAGGGAGTGAAGCATTGTCAGAGGGTCAGTGTGGAGGGAGTGCTGCATTTTCAGAGGATCAGTGTGGAGGGAGTGCAGCATTGTCAGAGGGTCAGTGTGGAGGGAGTGAAGCATTGTCAGAGGGTCAGGACGGAGGGATTGCTGTTCAGTGAGAGAGTCAGTAATGATGAAGTGCGCGCTCTCTGTTGGTCAGTAGTGTTGGATGGCCATGCTGTCAGAGTGTCGCACTCTGAGCGGGTTACTACTGAGGGAGCGCTGCACTGTGAAAGGGTTCGAACTGAGGGATGACCGCGCTGTGAGGGGGTCAGTACTGAGGGAGCACCACACTATGTGTCGGACAGTCAGTACTGAGTGATTGCTGCATTGCCAGAGGGTCAGTACTGAGAGAGTGATGCACATTCAAAGGGTCATTACTGAGGGAGCGCTACACGGTCAGTGTGTCAGTTCTGAGGGAGTGTTGTTTCAGAGGGTCAGTACTGAGGGAGTTCTGCTCTGTCGGAGGGTCAGTACCGAGGGAATGCCACACTGTAGAAATGTCAATGCTGAGGGAATGCTATTGTGTCAGAATGTCATTTCTGAGGGTGTGCTGCAGTGTCGAAGGAGCAGTGCTGAGGGAGAGCTGCACTGTCAGAGGGTCAGTACTGAGGGATTGCAGCACTGTCAGAGGGTCAGTACTGAGGGATTGCAGCACCTCAGGGGCCAAGGGGCTGTTGCAGTGTCAGAGGGTCAGTTCTGAGGGAGTACTGAATGATCAGAGGACGCGCCGCAATCTCTTAAAGTCAGTATGAAGGTGCGCCACACTGTGGGAGGGTCAGTATACGTGCAATGCCTCACTGTCAGAGGGTCAGTGCAGAGAGAGTGCTGCAGTGTCATAGGAACAGTACTGAGGGAGAGTCGCACTGACAGAGGGCCAATACCATGGCCAATACCAATACCAATACAGAGGATCTGTACGGAGACAGTGCTGCACTGTCAGAGGGTCAGTACTGAGGGAGTGCTGCACTGTCAGAGGGTCAGTACTGAGGGAGTGCTGCACTGTCAGAGGGTCAGTACTGAGATAGCGCGGCACTGTCAGAGGGTCAGTACTCTCTCTGTCGCTCTCTCTCTGCCCCGCTCTCCCTCCCACCCGCCTCTCTGTGTCCCCCCTCTCTGTCCCACTCTCTCTCTGTCCCCACACTCTCTGTCCTCCTCTCTTTGTCCACCTCTCTCGGTCCCCCTCTATCTCTGTCACCCCTCTCTCTCTGCCACCCTCTCTGTCCCCCCCTCTTTCCCCCTCTCTCTGTCTTCCCCCTCTCTTTCCCCCTCTCTCTCTGTACCTCTCTCTCTGTCCCCCCCCTCTGTCCCCCTCTCTCTGTCCCTCTCTCTCTGTGCACCTCTCTCTCTGTCCACCTCTCTGTCCCCCATCTCTGTCCCCCTCTCTCTCTATCCCCCTCTCTCTCTGACCCCCTCTCTTTCTGTCCCCCTCTCTCTGCCCCCATCTCTCTGTCCCCTTCTCTCTCTCACCCGCCTCTCTCTGCCCTTCTCTGTCCCACCCACCTCTCTCTGTCCCTCCCGCTCTCTGTCCCCCTCTATCTGTCCCCCTCTCTCTGCCCCCTCTCTGTCACCTCTCTCTGTGTCCCCATCTCTCTGTCCCACTCTCTCTGTTCCCCTTTCTCTGTCCCCCTCTCTCTCTGATCCCCTCTCTCTCCCCCACTCTGTACCCCTCTCTCTGTCCCCCCCACTCTGTCGCCCTCTCTCTCTGTCCCCCTCTCTCTCTGACACCCTCTCTCTCTGACACCCTCTCTCTCTGACCCCCTCTCTCTGTCCCCCCTGCCTCTGTCCCCCTCTCTCTGTTACCCTCTTTCTGCCCCCTCTGTCCCCTCTCTCTCTGTCCCCGTCTCTCTGTCCCCCCTCTTCTGTCCCCCACACTCTGTTCCCGTGCTCTCTCTGTCCCCATCTCTTACTGTCCCCCTTCTGTCCCTCCTCTCTCTGTCCTCTCCCTCTCCGTTCCTCCCGCCCCGCCTCTGTCCCCCACTCTCTCCATCCCCCCACTCACTGCCCCCTCTCTTTGTCCCCCTCTCTCTGACCCCTCTTTCTGACACCCTCTCTGTCACCTCTCTCTGTGTCCCCGTCTCTCTGTCCAACTCTCTCTGTTCCCTCTCTCTCTCTCTGTCCTCCACTCTCTGTCCCCACTCCCTCTGACCCCGCCACTCTGTCCCCCTCTTTATGACCCTTTTTATCTCCCCCACTCTCTGTGCTCCTCTCTCTGTCCCCACTCTCCCTGTCCCTCTCTCTCTGTCCCTCCTTTCTCTGCCCCCTCTTTCTGTAGGCCTCTCCCCCCCACTCTGTACCCCTCTCTCTGTTCCCCTCTCTCTGTCCCCCCTCCCTCTGACCCCCTATATCTCCCCATCTCTCTCTGTCCCCCTCTCTCTGACCCCTGCTCTCAGATCCCCTCTATCTCCCCCGCGCTCTGTCCCCCTCTCTCTGTCCCCCTCTCTCTGTACCCCTCTCTCTGTCCCCCTCTCTTTGTCGCCCTCTCTCTGTCCCCCTCACTCTCCGACCGCCTCTCACTGAAGCCCTCTATCGCCCCCGCTCTCTGTCCCCCACTCCCTGTCACCCTCTTTCTGACCCCCTCTCTGTCATCCTCTCTCTCTGTCCCCCTCTCTCTCTGTCCCGCTCTCCCTCTGTTCCTCCCTCTCTGTCCCCATCTCTCTCTGTCCCCTCTATCTCTGCCCCCCACTCTCTGTCCCCCTCTCCCTGACCCCTCTCTCTCCCCCACTCTATACCCCTCTCTCTGTCCCCCACTCTCTGTTCACCCTCTCTCTGACCCCCTCTATATCCCCCTGTCTCTAACCCTCTCTCTCTGACCCTGTCTATCTACCCACACTCTCTGTCCCCTCTCTCTCTGTCCCCCTCTCTCTGTCAACCATCTTTGTCCCCCCCACAGTTCCCCCTCAGTCTGTTCCCCCCCTCTGTCCCTCTCTCTGTCCTCACCTCTCTCTCGTTCCCTCTCTCTCTGTTCCTCCCATCTGTCCCCCTCTCTCTTACCCACTCTCTCTGACCCCCCTCGCTCTGCCCCCCTCTCTCCCCGCTCTCTGTCCCCCTCCCTCTGTCGCCATCTCTCTGCCCCCTCTCTGTCACTGTTTCTCTGTCCCCCTCCCTCTGTCCCCTCTCTCTGCCCCCCTCTCTCTGTACCCCCTCTCTCTGCCGCCTCCATCTGTTCCCCCCTCTCTATCCCCCCTCTCTCTGTCCCCCCGCTCTCTGTTCCCTCTCTCTCTGCCCCCCTCTCTCCCCCTCTCTCTCCCCCGCTCTCTTTCCACCTCTCTCTCTGTCGCCTCTCTCTGCCCCCCCTCTCTGTCCCCGTCTCTCTGTACCCCCTCTCTCTGCCCTCTCTCTGTCCCCGTCTCTCTGCCCCCGTCTCTGTCACCCTCTCTTTGTCCCCGTCTCTCTGTTCCCCATCTCTCTGCCCCTCTCTCTCCCCCGCTCTCCTCCCCCCTCTCTCTGTTGCCCTCTCTGTCACAGACTCTCTGTCCCCCCCTCTTTCCCCTCTCTCTGCCCCTCCTCTCTCTGTCGCCGCCTCTCTGTCCCCCTCCTTCTGTCCCCTTCTCTCTGTCCCCATCTCTCTCTTCCCCCATCTCTCTGACCCCCTCTCACTTCCCCCCACTGTCCCCCTCTCTCTGTCCCCCCCCGCACCCACTCTGTCACCGTCTCTCTTTCCCCCCTCCCTCTGCCCCCTCTATCTGCCCCCCTCTGTCGCCCCTGTCTCTGTCCCCCCTCCTTCTCTCTCCCCCTCTCTCTATCCCCCGCTCTCTGTCCTCCTCTCTCTGTCCCCCCCACACTCTGTCCCCCTCTCTCTCTGCCCCCTCTCTGTCACCGTCTCTCTGTCCCCCCTCTTTCTGTCCCCCTCTCTCTGCTTCCTCTCCCTCTGTCCCACTCTCTCTTTCACCCTCTCTCTGCCCACCCTCTGTCACCCTCCTCTCTGTCCCCCCCTCTCTATCACCCCCTCTCTCTGTCCCCCACTCTCTGTCCCCCACTCTCTGTCCCTCTCTATCTCTGTCCTCCTCTCTCTCTGTCCCGCTCTCACTCTGTTCCCCCTCTCTTCCCGCATCTCTCTCTGTCTCCCTCTCTCTGTCCCCCTCTCTCTGTCCCCCTCTCTATGTCTCACCTCTCTCTGTCCTCCTCTCTCTGTCCCTCTCTCTCTGTCCCCCTCTTTCTGAGCCCCTTTCTCTGCCCCACTCTGTAGCCCTCTCTCTGTCCCCCATCCTCTGTTCACCCTCCCTCTGACCCCCTCTATATCCCCCCTCTCTGACCCCCTCTCTCTGCCCCCTCTCTCTGCACCCCCGTCTTTCTCTGTCCCCCCTACAGCTGTCCCCCTCTCTCTGTCCGCCCTCACTTTGTCCCACCTCACTCTGACCCCCGCTCTCTCTGTCCCCCTCTCTGTTCCCGCTCTCTCTATCCCCCCCTCTGTTCCCTGTCTCTCTGCCCCCTCTCTCTCCCCCTCACTCTGTCCCCCCCGTCCCCCTCTCTCTGTCCCCCTCTCTCTGTCCCCCTCTCTCTGTCACCTCTTCCTGCCCTCTCTCTGTCACTTTCAGTCTGTCCCCCCTCCCTCTGTCCCCATCTCTCTGTCGCCCCTCTCTCTGTCGCCCTCTCTCTGTATCCCTCTCTCTGTACCCCGTCTCTCTGTCCCCACTGTCTCTGTCCCCCTCTTTCTGCGCCCTCTCTCTCCCCCGCTCTCTGTCCCCCTCTCTCTCCTGTCCCCTCTCTGTCACTGTCGCTCTGTCCCCCCTCTCTCTGTCCCCCCCTCTCTCTGACCCCCTCTCTGTCGCCCTCTCTCTCCCCCCCATCTATGTCACCGTGTCTCTGTCCTCTACTCTCTCATTCCCCTTCTCTCTGCCCCTCACTCTCCTCCCCTCCCTCTGACCTCCACTATCTCCCCCATTCTGTCCCCAACTCTCTATCCCCCCTCTCTGTCCCCCTCTCTTTGACCCCCTCTCTCAGATACCCTATCTTTCCCCCACTCTATACCCCTCTCTCTGTGCTCTCTCTCTCTGTAGTCCTCTCTCTCCCCCCTTCTCCCCCACTCTGAACCCCTCTCTGTGTCCCACTCCCTCTGTCCCCCTCTCTATGTCGCCCTCTCTCTGTCCCCCTCTCTCTCTCTGTCCCATTCTCTCTCTGACTCCCTCTGGCTGACACGCTCTCTGTCCCCCTCTCTCTGTCGCCCTCTCTCTGTCCACCACTCTCTGTCCCCCTCTCTCTGTCCCCCTTTCTCTGTCCCCCTCTCTCTGTTCCCCTCTTTCTGTCCCCCCCTCTCTCTGTCCTCCTCTCTCTCTGTCCCGCTCTCTCTCTGTCCCCCCTCTTTGTCCCCATCTATCTCTGTCCTCCTCTCTCTGTGCTCCTCTCTCTGACCTCTCTCTCTGCCCCCCACTATCTGTCCCACTCTCTCTGTCCCCATCTTTCTGTCCCCCTCTCTCTCTGATGCCCTCTCACTGATGCCCTCTATCTCCCTCACTCTCTGTCCCCCTCTCTCTGTCGCTCTCTCTCTGTCCGCCACTCTCTGTCGCCCTCTCTCTGTCCCCCACTATCTGTCCGCCCTCTCTGTCCCCCTCTCTCTGTCCCTCACTCTCTGCCCCCCTCTCTATGACCGCCTCTCTCTGCCTCCTCTCCCTCGGACCCGCTCTCTCTTTCACCCCCTCTTTGCCACCCCTCTCTGTTACCCCCCACTCTGTACGGCACTCTCTCTGTTCCCCGCTCTCTCTTTCACCCCCTCTCTGCCACCCCTCTCTGGGCCCCCCTCACTCTGTCCCCCTCTCTCTATCCCCCTCTCTCTGTCACCCTCTTCCTGCCCTCTCTCTGTCACTTTCAGTCTGTCCCCCCTCCCTCTGTCCCCATCTCTCTGTCGCCCCTCTCTCTGTCGCCCTCTCTCTATATCCCTCTCTCTGTACCCCGTCTCTCTGTCCCCACTGTCTCTGTCCCCCTCTTTCTGCGCCCTCTCTCTCCCCCGCTCTCTGTCCCCCTCTCTCTCCTGTCCCCTCTCTGTCACTGTCGCTCTGTCCCCCCTCTCTCTGTCCCCCCCTCTCTCTGACCCCCTCTCTGTCGCCCTCTCTCTCCCCCCCTCTATGTCACCGTGTCTCTGTCCTCTACTCTCTCATTCCCCTTCTCTCTGCCCCTCACTCTCCTCCCCTCCCTCTGACCTCCTCTATCTCCCCCATTCTGTCCCCCACTCTCTATCCCCCCTCTCTGTCCCCCTCTCTTTGACCCCCTCTCTCAGATACCCTATCTTTCCCCCACTCTATACCCCTCTCTCTGTGCTCTCTCTCTCTGTAGTCCTCTCTCTCCCCCCTTCTCCCCCACTCTGAACCCCTCTCTGTGTCCCACTCCCTCTGTCCCCCTCTCTATGTCGCCCTCTCTCTGTCCCCCTCTCTCTCTCTCTGTCCCATTCTCTCTCTGACTCCCTCTGGCTGACACGCTCTCTGTCCCCCTCTCTCTGTCGCCCTCTCTCTCTCTCCCGCTCTCTCTCTGTCCCCCCGCTTTGTCCCCGTCTATCTCTGTCCTCCTCTCTCTGTTCTCCTCTCTCTGACCTCTCTCTCTGCCCCCCACTATCTGTCCCACTCTCTCTGTCCCCCTCTCTCTGTCCCCCTCTCTCTCTGATGCCCTCTCACTGATGCCCTCTATCTCCCTCACTCTCTGTCCCCCTCTTTCTGTCCCCCCCTCTCTCTGTCCTCCTCTCTCTCTCTCCCGCTATCTCTCTGTCCCCCCGCTTTGTCCCCGTCTATCTCTGTCCTCCTCTCTCTGTTCTCCTCTCTCTGACCTCTCTCTCTGCCCCCCACTATCTGTCCCACTCTCTCTGTCCCTCTCTCTCTGTCCCCCTCTCTCTCTGATGCCCTCTCACTGATGCCCTCTATCTCCCTCACTCTCTGTCCCCCTCTCTCTGTCGCTCTCTCTCTGTCCGCCACTCTCTGTCGCCCTCTCTCTGTCCCCCACTCTCTGTCCGCCCTCTCTGTCCCCCTCTCTCTGTCACCCTCTCTCTGTCCCTTACTCTCTGTCCCCCCTCTCTGTCCCCCTCTCTCTGTCCCTCACTCTCTGTCCCCCTCTCTATGACCGCCTCTCTCTGCCTCCTCTCCCTCGGACCCGCTCTCTCTTTCACCCCCTCTCTGCCACCCCTCTCTGGGCCCCCCACTATCTGTACCACTCTCTCTGTCCCCCTCTCTCTGTCCCCCTCTCTCTCTGATGCCCTGTCACTGATGCCCTCTATCTCCCCCACTCTCTGTCCCCCTCTCTCTGTCGCTGTCTCTCTGTCCGCCACTCTCTGTCGCCCTCTCTCTGTCCCCCAATCTCTGTCCGCCCTCTCTGTCCCCCTCTCTCTGTCCCCCCTCTGTCCCCCCTCTCTCTGTTCCCCCTCTCTCTGCACCCTCTCTCTCCCCCGATCTCTGTCCCCCCTCCCTCTGACCCCTCTCTCTGACCACCTCTCTCTGTCCCCCCTGTTCCCACTGTCTCTGTCCCCCCTCTCTGTTCCCCCTCTATCTGCCCCCTCTCTCCGTCCCCCTCGCTCTGACCCCTCTCTCTGTCACCCTCTCTCTGCCCCCTCTCTCTGTCCCCCCTCTCTGTCCCCCTCTCTTTGTCCCCGTCTCTCTGTCACTCTCTCTCTGTCCCCCCCTCTGTCCCTAACTCTCTGTCCCCCACTCTCTATGTCACCCTCTCTCTGCCCCCTCTCTGTCACCGTCTCTTTGTACCCCCTCTCTCTGCCCCCCCCTCTCTGTCCCCCCTCTCTCTGTCCCCCTCTCTCCGTCCCCATCTCTCTGTCCCCGCCTCTCTCTTCCCCGTCCCTCCGCCGCTCTCTGTCCCCCTCTCTCTGTCTTCCTCTCTGTGCACCCCCTTTCTGTCGCCATCTCTCTGCCCCCTCTCTGTCAGCGTCTCTCTATCCCACCTCCCTCTGTACCCTCTCTCTGTCCCCCTCTCTCTGTCGCCATCTCTCTGCCCCCTCTCTGTCACCGTCTCTCTGTCCCTCCTCCCTCTGTCCCCCTCCCTCTGTCCCCCTCCCTCTATCCCCCTTCTCTCTGTCAGACTCTCTCTGCCCCCTCTCTCTCCCCCACTCTCTGCCTCTCTCTGAATGACCTCTCTCTGCCCACTCTCTGTCGCCCTCTCTCTGTCCCCCTCTCTCTGACTCCCTTTCTCTGCCCCTCTCTCTCTCCCACTCTGTCCCCAACTCACTGTCTCCCTCTCTATCTGTCCTCCTCTCTCTCTGTCTCCCTCTCTCTCTGTCCCCCTCTCTCTGTGTCCCCCCTCTCCCTGTCCGTCTCTCTGCCCCCTTTCTTTCCCCCGCTCTCTGTCCCCCTCTCTCTGTTTTCCTCTCTCTGCCCACTCTCTGTCCCCCTCTCTGCCGACTCTCTGTCCCCCTCTCTCTGCCCCTCTCTCTCTCCGACTCTGCACCCCTCTCTCTGTCCCCCACTCTCTGTTCCCCCTCGCTCTGACCCCCTCTGTCTCCCCCTCTCTCTGTCCCGCTCTCTCTGACCCCCTCTACTTCCCCTCTTTCCGTCCCCTCTCTCTGACCCGCTCTATCTCCCTCACTCTCTCTGACCCTCTCTCTGTCGCTCTCTGTCTGCCCCACTCTCCCTCCAGCCCGACTCTCTCTGTCCCCCCTCTCTGCCCACTCTCTCTCTGACCCCTGTCACGGTCCCCCTCTCTCTCTGCCCCATCACTCTTTCCCCCTCTCTCTGTCACTCTCTCTCTGCCTCCTCTCTCTGTCCCCCTCTCTCTGTCCCTCTCTCTCTGTCCCCCTCTCTCTCTGCCCACTCTCTCTGTCCAGCTCTCTCTGTCCCTCTCTCTCTCTTTCCCCCGCTCTGTCCCCCTCTCTCTGTCCCCCCTCTCTGCCCCCCTCTCTCTCTGACCCCTGTCACTGTCCCCCTCTCTCTCTCTCTGCCCCATCACTCTTTCCCCCTCTCTCTGTCCCCCTCTCTGGCCCTCTCTCTCTCTCTGCCCCCTCTCTCTGTCCCCCTCCCTCTTTGTCCCCCACTCTGTCCCCTCTCTCTCTGCCCCCTCCCTTGCCCCCTTTTCTCTGTCACCCTCTCTCTGCCCCCTCTCTCTCTCTGCCCCCCCTCTCGCTCTGTCCCCCTCTCACTGTCGCAGCCACTCTCCCCCGCGCTCTGCGCCCCTCTCTCCTTCGCCCTCTCTCTGTCCCGCTCTCTCTGTCCATCCTTCTGTCTGTCCCCCTCTCTCTCTCTGTCCCCCCTCTCCTTGTCCCTTTGTCCCTGTCCCCCTCTCTCTATCCCCTCTCTCTGTCCCCTCTCTCTCTGCTCCCCTCTATCTCCCCCACTCTCTGTCCCGTCTCTCTCTGTCCCCTCTCTCTGTTCCCCTCTCTCTGTCCCCCTCTCTCTCTGTCCCCCTCTCTCTCTGTCCCCCTCTGTCTGTCCCCTATCTCTGACCCTTTCTCTCTGCCCCACTCTCTCTCTCTCCCACTCTGTACCCCACTCTCTGTCCCTTCTCCCTCTGACCTCCTTTATCTCCCCCACTTTCCGTCCCCCTCTCTCTCTAACCCCCTCTATCTCCCTCATTCTCTGTCCCCCCCTCTCTCTGTCCCTCTCTCTCTGTTCCCCTCTCTCTGTCCGCCTCAATCTCTGCCCTCCTCTATCTCTGTCCCCCTCTTCTCTCTGTCTCCGTCTCTCTGTTGCCCTCTCTCTGCTTACTCTCGGTCACCCTCTCTCTGTGCCCTCTCTCTGACCCCTTCTCTCTGCCCCCTCTCTCTCTCCAACTCTGTATCCCTCTCTCTGTCCCCCACTCTCTGTCCCCCCTCCCTCTGACCCCCACTATCTCCCCCTCTCTCTGTCCTGCTCTCTCTGACCCCCTCTACCACCCCCTCTTTCCGTCCCCCTCTCTCTGACACCCTCTTTCTCCCTCATTCTCTCTGTCCCCCTCTCTCTCTGTCCCCCCTTCTCTCTACCCCTCTCTCTCTGTCCCCCCTCCCTCTGTCCTTGCCTCTCTCTCCCAGCTCTCTGTCCCCTCTCTCTGTCACCCTCTCTCTTTGCCCTCTCTCTCTCTGTCCCCCTCTCTCTCTGTCCCCCTCTCTCTCTGTCCCCTCTCTCTCTGACCCCTATATCTCCCCCAATCTTTATTCCCCTCTCTCTCTCCCATGCTCTCTGCCCCCCTCGCTGTTGCCCTCTCTATGCCCCCCTCTCTCTGTCACCCTCTCTCTGTCGCCATCACTCTTCCACCCTCTCTCTCTGTCCCCCTCTCTCTCTGACTCCCTCATCTCCCCCACTCTCTGACCCCCTCTCCCTCCCACCCGCCTCTCTTTGTACCTCCTCACTGTCCCCCTCTTTCTCTGTCCTCCTCTCTCTGTCCACCTCTCTCTGCCCCCCCCTCTCTGTTCCCCCTCTCTATCTCCCCCTTTCTCTGTGTCTCTCTCTCTGCCCCCTCTCTCTGACACCCTCTATCTCCCCCACTGTCTGTCCTCCTCTATCTGTCCCCCTCTCTCTGACCCCCTCTACCTCCCATTTTTTCTGACCCCTCCCTCTGACCCCCTCTATCTCCGCCTCTCTTTGTCCCCCTCCCTATCTGTCCCCCTCTCTCTCTGTCCCCCTCTCTCTGACCCCTGCTCTGTCCCCCACTCTGTAACCCTCTCTCTGACCCCGACTCCCTGCCCCCTCTCTCTATCCCCCTCTATCTCCCCCTCTCTCTGTCCCCCTCTCTCTGACACCCTCTATCTCCCTCACTCTCTGTGACCCACTCTCTGTCGCCCTCCTTCTGCCCCCCTCTGCCTCCCAAGCGCCTCTCTCTTCCCCCTCTCTCTGTCACCCTCTCTATGCCCCTCTCTCTCTCTGCCCCCCTCTCTCTGTTGCCCTCTCTCTCTGACCCCCTCTATCTCCCCCAATCTCTGTGCCCCTCTCTCTGTACCTCTCCCTCTGATCCACTCTATCTCACCCTCTCTCTGTCCCTCTCTCGCTGTCCCCCTCTCTCTCCCACCAGCTTCTCTCTATCCCCCCTCTTTTTCCCCTCTCTCTGTCCCCCTCACTCTCTGTCCCGCTCTCTCTTTTTCGCTTCTCTCTGTCTCCCTCTCTCCCACCCGCCTCTCTCTGATCCCCTCTCTCTCCCACCCGCCTCTCTCTCTGTCCCTCTCTCTCTGTCCCCCTCTCTCTGTGCTCCCTCTCTCTGTCCCACTCTCTCTGTCCCCCTCTCTAAGACCGCTCTCTCTCCCCCGTTCTCTGCACACCTCTCTGTCGCCCTCTCTCTGTCCCCTCTCTCTCCCCCGCTCTTTGCAGACCTCTCTGTCGCCTTCTCTCTCCTCCCTCTCTCTCTGCCCCACTCTATCTCCCCTCTTTCTTTCCCCCCTCTCTGACCCTCTCTATCTCCCCCATTTTCTGTGTCCCTCTCTCTGTCCCCCTCCCTCTGACCCACTCTATCTCTCCCTCTCTCTGTCCCCCTCTCTCTCCCACCTGCCTCTCTCTATCCCCTTCTCTCTCCCACACACCTTTCTCTGTCCCACTCTCTCTGTGCCCCCCTCTGCCCCCCTCTCTGTCGCCATCTCTCTGCCCCCCTCTCTCACTACCCCCCTTCTCTCTCTGTTCCCCCTATCTCTCTGACCCCCTCTATCTCCCGCACTCTCTGTCCCCCTCGCTCTTTTCCCCTCTCTCTCTGTCCCGATCTCTCTGTTCCCCTTCTCTCTGCCCCCCTCTCTCAGTCCCCCTCTCTCTGTGCGCCCTCTCTCTGTCCCCCTCTCTCTGTCCCTCTCTCTCTGCCCCCTCTCTCTCTGCCCCCTCTCTCTGTCCCCCTCTCTCTGTGCGCCCTCTCTCTGTGCCCCTCTCTCTGGACCCCTCCCTCTGTGTCCTCTTTCTCTCCCCACTCTCTGCACACCTCTCTGTCGCCGTCTTTTACCCCCATCTCTGCACCCCTCTATCTCCCCCTCTTTCTGTCCCCCCTCTCTGACCCTCTTTATCTCTCCCACTCTCTGACCCTCTTTATCTCCCCCATTCTCTGCCCCCCTCTCTCTGTCCCCCTCTCTCTCCCACCTGCCTCTCTCTATCCCCTTCTCTCTCCCACACACCTCTCTCTGCCCCCTCTCTCTGTCCCCCTCTCTCTGTGCGCCCTCTCTCTGTGCCTCTCTCTCTGGCCCCCTCCCTCTGTGTCCTCTTTCTCTCCCCCGCTCTCTGCACACCTCTCTGTCGCCATCTTTTCCCCCCCATCTCTGCACCCCTCTATCTACCCCTCTTTCTGTCCCCCCTCTCTGACCCTCTTTATCTCTCCCACTCTCTGACCCTCTTTATCTCCCCAACTCTCTGACCCCCTCTACCTCCCATTCTTTCTGTCACCCTCTCTCTGTCGCCATCTCTCTTCCCCCGGCTCTCTCTGCCCCCACCTCTCTGTCCCCCTCTCTCTCTGTCCCCCTTTCTCTCCCCCATTCTGTACCCCTCTCTCTGACCCCCACTCTCTGCCCCCTCTCTCTATCCCCCTCTATCTCCCTCTCTCTCTGTCCCCCTCTCTCTGACACTCTCTATCTCCCCCACTCTCTGTGACCCACTCTCTGTTGCCCTCCTTTTGCCCACCTCTCCCTCCCAAACGCCTCTCTGTTCCCCCTCTCTCTGTTCCCCCTCTCTCTGCCACCATCTCTCTCTGCCCCTCTCTCTGTTGCCCTCTCACTGCCCCCTCTCTCTCTCTGCCCCCCCTCTCTCACCCTCTCTCTGTCGCCTTCTCTATGCCCCTCTCTCTCTCTGCCCCCCCCTCTCTGTCCCCGTCTCTCTCTGATCCCCTCTATCTCACCCTCTCTCTGTCCCCCTCTCGCTGTCCTCCTCTCTCTCCCACCCGCTTCTCTCTATCCCCCCTGTCTCGTTGCCCCCCTCGCTCTCTGTCCCGCTCTCTCTGTTACCCCTCTCTCTGTCTCCCTCTCTCTTCCACCCGCCTCTCCCCTCTCTCTGCCCCCCTCTCTGATCCCCCTCTCTCCGACCCCCTCTATCTCCTCCACTCTCTGTCCTCTCTCTCTCTGATCCTCTCAATCTCCCCCACTCTCTGTCTCCTCTCTGTCTGTCCCTCTATCTCTGTCACCCCTCTCTCTGCCCCCACTCTCTGTCCCCCTCTCACTCTGTCCCCTCTCTCTCTGTCCCCTCTCTCTGTCACCCTCTCTCTTTGCCCTCTCTCTCTCTGTCCCCCTCTCTCTGTCCCCCTCTCTCTGTCCCCCTTTCTCTCTGTCGCCCTCTCTCTGTCCCCCCTCTCTCTGTCCCCCTCTGTCTCTCTGTCCCCCCCTCTCTCTGTACCCCCTCTCTGTCCCCCTCTCTCTCTGTCCCCCTCTCTCTCTGTCCCCTCTCTCTCTGACCCCTATATCTCCCCCAATCTTTATTCCCCTCTCTCTCTCCCATGCTCTCTGCCCCACTCGCTGTTGCCCTCTCTATGCCCCCCTCTCTCTGTCACCCTCTCTCTGTCGCCATCACTCTTCCACCCTCTCTCTCTGTCCCCCTCTCTCTCTGACTCCCTCATCTCCCCCACTCTCTGACCCCCTCTCCCTCCCACCCGCCTCTCTTTGTACCTCCTCACTGTCCCCCTCTTTCTCTGTCCTCCTCTCTCTGTCCACCTCTCTCTGCCCCCCCTCTCTGTTCCCCCTCTCTATCTCCCCCTCTCTCTGTGTCTCTCTCTCTGCCCCCTCTCTCTGACACCCTCTATCTCCCCCACTGTCTGTCCTCCTCTATCTGTCCCCCTCTCTCTGACCCCCTCTACCTCCCATTTTTTCTGACCCCTCCCTCTGACCCCCTCTATCTCCGCCTCTCTTTGTCCCCCTCCCTATCTGTCCCCCTCTCTCGCTGTCCCCCTCTCTCTGACCCCTGCTCTGTCCCCCACTCTGTAACCCTCTCTCTGACCCCGACTCCCTGCCCCCTCTCTCTATCCCCCTCTATCTCCCCCTCTCTCTGTCCCCCTCTCTCTGACACCCTCTATCTCCCTCACTCTCTGTGACCCACTCTCTGTCGCCCTCCTTCTGCCCCCCTCTCCCTCCCAAGCGCCTCTCTCTTCCCCCTCTCTCTGTCACCCTCTCTATGCCCCTCTCTCTCTCTGCCCCCCTCTCTCTGTTGCCCTCTCTCTCTGACCCCCTCTATCTCCCCCAATCTCTGTGCCCCTCTCTCTGTACCTCTCCCTCTGATCCACTCTATCTCACCCTCTCTCTGTCCCTCTCTCGCTGTCCCCCTCTCTCTCCCACCAGCTTCTCTCTATCCCCCCTCTTTTTCCCCTCTCTCTGTCCCCCTCGCTCTCTGTCCCGCTCTCTCTTTTTCGCTTCTCTCTGTCTCCCTCTCTCCCACCCGCCTCTCTCTGATCCCCTCTCTCTCCCACCCGCCTCTCTCTCTGTCCCTCTCTCTCTGTCCCCCTCTCTCTGTGCTCCCTCTCTCTGTCCCACTCTCTCTGTCCCCCTCTCTAAGACCGCTCTCTCTCCCCCGTTCTCTGCACACCTCTCTGTCGCCCTCTCTCTGTCCCCTCTCTCTCCCCCGCTCTTTGCAGACCTCTCTGTCGCCTTCTCTCTCCTCCCTCTCTCTCTGCCCCACTCTATCTCCCCTCTTTCTTTCCCCCCTCTCTGACCCTCTCTATCTCCCCCATTTTCTGTGTCCCTCTCTCTGTCCCCCTCCCTCTGACCCACTCTATCTCTCCCTCTCTCTGTCCCCCTCTCTCTCCCACCTGCCTCTCTCTATCCCCTTCTCTCTCCCACACACCTTTCTCTGTCCCACTCTCTCTGTGCCCCCCTCTGCCCCCCTCTCTGTCGCCATCTCTCTGCCCCCCTCTCTCACTACCCCCCTTCTCTCTCTGTTCCCCCTATCTCTCTGACCCCCTCTATCTCCCGCACTCTCTGTCCCCCTCGCTCTTTTCCCCTCTCTCTCTGTCCCGATCTCTCTGTTCCCCTTCTCTCTGCCCCCCTCTCTCAGTCCCCCTCTCTCTGTGCGCCCTCTCTCTGTCCCCCTCTCTCTGTCCCTCTCTCTCTGCCCCCTCTCTCTCTGCCCCCTCTCTCTGTCCCCCTCTCTCTGTGCGCCCTCTCTCTGTGCCCCTCTCTCTGGACCCCTCCCTCTGTGTCCTCTTTCTCTCCCCACTCTCTGCACACCTCTCTGTCGCCGTCTTTTACCCCCATCTCTGCACCCCTCTATCTCCCCCTCTTTCTGTCCCCCCTCTCTGACCCTCTTTATCTCTCCCACTCTCTGACCCTCTTTATCTCCCCCATTCTCTGCCCCCCTCTCTCTGTCCCCCTCTCTCTCCCACCTGCCTCTCTCTATCCCCTTCTCTCTCCCACACACCTCTCTCTGCCCCCTCTCTCTGTCCCCCTCTCTCTGTGCGCCCTCTCTCTGTGCCTCTCTCTCTGGCCCCCTCCCTCTGTGTCCTCTTTCTCTCCCCCGCTCTCTGCACACCTCTCTGTCGCCATCTTTTCCCCCCCATCTCTGCACCCCTCTATCTACCCCTCTTTCTGTCCCCCCTCTCTGACCCTCTTTATCTCTCCCACTCTCTGACCCTCTTTATCTCCCCAACTCTCTGACCCCCTCTACCTCCCATTCTTTCTGTCACCCTCTCTCTGTCGCCATCTCTCTTCCCCCGGCTCTCTCTGCCCCCACCTCTCTGTCCCCCTCTCTCTCTGTCCCCCTTTCTCTCCCCCATTCTGTACCCCTCTCTCTGACCCCCACTCTCTGCCCCCTCTCTCTATCCCCCTCTATCTCCCTCTCTCTCTGTCCCCCTCTCTCTGACACTCTCTATCTCCCCCACTCTCTGTGACCCACTCTCTGTTGCCCTCCTTTTGCCCACCTCTCCCTCCCAAACGCCTCTCTGTTCCCCCTCTCTCTGTTCCCCCTCTCTCTGCCACCATCTCTCTCTGCCCCTCTCTCTGTTGCCCTCTCACTGCCCCCTCTCTCTCTCTGCCCCCCCTCTCTCACCCTCTCTCTGTCGCCTTCTCTATGCCCCTCTCTCTCTCTGCCCCTCCCCCCTCTCTGTCCCCGTCTCTCTCTGATCCCCTCTATCTCACCCTCTCTCTGTCCCCCTCTCGCTGTCCTCCTCTCTCTCCCACCCGCTTCTCTCTATCCCCCCTGTCTCGTTGCCCCCCTCGCTCTCTGTCCCGCTCTCTCTGTTACCCCTCTCTCTGTCTCCCTCTCTCTTCCACCCGCCTCTCCCCTCTCTCTGCCCCCCTCTCTGATCCCCCTCTCTCCGACCCCCTCTATCTCCTCCACTCTCTGTCCTCTCTCTCTCTGATCCTCTCAATCTCCCCCACTCTCTGTCTCCTCTCTGTCTGTCCCTCTATCTCTGTCACCCCTCTCTCTGCCCCCACTCTCTGTCCCCCTCTCTCTCTGTCCCCTCTCTCTCTGTCCCCTCTCTCTCTGTGCCACTTTCTCTGTCCCCCTCTCCCTGACGCCCTCTATCTTCCCCCCTATCTGTCCTCCTCTCTCTGTCCCTCTCTCTCTGACCCCCTCTCGCTCCCATTCTTTCTGTCCCCCTCTCTCTGACCCCCTCTATCTCCCCACTCTCTGTACCTCTCTCTCTGACCCCCACTCTCTGTCCCCCTCTCTCTGTCCTCTCTATCTCCCCCCTCTCTCTGACACCCTCTATCTCCCCCACTCTCTCTGCCCCACTCTCTTTCGCCCTCTCTCTGACCCCTCTCTCTGACCCCCTCTCCCTCCCATTCTTTCTGTCCCCCTCTCTCTGACCCCCTCTATCTCCCCACTCTCTGTACCTCTCTCTCTGACCCCCACTCTCTGTCCCCCTCTCTCTGTCCCCTCTATCTCCCCCCTCTCTCTGACCCCCTCTATCTCCCCCATTCTCTGTGCCCCTCTCTTTGTCCCCCACCCTCTGATCCACTCTACCTCTCCCTCTCTCTGGCCCCCTCTCTCTCCCACCTGCCTCTCTCTATCCCCCTCTCTCTCTCCCACCCACCTCTCTCTCTGTCACCCTCTCTCTCTGTCACCATCTCTCTGTCCCGCTCTCTGTCTCTGTCCCCCTCTCTCTCTCTGACCCCCCATCACCCCCACTCTCTGTCCCGCTCTCTCTGTCGCCCTCTCTCTGACACCCTCTCCCTCCCACCCGCCTCTCTCTGTACCTCCTCACTGTCCCCCTCTCTCTCAGACCCCTCTCTCTGCCCCCCTCTCTGTTCCCCCTCTCTCCGACCTCCTCTATCTCCTCCACTCTCTGTCCTCTCTCTCTCTGTCCCCCTCACTCTGTCACCCCTTTCGCTGCCCCCTTCACTCTGTCCCCCTCTCTCTGTTCTCCTCTCTCTCTGTCCCCTCTCTCTATGTGCCACTCTCTCTGCCCCCCTTTCTCTGACGCCCTCAATCTTCCCCACTATCTGTCCTCCTCTCTCTCTCCCCCTCTATCTCTCCACTCTCTGTACCTCTCTCTCTGACCCCCACTCTCTGTCCCCCTCTCTCTGTCCCTTCTGTCTCCCCCACTCTCTGTCCCCTCTCTCTGACACCCTCTATCTCCCCCACTCTCTCTGCCCCTCTCTCTGTCGCCCTCTCTCTGCCTCCCTCTCCCTCCCACCCGCCTCTCTTTCCTCCCTCTCTCTGCCCTCCTGTCTCTGCCCCCATCTCTCTCTGCCCCTCTCTCTCTGTCCCCCTCTCTTTGTGCCCTCTCTCTCTGACCCCCTCTATCTCCCCCACTCTCTGTGCCCCTCTCTCTGACCCCCTTTACCTCCCATTCTTTCTGTCCCCCTCTCTCTGACCCCCTCTATCTCCCCCATTCTCTGTGCCCCTCTCTTTGTCCCCCACCCTCTGATCCACTCTACCTCTCCCTCTCTCTGGCCCCCTCTCTCTCCCACCTGCCTCTCTCTATCCCCCTCTCTCTCTCCCACCCACCTCTCTCTCTGTCCCACTCTCTCTGTTCCCCCCTCTCTGTCCCCCTCTCTCTGTCCCCTCTCTCTCTCCCCCACTCTCTGCCCCCCTCTCTGCCCCCCTTTCTCTCTGTCACCCTCTCTGTGTCGCCATCTCTCTGCCCCCCTTCTCTCTCTGTCCCCCTCTCTCTCTGACCCCCTCTATCTACCCCACTCTCTGTCCGCCTCTCTCTGTCCCCCTCTCTCTTCCACCGGCCTCTCTCTATCCCCCCTCTTTGTCCCCCTCTCTCTCTGTCCCGCTCTCTCTGTTTCCCCTCTCTCTGACGCCCTATCTCTCCTACCCGACTCTCTCTCTGTCCCTCCTCTCTCTGTCCCCCCTGTCCCCCTCTCTTTGTCCCCGTCTCTCTGTCCCCTCTCTCTCTCTCCCGCTCCCTGCTCCCCTCTCTGTCACTCTCTCTCTGCCCCCTCTCTCTCTGCCCCCTGTCCCCCTCTCTCTCTTCCCCACTCTCTCCATCCCGCTACTCTCTGCCCCCTTTTCTCTGACCACCTATCTGATCCCCTCTCTGTCCCCCACTCTGTACCCCACTCTCTGATCCCCTCTCTGTCCCCCACGCTGTACCCCTCTCTCTGTCCCCCTCTCTCTGACCCCCTCTCGCTCTGTCCCCCTCTATCGCCCTCTCTCTGTCCGCCTCTCTCTGCCCTCCTCTCTCTCTGTCCCCCTCTCTCCATGTCCCCCTCTCTCTGTCCCCCTCTCTCTGTCCCTCTCTATATCCCCCTCTCTCTGACCCCCTCTCACTCTGTCCCCCTCTGTTGCCCTCTCTCTGCCCCTCTCTCTCTGCCCTCCTCTCTCTCTGTCCCCTCTCTCCATGTCCCCCTCTCTCTGTCCCCCCTCTCTCTGCCCCATCTCTCTGTCCCCCTCTCTCTCTGACCCCCCTCTCTCTCTCACTCCCCCTGTCTCTGTCCCCCTCTCTCTCGCCCTCTCTCTGCCCCCCTCTCTCTCTGCCCTCCTCTCTCTCTGACCCCCACTCTTACTGTCCCCCTCTCTCTCTGTCCCCCCTCTGTCGCCCTCTCTCTGACTCCCTCTCTCTCTGCCCCTCTCTCTCTGACTCCCTCTCTCTCTTTCCCCTCTCTCTCTGTCCTCCTCTCTCTCTGTCCCACTCTCTGTGTCACCCCCTCTCTGCCCCCTCTCTCTCTCTTCCCCTCCTCTCTCTGTCCCCCTCTCTCTCTGTCCCTCTCTCTCTGTCCCCCTCTCTCCCTGTCCCCTCTCTCTCTAACCCCCTCTATCTCCCCCTCTCTCTGTCACCCTCTTTCTGTCGCCATCTCTCTGCCCCCCACTCTCTCTGACCCTTCTCTCATTATGTCCTCCCCTATTTCTCTCTCTCCCTCCCTCACCTTATCTCTCCCTTTCCCCTCTCTCTCCCTCTCTCTCTCCCTGCTGCTTCACTCTCTCTCCATCTTCTCTCACTCTCTCTCGCCCTACCATGGTCTCTCTCTCCCCACCTCCCTCCGTTTCTCTCTGACGGAATCTCTCTCCCTCCTGTCCCGCCCTTCCTCTCTCTCTGACACACTCTGTCTCCCTGGTCCTTCCATCTCCCTCTGACCCAGAGACTGGGGGTTGGTGGTGAGGCTGCGTGTGGGGAGGGTGGTGGGGGGTGGGCGTGAAATGATCGAGAGATGTGGGAAGTGGTAGGTCGGGAAAATGGGGTAGAGAAGGAATTGCGGGAGGGAGACAGAGACAGCAGGAGAGAGAGAGAGTGAGGGTGAGGGGTGAGAGAAGAATGGAGGCAGGTGGAGAAACTCATGTTGGGGGTGTGAGAGAGAGAGGGGGAGAGTGAGGCAGAAAGAATAGTGGAGGCAGGTGGAGAAACCAGGGTTGGGGGGGTGTCTGGGAGGGGACGAGAGAGAGTGAAAGGGAGAGGTGGTGAGAAAGAGACAGTGTGCAGAAAGAGAGAGAGAGAGGGAGAGAATTGAGGGGAAAAGTGGGGGAGAGGTAATGGGGAGGCCAGGTTGGAGTGGGGGGGACAGAGGGAGTTAAACCCAGCTCCTGAGCTCAGGGCGCGGTGTCCTCCCCTTCCCTGAGGACCAGGACTTGGGGCTGAGTCTGTCTCTCTCCAGCTCAGCTTCTCCAACACAAAGACACACAACTTCGTTCACTCTGCTGCTCGGCACACTTTAATCACCATTTTTATTGTTTACAAATGGAAGTGATGGATACAGTCAGTGGGATGGTGCCTTCTCTCACTGGCCCCTGAGTTGTGAGAAACATTGAAATGTTTCCCTGTAACCCTCCTGGGGGATAAGGATGGACAAACCAGCGCTACCCTCAGTCTGTTACCATAGCGACAGGCTGCTCCATCGCTGAAACACTGAACTGAAATGAGAAAATCCCGGATGGATTGATTAATGAGGGAATCTGACCGATGGATGGATTTGGGTGAAGGGATATTTCAGCACATTCTTCAGCTGCTGCCTGAACTTAGTCTGGGTCACGACATAAATCGCGGTGTTTGTGCAGCAACTGAGGAGCTGCAGCATGAAGCCCAATCCCTGCACAAAGTAATCGAGACTCACAGACCGATACCCAAAATACCACATCCGTCTCCATATAGAATACAGCATTAACGTTGACCATAACAGGATGAAATTGGCCGAGATCACAACCAGTAAAATGATGGATTTTTTTCGGTTTTTCATTTCAGTGTCAGACTGAGCGTCCCCATTGGTGTGAGCGCCGAGTCTCCTGCGGGCTCTGCTGGTCACTAAAATGTGTCTGACGGTGAGAACATTGAGCAGCAGAATCAGGAGAAATGGGACACCCGGGGTTAGAATGTGGTGGAGGAACTCGATTGTGACCCAGACAGTGGAGGATAGAACAGCGTCTGTCACCTCACAAAACCAGGGCTCGTTCCACAGCCAATACCGAGCCGTGAGCATAAAATACCGGGAAATGTTCTTTAAACAGCTCAGCACAGTCACTGCTCCCAGAACCACAGCCGCCGTTTTCTCACTGCAATATTTACTTTTCAGCTTCTGGCAACAAATGGCCACAAACCGATCAAAGGTGAAAGTGACGGTGAACCAGACAGAGCAGTCAGTGGCTGCATAAAGCAGGACGGCGTGGATATTACACACGGGGACGGAGTACAGGAAATAAAACTGTTCCAGATAAACAATGGGAATGTGTCTCAGGATCAGGTCGAGGATAATGAGCAGGAGATCCGCCGCTGCCATGGCCCCCAGGTAACGTCTGACACATGGAGACAATCCACAATCTTTATAAAGCAGGACGTAGATGGTCACTACGTTAACTGTGAGGACGGAAAACACACCCATTATCCATCAGCCTGGAGGCAAAGGGACCCGTTTGATCGGGGACCCAGTGAGATGTTCAAATGTGTCCCTGTATTCAGGAATTTATTAAAATAATTGGAGCTAGAATAACAAATGGGAAGGTCTGAATTCCTGACAAAAATGAGACATAAACCACAAGAAACCCTCCCTCCCCAAACACACAGAGACATATCCATAAGGACAGATGGTTTCCAGAACATTCCCACACACTCGATCACTCGAGAGCAGACACAGGTCACTCCTTCCCAGTTCCTAATACAGAGGGTGAAACGTTGCTGTCCTGAAGGATTCTCTCCCAGTTTCCTGAAGGCAAACGGAGTTTGGGAATTCCTGTATTTTGGTCTAAATTGTGGTCGATCCTGTGTCGTGGAGAAATGTAAACGCAGGGAAAACGTATTCACCCCTTTAACTGCCTGAGGGGCCTTCGGAACAGTGTCCCCTTCTCCCTGGAACGGGATCTCTTTCCTCGGGATCTTATCGTTTGTTCAATTCACTGATGTCCGGCCATTCACAAACAATGTCAGGGACAGAACGTTCCAGGTAATGGCAGTTATAGAATGTTGGGAACAGAACTTTCCAGGGAATGTTAGTTATAGAATGTCAGGGACAGAACGTTCCGGGGAATGTCAGTTATAGAATGTCAGGGGCAGAACTTTCTGGGGAATGGCAGTTATAGAATGTCAGGGACAGAACGTTCCGGGGAATGTCGATGAGAGAATGTCGGGGACAGAACGTTCCAGGGAATGGCAGTTATAGAATGTTGGGAACAGAACTTTCCAGAGAATGTCAGTTATAGAATGTCAGGGACAGAACGTTCCGGGGAATGTCAGTTATAGAATGTCAGGGGCAGAACATTCTGGGGAATTTCAGTTATCGAATGTCGGGGACAGAACGTTCCAGGGAATGTCAGGTATAGAATGTCAGGGACAGAACGTTCCGGGGAGTGTCAGTTATAGAATGTCAGGGACAGAACGTTCCAGGGAATGTCAGTTATAGAATGTCAGGGACAGAACTTTCCCGGGAATGTCAGTTATAGAATGTCGTGGACAGAACGTTCCAGGGAATGTCAGTTATAGAGTGTCAGGGACAGAACTTTCCCGGGAATGTCAGTTATAGAATGTCGGGGACAGAATGTTCCGATAAGGCCTTGACCTGTCCATAACCTTCCCCCCCTATCCACCCCACCAACATGATGTACTGTGCAAAGGCCACATATCCATCCAACACGGGGAGCTGCACTGACCACATCATTGCATTATCAATAAACCGCATATAGTCTGACAAGCACAGCAGGATGTGCCGTGATCGCACGGGAATTAATCTGTAACCCAGGAGCAGTTACCCTCCCACCATGTCGGACTGTGTACCCCACCCCAGTGCATTGATCTGTAATCCAGGAGCAGTTACCCTCCCACCATGTAGGACTGTGTACCCCACCCCAGTGCATTGATCTGTAACCCAGGGGCAGTTACCCTCCCACCATGTGGGACTGTGTACACCACCCCAGTGCATTGATCTGTAACCCAGGAGCAGTTACCCTCCCAGCATGTAGGACTGTGTACACCACCCCTGTTCGTTGCTCAGTAACACTGTGTGAGATCCCTGCCCAGTGTGGGGAAACTTGCAGCCCATCCTGGAAGTGACGGGATGTGCAGCTCTCATCCATATACATCTCCATCTCTCCATTGTGCCCTGACAAGGGGGTGCTGTGGGTGTGAACATCACTGCCAGAGAGAGATAGCGGGGGAATCAGTTTAATATCATCACATGGGAGGGGTTTGGGAAATAGACAGAGCGGAGGAAGACTGAGAGACCGTATGATGGAAGTATGTGTTCCCAGGTTGCGGAATGCTGAAATGTAGACACTGCGATAGCATCCGATAACATGAGCCTGTCTTCCCAGGAAAGATGGGAAAAAAGGATCTTGGTGTGAGGTCAGATGAAACAACAGCTGCTGTGTGGTTTTGAAATTACGTTTATGTAATTTTAATAAGTGTCTTTTTGAAGCAGTACATTGCTGTAGAGTTGGAGTAGGGTAATAAGCAGTTAAGAGAAAGGGGGTCTCAGAGTTGTGAATAGTTGATGTAAAATGTTCAGTTTCAGAGTTAAAAAAATAAATTGATGTTTTTATTTAAACAGTGGAATTTGGGAGTTCTCTGTTACTCATATTTTAACAGTTTACAAGGCAAATTGAGCATTTCTTTATGTTTAGTTTATATTACCAGATGAGCTCAATGTTGTGTCCTAACAATTGCTGTGTGTGTATCTGTGTGTCGCAGGTCTGGCAGTCTCTGTGTGCTCAAAGTGATACAATGCCACCCTCCGCTGGCCTCCACACGCCACTGCACATGCAGAGGGTGAAAACCAACAGGGATACATTCAAAGAGGGGGAGGGAGAAGGCAGCTGCTCACAGTACCATCCAAACTGATGTCTTATCCATGGACTGATCGAAATGTCCTTTAAACGTTGTAACTGTCCCTGCTTTCACCACTTCCTCTGAAAGTTCATTCCACACACAAGCCAGCTTCTGTCTAAAATATTTACCTCTCATGACTTTTGTAAATCTTTTTCTTCGCACCTTAAAATATCCCTCAGTTTTGAATCCGCAAGTCTAGGGAAAAGACATCAGCCCTTCAGTTTCTCTGTAGCCCTCATTATTTTATAAACCTCTGTAAAGTTACTGCTTAATCTCATATTCTTCAGTGAAAAAAATCCCAGCCGATCCAGCCTCTCGTTATAGCTCAATCCATCCTTTCCCAGCAACATCCAGGTTAATCTTTTAGATTAGATTACTTTTACATTAGATTAGATTAGATTAGATTAGATTACTTACTGTGTGGAAACAGGCCCTTCGGCCCAACAAGTCCACACTGCCCCGCCGAAGCGCAACCCACCCATACCCCTAACCTAACACTACAGGCAATTTAGCATGGCCAATTCACCTGACCCGCACATCTTTGGACTAGAAAGTGAGCTGTTTCTTTTTTAATCTCTTCTCAATCCTCTCCAGCTTAATAATATCAAGGTCAGTAATATCAAAGTGAATAGTCAAGGTATTTTCTTCGGGTACGGGGAGACCAAAACTAGAGGACATTGGCTTAAGGTGAGAGGGGAAACATTTACAAGTGACCTAAGGGGCAACTTTTTCACCCAGAGGGTGGTGTGCCTATGGAATGAGTGGGCAGGGTGACCAGACTAGACACAGTATTCCAGAAGAGGTCTCACCAATGTCCTGTACAACCACAACATGACATCTCAATTCCGATACACAAAGGTCTGTCCGATGAAGACAAGTGTGTTAAACACCTTCTTAACCATGTTATCTATATGAGATGCAAATTTTAAAGAATTAAACCTGACGGCCTAGGTTTCTGTACTAGAGCACTGCCAAAGGCCCTGCTTTTAATTGTATAGGTCCTGCTGTTGTTTGACTTACCAAATCCAATGCCTCACATTAATCCAAACAAAACTCCATCTGCCACCCCTCAGCCCAGTGTGTGATATTACAGCCACCTCCCCCTCCCCCTTCAATTTTAAAATTCCCTCCCCCTCTCCAAGGAGGTCTGCACAATCCAGCCTTGAGTTTCACAAAGAACCTGAGCTTGGGTTGCCTTGTGTGGTTAGGGGGAGGAGGGACAGATTGCAGACACAGCCAGTGGGGAGGAGAGGCTGGACAGTAATCAGCGGCCTGGTATCATTTCATGGTTTTAGGAAAAGGAGAGTCTCACGTGAGAGTTGGGTAAGAGTGATCGGTGTTTTGGGACCAGAAATTAAGCTCTTCCTTCGTCTCTTGTGTTCAGTAATAAATATCCATTTGAGACCCTTCATTGGGCAGAGTGTGTCTGCAGGATTTCTTTCCTTAATATTGCAGAATTCAGATAATAGCAATTAAAGATGGTCATAGTTAATTTCGATAGCATAGCACATACACTTAATATCCTACAGTTCAGACAAATATCTTGCATTTGTTTAATAATACAAAGTGTTTGGGCAATTCAGTAATGGTAACCTGATTATAATAAATCGTCACCGAGCTGAAAGTGGGCACTAAAATATGACCCAAAATCTGGGTATGGTCGTGTGGTGGGTAGTGTCCCTGTCTCTGAGCAAGAGCTCTGGATTTGATTCCAATTCCTGAAATTGTGTGGTAGTGTTCCTAGCTCTGGACTAGAAGGCCTGGATTCAAGTCCTGCCTATTGCAGAGGTATGACCCAGCATGTCAGGACAGTCTGATGAACATACACACCGGAGAATAATGTTACAGCTTTATGGGTATTGCTGAGTGATGTAAGGGGGAGGTGGCAGTAATATCAGTAATGTGACAGTAATGTGGCAGTAATGTGACTTGATGGAGAAGGAAGAGGTGTCAGTATTGCATTTCAGAATTTAGGCCCAGAATGACTGAAAGTACAGCCATTCGTGTTGATTGAAGTCACATTTCGCAGCAGTAAAGGTTTATAAAATCAGAATGGTCATAGATAGGGTGAGTAGTCAGGGTTTATTCCCCAGGTTAGGGGCGTCCAAAACTAGAGGGCATTGGTGGAAAGTGAGAGGGGAAAGGTTTTGATGAGGCCTAAAGGGCACCATTTCACACAGAGGGTGGTGTGCGTATGGAATGAGCTGGCAGAGGAAGTGGTGGAGGCTGGTACAACTACAGCATGTAAAAGGCATCTGGATGTTGACAGACCTGCCGAACCTTTCCAGCAATTTCTGTATTTACTGAAAAAATGCATTCATTTTAACACAGCTATTCTGAATAAATTAAACATTTTATTTTTTAATGACGCAGGGACACATAAACATATCTTCAAATTGACTGAGACCATTTTCTGAGAAGGGTATGGCACTGTGTATGACAGCAGCAATGATGCACCTACATGGAACAGGGAATGTGATGGAGACATAGTTTGGACAATGTACAAGGAGACCGCACATCGTCCAGTTTGGGAGAGGATGGCATTACAGTGTGATTCAACTCAGAGAGAGAGAAAATGTAATCTGCCTGAGAAGGAATGGCCTATTGCACTCTCTCTCCTTCATTGTTCCTCATCACAGCAATGTGTGCGAGCTAAAAAAAACTCTAAAGTCATCGTTACCATTCGTATTTTTATGGAATCCCTAAGGTGCTGAAACAGGCCCTTCGGCCCAACAAGTCCATACCAACCTTCCCAACCCATTTCCCTATATTTACCCCTGACTAATGCATCAAACCTAGAAATCCCTGAACACTACAGGCAATTTAGCATGACCAATCCACCGAACCTACACAGTTTGTGGTAGGAAACTGGATCACACATTAGAAGCTCACACAGACAAGGGGAGAATGTGCAAACTCCACACAGACAGTCACCCAAGGCTGGAATTGAACCCAATCCCTGGTGCTGTGAGGTAGCAGTGCTAACCACCATGCTAACCTTTGGGTAATCCCGAACCAGAATTCACTGGAATCTCCTCACTGCCTAAAGCAAAGGGAATTCAACCAAATCCAAACTCTCCCAGGATGAAATCCCATTGCTCACAGCTTGTGTGAGTACAATATCTTCAGAAGCAGAATAACGTTTTGGCCAATCTTGCTATGTTTCCTTTGTCACGTGTTCCAATAATATCTGGACAAAGTTCTTTCAAGTTAAAATTGCAGAGATTGTGTGTGTGTGTGTGTGTGTGTGTGTGTGTGTGTGTGTATTTAGAAAGGGAAATACAGATTGCCATTCATCTTTCCATCATAGTTTGAGTAACATTGCTCTGGATCATAAACGTGTTGTTTTTGCAGATTAAAGAAATTAGCCTGACTTATTCCTAAAACTGACCCTGATCCAGTCTGAGAGCAATATCATCTGCCATATAACCAACCTGGTTACATTTAACATTTGTTGTGAGCAGTGGAGGAGTGGTACTAGAAAAGGTAACAGTGACCCAAAAAACCAGGGAACTATAGACCGGTGAGCCTGATGTCAGTGGTGGGTAAGTTGTTGGAGGGGATTCTGAGGGACACGATTTACATACATTTGTGAAGGCAAGGGCTGATCAGAGTAGACAACATGTCTTTCTGCATGGGTAATCATGTCTCATTAATTTGGTTGAGTTTTTTGAAGAGGTGACAAAGAAGATTGATGAAGACAGTTTGGTAGACATTGTCTAAATGGACTTCAGCAAGGTGTTAATTTAAAGAACAAAGAGCAAAGAAAATTTACAGCCCAGGAACAGGCCCTTCGCCCTCCAAGCCTGAACCGATCCAAATGTACTGTCTATATCTGTCCGTCAATTCCTAAGCATCTGTATCCCTCTGCTCCCCACCTACTCATGCATCTGTCCAGACGCATCTTAAATGAATCGACTGTGCCTACCTCTACTACCTCTGCTGGCAACGCGTTCCAAACGCCCACCACCCTCTGTGTGAAGTGCTTACCGCGTGTATCCCCCTTAAATATTCCACCTCTCACTTTGAAAGCATGACCTCTCGTTATTGAATCCTTCACCCTGGGAAAAAGCTCATCTCAATCCACCCTGGCTATACCCTTCATGATTTTGCAAACTTCAATTAGGTCCCCCAATCTCTTTTTATCTAGTGAAAACCTCAATCTCCTTCTATCTAGTGAAAATAAACCTAACCTACTCAGCCTCTCTTCATAGCTAGTATTTCATTCCGACTGGTAGACAGATTAGTAAGTTTCAGTCACATGGGATACAGAAGAAGCTAGTCACAAATGGCTTGAAGGAAGAGGGATATTTTTCAGACTGGAGGCTTGTGAGCAGCAGTGTCCTGTAAGAATCGGTACTGACTTCACTGCATTTCATCATTTATGTAAAGGATTTAGATGTGAATATTGGGCCATCGTTAGTAAGTTTACAGATGACATCAGAAAGGTGGTGTAGTAGATTATCTCAGAGTACAACAAGACCGCAATTAGATGGAACAAAGGGGCAAGGATGGACAGATGAAGTTTAATTTAGATAAATATGAGGTTTTGCAGTTTGGGAAGGTAAATCAGGGCAGAAATTATACACTTAGTGCTGATATCCTGGGGAGTGTTGTGGAAAAAAGGGACATAGGGCTGCAGGTATATTGTTCCTTGATAGTGGAGTCGCAGGTAGACAGAGTGGTGCAGAACACATTTAGCACATTTGCCTTAATCAGTCAGAGCATTGAGTATTGGAGTTGTGGTGGTATGTTGTATCTGTACAGGATGTTGTGAGGCCACTTTAAGAATACTGCGTACAATTCGGTTTTCTGCAGAAATAACTTACACGGATGTTCCAGGACTGGAGGTTTGAGCTTTAGTGAGAGGTTGATTAGTTTGAGGTGCTTTCTCCTGGAGAGTCAGAGTTTGAGGGTTGACATTATAGAGGTTTAGAAAACCGTCAGGGGCATGGATATTCTGAACAGCCACGCTCTGCTCCACCAGGATTCGGGAGTCCAGAACAAGAGGGCATAGGTTGAAGGGGAGAGGGCGAATGATTTAGAAGGGACCTGAAGATAAATGTTTCACACAGAGAGTGGTGTGTGTACAGAAAGTGCTGTCAGAGGAAGTGGTGAAGGCGGTTACAATCGCACATTTAAAAAGTATCTGAAAATAGAGGGATATTGGCCAAATGCAGGCAAATGGGATTAGATCAGATTTGATATGTGATCGGAGTGAACAGAGTGGACTAATGGGTCTGTTTCCGTTCTGTATGACTCTCTGAGTCTATAAGAGGGATGACAAAAAATTCTGAAAGGACCTTTCAAGTCATAATTCTCTTCGCTGGAAGTTTATTGTGCCTTGATGTTCATGTTGATTGAAAGCTGCGTTAGGTAAATATTTGACAGAGAAGTGAGTCACGGATAATGGGATACAGACAGGAAAGTGGAGCTGAGACCACAACCTGATCAGCTACAATTTTAGTGCCTGGTGGAGAAGGCTCAACGTATCTAATGACCCACTCCTGTTCCTCAGTCCCATGTTCCTGTGTTCGATTCAGCCCCTCAAACCTACTAGACAGGAGCAGTTGGAGGCTACTTACTCCTATAACCTGGTGCACTGACACAGAGGAGACCATTCGGCCCTTCAAGACTGTCCCACACGGTTTGACATGATTTGGGAAATGTAATTGGGAAGCCCAGGCTGGGTATGAAAGAGGCCTCTCATCACTCTTTACAGAGCTTCTCCTCTCTGCAACTTGTGCTTCATTTGTTGGTCATGCTGTAGACGCAAATTCACTGAGAATACAGCCCCCTTACATCACCCAGAGATGGCTCACAAAATCCTTATGGTCTCCCTGACTGAAACATTCAATAACAGAACTTCCATGAAAATAACACCCACTAACTTTCCAATAACAGAATGGGAGAACATCAGAAACAGGGGCAGGTCGTTCACTCCCCAAGCCTGCCTTGCCCTTCAATAAGATCGTGACTGATCTGTTCTTGGTCTGAAAACCTATTTCATACCCAATTCTTCATAGCCCTCAACTCTCTGACAGGTCAATATCCATCTACCTCCTCTTCAAATACGTTCAGTCATCTTGCTCCCTAACATTCTTGAGAGGAGAAACCCTGACATTTAATACCATTTTTATGAAGAAAACACGTGTTGTTCCTATACCATGGTCTATTGATATGAACAAAAGAGGTTGACTCAAGGGTTCAGATAAAAATGACTGGCCCTGATATCAAGGCAGTGGTTGACTTTTATTGACATCAAGGAGCTTAACAAAACTGGACTTAATGGGAATCAGAGTAAACTCTCCCGTGTTTGGAGTCAAACATGGCACAAAGGAAGATGGTCATCATCTCAGTCCTGGGTCACCTCTGTGGGAGATCCTCAGGGTAGCTTCCCCTTCACAAACAGCTTCAGCTGCTTCATCAATGTCTCCCTGCCCCCACCCTCCCCACCATAAGATCAGAAGTGGGGATGGTCACTGAAGATTCCACAATGTTCAGAACATTCTATTCCCCGTCAGCTCCTGAACTGGTCTGTGTCCATGTGCAACAAGACCCAGACTCCATTGAGACCTGTGCTGTTAAAATGTCCATAACATTCATGTAACAGCACTTCCTGACACTGCACATTGTCACAGTTAAACTTCTGTTCATTCAGCACCTCACGCTGGTTTCACAGGAATATGAGGAAGTCGTTCAGCCCATTGATACTATTGGAGAAGAACAGCGATAGCCCATTCAGTGCCTCCAGTCTATTACTCAGGAAGAGAAGGAGTCTAGTGTGATGGACCACACCAGAGCCCCTTGAAAATATTTGACGGCAATAGCCTAGACTATAATGTTTTCGTATTTTAAAGAGAAATATAAAGTGTCTGTTCCAGATGCAATGTGACTGGTCAAAATACTCGGTGTGAAGCAAAACACCATTTATTTAAACACGGACGATAAAATAAAACCAAAGAAAGAGGAATTTAGAATACTGGAATTGTATTGGGCAACTAAACAGAATACTAGATCTCGGAGCTATTACTAATGAACTAGTCCAACATAAGAAATTCCCATAAACACAGCCCTTAGCAAAAAGGAAAATTCAGGAATTAAAAACAGCATCAAGAGAAAATTCAGAGAGAGTAGCAGCCAGGAGACATTTCCTGAAACGTCCAACTCTGTGGAGACCACTATAGTTTTTGACGTTACTGAGAAACCAAAACCCAGTGATCCTAATCTGTGAGAGCTGGCCACACACATTCAGGCTGCATTAAAATTAACCTAAGGCCTCCCTAGCTGTTACTCAAGTGGTCTTAACTAGCCAGCTTGGTAACGATCGTTCAATCTCTCTCTTAAAAGAAACCAGGATAAAAATAACCTCTTCAAGCTGCAGCATTGTCACACTTGTCAGCACATCGAGCTGTCAAACAGGAACCAGGGGTAAACCAGTCAGGCCCTTGGCCCTGTCCAATTGGACGAGGAAGAAGCCAGTCAGTCCCTTCAGTCACTTATACAGGAACAGAAGGAGGCCATTCCCACCTCAATGCACTTACACGGGGGCAGAATGTGGTAATTTTTGCTGATTCCTGATGCTGCCTGACCCGCTGTGCTTTTCCAGCAATTGATGCTCTACTCTGATCTCCAGCATCGGCAGTTTAAAGTGTCTCCTAAATGATGCTCTAACATGATGAACAAGTGGAGCAGAGGCTGCACAGACAGACTGTTCCACGTTTTTCCTCCTGGCTCCGTTGCTTATGATACACACGTGGGACTTTAACGTGGTTTTCTAGTGGTGAGGAGGGAAACCATATGTCTTGTGTGAAGTCTCAAGAAGGCACCTTTCATCTCCACGAAGACATCCTGCTGTTCTCTATGTAGGGCGGAAGCTGGTGGAATGGCTACCTGTTTCAGATGGAAGGTATTGTGGCTGCTGTTGGGGATTGTGAACAACCTAACGCTCAGTACAAGGTTCACACGCCAACTGCACGATAATGTGGGGAGAGTTAATTTAGGCATATAATCTATTAGGAAAGTCACGATAGACTGATGAATGGACTCTCTAAGTTCAAATAATGCTGGTCTTGTTCATGTTGATCTTGTCGCATGTTTGTCCTGTTCAGTGTAACCTGTATGCCTTACTCTGTCCAAGTCTATTTCCACCCTATGATCTGTCTGGCCATGTTTACTATGATCTGCATCCACTGCTCATAAACAAAGTGTTTCCCTGTACTGAGGTACACGTGACAATAAATCAAACCAATTAATCCTGGGTAAAGTATGGAATTTCTCACCCTATCAATGTCTCTTTTGGAAATAAGTGATCGCTGCCACTCCTCGTGTTTCAGCATCACCATTTCTTCATCTCTCACAGCTCTACAGATTAAACACTCAGCTTATTCACTCTATCCTCATGTTACCATCACCCGTTTCTGTGGTAAGGGAGTCTGTACAGAGTGCCCCAAATGCTCTCTCAGCAAGGCTCTACAACAGCAGGAAGATGGCCTTAATTATGTACTCGAATCATCTTACAATGAAGGACAGCATACCATTTTCTGCACCCATTACTTACACAGGGTTTGATTCGGAGCAGTCAGCATAGACTTGTGAGTGGGAGATCATGCTTCCCAAATTTCTTAGAGTCCTTTGGTGAAGTGACCAAGAATGTTGATGAGGGCAGAGCGGTAAATGTCGTCTCTATGGATTTCAGTAAGGTCTTTGATAAGGTTCCACACGGCAGGCTGCTCTGGAAGGGGACATCATGTGGAATGCTGGGGGAACTGGCCAATTGGATACACAGTTGAGTTGATGGTAGGAAGCAGAGGGTTGAGTGGAAGGATGTTTGTTAGACTGGAGGTTGGGTCCATTGCTGTTTGTTATCTATGATTTGGTTGAGAATGTACAAGGCATGATTAGAAAGTTTGCAGATTACACTAAAATAAGTGGCAGCATGATCAGTGAGGAAGTTTATCAGAAATTGCAGCAGGACCTCAATCAGGTGGGCAAGTGGGCTGAGAAATGGCAAACGGAATTTAATAAAGATGTGTGAGGTCTTGCATTTTGGAATCTCAAATCAAGGTCGGAGTTTCACGGTGAATGGGCAGGCCTTAAGGGGTGTAATGGGCAGAGAGACCTTGGAATTCAGGTCCACGATTCCCTGAGAGTGGAGTCACAGTTAGGCAGTGCAGTGAAGAAGGCTTTTGGCACACTGGCCTTCGTCAGGCAGGACATTGAGTATAGAAGTTGGGACCTTATGTTGCAGTTACACAGGACTTTGGTAAGGCCGCACTTGGAGTATTGTGTTCAGTTTTGTCAACCTGTTATAGGAAGGATATAATGAAATTAGAAAGAGTGCAGAAGAAATTTACAAGGACATTGCCAGGACCCAATAGTCTGAATTACAGGGAGAGGTTGGACAAGCTAGGACCTTTTATTTAGAGTGTAGGAGACTGAGGGGTGACCTTATAGAGCTGTATAAGATCATGAGGGATATGGATAGGGTGAATGCTCTCAGTATTTTCCAAAGTTTAGAGAATTGAGAACGAGAGAGGACCAGTTTAAGGTTAAAGGGGAAGGAATAAAAGGGAACCTGAGGGACCACTTATTTACATAAATGGCTGGTATGTGGATGAGCTGCCAGAAGATGTGGCTAAGGGGGGGGGGGGGGGGGTACATTAACAACATTTCAAAAGCATTTGGTTAAATATGTGGATAGGAAAGGACTGGAAGGATATGGGCCAAGTGCAGGGAAATGGGGTTAGTGTGAATGAATATTTACAAGGTGGAGTCAAACCTCTTTGTTAATTAAAACCAAACACCCAGAAAAGGTCGCCTCACATCGTAATCTGTTAACATATGAGTGACACACATCTCCTACATTCCACTATTTAAACAAAAATTAGCAAGTTAGTTTCTTAACTTTTATAGTGAACACGAAACAAAAAGTATTCGCAAATACAAGCCCCTCTTTTCTTAGCTCCTTACTATCTGACTCCAACTCTGTAAAAAATATGCTGTTCCAAAAACACACATATTAAACGTTACAATCTCAAGACCACACAGTCTCTATCTTCCCCGCTGTGTTGACTCTTTCAGCTGCTGATCTCCCTGGGTCATTTTTTTTATTGCAAGTAGGTTTACATGAACATGTGTCTCTGATAGAGAGTGTTTTGAGATGGTCAGTTAGCACTCCTGCTCTACAGCAGTTACTCTGTTGTGGGATGGCAGTGACTCTCCCTCTATGTTCAAAATGCTGGATTTATTTACTTCCCATGATACAATAATTCTCATAATTTAATTGATTCCCAGGTGTACGAATAATAATATTCAAATTCCATTGGCTTCGGATATTCTGAGCATTATTTAAAGTCTTTGATTGCATTTGAATTGCTGTCAAAACAGCAACCAAAACTCAGGCTTCCATTTCCCAGCTAATTGTTACATTTGGAACAGTCTGACCTTTAGCTGGCATCTGTGGCTGTACTTTCGATTCAGCAAAACCCATCCTATCTTAAAGTGAACAGACATTGATTAGATTCCAGGCAGTAACACACCTTGGGCTATCTGCTATTCTGTATACTAACATCCTTGACCCCTCGATTCGATTCCAGGCTGTATCTCACTCTGGGCTATCTGTTATTCTGTATACTAACCTCCTTGAACCCCTAGATTAGATTCCAGGCTGTAACTCACTCCGGGGTATCCGTTAATCTGTATATAAACCACTCTGAACCCCTCAATTAGATTCCAGGCTGTAATTGAGTCTGGGGTATCTGTTATTCTGCATATAAACCACCTTGGACCCCTCAATTAGATTCCAGGCCGTAACACACCCCTGAATATCTGTTATTGTGTATATAAACCACCCTGAACCCCGCTATTAGATAGCAGGCTGTAACTCACTCCGGGGTGTCTGCTGTTCTTATATAAACCACCCTGAACCCCACGATTAGATTCCAGGCTGTAACTCACTTCGGGCTATCGGCTATTCTGTATATAAACCACCCTGAACCCGGCGATTAGATTCCAGGCAGTAACGTCCTGTCAGGGTTGAAAGGGAAGGCTGGTAGTTATTGGGAATGCTGGCTGACTAAAGAAATTGAGGGTTTCGTTCAGAAAAAGAAGGAAGTATATGTCAGGTATAGACAGGATCGATCGAGTGAATCCTTAGAAGAGTAGAAACGAAGTAGGAGTATACTTAAGAGGGAACTCAGGAGGGCAAAACGCAGACATGAGATAGCTTTGGCAAATAGAATTAAGGAGATTCGAAAGTGTTTTTACAAATATATTAAGGACAAAGGGTAACTAGGGAGAGAATAGGGCCCCTCTAAGATCAGTAAGGCGGCCTTTGTGTGGAGCTGCAGAAAATAGGGGAGATATTAAATGAATATTTTGCATCAGTATTTACTGTGGAAAAGGATATGGAAGATATAGGCTGCAGGGAAATCGATGGTGACATCTTGCAAAATGTTGCAGATATACAGAGGAGGAAGTTCTGGATGTCTTGAAATGATAAAAGGTGGATAAATCCCCAGGACCTGATCAGGTGTACCTGAGAACTCTGTGGGAAGCTCGAGTAGTGATTGCTGGGTCTCTTGCTGAGATATTTGTATCATCGATAGTCACAGGTGAGATGCTTGAAGACTGGAGGTTGCCAAACGTGGTGCCAATGTTTAAGAAGGGCGGTAAAGACAAGCCAGGGAACTATAGACCGGTGAGCCTGACCTCGGCGGTGGGAAAGTTGGTAGAGGGAATCCTGAGGGACAGGATGTACATGAATTTGGAAAGGCAAGGACTGATTCGGGATAGTCAACATGGATTTGTGCATGGGAAATCATGACTCACAAACTTGATTGAGTTTTTTGAAGAAGTAACACAGAAGATTGATGAGGGCAGAGCAGTAGATGTGATCCATATGAACTTCAGTAAGGCATTCGACAAGGTTCCCCATGGCAGACTGAATAGCAGGTTAGATGTCATGGAATACAGGGAGAAGTCGTCATTTAGATACAGAACTGACTCAAAGGTAGAAGACAGAGGGTGGTGGTGGAGGGTTGTTTTTCAGACTGGAGGCCTGTGACCAGTGAAGTGCCACAAGGATCAGTGTTGGGCCCTCTATGTTTTGTCATTTATATAAATGATTTGGATGCGAGCATAAGAGGTACAGTTCGTAAGTTTGCAGATGACACTAAAATTGCAGGTGTAGTGGACATCCAAGAGGGTTTCCTCAGATTACAACAGGATCTGGACCAGATGGGCTAATGGGCTGAGAAGTGACAGATTGAGTTTAATTCAGATAAATGCGAGGTGCTGCATTTTGGGAAAGCAAATCATAGCAGGACTTCTACGTTTAATGGTAAGGTCCTAGGGTGTGTTGCTGAACAAAGAGACCTTGGAGTGCAGGTTCATATCTCATTGAAAGTGGAGTCGCAGGTAGATAGGATAGTGAAGAAGGCGTTTTGTATGCTTTCCTTTATTGGTCAGAGTACCGATTACAGGAGTTGGGAGGTCATGTTGCGGCTATACAGGACATTGGTTAGGTCACTCTTAGAATATTGCGTGCAATTCTGGTCTCCTTCCTATCGGAAAGATGTTGTGAAACTTGAAAGGGTTCAGAAAAGATTTACAAGGATGCAGCCTGGGTTGGAGGATTTGAGCTACACGGAGAGGCTGAACAGTCTGGGGCTGTTTTCCCTGGAGCATCGGAGGCTGAGGGGTGAACTTATCGAGGTTTACCCTGGGGTAAGGGAGTCCAGAACTAGAGGGCATAGGTTTAGTTTGAGAGGGGAAAGATATGAAAGAGACCTAAGGGACAACTTTTTCACGCAGAAGGTGGTACGTGTATGGAGTGAGCTGCTAGAGGAAGTGGTGGAGGCTGGTACAATTGCAACATTTAACACGAATTTGGATGAGTATATGAATAGGAAGGGTTTGGAGGGACATGGGCCAGGTGCTGCCAAGTGGAACTAGATTGGGTTGGGATATCGGGTCGGCATTGGCAGGTTGGAACGAAGGGTCTGTTTCCATGCTGTACATCTCTATGATTCTAACTAACTCCGGGCGACCTGTTATTCTGCATATAAACCACCCTGAAACCCTCGATTAGATTCCAGTTTGTAACTCACTCTGGGGTATCTGTTATTGTACATATAATCGTCCCGAATCCCCTTAATAAAATTCCAATCTGTAACTGACTTCCAATTTTAAGGGACTCTGTACATTAGCCACTTCAATCGTTTGATTAGATTCCCGTCTGTATCATATTCCTGGGTATCTGTTATTCTGTATATTAACCATCCAATCCAAACCCTGTTAAAATTGTCCACAGTGTTCACGGATGTGTACGTGAGGTGCATTAGTCAGGGGTAAATATGGGGAAATGGGTCTGGATGGGTTATTCTTCTGAGGGTCAGTGTGGTCTTGTTGGGCTGAAGGGCTTGTTTCCCCACTGTCGGGATTACATGGATCACCCGGAACCCTCTCGAATAGATTCCAACGTGTAACTCACTTCCATGTATGTGTGACTGGCATGTTTCAAAAAAATCCCAAAACCTTCAATGCTATTCCACTTCGATAAACACGAGGCGCTGCATTTTGGGAAAGCAAATTTGAGCAGGATTTATACACTTAATGGTCAGGTCTGAGGGAGTGTTGTTGAACAAAGAGACTTTGAATTGCAGGTTCGTAGCTCCTTGAAAGTAGAGTGGCAGGTGGATAAGATAATGTAGGCAGCCTTTGGTATGCTTTCCTTTATTGGTCAGAGTTTTGAGTATAGGCATTGAGAGGTCATGTTGTGGCTGGACTGGACATGGTTTCGGCCACTGTTGGAATATGGCGTGCAATTCTGGTCTCCTTCCTATCGGAAGTATGTTGTGAAACTTGAAAGGGTTCAGAAAAGATTTATAAGCAGGATGTCAGGGTTAGAGGATTTGAGCTACAGGGAGTAGCTTAATAGGCTGGGGTTGTTTTCCCTGGAGCATCAGAGGCAGAGGGGTGATCTTATCAAGGTTTGTAAAATCATGACGGGAATGGATAGGATAAATAGACAAATTCTTTTCCTTGGGGTGGGAAGTAAAGAACTAAAGGGCATAGGTTTAGTGTGAGAGGTAATATGAAAGAGACCTAAGGGGCAACTTGTTCACTCAGAGAGTGGTACATGAATGGAATGAACTGTCAGAGGAAGTGGTGGGGGCTGGTATAATTGCAACATTTAAAATGCAGCTCGATGGGTATATGAATGGGAAGGTTTGGAGGGAGATGGGCCAAGCGCTTGAAAAAGAGACTAGAGTAGGTTAGGATATCTGGTCGGCATGGTCGGGTAGGACCAAAGGGTCAGTTTCCATGCTGTACATCTCTATGACTGTATGACTCTGCGATTTTGTGACTCATTCCTTGTTATCTGTTATTCTGTATGTAAACCACCTTGAACCCCTCGATGAGATCCCAGTCTGTAACTCACTCCTGAGTATCTCTTCTGCTGTGTGCAAACCCTAAACGCCTCAATTAGAATCCAGTCTGGAACTCACTCCTGGGGAGTTATTGGATCTGTGAAGTGATCCTTGTTGGATGTTAGACCGAAGACAAGATAAACTAAATGGTCAAATGTTACATTGGGAGCAGGAACACAGAAAGCTGCCGGTTCATTTCTGTCCTGTTACATATCTCCAAGTTTCAGATTGGGGCTGAATTTCTGTCACAATGGGGAAAGTCTCAAAAGCTGTTTATTGTCCTGCACGAATGCATCATCATAACATGAATTCTCTTGCAAGATAGGAAATGGAGACAGCTGCTGGAAGGTGTCTGTATCTGTGTGTGTGTGATTCTGTGTGTCTGTGTATGTCTGTTTGTGTGTGATTCTGTGTGCGTGTTCAATGTTTTATATATTTTCAAACTGCATTGATGTTGCCAGTCTCTCTTGCTTTTCCTAATTTATACACACTCAATAGACAATAGACAAAGACAATAGGTGCAGGAGTAGGCCATTCAGCCCTTAGAGTCTGCACCGCCATTCAATAGGATCATGGCTGATCATTCCTAATCAGTATCCTGTTCCTGCCTTATCTCCATAACCCTTGATTCCACTATCTTTGAGAGCTGTATCCAACTTTTTCTTAAATGAATCCAAAGACTGGGCTTCCACTGCCCTCGGGGGCAGAGCATTCCGCACAGCCACCACTCTCTGGGTGAAGAAGTTTCTCCTCATCTCTGTCCTAAATGGTCTACCCCATATTTTAAGCTCCGTCCTCTGGTTCGGTACTCACCCATCAGCGGAAACATGTTTCCTGCTGCCGGAGTGTCCAATCCTTTCATAATCTTATACGTCTCAATCCGATCCCCCCTCAGTCTTCTAAACTCAATGGTATACAAGCCCAGTCGCTTCAGTCTTTCAGTGTAAGGTAATGCCACCATCCCAGGAATTGACCTTGTGAACCTAAGCTGCACTCCCTCAATAGCCAGAATGTCTTTCCTCAAATTTGGAGATCAGAACTGCACACAGTAGTCGTGCAGTTTTACTGATATAAAATGGTGGCTGTGGACAAATCTAAAATGTCTTCCTGACTGATTTGTGTCAGGTATACTTTCAGCAAGGGAGAGGGGGCAATGTGTCAAAAGTCATTTCCATTCATTGATGCTAGCAGAGATAGGAAATGGAGATAGCTCTTTGAAGGTGGTTAAAATGTAAATCCCAGAACCTGTTTCCAGTGAATGCGGAGAGACAATGTGACATTCCAGTGAGGTCTGCCTTACTTTCCAAGCTCCTAATATATGAGAGAGGCATCCTATACAAAACCTGATAGAGCTCAGCCACTGTATTGTAGATTTGCAGCATTGGATCAGAATCCTTCCTGGCTAGGCCTCGTCCCAAATTGAAGGGTTTCTCAAATTCCACACTGACCTTCTGTGGGTTCAAATTGTGTGTTATCTACAAATAAAAGAAAATAATGCACCTGCAATTGAACAAAGCTTTTCTGGAACTTTGTGTCTCTGTTGGTTTAAGTATCTTTCAACAGGATTGAAGATAAATGAGACACTGAGAGATAGGTAGCACTATAACCAGAATGGCAGTGCAGTTTAAAAGGTATATTAATAGTTTCAGTGAAAGGGGAAAACAGAGGAGGATAGTCATCAAACAAGGAAAGTTGGGAGTCAGTAAAGTTGTATAGTTTGTGACTGCATTATGTTTATGTGAGTCAAGATTTGAAACCACTTGGCCAATAGTGCACTTTGTGACTCATTCCCATTTACAAGTTATTTCACATAAAAAGGTTAACATATCCCTCGATTAGATTCCAGGCTGTAACTCACTCCGGGCTATCTGTTATTCTATATATAAACGACCTGAACTCCTCGATTAGATTCCAGGCTGTAACTAACTCCAGGGTATCTGTTATTCTGTACATAAACCATCCTAAATCCCTCGATTAGTTTCCAATCTGTTACACACTCCAGGCTATCTGTTATTCCGTATATAAACCACCCTGAACTCCTCGATTAGATTCCAGACTGTAACTCACTCCATGGCATCTGTTATTCTGTACATAAACCATCCTAAAACCCTCGATTAGGTTCCAACCTGTAACACATTCCAGGCTATCTGTTTTCTGTCAATAAACCACCCTGAAACCCGCGATTAGATTCTAGGCTGTAACTCACTCTGGGCTATCTGCTATTCTGTATATAAACCACCCTGAACCCTGCAATTAGATTCCAGGCTGTAACTCACTGCGGGCTACCTGTTATTCTGTATATAAACCATCCTAAATCCCTCGATTAGTTTCCAATCTGTAACACACTCCCGGCTATCTGTTATTCCGTATATAAACCACCCTGAACTCCTCGATTAGATTCCAGACTGTAACTCACTCCATGGCATCTGTTATTCTGTACATAAACCATCCTAAAACCCTCGATTAGGTTCCAACCTGTAACACATTCCAGGCTATCTGTTTTCTGTCAATAAACCACCCTGAAACCCGCGATTAGATTCTAGGCTGTAACTCACTCTGGGCTATCTGCTATTCTGTATATAAACCACCCTGAACCCTGCAATTAGATTCCAGGCTGTAACTCACTGCGGGCTACCTGTTATTCTGTATATAAACCGCCCTGAAACCCTCGATTAGATTCTACGCTGTAACTCACTCCGGGGTATTTGATATTCTGTATATTAACCACCCGAACCCTTCGATTAGATTCCAGTCTGTAACTCACTCCAGGCTATCTGTTATTCTGTATATTAACCACCTTGAACCCATTGATTTGATTTCAGTTCCTGACATGTTAAGCTCATGTTCCCAACACAATCTAATCTCAATAATGATTAATGTATCACTGGTCCTCCTATCTGCTGGCACTACCATCATGTTAACTTTCTGATGTTTATGTACATGATTACCTCTAGCAGTGAGTCGCAGTTAGACAGAGTGGTGCTGAACACATTTGGCACATTTGCCTTAATCAGTCAGAGCATTGAGTATAGGAGTTTTGATGGTATGTTGCATCTATACAGGATGTTGGTGAGGTCGCTTTAAGAATACTGCTTACAACTCGGTTTTCTGCAGAAATGACATACACGGATGTTCCAGGACTGGAGGCTCGAGCTATAGGGAGAGGCTGATTACGTTGAGGTGTTTTCCTCTGGAGTGCCAGAGGTTGAGAGGCAGCATTATAGAGGTTTATAAAATCATCAGGGGCATGGATATTCTGAACAGCCATGTTCTGCTCCCAAGGATAGGGGAGTCCAGAACAAGAGGGCATAGGTTGGAGGGGAGAGGGCGAATGATTTAGAAGGGACCTGAAGGTAAATATTTCACACAGAGAGTGGTGTGTGTACAGAAAGTGCAGTCAGAGGAAGGGGTCAAGGAATGTACAATCACAGGAGGAATATTGGCCAAATGCTGGCAAATGGGACGCATCAGATTTGATATCTGATCGGAGTGAACAGATTGGACTAATGGGTCTGTTTCCATTCTGCATGACTCTCTGATTCTATAAGAGGGATGACGAATAATTCTGAAAGGACCTTTCAAGTCGGAATTCTCTTCAGTGGAAGTTTATCGTGTCTCTATGTTCACATTGATTGAAAGCTGCGTTAGTTAACTATTTGACAAAGAAGTGAGTCATGCACAAAGGGATACAGACAGGAAAGTGGAGCTGAGACCACAACCTGATCAGCTACAATTTTAGTGCCTGGTGGAGAAGGCTCAAAGTATCTAATGACCCACTCCTGCTCCTCAGTCCCATGTTCCCGTGTTCCATTCAGCCCCTCAAACCTGCTAGACAGGAGCAGTTGGAGGCTACTTACTCCTATAACCTGGTGCACAGAAACACAGGAGACCATTCAGCCCCTCAGTAGTGTCCCACATGGTTTGAAGTGAATTGGGAAATGTAATTGGAAAACCCAGGCTGGGTATGAAAGAGGCCCCTCATCTCTCTTCACACAGCTTCACTTCTCTGCAACTTGTGTTTCATTTGTTGGTCATGTTGTACACCCAGATTCAGTGTGAATGCAGCTCCCATACCTCACTCAGGGATTGCTCACAAAATCCTCTCGTCTGCCTGTCTGCAACGTTCAATAACAGAACATCCATGAAAATAACACCCACTAACTTTCCAATAACAGAATGGGAGAACATCAGAAACAGGGGCATGTTGTTCACCCCCAAACCTGTCTTGCCCTTCTTTAAGATCATGACTGATCTGCTCTTCGTCTCAAATCCACTTTCATATCCAATAGCCCTCAACTCTCTGACAGGTTAATTTCCATCTGCCTCCTCTTCAAAGACGTTCAGTCATCTAGCTTCCCGAACAGCCTTGAGGAGAGGAATCCTGACATTCAATACTACCTGTTGAAGAAAACACTTGCTGCTACTATATCATGGCCTATTGATGTGAACAAAAGAGGTTGACACAAGGGTTCAGGTAAAAATGACTGGCCCTGATAGCAAGGCAGTGGTTGACTTCTGTTGACATCAGGAGCTTAACAAAACTGAACTTAATGGGAATCAGAGTAAACTCTCCAGTGTTTGCAGTCAAACATGACACAAAGGAAGATGTTCATCATCTCAGTCCTGGGTCAACTCTTTGCAAGATCCTCAGGGTAGCTTCCCCTTCACAAACATCTTCAGCTGCTTCATTAATGTCTCCCCTCCCCACCCTCCCTATCATAAGATCAGAAGTGGGGATGGTCGCTGAAGATTCCACAATGTTCAGAACATTTTGTCCCCTGTCAGCTCCTGAGCTAGTCTTCGTCCGTAACTAGCAGGATCCAGACTCCATTGAGACTTGTGCTGTTAAAGTGTCCGTAACATTCATGTAACAGCACTGGTGGGCACTGCACATTGCCACAGTAAAACAAGAGTTCATTCAGCACCTCACGCTGGTTTCACAGGAATATGAGGAAGTCGTTCAGCCCATTGACACTGTTGGAGAAGAACAGAGGCAGCCCATTTAGTGCTTCCAGCCTATTACTCATGAAGAGAAGGAGTCTAGTGTGATGGACCTCACTAGAGCACCTCGAAAATATTTGAAGGCGGTAGCCATGATTCTAATGTTTTCTTATTTTAAAGGAAATGTAAAGTGTCTGTTCCAGATGCAGTGTGACTGGTCAAACTACTCGTTGTGAAGCAAAACACCATCTACTTAAATATAAAAGAGAAAATGAAACCAAAGAAAGAGGAATTTAGAATAACGTAATTCTATTGGACAAGTTAACAGAATAATAGATCTAGGAACTATTACTAATGAACTGTTCAAATATAGGGAAATCCCATAAACACAGCCGTTGGCAAAAAGGAATATTCAGACACAGATTGTCACAAATATTTCTCCAATCCAAAAATTAAAAACAGTATCAAGAGAAATTTCAGAGAGAGTAGCAGTTCGGAGACATTCCTTGAAGCTTCCAACTCTGTGGAGACCCCAATAGTTTCTGATGTCACTGAGAAACCAAAACCCAGAGATCCTAATCTGTGAGAGCTGGCCACACCCATTCAGGCTGCATTAAAATAAACACAAGGCCTCCCTCGCTGTTACTCGAGTGGTCTTAACTAGCCAGCTTGGTAACAATCGTTCAATCTCTCTCATAAAAGAAACAAGGACAAAATAACCGCTTAAAGCTGCAACATTGTCACACTAGTCAGTACAATGAGCTGTCAAACAGGAACCAGGGGTAACCCAGTCAGGCCCTTGGCTCTGTCCAATCGGACGAGGAAGAAGCCAGTCAGTCCCTTGAGTAACTTATACGGGAACAGTAGGAGGCCATTCCCACCTCAATGCACTTACACGGGGGCAGAATGTTGTAATTGATGCTGATTCCTGATGAATGTCTTATGCCCAAAACGTCGATTCTCCTGGTCCTCGGATGCTGCCTGACCCGTTGTGCTTTTCCAGCAATTGATGCTCTACTCTCATCTCCAGCATTGACAGTCCTCACTGTCTCCTAATTGATGCTCTAACATGATGAACAAGTGGGGCAGAGGGTGCACAGACAGACTGTTCCACTTTGTTTCTCATTTTCCATTGTTTTTGATACAAATGTGGGACTTTAACATGGTTTTCTAGAGGTGGGCAGGGAAGCCATATATCTTGTGTGAAGTCTCAAGAAGGCACCTTCCATCTCCACGAAGACATCCTGCTGTTCTCTATCTAGGGCGGAAGCTAGCGGGAATGGCTACCTGTTTCAGATGGAAGGTATTGTGGCTGCTGTTGAGGATTGTGAATAACCTGATGTTCAGTACAGGGTTCACACGCCGACTGCACAATAACGTGGGGAGAGTTAATTTAGGCAAATAAACTATTAGGAAAGTCACGTTAGACTGATGAATGGACTCTCTAAGTTCAAATAATGTTGATCTTTTTCATATTGATCTTGTCTAGTGCACGTCCTGTGCAGTGTAACCTGTATGCCTTACTCTGTCCAAGTCTATTTCCACCCTATGATCTGTCTGGCCCTGCTTACTATGATCTGCATCCACTGCTCATAAACAAAGTGTTTCCCTGTACTGAGGTACACGTGACAATAAATCAAACCAATCTATCCTGGGTAAAGAGTGGAATTTCTCACACTACCAATGTGTCTTTTGGAAATAAGTGATTGCTGCCACTCCTCGTGTTTCAGCATCAACATTTCTTCATCTCTCACAGCTCTACAGATAAAACACTCAGCTTATTCACTCCATCCTCATGTTACCATCACCGGTGTCTGTGATAAGGGAATCATTCTTTAGAAAGGAGATCAAATCTGTACAGAGTGCCCCAAATGCTCTCTCAGCAAGGCTGTACAACAGCCGGAAGATGGCTTTACTTATGTACTCGAATCATCTTACAATGAAGGACAGCATATCATTGACTGCACCCATTACTTACACAGGGTTTGATTCGGAGAAGTCAGCATCGACTTGTGAGTGGGAGATCATGCTTCCCAAATTTCTTAGAGTCCTTTGATGACGTTACCAGAACGTTTGATGATGGCAGAGTGATAGACGTAGTCTCTATGGATTTCAGTAAGGCCTTTGATAAGATTCCACATGGCAGGCTGCTCACGAAGGTTACATCACATAGAATGCGTGGGAAAGTGGCCAATTGGATACACAGTTGGCTTGATGGTAGGAAGCAGAGGAAGGATATTTGTCAGACCGGAGGCTTGGTTCATTGCTCTTTGTTATCTATGATTTTGTTGAGAATGTACAAGGTATGATTAGTAAGTTTGCAGATGACACTAAAGCAATTGGGAGCATGATCAGTGAGAATGTTTATCAAAAATTGCAGCAGGACCTTCATCAGGTGGGAAATGGTCCGAGAAATGACAAATGGAATTTAATATAGAAGCTTGAGGTCTTGCATTTTGGAAACTCAATTCAGGGTAGGAATTCCATGGTGAATGGGAGGGTCTTAAGGGGTGCAGTGGGTAGAAGGTCCTTGGTGTTCAGGTGCACGGTTCTCTGAGAGTGGAGACACAGGTAAACAGGGCAGTGAAGAAGGCTTTTGGCACATTGGCCTTCATCAGGCAGGATATTGAGTATTGAAGTTGGGATGTTATGTTGCAGTTCCACAGGACTTTGTTAAGGCCGCACTTGGAGGATTGTATTCAGTTTTTGTAACCTTGTTATAGGGATGATGTTGTTAAATTAGAAAGAGTGCAGAATAAATTTACAAGGACATTGCCAGGACCCAACGATCTGAGTTATAGGGAGAGGTTGAACAAGCTTAGAACTTTTCTTTAGCGTGTAAGAGACTGAGGGAGTCCTCATAGAGCTGTATAAAATCACGAGGGGTATGGATAGGGTTAATGCTCTCAGTCTTTTTCCAAGGTGTAGAGAATGGAAGATTAGAGGGGATCGGTTTAAGGTTAAAGTGGAAGGAATAAAAGGGAACCTGAGGGGCCACCTCTTTACACAGAGGGCTGGTACATGGATTAGTTGCCAGCAGATGTAGCTAAGGGTGGTACATTAACAACATTTCAAAAACATTTGGATAAACATGTGGATAGGAAAGGACTGGAAGGATATGGCCCAACTGCTGGGAAATGGGGTTAGTGTGGATGGACATTTACAAGGTGGACTCGAACACCTCTGTTAATTAAAACCAAACACCCAGAAAAGCTCACCTCACGTTGTAATCTGTTAAAATATGAGTGACACAGATCTCCTACATTCCACTATTTAAACAAAAAATAGCAAGTTAGTTTCTTAACTTTAATAGTGAACACTAAACAACAACTATTCGCAAATACAAGCCCCTCTTTTCTTAGCTACTTACTATCTGACTCCAACTCTGTAAAAATATGCTGTTCCAACAACCCACATATGAAACATTACAATCTCAAGACCATACAGTCTCTATCTTCCCCGCTGTGCTCACTCTTCCAGCTGCTGATCTCCCTGGGTCATTTTTAAAATTGCAAATAGGTTTACATGAACATGTGTCTTTGATAGACAGTGTTTGAGATGGCCAGTTAGCACTCCTGCTGTACAGCAGTTGCTCTGCTGTTGGATGGCAGTAGCTCTCCTTTCAGTGTTCAAAATGTTGGGTTTGTATACTCCCAATGATATAATAATTCTCATAATTTGATTGCTGTCCAGATGTCCAAACAATAATATTAAAATTCCGTTGGCATATGGTGTCCTGAGCGTTATTTAATCTGTTTGGTTACATTTGAATGGCTGTCAAAACAGCAACCAAAACTCAGGAATCCATTCCTCAGCCAATGGTGACATGTGGAACAGTGTGACCTTTAGCTGGCATCTGTGGCTTTAATTTCTATTCAACAAAACCCGATCTGTCTTAAAGTGTCCATACATGTTTTTGGCTTCATAACATCTCCCCGCTTCAGAAAATAAAATGAACCAGCAGAATGAAAAATGGCATCATTCCTTTTCCTCTAATTCTTAATCCCAATTTTATGAAATGCAAAAGTATTAATCTCAGTTATATCATTCATATTAATTCTGCACACCAATACAACACTGGAATAAGTCAAATCTTATCTACACTGCTTTCCTTTAAATTCGCGAAACCCATCTGCTATCACATTGTAGGAGCCACAGCCTGTACATTTTGTGAGTTTAAAGTCGGTAAGGTAAGACTCCAATTAAATAGTCTCATATTCTGGTCTTCAAATACTCCAAAAAATGCGAGAGATTTGTCGTTATCCACAAACATTTCCGACAATTTGTTTGTCATATAAACATTAAAATATTGTCAGGCCAGTGTGGAACATATTCCTTCTTGTTCAACAATGGAGATTTTGTATTTTTTTTCTGGTGGATATTGAGTTTTTTCGAAAAGTAGCCAATTAGCCATTCCATTCCATCATCCTCTTTCTGTATCAATACATCTCCGACCCCTATATCCCGAGCATCAAACACAATTTTCAAAGGGTTTCAGAATATTTGGTGTAGCTAAAACTGGTGTGGTGATTACTCCTGCTTTAAAATTCTCAAATGCCTCCTGGCATTGTTCTGTCCACCACAATTCTGTGTTCTTCTTCAGTAAATCCATCAGTAATGCCAAGACGCTGCTGAAGTTTTGAACAAACATTCAATAGAATCCACTCAGTTCCAAAAATCGAAGCACCTCTTTCTTCGAGGATGGTCGTGGAATTCCTCAAAGCCCTTCGTCTTTGTGTTCCATGGAGTCAACCTTCCATGTCCAATGTAATGTCCCAAGAACGTCACCTCTGCCTTCGCGAATTCTGTTTTCTTAAAGTTTATTACCAAGTTTGCTTCTTGTAATCGTTCAACATGCCCTGGCAACGGTAACATGTGAGCTTTCAATCATTTGCTAAAGATTACTACTTCATACAGATAAGCTGCACTATTTATTCATATGGCCACACCTCTGTTCTTGAGTCTTAAATGTGGCTGGTGCATTATTCATCCATATGAAATACTCGATAAAGTTTTTTGTCATCTCTGGTATCTTTACCAGGTAGTTTAACTGACTCCACACTTTTTTTTAATTTGAAAGGGGCCACTAAACCTGGCTTTGAAGGGATTTCCTACCACTGGCGATACTAATACGTCATCCCCACGGGAAATCGTCAAAGTTTCAGAGATTTTTATCTGCCACCTGAATCAATTTATACTGTACCCTCTTCAGGTGCTGTTTAGCTAACTCAACTACTCCATCCAATCTCTCCCTTAACTCACATACATAATCCAAGTGTGAGATATCCGACTTTGGTCCTGTAAGTTTATACTTAATCAATTTCAAAGGACTTCTCACTTCATGAACTAATATTAAATGAAAGGAAGTAAAGTGAGTAGATTTATTTGGGGCATCTCTAATGGCAAACAATTTAATGTGACACCTTTATCCCAACCATTCGGGTAATCCTGACAGTACGCTGTTAACATGGTCCTCAGTGTCTGATGCTAACTTTCCAAGGCTCCCTGGGATTCAGGATGGGATGCCTTTGATTTGAAGTGCTGTATGCCTAAGCTATCCATGACTTCCTTAAACAGTTGAGCGGTAAAATGAGACTCTTGGTCTGACTGAATCTCTCTGGGCAGCCCACAGTGAGTAAAGAAAGCTACCAACTCCTCCACCTCCCATTTTGCCTTAACACTCCAATAATGGAATTGCCTCTGGAAATCTGGTAGACACATCCAATATAGTCAGCAAATATTGGTTTCCACTTTTATTTTAGAAAGGGGAGCTACACAATTAATCATAACCCAAGGTTCTTCGAATGCAGGAATTGGTAAGAAAGGTGCTGGTTTTATTACTGCCTGTGACTTACCTACCATTTGGTATGTATGTCACGTACAACAAAAATTAACAGCGTCCTTGTGCATTCCAGGCCAGTGGAAATGCTTCTGTACCTTAGCCTGAGTCTTCTGTACACCTAGATGACCGCCTGCAGTTAGTTTATGATCTAACCGTAACACTGTACGTTACTGCTAACACAATCTGGTGCACTTCGGCCCATTTCCCTTCTGCAGTAACCTATCGGGGTCTCCATTTTAATTTTATGATTCTATCTTTAAGTTAATAACTTTCAGCAATATATTCTGATTCCTTTTCTGTGTGTGTGCATGTGTATGTGTGTGTGAATGTGTGTGCATATATCTGTTGTAAGTCCATTAGCCTTTCTGGACTAAACACCCCTGCCTGATCCTCTGCCTGTTCAGGTTTTTCCTGCACCGTTACATCAAACAGGGGGTCAGTTCACTGAGCATCAATTCATTTGTCTTTTTCGTTCATTTTTCCTTCCTGCTGTAACTTATGACAGTGGGATCTTGTTACTACACGTCTGGAAAAATTCCTGGGTAATTTTCTTTTAACTCACCAATTTCCTAGTCTTCCTTTGGCTTCTCCACCACAAGGGGTGCCTATCCCACTTCGCCTCCTGCGAAATCGTTCCCAAGAACAAACTGTATTCCTGGAACTGACACTCTGTTACTCACTGTCCCTGTTACTTCCCTAATCTTGATTTGGCATTCCATCCTGATGTTACACAAGGGAATGATTAATTTCTGTCCCCATTCCACAACTTAACACGGTCTTGATTAACATGCCAGAAAGAGTGAATAAACTTTCATCTCTTACAATTAGAGGGTGAGAGAAAGTGAGGGCTGCAGATGCTGGAGATGAGAGTTGAAAAGTGTGGGGCTGGAAAAGCACAGCACGTCGGCAGCATCCGAGGGGCAGGAGCGTTAACGTTTCAGGCAAAAATGCTTCAACAGGAAAGTGGGAGGTAAGGGAGGGGCAAGGAGGTTGAGAAATAAATGGGAGGGTGAGGGTGGAGCTGGGTGGAAGGGAGCTTGGAAGGCGATAGGTAGATGCAGGTGGGGTATGATGGTGATAGGTCGGACAGGAGGGTGATAGGACTCCTATCGGTGGTAGGACAGCTGGAACCCTCGAACTGTACAGCATCAAAGTTGACATCACCAAATTCCAAATCTCCCCTCCACCAACCTCTCCCAGATCCAACCATACAAACTAGCACTGCCCTCTTGTATTGCCCTAACTGGCCATCTTCCTTCCCACCTATCGACTCCACCCTACCCTCCGACATATCACTATCACTCCCACCTATATCTTCTTATTGCCTTCCCAGTGACCCTCTCACCAGCTCAGCTACTACTCTCGTATTTATCTTTCAGCCCCCTTGTCTCCCCACCATGTCCCTGACGATGGGTTTCTGCCTGATATTCGATTGTCCTGCTGTCTGGATGCTGCCTGATCTGTTGTGCTTTTCTGGCGCCTCACTTCTCAACTATTAGAGACTGAGCAGATCCCATATCTCACAAAATTATAACTTCTTGTCCTTCTCCCCCTGTTCTTTCTGAGTAAACTTTATCTACAGAAGTGAATTATTTAGAGAGATCAGGCATTCCTCCATACCCAGCCCTTGCCTAGACTGTGCAATTTCCTGCAGCTCCTCGGCTCCACTTGGGGTCTCCTTTACCAGTTTCACTAATGCCACTGGGCTTAGCCTCTTCTACCACATCTTTCCCCAAAGTGTCTTCCTTTAACGCCCAGCACGGTGTGTCCCAGCTTACTGCAGTGAAAACAACTTTTTCCCTGTGCCCTTCTTAAACCATCAGCACTGTAATTTTATGTGTTCCACTCCCTTATAGTGAGAGCACCTGAGGCCTTTCACCACCTTTCCACCCCCCTGGGCTTCTTTCTTCACCTGTAGTGAACTATTGTGAGCTGCTGTTTGCTTTGTAATGTGTGATCGTCCCTTCTCCCAATTTCTATCCCTCACAGGATCAAATTCCTGCCAGTAGCTAAATTTCATCACATGCCACATTGCATATTTACCTGCAATTTCTGCCGCGCTTCTCACTTCTTGAACTTTCTGTTCATTCACATGAATTCTTACTATCTCTGGAAGTGAGTCTTTTAACTTCTCCAGCAGATTAATCTCCCTTCAAGCCACACAGGTCTTATCCATTTTTAAGGCTAGCACCCACCTATCAAAATGACCATGGTTAATTCTTTCAAACTCAATATAAGTCTGACCTGGTTGCGTCTCTATTTTTACGAACTTCTGTCTATATGCTTCTAGTACCAATTCATAACCAACCAAAATAGCTAATCTGACATCTTGATAATCTCTTGATCCCTCATCTGATAGCGCTGCACACACCTCACCAGCTGTGCCCACCAGCTTAGTCTGAACTAGCATTACCCACAAGTACACTGGACACGTCATCTGCCTAGCCATTTTTTCAAATGAAATAAAAAAGTTTTGACATTTTTCTCATCGAAATATTGCAAGTTACTAACCTAGTTGTATACATCCCTAGTTCTCCCTTCATCTCCATCCTGTTAATTTAACTTTCTTGTCTAATTCTCAACTTCTGAATTTCAAATCCCCTCTCTCTTTCTTTTTCCTCTCTTTCTCTTTCGTCTCTCTCTGTTTCCAGCCCTTTATTTATCTTCTAGCTCCAGTTGCCACATTTGCAACTTAAGTTTTTATAACACTACTGCAGTTCCCTATTTCTCTGATACACCAAAGTGCTTAACCAACTCCATTACAATTTCAGCTTCCCTTTTCTCCCTGGTTAAACCCAATTCCAACCTATTTGCTAATTCTAAAAAATGTCCTCCTTCTGTCCTTCTAAACTTCCTTGGAAAGTTTTGGAATCTCTTTAGTAATGTTAAAAGCTATTTCCCTCACTTTTCATTTAACTAACCACAAGTAACAAAATTAAACGAATTTTCCCACTGGTTTTATTTGAAGATCAAAGTCACTAATTGCAATGAGTTGGAATTTGCTGGGACCTGTTGGATCTCAAATCTGTTCAAGTCGGTCCAAGTGCCACACAGCAAGGCCCCAAACTATTATGACATCAATGTCGAACCCCTTTGTTAATTAAAACCACACACCTAGAAAAGATCACCTCACATCATAATCTGTCAAAACATGAGCGACAGAGAACTCCTAAATTCCACTAATAAACAAAAAATAACAATTCATATGTGTGCAAGTTAGCTCGCTGAGCTTGAAGGTTTGTTTAAAGAAGTTTCGTCACCATGACTAGATGATATCATCAATGAGAGTATCTGCTGAAGTGCTGGTGGTATGTCCCACCTCTCTATTTATAGGTCTTGGTTTCTTAAAGTGGGTGATGTCATTTCCAGTTATTTTAACAAGAGAATGTAGACAGGATCTAAATTGATGCGTTTATTGATGGACTTCTGGTTAGAATACAATTCCTCTCAGAAGGTCCTTGCGTGTCTTAGTATGTGTGTGTGCTTTGTACCAGTCAAAGTGGTGCTCTTCTTTGTCCGTATGTATGGAACTTAGTGATAGTGGGTCATGTCTTTTGGTGGCTGGTTGATGTTCATGTATCCGCTTAACACAACAACAAGACAGTTTCAATGGTGGAACAATGATTTTATATACACTGTTTAATCGATGTGTGTGTGCAGATAAGTCGGATTTTTCATATGTGCGCAACACATTGTAAATGAACAACAGAGACACAGTTAACGAAAAATGATGCATATGATGTATAAAATTGATAAAACATTAAAACATGTTTTGATCCTCTGAACGTTCCCTCCTTTTCTGGAATTCCCTACTCTACTCTCTCATTCTTACCAGGATGTATGCTCCAAATTCTTGATTCTGGTGTCTCAACTTATTTCAGTTAATCCCCTTTCTACCGGGACTTCAATATGTTGGCCTGCTGGGTTCTTTCCAAAATTAGTGTCTGTTATATTATTGGAAATAAATATTCTAGCATCAGACTCAGCATTTGAACATATTACTCTGTTGTACATGCACTGTACAAAGGACCACAGCAGACAGGCATTGCCAAAACATTGGGGGATGTTCATCGACTTCTTTCGATAATGTAGTTTTCTCATTTTCCATATCTCCATATCTATATCCTTTCTCTCGTTCTCCCTTTGTATCTAGTTAAGAAATCCACTAATTATTCTTCGTGTCCCATCTCCCAAAACTTCTTCTTTCAGTTTATATCTAGTGCTCTCTTCAAGATGTAATGTGGTTATAATTAAGCAATATAACTACCAAGACATGTGGGAGGAGGTGGCCAGAGTTAATTGGAAGGGGAGCTGAGCAGGAAAGACCATGGAGCAGCAATGGGAGGAGGTTCTGGGGATAATTCGAAAGATAATACCAGAAATGCAAACCCAAGATCTTAAAACATACTCATGGGAGAACAAGGCAGCCATGAGTGATAATGCATCAAACCAAAAGAGAAAATAAACAATGTGGTGAAGATGATTGGGAATCCAGAGAATTCATTGGCTCTGAAACTACATAAGGCTGGCATCACTGACACTACAGAGCTCTTAATCATGATCAGGGAAAGAAACAGAGGAAACACATTGACTTTAAACACAGAAGATGGTATTTCTCAAGGAAAAAGATTCAGGTGAATTAAACATTTGCATTAAGATCAGTTAAATGCTTTTGCGGAATGTGTCAGGTTGGAAGCAATACCCGGGAAGAGAGACCCTCAGCAGAATGAGATTATGAAAATGGAAGTATTGCCACATCAGAAACCAGGTTAGGTCACTGAGTGCAGGGCTGATGGGTGAATGAGTCTCAGTGAGAATTGGGGAACAGCCAGCAGAATTGCATTGAAGATATTGCAGCTCGAAACTGTGTATTCACGTAGTGCTGAAGACCACGGCAGCAGGAGAGGCAGAACAGCATTCAACCACAACCTGTAACTTTTTACGAGGGAAACACCTCAGTCTGTCATTACCATCAACACCATCTATGGCTCAGTGACGAGTGTGGGTGAACATGTCAGAGTCAGAATCACGTGAACTTTAACCTGATGCTAACTCATTAAAGCTACCAGACTTGACCAACAGATCTGAACGAAGCCCTGCAGTCCTGCCACAGTCAGTCATAAAATAGTGATGGACGATTAAACAAATGACGGGAGGAGAGGGCTCCACAAACATCCCCGTCCTAAATAATAGAACAGACCTGCACATCAGTGTAAAAGAGAAGGATGTTTTATCTGCACCATCCTTTGCCAGAAGTGTTGAGTCTATGATACACCTCACCCTCATCATGATGCCCACAAAATCACAGATGCCAGTCTTCAACCAATTTGATTCGCTGCACGTCACATGAAGAAACAGGTGAACACAGTAGATACGACAAAGGCAATGGGTCCTGACTCCATTCCTGCAATAGGACTGAAGACTTGTGCTGCACAACAAACCGTATCCCTGGGGAAGCTGTTTCATTCCAGACCCAACTCTGACATCTCCCTGCCAATGTGGAAAATTACTCAGCTATGTCCCGTCCCCTAAGACGGGAATAATTACAATCTGACCAATTACCACCTCCTGAGTCCCATCATGACTGTCAAATTGGTGGGAGTTCTTTTTGACAGGGCTTTCAAGCAGCACAGAAATAACCTGCTCAGTGTGGTTTCCGATAGGTCCCCATGTGGAGATGGTGCTGTTGTGAAAATGTTACTGGATTACTAATCCAGACCAGGCTAATGCTCTGGCAGCGGGTGGAAGTTAAAAACAATTAATAAAATATCCAGATCTCAAATCTGGGATCAGTAACAGTGACCTTGAAGCCAATATCGATTGGAAACAGAATTTCCTTCTCCAAAGTTCTTTTAGGAAGTGAATCTCCCATGATTTCCTGGGCTGGCCAAAAAGTGACTCCAAAACCTTGACATGTGATAAACATTTCAATGGTCTCTGAAACGATCAAGGGCATTCATTTGTATCAAACTACTCCGAGGTCTGAAAGGATGAAACCGGACAGAACACCCGGCCTCAGCATCAATGTCAGAAAAGGGAATGGGAACACAGTCCTGTCGACCCTGCAGAGACCTCCTTCCTAACATCTGAGAGCATGTGACAACATTGACAGAGCTTTCCCACAGACTGCACAGAAACAGCGGGAATGGAAAACACATATAGCCTCCTCAATCTAGTTCACAGAAAAAATCTCCTCAATGCACTTACCCCACACGATATACATATGCGTTAATGTGAGTAACCTTGGGAAGCTATAAAATAGGCTGTGCTGTAGTACGTTTGGTCCATCGAGTTTGCTACCCAATTCAATATAATGATGGTTGGCCCTTCATTTCCCCACCGTATTCCTGCTCTCCCACCATCCCTTTACTGTCTCTAAATCCTTATTTATAAGCAGTGTATCGGTTTCCAGGTGCGAGCGAATTCCCCAGGTTCCCAGTCAGCGAGAGCAGACATTTATTATCATCTCAATGCAGAGTGACTGCCTGTACGTAATACTGTGGCCCCATGTTGGACAAGTCCCAGCCAGGGGATTTATCATCCCTGCTTCCAATCTGTCTCACCCTGTCAGAGTTTTGTACATTTCACTGAGATCTCCACCCATTTTCCTAAACACCATGTAATACAGGCCCAGTCGCCCCAAACTCTGCTCCCACAACAAGCCCGTCATCCCAGAGATCAATCTGGTCATCCTTCACTGCTCTCCATCAATGTCAGGTTTGTCCTTTATTAGGTAAGGAGACCAAAACTGCACACAATACTGCACAATATTTGAGATGAATTCTGACCAAAGCCTTGCACAGCTGCCGTAAGTCACCTTTTCTCTTGGACTCACATCCCCCTGAAATGAAGGTCCCCACACCATTTATCTTCCTCACTGCTTTCTGTTTCTGCAATATTCCTTTCAGCGACTGGTGTACAAGGAGATGCAGATCCTTTTCAGTGTTACAGCTCCCCACTTGAAGGGTCTGTATACATTGGTCAGCGTGCCAATGCCATGCCCAGTATTGACTTCTGGTTTTAGAACTCTGCGCTGCAGGGACCTCAGAGGTTTATGCAGAAGGAAACAACAAATAGGAGCATACGTCCCTTTGTAGATCAACATGTTTCAACCAATTCTTTCCAATGGGTAGGCTGCCAATTTATCGTTTCCACCAAAGAGCACACCATCACCTCTATCCACATTGTTCTCCATCTGCCACGTATTTACCCATTCACTCCACTTGTCTTAGTCTTCTCGGTGCTTTTTTTATAACCTCCTCACCCACTCACAATCCCACATCCGTTAGTGCTGTCAGCAGGCTGGGATATATTGTATCTGATTCCAGCAACCAAATGTTTAAAGGGCATTGTGGACAGCTGGGCCCCAAGCACTGATCCCTGCGACACCTCAGCAACCGTCCTCTGTTAATTTCTACTTAGTTATTTCATGAATCTGGGTGTCACTGGCTGGGCCAGCATTTATTGCCTGTCCCTAATTGCCCTTGAGAAGGTGGTGGTGAGCTGCCTTGTTGAACCGCTGCAGTCCACCTGCTGCTGTTGACCTCCAATGCCATTAGGGAGGGAATCCCAGGATTCTGACCCAGCGACTGTGAAGGAGCAGTGACATATTTTCAAGTCAGGATGGTGAATGGTTTGGAGGGGAACCTGAAGACGATGGTATTCCCATACATCTGTAGCCCTTGTCCTCTAGATAGACGTGGTCATGAGTTGGGAAGAAGGTATCTGAGGATCTTTGGTGAATCATTTCATTGCAGCATGTAGATAGTAAAACACTGCTGCTGCTGCTGAGCATTGATGGTGGAGCACTGTGGATGAAGGGACAGTCAGACTGGCTGCTTTGTCCTCGATGGTATAAAACTTCTTGAGTGTTGTTGGGGCTGCACTCATCCAGGCAAATTGGGAGTCTCCTATTACACTTCTGACTTATGCATTGTAGATGATGGACAGACTTTTGGAAGTCAGGATGTGAGTTACTCGCCGCAGTATTCCTAGCTCCTGATCTGCTCTTATAGTTACTGTGTTTATGTGGTGAGACCAGTGAGTTTCTGAGCAATGATTACCCACCAGGAATTTGATACTAGGGATTCAGTGATAGTAACACCATTGAATGCCAAGGGGCAGGTTAGATTGTATTTTATTGGTGATGTTCACGGTCTGGCATTCGTGTGGCCTGAATATTACTTGCCACTTGCCAGCCTGGATGCTGTCCAGATCTTGTCGCGTTTGAACATGGACTGCTTCAGTATCTGAGGAGCCACAAATGTTGCAAAACATTGTACAATCATTGGCGAATATCTTCACTTCTGACCTTAAAATGGAAGGAAGGTCATTGATGAAGCAGCCCTGAAGAAGTTTATGGTCACTGCTCGAGGGACTCCTACAGATTTGGAGCTGAGTTGACTGACCTCCATCAACCATGATCATCTTCCTACGTGTCAGGTATAATTCTAACCAGCGGGGAGTTTGTCCCTGATACACATTGATTCCAGTGTTGCTAAGGCCCCTTGATACCACACAGGGTTGAATGCAGCCTTGACTTAAAGGTCTGTAACTCTCACCCTACCTCTGGAATTCAGCACTTTTGTCCATGTTTGAACCACGGTAATGAAGTCAGGAGCTCAGTGGCCCTGATGGAGCCCAAACTGGGCGTCATTGACCACGGTATTGCTGAGCAGATGCTGCTTAAAAGCACTTAGACCTTCCACCACTTTACTGATGATTGAAAGTAGACTGATGGAGTGGTATTTGGCTGGATTGGATTTGTTCTCCTTTTTATATACAGGAGATACTTAGGGTAATTTTCCACATAATGAGGAAAAGCCATTGTTGTAACTGTATTGAAACAGTTTGGCTAAGCGAGTGGCAAATTATGGAGAACAAATTTTCAGAATGTTGTCAGATTATGGACCCTATGGAGTATCCAGAACCAAATTGGTTGATGACTGGTAACTGAATTGCTGACGACCACTGGACGAGGCTGAAATGGATCATCCACTCAGCATTTCTGACTGAATATTGTTGCGAATGCATCAGCCTTACCTTATACACTGAAGTGCTGGGCTCTTCCATCATGGAGGAAGGGGTTACTTGTGGAATGTCCATCTCCAGTGAATTGTTTAATTGTCCCCAACGTTTCTCGACAAGATGTGGAAGGACTGCAGAACTTAGATTTGAACCGTTGCTTGTGGGATCACTTAGCTCTGTCTATCACTTCCTGCTTTTGATGTTTGGCACACAAGTAGTCCTGATTGGTGGCTTCACCAGGCTGACACCTCATTGTCAGGTATGCCTGGTGCTGCTCTTGCCATCCTGCACACTCCACTGAACCAATGTTAATTCTCTGGATTGATGGCAATTGTTGCAAGGGGGATATGCCAGGCCATGAGGTTGTGTGGGTGTACAATTCCGCTGTTATTGATGACCCACAACACCTTATGAACATCCAGATTTGAGCTGCTAGATCTGTTCGAAGTCTGCCCTATTAAGCACCGTGATAGTACCACCCAAAATGGTGGAGCTTATTCTCAATATGCAGGTTTGACTTTGTCTCCACAATGACTATGTGGTGGTCACTCTTACCGATACTGTCATGAACAGATACTTCTGTAACTGGCAGATTAGTAAGGCTGTGGTCAAGTCTGTATTTTCCACTTGTTGGTTCCTTCACCACCTGACGCCAGTTATATCCTTTAGCACCCGGCCAGCTCGATCAGTAATGCTATCGCTGAGATACTGTTGGTGGTGAACATTGAAATCCCCCACCCAGAGTACATCTTGCGTACGTGCTACCCTCAGTGCCTCCTCCAAGTGTTGGTCAGCATGGAGGAGTATTGATTCATCAGTTGAGAGAGGCTGGTACATGGTAATCAGCAGGAAGTTTCCTTTCCCATGTGCAAACTAATGCCATGAGACTTCATGGGATACGGAGTCACTGTTGAGGACTCCAAGAGCAATTCCCTTCCAACTGTATCCCATAGTACCGCCACTTCTGCTGTGTCCATCCTGCTGATGAGACAGGAGATATCCGGGGAAGATAATGGGGAGTCTGAGACATAGTCATACTCACAGAATCATACCTTTCAGAAAATGTCAGGCTGTTACATGATGAGTCTGTTTATTTCTATTCACTGTTTCCTACCAGCTGTCCCATTCTAGAAACATGGCCATATATTAGCCCCAATCCACTCAGGTTTGATTTTGCAAATTGAGATTGGAGCTTTACCAACATTTTTTTAAAAATCATAATGTTTTACATCAACGCTTCTCTTTCATTTGACTCCCAGTTTGTTTCTCAAACATAATTCCCATTTCATAAATCTATGTTAGTGTTGTCTATGACCATTTCTTTGAGTCACAATAATTTCTGCTAAACCATTTACTAACTATGTTCTATGTTCCACGTACTCTTATCATTTTCCCACACCAGACTTGGTTTTCCTTGTATTGTTAGAAAGTTTTGTGAAGACAGAACGGAAGTAGTGGCTTCATAGTTCTGCCATTTCCCTGTTCCCCATTTTCCATTCTCTGGTTTCAAACAGTAAGGAAACTGCACTTGTTTTCTCATATTTCTAACATTGACGTAATCTAACAAGCAAATACAGTTCACTCTTATAACCCTTATGAATATAACTCTTCAGAAACTCATCAATTCCTGCCTTAAAATGCTCAACAATTGACCTTCCACACCATACACTCACAGGGGCATAGACTCTGTGTCAAAAGAAATACAGCACGATCTATACTAGTCCCGCTTTCCTACACCAGGCCCATAGCCTGGAATGTTATGACACTTCCAATTGCTCGTCCAAGTACTTTTTAACAATTGTGAGGTGATCATTCCCCTCTCAGGAAGTAATCCCAGAACCCCACACCGCGAGGTGAAAAAATGTTTAATTCATCTCTGAACCTCAAACTCTTCACTTTAAAAGTGTGCTCCTTTGTTCTTGACCCTCCACCCTGTCTGTGTCGTTTATAATCTTGTCCTTCTGAGTCATGGACCCCTCAGCTTTCTCTGCTCCAAAGTAAACAACCCGAGCTTATCCAGCCTCTCTCCATAGCTGATATGCTCCATCCCAGGGAACATCCTGGTGATCACCTCTGCACCCTCTCCAGTACAATCACATCCTTCCTGGAATGTGGCTCCCGGAGCTACATACAGTATTCCATTTTGTCCGAACCAAAGCCCTGTATTGCTCTTATAATCTACACCCTGATTAGGAAACGCTACACACAAGGTCCAATTCTTAACTAGTCCATTAACCTGTCCAGGAGAATCTGAGGAATGCAGATGCTGGAGATCAGAGCTTAAAAATTGTGTTGCTGGAAAAGCGCAGCAGGTCAGGCAGCATCAAAGGAGCAGCAGAATCAACGTTTCGGGCATAAGCCTTCTTCAGGAACCTGCCCGAAACATCGATTCTCCAGCTCCTTTGATGCTGCCTGATCTGTTGCGCTTTTCCAGCAACACATTTTTAAGCATTAACCTGTCCAATCACATTCAGGGATGTGTGGAGAAGCACAATCTGAGCTTCCCAGTGTGCTGCCATTCATTGAGTACTCCCCTGCCTGGTTCCTTCTCCCAAAATGCATCACCTCATATTTATCAGGGTTACATTCCATCTGCCATTGATCTGCCCATCTGACCATTCCATCTGCATCCTCCTGTAACTTAAGGCTTTCCTCCTCACTGCGAACCATCCGGTCAATGTTTATGTCAAACATACACTTACTTATCACACATTCCCCACTCTCCACCTAGCCCCCTCCACATTCAGATCTATATTTTGTTATGAATAAAACAAACAATAAGGGACACAGCACTGATCCCTGTGGTACACCAGGGGACACTGGTCTCCAGTCACACAAACAGCCTTCTCCCACCACCCTCTGTCACCTGCCACTAAGACAATTTTCTTTGTAACTTGTCAAGTTATCCATCATATTGTGAGATTTTACTTTATTTTTCAGTTTCCCAGGTGGAAATGTGTCAAAGGCCTTCCTACAAAACTATATAATCGATCTCCTCAAACTAATTCAATCAAATCCATTGGATGTGACCTCCTTCTGATAAAGTCATGATAATTATCCCTGATCAAACCTTGTGACTCTGATTGGAGTTCGATTTTCTCCTTCTCTATTTTATCCAGTAGTTTCCTTAACAGTGATCTAATACTAGCTCGTCTATAGTTCCCTGGTCTATCTCTCCCACCCTTACTGTGAAGTGGAATCGTATTAGCAGTTCTCTGGCACCTCCCCTATGGTCAGATTCTAATTAAAATATTCAGTCAGGGTTTTACCTCCTTCGACCCCAACAGCCGCCTGTGATATAACTCATTCAGGCATGGAGATTGGTCCAAATTTGTACAGAACAAAACCTCAACTCCTTTCTCATGTTTTACATCAATCTGTTCAAGAGCTTCCCAGTCAATCGTCTTGAATTATGTAGCTGCCTCCTCCTTCTTCCAAGTAAAATAGATGTGAAGGTCCCATGTAACAATCCATCAATGTTCTCCGGGTTGACACACAGATTGCCCCTTGGTTTCTAATGGACACTAACTGTTTGCTGATTATTCTGTTCGACTTGTCCGTGTGGAATATCGTGGGATTCTCCCTTATCTCGCCTACTTGTACTTCTTCAAGTCCCTCAGTTATTCAGTCCTTTCGATGTTTCTAAGATTCACCACAACCAACTCTTATGTTTTGAAAGTCGACATTACAGGCTGAGGTTCCCCATCCGACAATCTTGCCATTTTACGGATTAATCTGTATAATACCTTTTGCAGTTCCTCTGTAGTCAGTATATTCATTCTTAGATTGGGACTCCAAACGATACACAATATTCTACGTTTAGTCTCAACAACGCTCGATGGAACTGGTGCACGACATCCTCTGTCTTCCATTTACATTCACATGAACCTAATTTCTACTTTCCCATTTGCATATGTTCTTCCAAATACCTCTCGCTTTAATTTTTCTTATGAACTTGCTGTGTAAGTTCTTTAAAAAAAGCTCATGAATATCCAACTATACGTTATCCAATGGTTCATCATTGCCTATGTCCACAAGAATCATCTTCAAACCACTCCAATTAATGTTTGCCACTTCTCGTTTTCCTTCCATCGGTACTTTCTCACACTCCCCAATTATGTTAATACCATCTAAATATCTAGAAGCATGTTTTTTATAATCGAGTCCAACAGATACTTGACTGCGGATGAAAAGATAACTGGTCTGTCGTTCACCATTCTCCAAGTCCATCCTTTCTTAAACTGTTGGATAATATTTATAATCTTTGCCTTATCCAGATTGGCGAAATGCCTTTATGGAATGTGTCGGAAAATAAAGTGAAAATCTGCGATGCAATCAACATGTCTATTGCTACTTCCTCTGAAATTCTTGTATGAAGTACATCTAGTCTGTCAGATTTATAAATACTCAATCCAGCTTTCTTTTCAAAGATAACCCCAACACTGATAAGAATGACCTTAGACTTTACTTACATAAGTCCCAGGGTCACTTGGTATTTCTGGGAGAATTTCTGGACATTCTTCCATGAAGATAGACACAAAGAAACTGTTTCTTTTCCAAGCGATTTCTCTGATCTCTGCAATAAATTACCTGGTCTGCACACCAACGGTTCCACATTTGACCTTGTTTTTATTTTTTTTCATACATTGATAGACGCTTTTTAGCAGTCTTTATGTTTTTCGTTCATTTGCACGCTTTTTCTCTTTTTGATTTTATTCTCAGTTTCTTGGTCATCCTTTGCTGGGTCCTACATTTCTCTGAATCCACTGGCTTACTGCAACACTTGGCATTTTTCTAAGCTGCCTCCTTTCATCTCATAAGTAGATGAAGGTGGGGTTGAAAGTGATAGTCGGAGAGGAAGGAGGGTGGAACAGACAGATAAGGAGGAAGGTGGATACATAGGAATGTTCAAAAGGGCGGTGCTGACTTGGAAGTTTGGAGTGGGATAAGGTGGGATTCGAGGAAATGGGGAAATGGGGAAATCCACTATGATCCCCTGTGGTTGGAGGCTCCCAAGGCAGAAGAGGAGGCTTTCTTCCTCCAGGCTTCTGGTGGCGTGGATTTGGCGATGGAGCAGGCCCAGGATCCTCATGTACTTGGCAGAGTGGGAAGGGGAGTTAAAGTGCTCAGCCACAAGATGATGGATTTATTCAATGTGGCTGTCCTAGAGATATTCTCTGAAATGATCCACAAGTTGACCTCCTGCCTCGCCAATGTAGAGAAGACCACATTGGGTTTAATGGATGCAGTAGATGAGGCATTCTGACTCCCTTCATCACCTATCACTTTCAATCCCACCTTCATCTACCTATCACAAGCCCAGCTACCTCCCCCCTGCCGCACCTCCTTCCCATTTATCTCTCAGCCCCCTTGGCCCAGAAGCTTCATTCCTGATGAAGGGCTTATGTCCGAAACATCGATTTATCTACTCTTAGTATGCTGCCTGACTGTGCTTTTCCAGCACCAGACTCTTCGACTCTGATCTCCAGCATCTGTAGTCCCCCCTTTCTCCTCACACCTTCATGGCTTGCATGAATCAGATTTATAACGGTTACTTCAAATAAAACAAAAACTGTCGTGTCCTCAAACAGCATAAAAGAAAACCAATACATTGTGGTCACTGTTCCCAAAAGGTCATATCCAGTAAAATTGTCAATTAGATCTTCTGATCACCCAACACCAATTCCTAAATAACCTGATCTCGAGCTCAGTGCTCGACATCATGTTCATGTAAACAATCTCACACCTGGTCATGAAATCAATTTTTCCCAGCATTAGCATTCAATTGGGTTAACACAGTTTAGATATAATTTAAACAGTACATTATTACTGAAGTACCCACAAATGTGTATATTTCATTTCCTGTTTTATAACATGTCCAGCATTTGTATCGCAGCTTTCACTTTGATATATAACTCCCATCAATGTTTGCTCCTCCTTGCTGTTTTTGCGCGCCACCTTAATAGATTCTGTGGAATCTGAGCGACGTGGGCTCTGGGGATGTTAATGACAGAGATCATCTTGCCACATCATTTATGATCTTCTCAAACTTTAATTTCTCCAGAGCTCCCATTGTGCTGATGGAGTCGAGAAGGACAATGATAGTCCAACAATGCTTTGTATTCCCCCAGGGAGCTGAGGCAACTCTAACATAGGTGGGAACTTTACAGCAGGCTGGTAAAGTGTTGCTGCTGCTGTACAGAGAGATCACATCTGGAGTAGTGTGTACAGATTTAGCCTCTTCTATGAAGAAAGGATGTTGTTGTATTGGAGGCAGCTCAGAAATGGTTCCCTCAACTGATTCCTGTAATGAAGGTGCTAGCTTATAACGAAAGGATGATCAGGTTGACGCAGTCGCCATTGGAGTTTACAAAAATAAAGGATGATCTTATTTCAACATAGATGGCAGAAGGAGTCAACAATTGAAGTGAATTACACAGATAATGGAGGAATCCATTCCGTTCTCTAGCCTGTTACACAGGAACAACAGAAGGATATTCAGGCCATCGAACCTGTTACACCAAAACAGGACGAGGCTATCCAGCCCTGAGAGCCTGATATACATTGACAGAAGTGGACCAATCAGCCACTCGAGCCGAAAACACTGACCCAGAGTAGGCCATGCTGCACCAGTATCCTGTTAAACAGCAACAGGATCAGTCGATTCAGCCTCCTCAAGTCTGTAACATAGGAACTGGAAGAGGTCACACAGTGACTGGAGATTGTTACACTGGGAAAATAGGAGGCCATTCAGACTCAGGGAGCCGATTCCAAGGGAATTGGATAAGGATAAATGAAATCTGACACTTCTTTCATGAGAAAGGAAGAGGTAATTCAGACACATGTCTGTTGTTTAGGAACAAGAGAAGACCAATCACTCCCTCGGTCCCATCTCCAGGATACATGCGGAGACCATTCAGTGTCTCCACCTGTTATGGAGAAGTATGAGAAGACCCATCAGCCCCTCAAAATGTTACACAGCAATGGGAGGATTCCATAATCCCTCAACCCCCTAAATCATCATTGATAGAAGGTCATTCTGGCCTTGGAGATGCCAACATGGGAACACCAGAAAGAGGTCACCCCATCGATTTTGTACACCAGCAGAATGATGAGTCCAGTCAGCCACACATGCCTCAAACGGCAATTGGAGTAGATCTCTTAAAACCTTTTGCCCATTAAACAGGAATTCAAAGAAAACTTAAACATATTTGAAAGGGAAGAAATTATAATAACTGTATACATTTGGGCGGAAAACGTAATGATAAACTATTGTAATTTAAGACAATTATTAGAATCCACTGTTGAGGACATTTGCACAGTTAAACCACAATCCATTGGAGTCAACATGGTTTTACAAAGGACAAAATAAGTTTGAAGTGTTTGCTTGTGTTCTTTAAAGATGTGACAAGAAAGGTGGATAGTAGGATTCCTGGAGATGGAATGTTACTGGTCTTTCTGAAGGCTTTGGATATGTCGCTTCTCCAAAGAGTAAGTGGTGAGATCAGACAACATGGGTTTAGGAGTAATTTATTCGCTTGGATGGAGGATTGGATATACAACAAAATGGAGTCAGATGGAATAAATGTGTCATTTTCTTTTGGCAAATGCATTTTGTGGGGTGCCATTGATTTCAGTTCTCATTTGCTATCGATGTTATTACTGTACTTGGTGGACGGGATAGAAAACAAAATGCCACATTTTCAGATGACACGAACATCGGTGGGAAATTACATCGGAATGATCATGCAAGAGATTTTGAAACATGTGGATAGGTTGGGTGAATGGGCCAACATTTGGCAAGGAAAGTTAAAGTGAATAAATATGGGGCTATTAAAGTTGGCCAGTATAATAGAAAGACAAATTATTATCTAAATGGAGAGAAAGTTCAAAGTGTTTAGGTGCAGAGGGATCTGCGTGGCTGCTTGCATATCACAGAAAACCTGCCCCGCATACTGCAAGTAATGAGAAATACAAGCAAAATTTCAGTGTTTATTTGTTAAAGGATAGAGTAGAAAGGTAGGGAATGTTGGTGTCGCTACGCAAGGCATTAATGAGGCTGCAACTGGAGTACAGTTTGGGTGTCCTGCAGGATGAAGTATTTGCACTGTAGGCAATTCAGAAGAGCTTCATTAGATTTATTCCATATTTGAAGTGTTTGTCTTAAGAAGAGAAAATTAGCAGTTCAGGCCTATACTCTAGAGTTTATAAGAATAAAAGGAGCTCTCATTGAGGGCTGTTAGATGCTAAAAGTAATTGAAAGTGTCGTTGTGGAGTGGATGCTCTTCCCTGTGGCGCAACCTACAACAAGAGACAAGAGTTTTAGGATGGAGAGATAGCAGGAAAGTGGAACAGGGGCCGCGATGACATCAGCCATGATTGTATTCAATGACAGAGCAGGTTCGAGGGGTTGGATTCCTCACAGATGCTCCTTGTTCTTATTCATCCCTTCGACTGTGTTGCACAGGAATGGGGGAGGCCTGGGTATCATACCGGAAGCAGGCACTCAGGATAAATCAGTTGTGAATCAGTTAGAGAGAATGTAACCAGTAGGGTCACACAGTGACCAGCGCTGGGTCCTCAACTATTTACAATCTATACTAATGATCAGGAGGATGGAACAGATATACAGATGCTGAGTTTGGTGATGTCGCTGATGATAAGCAAGAGAATAAATTATCAAGAGAGGGTGGAGGGTCTACAGATAGATTCAGATAGGTAAAGGCAATAGATAATAGTTTAGCAGGTGGATTTTAACATGATATAACCTGTCATTTCATTTATAGGAATAATGGAAGGCAGTATGTTACTGAAATGGAGAGGGATTACAGGACCTAATGATACTGTGTTCTGGGGGGTTCACTCAGATCCGTTCAGACATGGGAGATTTTTCTCCATCCCTGATCATCAGCTCCCAGACACTCCAAGTGACCCCATTGCTCGAATACTTTGATGTGGTTGATTGGTGGTAGGGATGGTGTTTTGACACATGCATCAAGGGGACGGCCTTTATCCAAGATATATTAATTTCTTTCTACGTGGACATCCGCTGAGGATGGGAATGGCTGATTGCTTCTGAATGAAGAGGCCGTGACTGCTACCACGACAGTGGGTATTCACCAACATGATGTAGTGTGCATGGGTACACTGTAACATTAATAGAGAGAGAGCTCCTTCAGTTCCTCTACCTCTGCCCATTGACATGGGTACTCTGCAGATGCCATGTACACCATCGGGAATCCCACTGTCCTGGATACACCCGGCAGATCCCTGCTGTGGGAGAAACAATGTATTGCCCTCATCCACCATATATATTCTCCATCACCGAATGGTGACACTGTTGTGGAGATACTGGGAAATGATGGATATGTTACCCAGTCCTGCCTGGAAAGTTCTGGATCATAGAAGCTGAATGAAACTGACAATACGGCCACTGGTAGCACTATCCTCCCCCTGCAGTGAACCTGCAGGTCATGTTGAAGGAGATGACACTGCTCTGTGACCAGCTCCTTGTTCAATCAGGGCCCCCTAACTCTCTGATCCTGGGTTAAGTGGAGCTTGGGAATCTGTTCCTGGAAAACCCGGGGTGGGTCCAGCATATCCCTTTCCCCACACACACTCACTGCGTGGTTTCAGAGCTTCCACTCTCTGCAGCCTCTGCTGCATTTGTTGTTCATGTGACCCAGAAGCTCTAACTACAGTCCCCATGCTCCATCCAGAGTTGGGTCACCAAATCCTCAGATCTCCTTGAATGTCTGAGGCAGCTCACAGCACAACCTCCAGCAAACCATCCCCAAACTCTCCACTAACTTTTCAATAACAGGAGTCAGTCAGAAACCTCTCGGCTACAAGTGTTGTGGACGAGACCAGATTCCTGCAAAATATTTTAAGAAGGTCACTTAGACCCAAACCTATCCTTATTTTAAACATAGATGTGAAGTGTGCATTCCTGATATGTTGTGACTGGTCAAATCTCTCAACATTAAGTAAAATATAATCTATTCAAATGCTTCATTTAAAATCCAATCGAAGAACAGAATATTTTGGGGTAGCTTATATGTTGGAACACTTACACAAACAATAGATACCGTACCTTCTTGGTATACACTGCTTTGGCACAAAGACATGTTCAAATACAGGTCCTTACAGCAGGTTTCCAATCCAGGAGGAAACAACATCAACAGAGATCTCAGAGAGAAAAGCAGCTAGGGATCATGTATTGAAACTTCCAACCCTTCTGGGATCCCCAAACAGCTTCTGAATGCTGCAGATAAAAACAAAATGAGAAAACCTGGTCTGGGAGAGCTGGCCACTGCCCTTCCATTGTTACTATCATTTAATGAAACCTAAAGGCCTCCTCAGTTATTTACTTAAACTGTGTTCAGACAGCAGTTCTGCACCTCTGCCTTTATAACCTCCCTTCAAAAACAGCCTAAGAGAACATAAACTCTTTACAGTGATATTAAACTCACAACTCACCTTTAATAAAATGATCCATCAATATATAAAGATGGATTAATTTTAGACCTTCTAATCGTCCTCTATTAGCAGACTGAAATGCATATATATTACATTGACTCTGAGCATACAAATGTTCACAACTAGATTCGATTGTGGTCATTTTACTCCAGCCACAGAATGCCTTTGGCTTTCTTCATCCAGGTCTCCACAACATGTCAACTCTTAGGTTTCTCGCCCTATCAACTGTACAATTTCAAACTGAATGGCAGCAATAATAAGCTCAATCGAAAGAGTTTGGTATTCTTCTCCCTAAACTTCTTCAAAAACTTTAAGGGGTCATGATCAGCGATAAAGATTTGTCTCAGGTATGTTATTGGCAATTTAAATGCTGAAATGTTGTAATGCCAACACCAAGCTCAAGGCCTCCTTCCCCATTGTAGCATAAATCTGTTGATGTTTCCACTGGACGCTCCAACCACACGTTACATAATGGAGCACTTCTCATCTCTCCAATAGTCCTTCTGAATGCAGTAGCTCCTCATGTCTCAGCATAAAAGAATTACATGCTCCAGTGCTTCTTAATGCTGTAACCCCTTACCTGCTACTCCTGGCCTAAGCCAATAAACCTTACTCTCACAGGGATATGTTTTAAGACGATCTCGCACATTCTTCTCAATCCCTCACAGAAATCAGACTTTGATTTTTGATCCAAATCATTATCATCAGCCATTTCAGCTTCTAATCTTGCCATTGTAACTCTCTGCTCTTCCACACGAGTTCTCACGACTGCAGAAAGTGAATTGTTGAACTTCTCCAAAATAAGAACCTCTCTATGAGTGTCATACCTTTGCTCTGATTTAATACCTTACCCACCTTTCAAAATTACTTTGTTTGATCCTTTCAAACTGAATGTGGGTTTAACCAGGAACAGTATTTTAGATTCCTGAAACACTGTCTGTCGGCTTCTGGCACAAGCTCATATGCACTTCAGATGGCTTTCTTCACCTCCTCCTCCTGCTCAGATACCTCCTCCGATAGGGATGCAAATATCTATCAGCTTTGTTTGAATCAACTAAATCCACATGGTCACTGAGCACTGCATTTATTTAGCCACTTTCTCAAATGAAATTTTAAACGCTCCCCCATTCTCCTCATCAAATTTAGATAATGCCTGGGTTTATTTAAACAGATCTCCATCAGGCCTTTGGCTACTATGGGGTTGCTCATCCTCACTATCCTCCTTATCCAGCCTACCATCTACCTTCATCTCGACCCTATATGTCAACTTTCCTCTCTAATTACTAACTTTTGAAGTTGAAACTCTCTGCTTTTCTTCTCTCTTTTTCTTTCTTTCTTCTTCATTTCCTTTTCTTTTATTTCTGCTTTTTATCATAATTCAAACAGTTTCAATCCCTTCTCATGTTCAAGGTGCCTCATTTGAAATTGAATTCGAGCCATTTCCAAAGACTCTGATGGCGTTTCCACCAAATGTAATTGCCAAGCTCGAGCTGTAATTATCTCTCATTTTCTCACAGACAATCGCAACCCCAACTCCAGCTTGTCTGCCAATTCCTACAGCTTTGCCTTCATTACCTTTTATAAAATCCCAACTTCATTTCTTTCACACCCAGAGAACTCTTAATGTCTGAAAGAATCTTTATACACAAAACACTGTTTAAACCAGCCGAATTCAACATCCGAACCAAAGACACTAACAACTTCCATACACGAACTTTGAACCCAATAGTCTCTCGGTGCATACTCTCCAGTGTCTGCATGAGCTTAGTCTGGATGCTCTGCTTTCCTCCCACAACCCAAAGATGTGCATGTCAGGTGAATTGGTCATGGTTAGTTGTTCATCGTTTTCAGGGTTGTGTGGGTTAGGTGCCTTAGTCGGGGTAACTGTGTAATAATAGGGTAGAGGAATGGGTCTGGATAGGTTACTCCTCGGAGTGTCGGTGTGGACATGTTGGGTCGCATGGCTTGTTTGCACAATGTAGGGATTGTAATTCTAAACCAATTTGGTATTATCGACTTAGAACCAGACAAGAAACCCCAGTTCGTTATGGACCACCCAGACTGACTGAAACTATTTTAAGAAGGTAGCTTGGATGCCAACCTTTCCTTATTTTAAAGGTAGATGTGAAGTGAGAGTTCCAAATGTGATGCTACTAGTCAAACCTCTCACCAATAAGCAAAACACAACATACTTAAAGACTCTAATGAAAATCCATACAAAATGAAGAGGAATTTAGAATTATTTAACTATTGGAAACCATAACCGAATAATGGATACAGTACCTTCTACAAATGAACTGTTCCAATATACCAACATCCCATAAACACATCTCTTGGAAAAATGGAACATTCAGACAGACATTCTTGCATACAGTTCTCCAATTCAGGAGGGAACAGCATCAAGTCAGGTTTCAGAGAGAGTAGCAGCTGTGGATAAATATTATAAACCCTGAAAGCGTCGTAAGTTATTTACTTGTGCCGTTTGAAGTATGCAGCTTGGCCTTTAAGATCTCTTATTTAAAGTAAGGAGAAAATAATCTTTTTTTTAAAGTGACAGCATTGTCACACACTTTAGATCTCTGGCCCTTTACTTGAGGGACTTTCTCGATCGGAAGATCACCTGAGAGGGACAAATACAGGTACAGACCAAGTTACAAGGATGTATCTCATAACTTCTGAAACACCCCTGTCCATGCACCATCACATGGGACATACCGGGAAGTGAACAACAGCCTGACACACACCATTTCACTGTTTCTTAGCTTCACAATGTCAGCACTCGACACACTAGAGATCCATGAACAAAGGCCAGGGAAAGAAACAGAGGGACAGAAAGATTCACATTAAAGACAGAAACAGACAATTAATTGACTGAAAATATGTTGTGGAAATATGTTGAAACAGACCGGGCAGTGGGACGAACTGGAGAAGTGAGATCTTCGAGTGTAAACTTACAAGAATGAGAACATTGAATAAAGGCATTGTCAGATCAGCTGGAATGGTTTGTTACATCAAATTCTCAATCTGCTTGACAGAACACCACAAGCATCATAAACTGGGACAAGATGACAGCCCAGCATGGAGAGCTGTGCAGACCATGTTAGTGTGTTGCTCAGTAAACTGCATTATCTGCCCAGCATGGAGAGTCTTGCACACTTTACTATCATATGCCAACTATACTCGCATTAGATTACTACAATGTAAAAACAATGACTGCAGATGCTGAAAACCAAATACTGGATTAGTGCCGTTCCAGCACCAATAATCCAGTATTAGATTACTTCAATGTCGACAATGAGAAGGTTTGCAGTGTGTGTGCTCATCAGAGACTGAGGGAGAGTGCGTGCGCGATTGGCCTGGTTAAATGTGAAACTTATCTTTTGAGAAGGAATGCACATGGAGGAAATTATTTTAAATACGAACAACTGGCAGGATTTTTGTTAATCGACAGAGAGAGAATGAGAGAGGTTTCATGGACAGATGAGATAAAGTGTTTGAAAATGTCAAAATAAAGGTATTGCCAGACAAAACAGCAATATTTATCGGCGTGCACATGAATGACAGATGGATGGGAGTTTGGTGTGAGCTCGAATCAGATTTGATTCGGCAGGTTTGAAGCCGGGAGAGTCAGTAGCAGATTATTGGCTTCCTTAAGACTGTATTTCACAGCTCAAGTATCAAACAGCAAATGGAATAAACCAGTGAGATATATTCTGGAGTGGTGAGCATTTCAAGTTAGAAATGGTCAGGATATGGTGTCATGAATCAGCTCATGGTCAAAGGGATCTCCCACAGTTGTGACTTGTCTTCTTCAGTCGCAGTTATTGGCCAGGGATGAGATGGAGACAGTGGCAGGAAGTGGAGTTTGGAACCAGAACAGTAGAGAGTGACCTCCCTGCCCTTAATATTTAAATAACAAAGGCAATGATACAATATATGGTAGTTCTCCGCTGAAAATGAGTAGGTCAACATAGAGAGCAGAGAGGGAGACAGTAATTGAACACATTCATTGATGTGGTTAGTTGTGGTCTGTAGAGTGATATATGGACTGAGAGTTTCAACAGGAAAATAATAGTGAAAGAAATGTACACTATATAAACGAACAGTAATAGAGTCATAACCGGTTTATAGATCAAAATTCTGGACGTTGACACTTACCAGGAACACCAACGATAGCCAGGAAAGGAAAATAAAAATATTGTATCATGAGAACAGCATAATAGTTCCGCAATGATAATGGCCACCAATAAACTGCAGAAAGACGCCAAACATAACTGGATAAACTCCTATCTATTTTTGGAACATTCCAGTCTATTGTTCTCAGATTCTGATCTCTCCACTCCCTCTCTAAATCTGCTGATCCCTATCAGTGCTGTCGGTGATGCTCCCGCTCATGTTATGGGATAACACATTGAATTGCGCCCATTTATCACGAAAAGATGGAAACCCTCCACTGGGATAATTAGCATCCATGGAGATTGGCACTAATCACAGTCACTGAACAAACACTGGGAAACTGATCAAAGGCTACAACAACGGATGAATGGGCTCCACACAACAATCAACAGACAGCAGTGTTCCCTCTCAGTTCTGGAACACTCCAGTGGTCCAGGACATTCAACCTCGGACCTTCTGGTGACCTTCCTTCAAGATGGGACTTCGGGACAGGCAGCAGCGAACAGTTGCCGAGCAGAAGCTGATAGCTAAGTTCAGTACCCATAGGGAGAGCCTCAACCGGGACCTTGGGTTCATGTCACATTACAGATGACCACCATTGCACTATACACACACACACACAGACACACTCACACACACCCACACACACACACACATACACACACACAGGCACTCCTATACACGCACATACATACGGACACAAATGTACACAGACACGCACACAGACACTCACACACAAACTTGCAGACACCCAACGCACACAGGCATCCGATCAGAGACTTAGACCACTCTACACTCATGCACATAGCTATACACTCTCTCTCACTGATACTCAACTCCCCCCTACCCAGACACACACACATTCCCACACTCACACATGCACCCCCTCACAGACTTAAGGCACTCTACATCACTACACACACATATACACCCCCTCTCACACTCACAACCCCCACCCCAGACAAACAGACACACACACGCACACACACAAACAGACAATGACCCACATGCACACATATATTTTCTGGGGTGAATTTGTACTTGCAGAGTTACATTATACTTTGCTCAAAAACTGCATTAATTCATGTAAAGCTCTGAGCTCAAAAACTGCATGAATTCATGTAAAACTCTGTTATCTCACCTTTCAGATTATAATCAATCTAAGCATCATGGTATAGACAGAGAACACAGGGGGCGAACACCTTCAACATATTGTCTAGCTATCACTCATTGTTACAGCTAACCTGAGAATGCAACTTTAAAAGAAAAAGATTTTGTGATTTACACATGAAAGAAGTGAAACTATCATGGTATTCAAACAGATGAAAGACTCAACAGACAATGAAGGTATTTTTCAATGTGTAATTTCAGTTACATCACACTGTAAATTTTTGCGATAAATTCTGTGCCGGAGAAGTGTGTCCTCCACTATCACCTGATGAAGGAGCTTCGCTCCGAAAGCTAATGTGCTTCCAATTAAACCTGTTGGACTATAACCTGGTGTTGTGTGATTTTTAACTTTGTACACCCCAGTCCAACACCGGAATCTCCAAATCATGACTAAACAAACATGCTCAGTTAACCATTTCCTAACATCACTTTTCAGATCACTATAAAAGGGAACATTTACCGGGATTGGAAGGAATGGATGAGGGTTGCTGAGGGATGGACCATAAATCTTTAAATCTTTTAAATCTTTTTAAAAACTTGTATATGAAAGTATTAACAGGACACTGCAGGGGTCTATATATGTTCCCCTCTGTTTATGAAAGGAGGCAATTATAAAATAACAGATCGGTTGCATTAAAAAAAAATAGGTGGGCAAGTTTCTAGATACCTTAACCCAAAGTATAATGCTTATTGACCAGTGTGAGGCTCCTCCTGGTTTTAAGTGACCTGTTATCAAATTCTTTCATAACCTTGCGGCAGACCATTGAGATTATTGGTCAGCAACTGGCCGAAGCAATCCTGTCCCTATGGGCCTCTTACAAAGGGATAAGAGAAAGCCATTCAGCCCATATTAGCCTGTTGCTACTTGAAAAGGTAGAAATCTAGAATATTGGCACATTTTGCCAACAGAATCGTTCAAAATGAAGAGAGGTGTCGCTGCTGCTCTATGAAGTGCTACTTAGAGGGCACCTGGAGTACATTGTGTTGTTTGTGTTTCTGGGAAGAATTGGACCTCCATCAGATACAGTTTAATGGCTGCTCGTAATCCACGGGTTGCTGTCTCATTTAATGTCTCGGATCTGTTACGCAAGGACAAGAGAGGAGTCCATTCAGCCTTTCCAGTCTATTACAGAGGGCCACGACTCTCGAGTCTGTTACAGAGGGGAAAGTGTTTCTTTAACTTTCTGTTACACATAAATATTAGTTTTAAATTAGTTTTGGAATAGGAAAGACCTGATGTAAACATTAAAGTTCTAACTTTGAACAAGGCCAATGTTGAAAGTGTTAGGCGAGCCCTGTGAAAGGCTGATTGGAATACCCTATTCACAGGTAAAGGGATGGTTGGAAAATGCAAGGCCATCAAAACCTGGTTTCAGAGAGTCAAGAGCCAACGTGTTCCTAATAGTGAGATGGGTAAGGCTGGTGGGTGCAGGGAGTGCTGGATGGCTTGATATATTGATGCTCTGATCAAGATAAAGAAGGAGGCATATGTCAGGTAAACAGAGCTGAGATCAACTGAAACCCGAGAGGCGTGTAAGGGCAAGTAAATGGGGAAATCGGGCCAGAAAAATGTGGACATGAGATGGCTTTAGAAATCGGGTTAACGAGGCATTGAAGAAATTATACAAATCCTTTAATGGCAAAAGATTAACTCGGGAGAGAATACGGCCCCTTAAAGCTCAGTAAGACTACCTATGTGTGGAACCACAGCAGATTGGAGGGATACTAAAAAAGTAGTTTTCCTCAGAATTTAATGTGGAGGAGGTGAAAAGACGATGAGAGAATGAAGGAATATGTAGTGATACCTTGAAAAGTGTCTATAATACAAGGAGGTGTTGAACATTTTAAAACATATAAAGGTGAACAAATCCCTGGGACCTGATCAGTTGAATCCCAGATGTTTGTTGGAAGCTGGGAAAGAGATTGGTCAGCATTTTGCTGACACATTTGTAACATTGATTTCCACAGGTGAGGTGTCAAAAGACTGGAGGGCTGATAACATAGTGTTATTATTTTATAAAACATGGTAGACTGGTTAGCAAGGTTAGACTGCCTGGAATCCAGGGAGAGCTTGCCATTTAGATCCAAAATTTTCTTGAATATTGGAGACAGGGTGTGACAGTGGACATTTGGTCATTAAACTTGGAGGCCTGTGACCAGTGGCGTACCACAAAGATCAATAGGGGGTCCATTGCCTCTTGTCACTTATACAAATCATTTACATTTGAGTATATGAAGTATGGGCAGTAAGGTTGTAGATAATTCCAAATTGGTAGGTGTAGTCGACAGTGAAGAATATCTCTCAGACTATAATGGGACTTTGCTTAGGTGAACCGAGGAGTGGCAGATGGAGTTTATTTTAGTTAAATGTGAGGTGTTGCATGTTGGAAAGACAAATCAAGGCAAGACATGTAGTTCGGGTCCTGTCGAAAGCTGCCAATCAAGGAGAACTCCGTAGAAAGTATCGAATCCCTGCATTGAGGAAACAGGCTAATCGACCCATGGAGGCCACACCGAACCTCTAAACAGTATCCCACTGGAAAAACCCAGACCCTATCCCTCTGAGCCTGCATTTCCCATAACTAATCCACCTCGCCTACACATCCCTGGGTACTTTACTCAATTTGGCATGGCCAATCTACCCTTATCTGTATATCTTTATACTGTGGGAGGAAAACATAACATCCGGAGGAAACTCATGCAGACACGGGGAGAATGTGCAAACTCCACACAGGCTGTCATTCAAGGATAGAGTTAAACCCAGATCGCTGTGCTCTGAAGCAACAATGATAGTCACTGAGCTACTGTGTCATCTCGTGGTGCAGGTTCTCTGTTCCTTGAAAGTGCCGTCACAGGTAGACAGCGCAGTGAAGAAGGCACTTGGTGATCTTCCCTTTATTGGTCCGTGCTTTGAGTCTAAGCGTTTGCATGACAAAATCTGTCCAGGACATTGGTTTGGCCATTTTTGTAATATTGCCTTTAATCCTGGTCTCCCTGCTGTCGGAAAGATGTTGTCAAATTTGAAAGGGTGCAGAAGAGGTGTTGGAGAGTTCGAGTCACAGGGAGAGTTTGAATAGGCTGGGGCTATTTTCAAGTGTTGAGGCAGAGGGGTAACCTTAAAGCGGATTATAAAATCATGAGGGGCAAAGATAAAGCAAACAGTCCACGTATTTTACCCAGGATAGTCCAAAATTAGAAGACAAAGATTTAAGGTGAGAAGGAAAGATGTAAAAAGGGACATGAGGAACAACATTTTCACACAGAGACTTCTGTGTATATGGATTGAATAGCCAAAAGAGGTGGTGGAGGCAGGTACACCATTTAAAAGGCATTTGGATGGATATATGCATGGGATGTGTTTAGAGGGAGATGGGCCAAGTGTTGGCAAGGGGGACGAGATTTATTTAGGATATTTGGTCGGTATGGACGATCAGACTGAAAGGTATTTTTCCGTGCTGTACATCTCTGAGACTCTATTGTCTCTTGACTGTATAACACAGGAACAGGAGGAGGCTATTCGGCTTCTGAATTCTATCAGTCAGTTTGTTTGCTCAATTACTGACGGTCAAATACAAAAATACATCATTCAGATTTTGATGGCGTTTTACAGAAACAGGGGAAAGGCTTTTATTCAAGAGAAGCTGTAAGTAATGTGAAGAGGCCATTCAGGCCCTCAACTCCATTCCACAGGAGCAGCAGGTGAGCACAGAGCTATTGGAACCAGTCAGTCAGTAGCAGGAGGAGAACATCAACTTTCGCAAACCTTGGATCAGGAGGCAGTCACTCAGCTGCTCAAGATTGGGACACAGGAACAGGACGCAGTCATTCAACTGTTTGAGATTGGGGCACAGGAACAGGAGGGAGTCACTCAGGTCTCAAGACTGGGACACAGGAACAGGAGGCAGTTACTCAACTGCTCGAGATTGGGACACATAACAGGACGCAGTCATTCAACTGCTTGAGATTGGGGCACAGGGAAAGGTGGGAGTCACTCAGAGCTCGAGACTGGGACACAGGAACAGGAGGCAGTTACTCAATTGCTTGAGATTATAACACAGGAACAGGGCGCAGTCATTGAACTGCTTGAGACTGGGACACAGGGACTGGAGGGAGTCACTCAGAGCTGAAAACTAGGGCACCGGGAAATCTGGAGGTTAGTGAGGCCCCAGCATCCTATTACGCAAGGACAGCAGGAGGTGACTCACTCCCCACCAGTATGGGACACGGAGAGAAGGGGAGTTTGCTTGGAACAAACTGAAATATATAAGTTGCATTAGTGGTCCACACAATCCTGCCCCAACATTCACTAAGACCACGGTTGTTCTGATTGTGATTTCCTCATTCCATTATACGGAGACTGTCCTCTCTGCAGCCTCTGCTCCATTTCTTGGTCATGTTGCAGACCCAGATGCTGCAACAACACTCACCATGACTCATCCAGAAGGATGGGTCTAACAGAATGAGTCAGGATTTGAAGAGTCTGTTCACAAGAATGAAAACTCAAAATAAAGGCATTGCCAGATGTTTAGTTCTCTCACATTCGCAATCCAACTCACATAACCAACCCATCCAATATACTTTCAGGATGGAGCACTGTGTGGATCCGGCTAGTGTACTGCTGAATGCAACCCAGCAATATCCAGAATGGAACTCTGTGCAGCCCACACCAAACTTGATCTATAATCCTGGGCTAAATGTCCAGCGAGAGGAGCTGTGCCGACCGCACTGGTTCATTCAGAAATAAACCCAGGCTGTTGCATTGTTCGGTAACACTGTGTTAGATCACTGCCCAGTGTGGGGAAGCATGTAACCAATGCTGAAAGTGACAGAATGTGCAGCTCCCATCCATTTACAGCTCCATATCTCCACTGTGCCTTGACAAGGTGTGCTGCGAATGTGAAAATCACTGCTAGGAAGAGATGTAAATGGAAACAATTTATATACCAATAGTTCTGATTAAGGCGCATATCACTCTAGTATTTAAAGGTGAAATAACTGAGATAATATCCAATGAGGTTTTGTGAATGTTGCAAAGAAGTAAGAGGGGGATGGTAATGTTATAGTGGTTGCACTATAAACCTCCAAATAATCAATGGGAAATAGAGGAACAAGTCTGCATGGAGACTAGCAAGACTTGCAGGAGCAATAGGGTTGTCATAACAGGTGATTTTAATTTTCCTAACATAGATTGGGACTTCCAGAGGGTTAAGAACTTAGATGGAACGTAATTTGTTAAGTGTGTTCAGAAAAGCTTCCACAAGCAGCATCTACTCGGGAAGTGATTGGAGCTGTATTAAATATAAAGTAGTTATGGTAGGGACAAAATTGGTCCACAGATTCAAGTTCTAAATTGGGGCAAGGCGTATGTTGTTGGAATTATACAGCGGATTGCAGGGGATGATTGGAGTAGATTGTTTCGAGGTAAAAGGATCCCGGGCAAGTGGGAGGGCTTCAAAAGTGAGATAGCTCGAGGTCAAGGTTTATATGTTCCTGTAAGAGTGAAGGGAAAGTGAGGCTTGAAGAGAGAACCGTGGATGACAAGAGATATTGAGGTTCTGACCAGAAAAAAAACGAGGTGTGGCTCACGTACAGGCAGCTGGGACCAAGGGAATCCCTGGAGATACACAGGGGATAAAGGAGTTTACTGAAGAAGGAAATCAGCAAGGCGAAAAGGGGGTATGAGATAGCCTTGGCTGAGCAGAATAATGTGAATCCAAATTCAGTATAGGAAAGAAAAAGAACAACTAGAGAGAGATAGGACAGCTTAAAATCCAAAATGGGTATGCATGCGTAAAATCTCAAGAGATGGGTGAGGTCCTCAAAATCCCCTGTGTGTTTACCATGAAGAAAGACATGAAGACCTGTGACCTTTGTGAGGTTAGTTGGCATATCTTGGTACAGTCCATATCACAGTAGAGGTGCTGATGGACTTATTAGAATGCATAAAGTCAGATAAACCTCTTGGTCCTGACCAGATATATCTAGAGCACTGCAAGATGCAAGAGAAGACAGTTCAGGGGCCAAGGTCCCGGAAGACTGGGGGTGGGGGTGGGGGGGGGGGATGGTGTAACAAATGTGCCCTTATTCAAGAACGGCTGCAAAGAAAAGCCTGGGAAATATAGACCAGTAAGCTTCACATCTGTTTCGGAAACCACTTGAGAAGTTTCGGAGATATAAGATATGCATGCATTTGGGAAGAAAGAGTTTGACTTGGAGCAGTCAGCATAGCTTTGTGCGTGGCAGATCATGCCTGACAAATTTTGTTAGAGTTTTTGAGGAAGTGACCAGGAAGGTTGACAAGGGCAGGCTGGTGTACATAGTCTATATAAAATTCAGTAGGGCCTTTGATAAGGTTCCACATGGTAGGCTGCTCTGGAAGGTTAGATCGCATGGACTCCAATGTAAACTTGCAAATTGGTGACACAGTTGGCTTGACGTTATGAAGCAAATGGCTATGGTGGAGGGATGCTTGTCGGACTGGAAGCCTGTGACTAGTGGAGTGCCCAGTGGTCGGTCCTGGGCCCATTGCTGTTTGTTATCTATACCAATGATTTGGACCAGAGTGCACAACGCAAGGTTAGTAAGTTTGCAGATGACTCTAAATTAGGAGGCATCATTTATAGTGAGGAACATTATCAGAAATTGCAGCAGTACCTTGGTCAGCTGAGGAAGTGGGCTGAGAAATAGCAAATGGCGTTTAATATAGATAAGTGGGACATCTTGTATTTTGGAAAGTCTGAGTTTAATGATGAATGAGAGGGCCTTAAGGCGTGTAGTGGAACAAAAGGACGTTGGAGATCAGGTGCACGGTTGCCTGAAATTTGAGTCACAGATACACAGGACAGTGAAGAAGGCTGTGACTAGTGGACACTGGCCTTCATCAGGGCATTGAGTATAGACGTTGGGACGTTATGTTGCAGTTGTATAGGATGTTGGTAAGGCTGCAGTTGGAGTATTGTGTTCAGTTTTGTTCATCTTGCTCTAGAAAGGATATTATTGAACGAGAAAGAGCGTGGAAGAAATTTACAAAGATGTTTCGTGGGCTAAAGGCTCTAAGTTATAGGCAGAGGTTGGACAGGTTAGAACTTATTTCTTTACAGCGTAGGAAACTGAGAGGGTTATTATAGAAGTGTAGCTCTTATAAAATCATGAGAGGTGTTCATGGGGTGAATACTTCGAATTTTTTCCTAAGGTTGGGGAATCGAGGACTGGAGGACATCCATGAATGTTTGGAAAGGAAAAAAAATGTAAAGAGGAACCAGAGGGGCAACGTTTTTACACAGAGTGTAGTACGCATGCAGACTGAGCTGCCAGTGGAAGTGGTTGAGGTGGGTACAATAACAACATTGAAAAGGCATTTAGACAAATACACAGATAGGAAAGGATTAGAGGGATATAGAGCAAGGGCAGGGAAATGGGGTGAGTGTGGATGGACATTTTGGTTGGCATGGACCAGCTGGGCCAAATGGCCAGCCATACTGTTAGTCTCGTGCAGTATGACTGTAAATGAGTGTGTTTTGTAGTGCAGGCAGAGTGGGGGAGACTGAGAAGAAATGTCATGGAAGGATATGTCCACAGGTTTCAGAATGCTGAAATGAAGACATTTCGATAGTATCATGCAACACGGGTCAGTATTATGAAGAATTATAAGTGAATGGGATATTGCTGTGAGTTCAGACGATGGAGAGTTTGTAATGAGCATTTGTTCTGCAGCTTTGTAACTGCAGAGTCTTCGCCTTACTGGGCTGAATCTAACAAAAAACTGTCTGAGTGACATTTTCATTTAGTGTGACAGAGGGGTTGTCTGTACAAGGCCGAGCTAGTTGCCTGGAGCTATATTATCGAACTCACCTCATTAATTACCCACCTCACTCCATGGTGTCCCTCTCATTCAATGCCAGCCCGATTCTCCCACCCATCATGACTGGAGGTACTCAAAGTCGACCGGATGCCTCTGGATTTTCCGTGATCCCTGACACTGGTGCCATCTTTATAAGCTTAAAATGTGTTGTTGGAAAGATGTTTTGCCGTCTTTATAAGGCCAAAGGGCACACGTTTGCGCTTTCTCAGTTTGGAGCTGTCCTGCACATTTTCCCCAAGCATGGCAGCTAAGGGGAAATTACACCAGGGTTTGTCGGCAGCAGCACGGAGGTCCTGGTGGATGGTCTAGTACAAAAGGGGACCATTGTCTTCCTAGAGGGATCACACTACCAGACCCACCGAGCCTGGGCTGAGCTCACCACCCACCTCAGTGCAGTATTTGTGGTCTGAAGGAATGTCCAGCAAAACAGGACAAGCATCAATAACCTTCCCCACTCTGTCAGGGTAAGGGTCACCGTATTCTCTCTGCTCCCGCACACTCACTGTATATCTGTTATAGCACCGACGCCCGAACAAGGGTCATGCTCCACCACTCACACTACTGCATGCAGCACCTTCCCTCTCTTTCTCTCTTGCCTTTCTAATGCCCCCCACATAGTTAGAGAATATTCTGGAGAATGCCAATTATGGAATGTTCCAGATAATGTTCCAACTTATTTGCAGTTTCAGGTAAACGGCTGTGCCCCAGTGTGTAAAACGTAAGAGGATGGAGTGGAGATGTACGTTTTTCCAATCACGTACAATTAAAATCCACCATTAGGATTCAGCACTTTAAATATGCTCCAACATTCAATACATTCGGGGGTTTATCTGATGGTTTTCTCAGCTCCATGTTACAGGAACTTTCAGTCATTCAACCCCCAGGTTCCTCTTACCAAGCAAATGATTCTCAGACACTTTTTACCCCAGGTTTCTTCTAGCATGTGTTCAGAAGGCATTTCTCATTGGAACGGACTCTCCTTACTATATATTTAATTTGCTTTATAAATTCATGCAACAGTCAGCATGCTTTCCACAGACCAATCAAAAACATGCACTTATTTTGTGGTTATGCAAGGTTTGCGAAGGTTTGTAGCTCGGGTTGAGGTTTAGGGTATAGATTTGCTCGCTGAGCTGTAGGTTTGATATCATTACATTTCATTACCTGGCTAGGTCACATCATCAGTGGCGACCACCAAGTGAAGCAAAGCTGTTGTCTCCTACTTTCTATTTATATCTTTCTCCTGGATGGGGTTCTTGGGGTTTGTGGTGATGTCATTTCCTGTTCATTTTCTGAGGGGTTGATAGATAGCATCGAGATCTATGTGTTTGTTAATGGTGTTGTGCTTGGAGTGCCAGTCCTCTAGGAATTCTCTGGCATGTCTTTGCTTAGCCTGTCCCAGGATAGATGTGTTGTCCCAGTCGAAATGGTGTTTTTTTCACCTGTGTGTAGGGCTACGGGAGCGAGTGTCGTGTCTTTTTTTTGGCTAGCTGGTGTTCGTGTATCCTGGTGGCTAACTTTCTTCCTGGTTGTCCTACGTAGTATTTGTGGCAGTCCTTGAATGGAATTTTGTAGATGACGTTGGTTTTGTCCATGGGTTGTACTGGGTCTTTTAGGTTTGTTAGTTTTTGTTTGAGAGTGTTGGTGGGTTTGTGTGCTACTAGGATTCCGAGGGGACTTAGTAGTCTGGCTGTCATTTCTGAAACTTCTTTGATGTGTGGTTAGGTGGTTAGGGTTTCTGGCTGTGTTATGGTTATCGATATCCAATCACAATTAGTCATTCTGGTTATTTCACTTGCTCACCTTATTTTATTCAGCAAAAGACAGCTTCCAGACACTTGCCTCATTATAAGATACAATTTCTAACAGAGAACATTTTTATCTCAAATATACCTTTTTCCTTGTCATGAAAATTTCTCTTGCCCTTTGTCTGTGACTGATTCTGTGTGTAACAGTTACACAGTCTCCCACACAGTTGGCTGGATGGTTGGTTTGTGATGCAGAGGGAGGTCACCATCGCAGGTTCAATTCCCCACACTGACAGAGGTTACCATGAAAGGGATTCTCACTCTACCTCACTCCATCACCCGTGTGGTGATCTTCAACATAAACCACCATGAGTGGTCTCTCTAGTGAGAGTTATTTGTGACTCTAATCTATCAATGTTAGCATTTTAATTTTTTAACAAAATTTTTTCTTCAAAAATATATTTTATTATTATATTAAACCAATAACAAAACAACTTAAATAACTGAACAAAATTACACCCATGTGCATGTATAGACAAAACATGTTAACGTCTCTAAACGGACAGAAAAAAAACAAAAATAAACAATAAATAATAAATAAATAATACAGCTCAGCATTACAAAATGATAGCTCTCGTTCTTCGAGAGCATGAACTGATACAGATTCATACGTTCATAATGCTTCACATGTGATTCATTAGACAATATCGTCATGGCTATACTAAAGTCCTTTTTAGAGTGGCAGGTAAGGCTGTATCGCGGTAATCCAAAAAGGGTTGCCATATTTCACATAAATCTCTACTTTTCCGTGCATCATACCGGTGAGAAAGTCCAAAGGGATGTTCACCATGACGTGTTTACAATGACCCAACAGACCCGGGGGTTTTTCACACATCCAACACCACAGAATATTTTCTCCTGGCACATAAAGTATGGGGGAGATACTGAAGGAGTATTGTGCATCAATACTCCTTTACTGTGGAAAAGGATATGGAAGATATAAAATGTAGGAAAATAGATGGTGACACTTTGCAAAATGTCCATATTACAGAGGAGGAAGTGCTGGATGTCTTGAAACGGGTAAAAGTGGATAAATCCCCAGGACCTGATCAGGTGTATCTGAGAACTCTGTGGGAAGCTAGAGAAGTGATTGCTGGGCATCTTGCTGAGATATTTGCAATATGGATAGTCACGGGTGAGGTGTTGGAAAACTGGAGGTTGGCTAACGTTGTGCCATTGTGTAAGAAGGGTGTTAAGGACAAGCCAGGGAAGTATAGACCAGTGATCCTGACGTTGGTAGTGGGCAGGTTATTGGAGCGAATCTGGAGGGACAGGATGTGCATGTATTTGGAAAGGCAAGGACTGATTAGGGAAAGTCAGCATGGCTTTGTGCATGAGAATTCATGTCTCACAAACTTGACTGAGTTTCTTGAGAAAGTAACAAAGAGGATTGATGAGGGGTAAATGTGATCTGTCTGGACTTCAGTAAGGGTTTTGATAAGGTTCCCCATGGGAGACTGAGTGGCATTATTAGATCTCATAGAATACAGAGAGAACTAACCATTTGGATACAGAACTGACTCAAAGGTAGAAGACCAGAGTGTGGTGGTGGAGGGTTGTTTTTCAGACTAGAGGCCTATGACCAGTGCAGTGCCACAAGGATCTGTGCTGGATTCACTACTTTTTGTCATTCACATAAATGATTTGGATGCCAGCGTAAGAGTTACAGTTAGTAAGTTTGCAGATGACACCAAAATTGGAGGACTTGTAGGGTCGAAGGGCCTGTTTCTACACTGTAAGTAATCTCATCTAAACACTCAATGAACTAACTAGTCTTTAGAATAAAGGGATACATTTGCTCGTATTTCGAATCTATTATATTGCCCTTAATCTTAATCAATAAGTATACTGCTTCATGGTCAGAAATGGTAATATTCCCAATTGTGCAGGATGCCACCGAATCTAAGATTGTTGCAGGATGGGGAAGATATCAACCCACGTGTGGCATTTCTGCGGGTTAAAGAAGAAAATAAAATTCTGACTTGTGATGTGGATCTGCCTCCAGACATCCACCAACTCTAGTTCTGCACACACATCCACTAATTGCTTACATTATAACGAGGGTTTTGGAGCACATTTGGACATTCTGTTCACCGTGGGGTCCATAAGACAGTTGAAATCTTCTACAACAATGTGCCACGATGCAAGATAACTGACTTTCTAAAATGCATCTACCAGGATTTTAAGAGGGTGCGCCGGAGGGCGTGGGGCGGGGGGGGGGGGGGGGGGGGTGGAGGGTGGAGTTGGGCAATAAACATTCAAAATGCTGTTTTATTTACCATAGTTCAAGGCTTTGGGGATTATGAGCCTCCCGTGAGTGTCAAATACAATGTGGTAGGTTAAATGGAAGATTCTTTTTATCCATTAAGGATTCGCCGCTACTCGATGTATTGAAAGAGGAGAAATAAACTCGATCAAGCCCGACCTACTGTAATGTCAAATGTTCCTTGTGATCAAGGTGCATCTCCTGCAATAGGATAACATCCACCCTCGCTTTTTAAGACTAAAAAGTACCTTTTTTCTCTTTTCTGGTCAATGGTTCCCTGAATGCTCCAGGTACACCATTTCAGCAGATCATTACCCAGAACACACTGTAGCAACATTTGAACTCGAGAGAGGAATAACTCGAATTACTGATCATTAATAAACAAAGTCTCATAGAGCTTAAAAACTGCACAAACTAAAACTACTGCAACTGCAACTCTCAAAACTTTCAAAAACTGAGCATTTTAAGAAAATGGCTGGGATGGAGTGGGTTCGGGAAGCACTTTGCCCGTGCTGTGATGCAGAACCCAACAAAGCAGACCTTCCAGATCGCCACCATCTTGGATTTCCCCTTAGCATTTTATCGATATTATCCTTTCATTTTGCATTATATTCCTGGATGTTCTGGAGCAGTTAAGATTTTGTATCACTGTCAGCATTTCCCCAATACTGCACTTTCCTGCCATTCCCCGATAATCCTTGACTCCATTATTATTTATGAACCTTCTGTCTGTGTCTCAAGCATATTCAATATCTCTGCCTCAAATGATCTGCAGGGAAGAGAGTTCCAAATACTATCACCACTGAGAAACAAAAATTAACCTCATCTGTGTGTGAGAAAATTGTTGCCTCCTTACCTAAGAAACGATATAATTAATTTGGAAGCAGTTTGGCGATATTTCACTTCATGTATTCCAAGGATGAGGATCTTATATTGTGAAGGCTTTAACAGGTTATTCTTGGAATGAGAGGTAATCTTATTGAAACATACAAAACCTAGAGGAGAGGGATCAGATAGATACCCACTGGGTGTTTGTATGGTCCAAACTTCTTATTGTTTTTAACAGAATCTCTACAGTGTGGAAGCAGGACATTCAGTCCATTAAGTCCACATTGACCCTCGGAACAGTATTCCAACCCCGCCCCCACCCCCGCCTCCCGGACCTGCCCCTCCCTATCTATCCATGTAACACTGCATTTCCCCTGACTAACCTACACATCCCTGGGCACTATCGGCAATTTAGCATGGCCGATCCGCTCTAAGCTGCATATCTTTGGACTTTGGGAGGAAACTGGGAGTAAACCCACACAGAAATGGGGAGAATGTTCAAATTCCACACAGAGAGTTGCCCGAGGTTGGAATTGAACGCAGCTACTTTGTGATGGGAGGTAGCAGTGCTAATCACAGATCCACCATCCACATCCGTTAGTACTATTAGTTATTTGTGGCTGACTAAAGAAATATGCCTGACTTGTTTCTGTCACTGAACCTGACTCAGTCTGAGAACTTTATCATCGGCCATATCAGCAAACTGGTGATATTTAAAATTTGGTGTGAGCAGTGTAGGAGTGGGACGAGAAAAGGAAACAGTGATACCCTCCAACCTTGTCAGAGCAGGAATTGGGAGAAATTCACAAAGTGGGATTTCAGACAAGTCGGAATTCTCTTTTCCAGAAGTTTGGGGTGGCTGGATCTTTATATTACATTCAAGCTGGCTTTGTGTGATTTTCCATGGACATGTGAATCAGGGATAATGGTGCATGGAAAGAAAAGTGCAGCTGGGATCGCAATGAGATGAGCCATGACCTTATTTACTGGTTGAGTAGTGTGAAAGGGCCGAATGGCCCACTTATGTCCCTCAGCCCTATGCTCTGATGTTCCATTCAGCCCTTGGACATGCTAAACAGGGACAAATCAAGGCCATTCCGATGGTTAGGTGTAGTTTTGGAAATGTACTTGGAAAATCCAGGCTGGGTCAGGAAGTGACCACCACCCCCACCCCTCAGTCCCTGTTTCCAGGCTTCCCCTCTCTGTAACTTCTGCTCCAGATGTGGGTCATATTGCAGACCCAGATACGCTGGGAATGTAGCCACATACCTCACCCAGGTTTAAAACAACAAATCTGCTCTCCCTGAATGCAACACGATTTCCAGCAAAATAACCCGTTACTTTCCAAAAGCATAACATGTGAAATGAATAAATAGGAACAGGAGTAGGTCAATCGGCCCCTCAATCTAACCCTGTCATTTAATAAGAACATGGCTGTTTTACTCGAGGACTCAACTCCACTCTCTTGCCGACTCCTTGTATCCCTCCACACCTCCCTGGGTTAGGGAATTCCAGACATTCACAACCTTCGGAGAGAAGACATTACTCTGCATCTCAGATTGAAATCGATGGTCCTTATTCGGTATCTATATCCTCGAGTTCGACACTTTGCTCAACAATGGAAACAACTTCTTAACGTCTACCTTCTCCAACCCCTTCTGTGTCTTGTATGTTTGAGCAGTATCACTCCTCATTCATTTAAACCCCAATGAATTATCGCCTCAACATTTTAGAGATTCTCAATAACACAACTCTTTCTTCCCAGGAAACCACCTAATGTACCAATCAAGTTACTTGCTGCATCATCATGCTGACTTTATGTTTCATACACAGGAAGACTCCAAAGCCTTTGTACTGTTCCTTTTCTGGAAGTCCTCCCCATTAAGTAACAGCCTGCCTTTTAATTCTCAGTGTCATCCTCAAACTCGGATGTATATTGCACTCAGCTCCCACCTTCAGGCTGTCAGTATAGATTGTAAATAACCGATGCCGTAAGACTGATATTTGTGGTACTCCAGCAGATAAACCTTGACCATAAAGATCCATTAATCCTGGCTCTCCAATTTCTGTGTTAACCAATCATCATCCCATTTTTCTACTGTATCCGACATCCTGGAGCTTCTGTTTTGTGTAAGAACCTTTGTTTTGTAATACCTTGTGGAAAATCTCTGGAAAGCCTGGTGTCCACCAGATCCCCTTTATCAAGTCCATTGTTACATTTTCAGGCATCTCCAGAAATACTTTGCATGATTTTACAGGGCAAAATATCATTTCCTTTTCACAAAACCACCCTGACTCTGCGTGAAGATTTTCTAAATGTCCATGCTGGGCAGGATTTCCAAATTTAGCTCGTCCCATTTGATTTCATTTGGCCCATAGGCCTCTAAATGTTTCCCATTCATATGTTTGTCCAAATGAGTTTTAAATGGTGTAGCTGTCCTTGCATCTCCCACTCTTCCTCTGGAAGGTCATTCCATACCCACACCCCCCATCTGTGTAAGAACGCTGACCCTTCATCCCTTTTAAATCTACCCTCTTTCATCTTAAACCTATTCCCTCTATGTTTGGATTCCCCTACCCTTTGGAAAATACCTTGGCTATTCACCCTACCCATACCTCTCATGATTTGATAAGTTTCTATACTGTCACCCCTCAACATCCTACACTCCATCGGATACTATCTTCAAGAATAAGCGTTTAAAGATAAGCACTGCAAAATTGAAACAATAGTACAAGTGACAGGTAACGAACACCCAGCCCAAACTTCATGCTGTGATTTTTTTTCTCCATGTTACAATACTAAGGCAGCATGAAACGCTTACGAGTGCTAATAAGAACTCAAGCACCTGAATTCCTTTGTCGAAAGGGGGTGATGATCACGAAAGTGAAAATGTATCTGTGGCCAGATTTATATAATAAATCTTGTACTACTGAGACTTTATAAAACTCTGGTTAGGCCCCATTTGGAGTACTGTGCCCAGTTTTGGGCCCCACACCTCAGGAAGGACATACTGGCACTGAAGCATGTCCAGCGGAGATTCACAGGGATGATCCCTGGAATGGTAGGTCTAACATACGAGGAACGGCTGAGGATCCTGTGATTGTATTCATTAGAGTTTAGAAGGTAAAGGGGAGATCTAATATAAACTTACATGGTAATACATGGCTTGGAAAGGGTGAACGCTAGGAAATTGTTTCCGTTAGGTGAGGAGACTGGGACCCTTGGGCACAGCCTTAGAATTAGAGGGGGTCAGTTCAGAACAGAAATGCGGAGATATTTCTTCAGCCATAGAGTGGTGGGCCTGTGGAATTCATTGCTGCAGAGTGCAGTAGAGGCTGGGAGGCTAAATATCTTCAAGGCAGGGATTGATAAATGCTTGATGTCACAAGGAATTAAGGGCTACGGGGAGAATGTGGGTAAGTGGAGTTCAAATGCCCATCAGCCATGATTAAATGGCGGAGTGGACTCGATGGGGCGAATGGCCTTACTTCCACTCCTATGTCTTATGGTCTTATAACACATGGTCAACTTTCTCCCTCCTGGCCTCCGTATGACTTTGTGTGGTTGTGTCTTCTTTATCTTGCATTCAATAGAGTGAACCCCTTTCCCCCATTCACACCTTAAATTCGACCCGTTATACAGAATCTTCTCGTTCACCACTGCTAAAAGCCTGTTTTTCTTTTGCCACACCCTCTTTTCCCTGCCACCCATCCTCCACTTCTGGCAAGGGATTAAAAGACCATTTTGCAATTGTATTCAGTTTTGAAAAATTGTCACACTGGACTGGAACCGCTAACTCTGTTTCTCTGTCTCTGCAGATGTTGACAGACCTGCTGAGTTTCTCCAGAAATGAATAGGCACAGAACAAATCTTCAATTAAACAAATAACTATGGATACTGGAAATAAAAATGCAAAAACCTTTGTAGAAGTTTCACTGGGCCTGAAAATTTAACTCTGCATTCACTCCAGAAAATTCTGCAAAACGTTTTGCAATTTCTTCAGCAATTTCTGTTTGTTGAACAATTTCCAAAGACATATTGTCAAAGATGCCCAAACATCCTGTCCAACATGGAGCACTGTACACTGGGAACTGAACAGTAGCGCATGGTGACAAGTTCTTTGACTCTGAAACTGCATAAGGCTGGCATCACTGACACTGCAGAGCTCTGATTCATGGTCACGGAGAAAAACAGAAGGAAACATATTCACTTCAAATACAGAAGATGGCATTACGGAAAGGAAAAGATTCAGATTAGTACCTTAAATGGATATTGTTTATGTAACAAATTGGAGGCGTGACACCAAGTAAAGACTTCCAGCAGAATGAGAAAATGAAAGTGGAAGTACTTCCGCATCAGAAACCAGAGTAGGTCACCAAAGCAGGGCTGAAGGTTGAATAGGTCTCGGTATGAACTGGGGAGCAGTCAGTAGAATAGAATTGTAGATATTGCAGCTATAACTGGGTTATCATCTGATGCTGTAGATTTCAATGACAATCTGTAACTTTGATAGTCCATCCGTCTACCATTACCTTCAAGCCGATCCATGGGTCAGTAACGAGTGTGGGTGAACATGGTCGCGTCAGAATCACGTGCACCTAAACCTGACGACAATCCATTAAAGCTACTGCACTTGACTGGTTACACTACAAACAGCAGAACTAACATCTGATACAGTGAGAGATGATCCCAAGACTAACAAATCAGATCTAAGCTCTGTCGTCCTGTCAAATCCATGCATAAAATGGACCATGAAACAACTTACTGGAAGAGAGGACTCCACAAATATCCGCACCCTAAATAATGGAACAGCCCTCTACGTCAGTGTAAAAGATGCAGTATCTGCACCATCTTTAGCCAGAAGTGTTGAGTCGATTATCCACCTCACCTTCACCATGATGCCCACAGAATCACAGATGGCAGTTTTCAACCAATTCAATTCACTACACGTGACATGAAAAAAACAGCTGGACACTGTAGGTATGACTAATGCAGTGGACCCTGACACCACTTGTGCTGCACAACAAGCAGTGCCCCTGGGGAAGCTGTTTCATTCCAGCTCCAACTCCGACGTCTCCCTGTCAATGTGGAAAATTACTCAACTATATCCAATCCGCTAAGAGGAAGATTATTGCAAGCTGATTCTTTACTATCCTTCAGTCCCATCACGACAGTTAAATTGGTGGGAGTTCAAATTTGACAGAGCTGTCAAGCAGCACAGAAATAATCTGCTCAGTGTGGTTTCCGATAAGTCCACATGTGGAGATGATGGCGTTGTGGAAATGCCACTGGATTACTAACCCAGACCAGGCTAATGCTCTGACAGCTGGTGCAAATTAAAAACAATTAATAAGCAATTAATAGGATATAAAATCTGGTGTCAGTAATAGTGATTTTGTGTTCAATATCAGTTGTAAACTTCGATTTCTTTCCCCAATGTACTTTCAGGAAGTGAATCTCCCGTGCTTTCCTGGTCTGGCCGAAAAGTGACTCCAGAGACACAGACATGTGATAAACTCTTCAATGATATCTGAATGGGCCAAGCAAGACACTCAATTATATCAAACTGCACTGAAGTCTTAAATGATAAACCCGTACCGAACACCAGGCCCCAGCCTCGTGAGTAGAAAAGGGAATAGGAAACACAATCCTGCAGAGACTTCTTTCCTAACAGTCGAGAGCTTGTGACAATATTTGCAGAGCTTTCCCACACACTGCACAGAAACATTGTGAGAGGAGTAGTTCATACAACACATTGAGCTTTGCCTGTGTCGTTAATGGCCAAACATATCCTCAGTGCAGTTTTCCCCATACAATAATCACATCCCTTAATATGATTAAACATTATGAAATATAAAATGAGAACAGCTGTAGTGCCTTCGGCCCATCATTTTTGCTCCTCCATACAGGCATACAGGCAGTTTTCTGATTATACGTGTTGATTAAATACAATTTGGCTGCAATGTGATTCGTGAATCTTTTATCTATAAAGTGAATTCCCATTCACTGTGACGCGATTCCTTGCCGGGAACCAGCTGGACAGCAAAACCCTGCCTCAAGATCCTCTCTCTGCAAAATGTACAAACAATGTGGTCAGCTAAAACAGGAACGCAATGCGCTCAGGAAGCCTTGAAACTGAGCCTGAAACTGGAACTACATTTAGAAATAACTTTATTTCAAACTGTGGAGAGAATCTTGAGGAGACCTGGAATTCCCCATTGGCATCACGTGGTTATTCAGCCCCCACGTGCTTTCTGGTGAAAGGTACAGTGCTGCAGTGAGTGACTGTAGTGTGAAAGGGTTACAGTTATGGCACTGTACCATTGCAACATGTGATTTAAAGATTTATTTAGACTGAACTAGTGTGTGTGTTAGACTAAACTTAATTTTTGGTTTTTACTGATATTTTTTGGGGTTCGCCCCTTACCCTCTTTTTTTCCATAGACCCCATTATTAATATTGCACGATTTTCGACAACACAGTGTTGCTCAGAAACACAGCTACCGTGTTATTAGAGAACAACCTGGACTGATAGCTGATCTTCTATCTTCACACCATACTCCTGCTATATCCCTATCCCTTTAATTTCCAGAAATCCTTATTTATATTCAGCGCCATGACTTCCACGGCCTGATCTTGGAGAGAGCACCCCTTGTTCGCCAGTCTCAGAGTGCAGACATTTATTCTCACCTCAATGCAAAGCGGCCTGTCTGTACCTGATACTGTAGCCCCTTACTTTAGACATCCGAGCTTGGGAAATTACCAACCCTGCTTCCAATCTGTCCCGCCCAATCAGAGTGTTATATATTTCACTGAGATCTCCACTGATTTTCCTAAACCGCATGGAACACAAGTCCAGTCCCTTCAAACTCAGATCCCACAACAAGTCTGTCATCCCAGAGATCAGTCTGGTCATCCTTTACTGCACTCTCTCAATGTCAGGTTTGTCCTCTATTAGGAACAGAGACCAAAACTGCACACAAAGATGCACAATGTTCCAGATGGTGTCTCAGCAAGGCCCTGTAAAGCTGCAGTAAGATACTCTTACTCCTGTACTCAACTCCCCCTGAATTGAAGTTGAATACAGCATTTATCTTCCTCCCTACGTGCTGCTCCTGAAATATTGCTTTCAGTGACTGGTGTACAGGGAGATCCAGATTCCTTTCAATGTTACAGCTCCCCACTTGCTGGGTCTACATACACTGGTAAGCGTGCCAATGCCATTCCCAATATTGACTCCTGGATTCAGAACTCACTGCCTGACATGGACTCTGAGGGCTGCACAGAAATAAACAAAAATGCAGCTTAAGTTCCTTTATAGAACAACATTTTTCAACCACTCCCTTTTCAAATGATAGGCTGCCATTCTATTGTTCCCATCAATGTACACAGCATCTCGTCTCTCCCATTGTTCTCCATCTGCCACGTATTTGCCCAGTCATTTCACTTGTCTCAGTCATCTTGGAGCTTTTTTACATCCTCCTCACCACTCTCAAGCTGACATTGTTTAGTGCTGTCAGCAAACTTGGGAATATTGCATTTGAGACACTCAACCAAATATATGATGCGTATTGACAATAGCTGGCGCCCAAGCCACGATCCGTGCTGTATACTCCTAGCCTTCCATTAATAAAAACGTTGTTTTATTCCAACTCACTGTTTCCTGCCAGCTCTGTCCTTCGAGAACCAAGTCCATGTAGTAGCCCCAGTCCCACAGGATTCGAATTTGCACAATAGGCTTTATCAAAAATCTTTCTGAAATTCCACTCGTATTGCAATGATAGCTTCTACATAATTTTGCTAAAAGCCACTTTCTCAAATATGATTCCTATTTCATGAATGTCTGTTGACTTTGTCTATGCCCATTAATTTCAGTCCGATACTTTCTCTAAACTGTTTAGTTGATAATTTAATTCTATTCCCTTTTTCTCACCAGACTACAGTTCCCTCGTATTGCTAGGAAGTTTTCTTTTGTTTTGCTTTCTTCTGTGAAGGCATAACTGAAGTATTTGCCCCACAGTTCTGCTATTTCCCTGTCCTCAATTATCTGGTATCAAACTATAGGAAAGCTGCACATTTTCCCACCTAATTTTGCCATTGACGTTTTTTCAGAACATATTACAAGCTCTGCGTAAAAACTTTGTCAAGATATTCTTCAGTCTTATCAATTCCTATTTGAAGGTACTCAGTGATTGGCCTTCCACAGTCATACAATCACTGAAGCAAAGACTCTGTACTATCAGAAATACAGAACGGTCCACATTAGACCCACTTCGCGACACAACATCCAAAGCCGTGAATCTTAAGGCATTTCAAGTGCACTAACATGTATTTTCTAATGGTTTTGAGGTTACCAAGAAAAAAACATTTCAGACCCAAACACACTCTAGGTGAAAAGCAATCCTCAAATCCTCACTAAACCCTACACCCTTCACTTTAAAAGTGTGGCCCTTTGACTAAAAGGAACAGCTGCTGTCCTTCCACACTGTCCACGCTCCTCGTGATCCTTTCCTTCACAATCACGTCCCCCTCAGCCTCCTCTCCTCCAAACCAAACAACCCAAGCTTATCCAGCCTCTCTCCATAACTGATGTGCTCAATCCCAGGGAACATGCTGGTGAATCTTCTTTGCACCTCCTCCAGTGCAATCACATCCTTCCTGAAATGTGATTCCCAGAACTACACGCAGTATTTCATCTTGGCATCACCAAAGTTCCGCATAGCTCTTATAATCTGTGCCTCAATTGATCAAGGTTATGTTTACCGTCCCCTATGCTTTCCCAAATTGTGTATAAACCTGTACATCACATTCAGGGATGTGTGGAGAAGCACCCTCTGACCTTCCTAGTGTGCTGCCATTCATTGAGTCCTCCCCTGTCTGGTACCTTCTTCCAAAATGTATCACCTCATATTTATCAGGGTTACATTTTATCTGCCATTGACCTTCCCAGCTGACCATTCCATCTGTATCTTCCCGTAACTTAAGGCCTTCCTCCTCACTGCCAACCAACCGGCCAATCTGCGTATCAAACACAAACTTACTTATCACATTCCCCACCCCTCATCCATATTCACAGCGACATCATTTATGAGTATCACAAACATTAAAGTTGAAAATCACACATCAGGTTCGAGTCCAACAGGTTTGTTCGGAGGGACTAGTTTTCGAAGCGCTACTTCTTCATCATTTGATTGTGCGCTTTGATGAAGAAGCAGCACTTTGAAAGGTAGTGCCGCCGAATATACCTGTTGGACTATAATCTGTTGTGAAGCGATTTTTAGCATTGTCCACCCAGTCCAACACCAGCACCTCCGAATCACAAATAATAATGGACACAGCACTGATCCCTGTCGTATACCATTGGACACTGGCCTCCAGTCACACAAGGAGTCAACCACCACCTTGTGTCTCGTACCACTAAACTTCATTTGGATGCAATTTGGCAAGTCACTAATGAGTCCGACCTGTTCCCTGATCATTCTGTTCCGCTGGACACACTTGGATATTATCTTGGAATTCTCCCTAATCTTGCCCTGCCAGCAGGTTTCCATGCCCCTGTGTTAGTTAGTCCCCTACGCGTACAGAATTTCCTCCTAATTGCAGTCTTAAATGGTCTGTCCTTTATCCTGCCATTATTTCCCTTGATTGTGTATTAGGCAGCCGGCGAAACATCCTGTTAATTTCCAACTTGTCACATGTTTTGTTAATTTTTTACATTTCACATTGACCCATCTCTCATTCTTTGAAACGCTAGAGAACACAGGCCGAGTTTCCTCATCACGCAATCTCGCCAATTGAGGGATTAATCTGGAGAATGTCCACTGAACTTCCTCTGTGGTCAGTATATTCTTTCTCAGATTTGGTGACCAAAACTGAACTCAATATTCCAGGTACAGTACTCACCAACACGCTATTAAACTGCTTCAACATGTCTTTACATCTATATTCTGACTCCCTTAAAGGAAGGCAATCCAAACTTTAAGTTACCACTTGCATATATTCCTCCAATACCCTTCACATTCATTGCATTTACGTACTCATTGTGTCAGTTCTTATAGAAAGTTTTCTGATAATCTAAAATATGCCAATTGTACTGGTTCCCCATTATCTATGCTGTAAGAATCAACTTCAAACAATTCAAAAGCTTGTCAAGTATGATTTCCCTTTCAGAAATGCATACTGATGCTCTCCAATGTTGCTGTTAATTTCTAAATAACGAATATCACATCCTATATAATAGACTCCAACAGTTTCCCCACAAATGTCAAGTTAATTGGTCTGCGGTTCTCCACACTATCTCTTCTTCCCTTGGTAGATGCTTGGATCACTACCGTTCATCTACAGTGCGTTGATCCACACGATGCAGAATGCACTGGGTAATAGAACACAGTCATCGACAGTGCAACTAATATTTCTATTAGTGGTTTATTTCTGAAGATTTTGGTACGAATTACATCTTGTTTGTCAAGGTTAGCAATGCTCAATCCAGCTCTATGTTCAAGTGGAGCCTTGTTACTAAAATAAATTGACTTTATGTCTTTCGATCCAGAAGTCCTATATGATGACGTCGAATTTCTGGGTGATTTTCTGGATCTTCCTCCATGAAGACAGATGCAAAGTAACTGGTTATTTGCTTTGCCATTTCCCTGTTATCCATAATAAGCTCGTCTCTCCTGATTGCAGATTTCCACATTTGACTATGCTTTTCTCTTTCCTTTGAAATATAGAACATAGATTTATGCAGTCTTTGTGTTCCTGTTTGTTTGCATGTATGTTCGCTTTTTGATTTCCTTACCCGTTTCATGGGCCTCCTTTACTGGATCATAAATTTCTGAGAATTCTCAGGATTCCACATTGTCTGGAATTCTTCTGAAGTCACTTCCTGTGATTAATATAGAAACATAGAACAATACAGCACAGAACAGGCCCTTCGGCAAACGATGTTGTGCCGAACTTCTATCCTAGATTAAGCACCCATCCATGTACCTATCCAAATGCCGCTTAAAGGTCGCCAATGAATCTGACTCTACCACTCCCACGGGCAGCGCATTCCATGCCCCCACCACTCTCTGGGTAAAGAACCCACCCCTGACATCTCCCCTACACCTTCCACCCTTTCATTTATTAATAATCTTTCATTTATTAAGCTAATCATTGTTAACTCACTTTCTCACTCTTGGGTGTTTTACCTGAAATAAATCGACTTATTTTTCATACTTTGTAGTATTTCTATAAATCTCCTGAAAAATATATATTCAGGAACACTGCAGGAGGACAGGAAGGAAATAGCGGGGGCCCTGGTTGGTACTTTTGCATCATCGGTAGGCAAGGGTGAGGTCTTGGAGGAATGGAGGATAGTGAATGCTGTGCCATTATTCACGAAGCGCTACAAATAAAAACCGGGGAACTATAGAGCAGTGAAACTAAAATCTGTAGCAGGTAAGTTACTTGAGAAGATTCTGAGGGAGAAGATATGCATGCATTTGGAAAGACAGGGCCTTGTGAATGGGGGATTATGGCTCACAAATTTGTTAGACTGCTTTGATAAAGTGACTAGTAACTTTGGCAAGGGCAAGGTTGTATATATAGTCTATATGGATGTCAGTAAGGCCTTCAATATGGTTCCACATGGTATGCTGCTCTGGAAGGTTAGATCACATGGAATTGATGGAGAGTTGGCAAATTAGGTCCAACATTAGCTTGATGATAGAAGAAGAGGGTAATCGTGGAAGGATGCTTGTCGGACTGGAGGCCTGTGATGAGTGGAATGCGTCAGGGGTCGGTGCTGGGACCATATATTCATGTATTACACATATCTATGATTTAGATGAGAATGTACAGGCATGATTTCTAAGTTTCAAGGTGACACTAAAATAGGTGGTATCATGGACAGGAAGGAAGGTTATCAGAAATTTCAGAAATTACAGCAGTACCTTGATCAGGTGGGGAAGTGGGCTGAGAAATGGCAAATGGAATTTAATTCAGATAAGTGTAAGTTCTTGCATTTTAGAAAGTCAAATCAAGGCAGGAGTTTCATGGTGAAAGGCAGTGGAACAGAGTGACCTTGGAATTCAGGTGCACGGTTCTCTGTAAATGGAGTCCCAGTTAGACAAGGCACTGAAAAAGGCATTTGACTCACTGGCCTTCATCAGTCAGAGCACTGTGTATCGAAATTAGGGAGTTATGTTGCAGTTATACAAGATGTTGGCGAGTCCATACTTGTAGCATCATGTTCAGTTTTGTTCACTTTGCTCGAGGAAGGATGTTATTAAACTGGAAAGAGTGCAGAAGAAATTTACAAAGATGTTGCCAAGGCTCAATGGTCTAAGTTATAGTGAGACATTGAACAAGCTAGGAGTTTTTAGTTTAGAATGTATGAGGCTGAGGGGGATCTGATAGTAGTGTATAAGATCATGGGAGGCATGGATAGAGTCAATGCACTCAATCTTATTTTCCCCCAGGATTGGGCAATCACGGACTAGAGGGCATCAATTTAAGGTCAGAGGGGAAAGAGTAAAAGGGAACCTGAGGGGAAATTTCTTTTACACACAGGGTGGTATGCATATGGTACGTTCACAAAATTTAAAATACATTTGGACAAATACACAGGTAGGAAAGGATTAGAAGGATACAGGGAAATGGCGGGGAAATGTGGTTAGTGTGAATGGACATTTTGTTCGGAATGGACCAGTTTGGGCCGAATAGCCTGTCTCTGTGCTGTAAGACTATATGGGTCTAAAAACCATTGTTCTCCTACTGAATGTTATATTGTATTTTCCCAATTCACTGGAGCGAACTTGACCCTCTAACCTCTGGGCTTCCATGATGTTTGACCAGAATGTTCAAACATTCCACATTGAATGCAAACACCGTGTAAAATACGACATATTAATGTCACTGTTCCTCCAAATCTGCTTCAGAGCAAGGTTAGTAATTAGTCCTTCCAACCACACAATAGACAATAGACAATAGGTGCAGGAGTAGGCCATTCTGCCCTTCGAGCCTGCACCATCATTCAATATGATCATGGCTGATCATCCTTAATCAGTATCACACAACACCAAATCCGAAATAATCTGCTCTCTCGTTTGGTTCACAACATACTCTCCAACCTACCTGATATACATTATAGGAATTTATTTTTCACAACATTAGCAGTCACTTAGTTAGCTCAGATTCGATGCAACTTGACACCATTCATTATTACTGCAGAACCCAGGAGTATTTGTTACTCATTCACAGGATGGGGGGCTTAGCTGGATAACCAGCATTTACTGGCCATGCCAGACGGCATTTAAGAGTCAACAGCGTTGCCTTGGATCTGGAGTGACATGCAGGCCAGACCAGATAAGAACAGCCGTTTCCTTCCCTATAGGACATTAGTGAACCAGATGAGATTTTCCAACAATCAGGAATGGATTCCTGATCATCATAAAACGTCGATTCCAGATAATTATTAAATACAAATTCCACAATCTGCCATGGCAGGATTTGAAACCATGTCCCCAGAACATTACCTGGGTCTCTGGGTTAAGAGCCCAGTGATAATATCAGTATGTTATAGCTTCTCTTTGCATATAGTTGCATATATAATTTCCAGAGCATATGATGCAAAATATTTGTGCAACAGTTTTGGTTCAGATATATAACACAAGTTTGTTTCTCCTTGCTATTTGTAAGGCCCACCCAACCCCATTCTGTGGATTCTGAGGGACAGAGTCTGTGTCGTTATTAGTGATAGACTTGGATAAGACATTCGTGGAAGCTCACCTCGATGCTGAGATGATCTGAAGACATGTGCAGGAATACAGGACAAGTATCAATATCCATTCCGCTCTGCCAGGATAAGTGTCACCGTATATTCTCACTTCTCCCTCACACTCACTGTATGTCTCTTATAGCACCTACCCTCGACCAAGGCTCACACTCTAACTCCAATAAGGCTCAAGCACGACCACACTCACTGTTAAATTCAACACTTCCCTCCCCCACATTTTCTGTCCCTAATGGAATAGCCCCGCACACTAATAGCACTACATGGATACAACACTGTGGACAGACTCCCTCCGGCCACCTCACCATGTCACACCTCACCTAGTCCAGCACTAACATCAGGGCCATCCACTCCCACCCTCACTCATTCTCTCCCTTTCTCCCATTCCACAAGAAACAGCCTGGAATAGGACAGAAAGTGCCAACCCGGGTGGTGGAGTGCCGGATATCCGTTTCCTCATCCCCCTACCCTGATATGTGGGGAGGATCCTGGAGAGCTCTGGAGAGGACCAGGAGGCCTTATGTGGAGATTCTGAAACATCCACGTCCCACCAACCGAATAAGGAGCAGTGTTCAGTGAAGAGCAATTCTCAATTCAAACTTGCTGTCAGTTACAACCTCATCTCCCTCACTCGCAGAAGAACAGATGCCCCATTGCACAGAGATGCAGGCATTGAAATACACAGACGTATTGGTAAATACCCCAATATACTAACATACACAATGCATACAAGGAGATAAGCATGCACACACGGAGAAGCACACAAAGACATAAACAGTCACACACAAATGGACACAAACACAGATAGAAACACACAGGCTGATACAAAGACAGACAGACATAGTCACACAAATACAAAAGTAACAAGGACATGGACACACACACTTAAATACACATTAAGACACATACGCGAGTGCAATTAGGACACAAGTAAATATGTTTTTGATTTATAAGGAGATGAATGATTCTAGGGAGAAGATAAGAGAATGATGTTGAGGATCATACCAGAAATGACTGAATGGTATATCAGACTCGATGGGCCAAATGGTCTAATTCTGTTCCTTTTTTTAATGCTCGTGTGGTGTTATGCTATCAGGTATTCTCTTCCTGAGACAGCAGCAGCAGGATATTTGATTGGAAACAGTCAGTGGTAATGTGGGAAAAGATTGGAGGGCAGAATGGTTAATGTCTATTCCTAGTTATTGTACCACTATATCCGAAAAGGGGCAGTGATTTGATATGAGATTAACACAGTTTATAAAAAACGTGTCCCACAATGAAAGAAGGAGTCACTTTCCCTTTACTGATGTGCTATCTGTGGTATCCTCATCCTCAGGGAGCAGTGAAGACTTGGCTAATTAAGGTATTTTAGTTTGAGCTTGACTGATCTTTGCTGGACAGGAGAGTCAATGTTTATTAGGAACAGACAGGAAACCGATGGTCAGACACACTCGGATCAGCCATGAGTATTCTGAATGGTGCCGCTAAATGGCCAACTACAGCCCCTTTCCAATATATTGTTCCCTCAATCCACACTCCCGGCTGTTACAGGAATATACTGCTGCCCCATCCCATGTGTTGTTCCCTCAATTCACGCTCCCGGCCGTTACAGAGATATACTGCTGTCCCTACCTCATGTGTTGTTCCCTCAATACACCCCTAGAGGCTGTTCCAGAGATATACTGCTGACCCTACCCCATATGTTGTTCCCTCAATCCACCCCTCGAAGCTGTTCCAGAGATATCCTGCTGACCCAACCCCAATCCACCCCTCAGTGCGATTACACGGTAGAGGACCATCCCATTCAGCCAGACTGGATCGTTACAATGAGACGGGTGGAGACCATTCTGCCCTTCCAAAGAATAACACAGGAATATAGGATGAAGTAATTCCGTTCGTTGGGTACATTACACAGCCCAGGACGCGGCCATTCAACCCGCCTGAACTGCTGCACAGCAACAGGGATGTTGTCACTAACAGGAAATAGACAGTAGAGATATATGACCTTTTTAAACAAAACTGTAATTAGTTTTCACTCAGCGATCATTGTAGGGTCATCAATGATCGATAAACTATGTAAAATATCTGGATGAAGGGACTGAATGGATCAAAACTGAACTTACCTTCTACACCAAAATGATCATTCAATAGATCTTCAAATGGAGGTAGTGAATCTGCATTATGATGTAGACAGGGAAGGTTAGTGAGCACACCCTCAGCAGTAATAATATAATGTGAGTTGTCTATTGCAGTCGGGAACAATTTAAATGGAGAGAGATTGTAGAACTCTGTGATGCAGATGTTTTTCATATTCTTGGGACATTTGGGACATGAATCATATGAAGTCTGTCTGCAGATGCAGCAAGTGATTCAGAAGGTAAGTGGAATTATGCTGTTTGTGGCAACGGGTATTAGGTTTAATTAGGAATATTTCACTGTATCTGTACAGGGCATTGCTGAGACCACATCAGATACACTGGGTGCAGTTCTGATCCTCTAAACGAAAAAGACCGGATACAATTCCTTTCAAATATGTTCAAAGATGCTTCCCTTTACTCATTCCTGAAATGAGAGACTTCTGTTATCGGGGATTATCTGTTTAGATCTTAGATGAGAAATCTTATCGAACCATGATTTTCAGAGAAGTCTTTCAGCTGAATATATTTTCCCTTGTTAAGAAGACTAAAGATAATAATTAAGAAGTTAAGAAGATAATAATTTTTTGAATGAGATACATTGGTATTAACACAAATATTATGAAGATATAAACCCATTTTTAAAAATTACGCAGATGCATATAAGCATCTCTTCAAATCATAAAACGGGCACATTATTTTCTTTTGCTAATGAAAGGTACTTTGCACAACAACAGCAATGATGCTGCATACAACATACAGTCTATTATCATCCATTCCAGAGAATGTACATGGAGAGTGCACATGGTCCAGTTTGGGGTTCAGTTGACATTCTTGTATTTTTCCACACAGAGACGGAGAAAAATATTACTTGCTTCAGAAGCAGCAGGCAATGGGTCTCTCTCTCTCTCTCTCTTACTTTGTTCTGCCTGAAAACAAGGTGTAAGAGCAGAAAAATCCTGAGTCATCTTTACCACTCGTGGAGGATTCCTGATGCGGATTCATAGGAATCTCTGTACTGCTCGAAGCAAAGGGAATTCAACCAAATCCAATTCCGGGAGGAAATCCGCATTCCCAGACATTTGTGTGAGCAGAATAACTTCAAAGTCAGAAAAATATTTGAGACACTCTATCATTTTACCATTTGTTAACAATTCAACTTTCTGTTTCTCAGATTTTCTGTGTCTCAATTACCCAGTCCGATACCTATGTCATTGGACACAACACTCAACTGGTTACATTTAAAATTTACTTTCACCAATAGAGGAGTGGGAAAAAAACATGAGTGACCCTCCAACATTGGTCAGAACACAAACAAGAGATTCTCAAAGGGTTGTTAAGGTGTGAATTCCCTTCCACAGACGATTGTGTTGCCTGGATATTTCCATTTGTTCAAAATTGACGATGTAAGACATTTGAAAGACAAATGAATGTAGGGAAATGGTACTGACAGAAAAGTGCTGCTGAGACCTTAATCAGATCATGGTTCATGGTAGAGCCGTGACAAAGTGTCTGATGACCCATTCTTGCTCCACCGTCCCGTGTTACTATGGTGCATTCAGCCTCACACAGCTCCTGCAAGGTGCAGATGGGGGCCACTTGCTCCAGATACCTGGTCCACAGGATTTCATTGAATTACTCACAGCTGTCACACTCAGATTGGTACGGATTGGAAAATGTTATTTGGAAATCCAGGCTGGTTTTGAAAGACGTCTCTGGTCTATTTACAGAGTGCCCCCTCTCTGCAACTTGTGCTTCATTTGTTGGTCTTGGTCTAGGCCAAGATTCGTTGTGAATAAAGCTCTATACCTCACTCACAAAAGTGCTTTGCTCTCTCTGATTACAACATAAAATAACAGTACATCCAGGAAAATTACAGCTGTTTACTCTGAAATTACAGAAAATTGAAACATAAGTAACAGGAATAGGTAATTCGGACGGTCAAGCCATTGTATACGATCATGGCTGATCTACTGTTAGCATTAACTCCTCCTTCATGCCCAGTTCTTCACACTCCACAGTTCTCTGACAGGTCAAAGATTCATGCACCACCTCTTTAAATACTTTCAGTGATGTAACTCCCCTAACTCTCTATTCCAGATAATTCCTGACATTGATTACCCTCTGTGAGAGGAAAACACTCTCTACACATACACCGTCACCTATTGATATGAACAAGAGGTGAACACAGGGGCTCAGGAAAGATTGAATGGCCTTGATATCAAGGCAGTCATTGACTGAGGATGTCATCTGGACCACCTGCTTATCTGAGCTTAATGAGAATCAGGTCTAACCTCCTCACTGGTTGGGGTCTTTCAGAGCACAAAGAAAGATATTTGTGGTCGGTGGCCTACAATCCTGTCAGTCCTGGACATCTCTTCCGGAGATCCTGAGATTAACTTCCTCAGCACAAACATCTTCAGCTCCTTCGTCAATGTCTATGTGCCTCCATTCCCGGCGCCCCCCATCTATCCCAAGATCAGAAGCGGAGTGATCACTGAAGATCACGCAATATTCAGAACATTTTGTCCCCACTCAGCTCCTGAACCGGTCTGTGTCCATATTCAGCAAGACCCAAACAACATTCACCTTTGTGCTGTTAAAGTGTCGGTAACAATCATGTAACAGAACGGCCAGGCACTGCACATTTCCACAGTGAAAAGAGGAGCTCATTCAGCACCTCAAGCTGGTTACACCCGGATATGTGGAAAGTATTCAGCCCATCGAAATGACTGAACAAAAAGAGGGGACAGCCCATTCAATCCTCCTGCCTGTTCCACAGAAGAGGAGGGGTCTGGTCAGTACATTGAGCTGTTAAACAGGAACGGGCAGATTCCAGTAAGACCCCTAAACCTGTTCTATGGAACCAGGAGGAGACCATCCACCCCTCGAGACACTTACACAGGAATAGGAGGCATCATTGATGCTCCAACCTGGAAAATGAATGGAGCAGAGACTGCACTCATAGACTGCTCACAATGTTCCTCGTGGCTCCATTGCCTATGGAACAAATGATTCTTTAAAGTGTATTTCAGGCAGTGAGGAAGGAAGACAAATGTTTTGTGCCAAGCCTCAAGGAGGCATCTTCCATCCCCAAGAAGACAGACCCATGTTCTCCGTGGGTGTCAGAAGCTGGTGGGAATGGTTATCGGTTTTAGAATGAAGGTATTGTGGCTCCTGTCGCGATGGTGAATAACGTGAAGTTCTATGTATGATCACACTCCAAATGCACTATATTAATGTTGGAAGAGTTTAGTTAAAGACTGGCTCTCTCTGTCAATCGAAATGGGGAGTGGCATGGAGTGAGAGGAACGTTCTCAGAGTATTTTAAGCCATCGTGAATCATGTAAACCAAGTAAAAAAAACATGGAATTTATCACCGTATTAGTTCTGTTTGGAATATAATGACTGACTGTCCATCATCTTGAGTTTCAATGAAATCACCTCTTCTTCTTCAAAGCGCAACAGATTAATCCTCATGCACTCCCCATGGTACAATCATCCCAACAATTAGTCAGGCGAAACTCCTTTATACTCTTTCTGCCAAGTGGATTATTCCTTATGGAGGAGAGAAAATCTGTGCACAATACTCCAAATACTATCTCAACAACACTCTAGGGTTGATCACATTAATTCTGTTCCCTCACTTAGCTGTCTCAGCTTCTTTCTTGTGGTATAAAAAGCCATTCCTTCTCTCTGCACTGAAATATTGTGGACTTTTGAAGTTTCTTACATCTGTGCGTCAGTCATCACCAGAGGCCAATACTGAGATAGAGGCTATTAGACTAGACAGGATTGAATTTCGTAACGTGGAGATGTTAGCAGTTCTGGAGAGTGTGAAAATAGATATGTCCCCTGGGCCAGATGCGATTTATCCTAGGATTCTCTGAGAAGCTAGGAAGGAGTTTACACAACCATATGTTCGGATTTTTACATCTCCATTGTCTACAGGAATAGTGCCAGAATACTGCAGGACAGCAAATGTGGCCCTTTGTTCAAGAAATGGAGCAGAGACAAACCTGGTAATTATATACCTGTCTTACTTTGGTTGTGGGAAAGGATTATAAGAGATAGGATTTACCATCATCTCGAAAGGAATCATTTGATTAGGAATAGTCAACAAGGTTTTGTGAAAGGTATGTCATGCCTCACAAATCTTATCGAGCTCATTGAGAAGGTGACCAAACAGGTGGACGAGGGTAAAGTGAGGTATGTGGATTTCAGTGAAGCGTTTGAGAAGGTCCCTCATGGCAGGCTATTGAAGAAAATATGGAGAGTGTGGTGTTGGAAAAGCAGAACAGATGAGGCAGCGTCCAAGATGCATACAAGTTGATGTTTCTCTTGTAAGCCTTTCATCAGGAATCAGTTTTCTGGTCCGCAGCATCTGCAGTCTTCATTTTCTCCTCGCTCCTCGGATGCTGCCTGACCTGCTGTGTGTTTCCAGCGCCACACTCTCGACGCTGATCTCAAACATCTGCAGTCCTTACTTTCTCCCAGAAAATATGGAGATGTGGAATTGTGGGTGATTAAGCGTTTGGATCACAAATCGGCTAGCTGAAAGCAGACAGAAGGTGGTAGTTGATGGGGAATGTTCATCCTGGATTTCAGTCGCTAGTGGTATACTGCGAGGATCTTCTTTGGAGTGACTGTTGTCTGTCCTTTTGAATGACCTTAATGAGTGTATAGAAGGATAAGTTAGTAAATTTACGGTTGACAGTAAATCTGTCGGCAGTGCTGAAGGATGTTGTAGGAACTGAGCAGTAATGTTCTATGTGCATGGACCTACAATGGGCTAAATAGCTTCCTTCTGTGATGTAAGGATTCTGAGGTACTCTGACCCACAAGAAAAGCTTTAGGTGCCTGGAGAGACAAACTGGTCCAGTAAAGGACACACACTGCACAATCATCCATCATCTCTTCCTGTTTTTTGATATACAACGGCCTCAACATATCAGTCCAAACAAAATAGATTGATTCAAATTCACGCAGTCAGGAGAACATTCACCCGAGGGGATTGCTGTCAGAGGATTCAATAAATAATAAGATTTCAGAATAACACAAAAAATAAAGCAATATCACAGCAGCATAATAATTGGCAGCAGAGTAAATCTTACAGTTCCAGATATTTCCAAGTTCAGCATTGTGTTCAGTTTTGGTCACCTTGCTGTAGGAAGGATGGTATTAAACAGGAACTTTACAAGGATGTTACCAGCACTCAAGGGTCTGAGTCATAGGGAGAGGTTGGATAAGCTGGGACATTTCTCTTTAGAGGGCAGGAGACTGAGGGGAGTGAAGTGCTTCGAGAGGCGAGTCAAGGCCCACAGCAATTCCAGTCTTCCAGCCTGCCTCGATCCCCTACAATTTTCCTACCCGTGGAATGGGTCCATAGCGGGTGGCATATCCCTGGAGCATCTGGACAACAAGGACACCCATGTCAGATTCCTACTCCTTGACTATAGGTTCACTTTCAACACCATTATTCCCTTCAGAATAATCACAAAACTCCCTGACCTTAGTCTCGGCTCCGCCCTCTGAAATTGGATCCTCAGCTTTCTGACCTACAGTACACAATCATTGAAAATAGGTAAGTGTGTCTCTTCCATGATAACATTCAACACTGAAATCCCAAAGGATGTGTCCTCAGCCCCATACTATACTCCTGTAAACCCACAACTGTATTGCCAAATTTTGAAGGAATGCTATCTACATGTTCACTGATGACACCATCATAGTAGGACAGGTATGTAATGATGGCAAGTCAAAATACAGAACGGAAGTAGAAGACTTTGTGATGTGCTGCACTGGGACCATCCTCTAATTCAACGTCGGCAGAACTAACCAATGATCAATGACTTCAGAAAGAAATGAGGAGAACATGCCCCCATCTGCATCAATGGAAATGAAGTTGAAAGAGTGGAAAGCATTAAGTTGCTTGGAGTGACGATAACCGACCTCCCATGTAGATGTGACAGCCGAGATGGCACAAGAACGCCTCTTCTTTCTCTGGCTGCTCAGGACATTTGACATGTCCACAAGGACCCTCACCAATTTCTACAAATGCACCACTGACAGCAAAGTATCTGGGTGCATAATGACCTGGTGTGGCCACAGACCTGTCTAGGACAGTAAGAGAAATGACAGAAGGTTGTGTGCACAGCCCACGCCATCACGAAAACCAACAACCTACCCATTTACACAGCTCACTGCCGTGGAAAGTCTGACAGCATTTACAAAGACACATCGTACCCTGGATCTCCTACAATCTCTTCCATCATGCAGACAATACAGAATCTTGAACACACAAACCAGCGGCTCATGAACAGCATCTTCCCAGCCCATTATTAAACAAAGGAATGGACTCTCTAACTTCAAATAATGCTTATCTTGCTCACATTGATGTTGCCTATTGCATTCCCTTTCTGGTGTAGCCTTTATGCCTCAGTATTGAATCCTTCAACCTAGGAAAAAGCTTGTCTCTATCCACCCTGGCTACAGCCTTCATGATTTTGCAAACCTCAATCAGGTCCCCCCTCAATCTCCTTTTATCTAGTGAAAATAAACCTAACCTACTCAGCCTCTCTTCATAGCTAGTATTTCATTCTGATTAGTAGACAGATTAGTAAGTTTCAGTCACATAAGATACAGAATAAGCTAGTCACAAATGGCTTGAATGAAGAGGGATATTTTTCAGGCTGGAGGCTTGTGAGCAGCAGTGTGCTGCAAGAATTAGTACTGAGTTCACTGCATTTCATGATTTATGTAAAGGATTTAGATGTGAAGAAAGGGGCAATAGTTAGTACGTTTACAGATGACATCAAAAAGGTGGTGTAGTAGATTATCTCAGAGTACAACAAGACCGCAATTAGATGAGACAAAGAGGCAAGGAGTAACAGATGAAGTTTAATTTAGATAAATATTAAGCTTTACATTTTGGGAAGGCAAATCAGGGCAGACATTATATACTTCATGGTCAGGTCCTGGGGCATGTTGTGAAACAAAGGGGCATTGTTCCTTGAAAGTGGAGTCGCAGGTAGACAGTGTGGTGCAGAACACATTTGGCACATTTGCCTTAATCAGTCAGAGCACTGAGTATAGGAATTGTGGTGGTATGTTGTATCTGTACAGGATGTTGGTGAGGCCACTTTAAAAATACTGCGTACAATTCGGTTTTCTGCAGAAATGACTTACATGGATGTTCCAGGACTGGAGGTTTGAGCTTTAGGGAGAGGCTGCTTAGGTTTTGATGTTTCCCCCTGGAGTGTCAGATGCTGAAGGGTGACATTATAGAGCTTTATAAAACCATCAGGGGCATGGATTTTCTGAACAGCCACGTTCTGCTCTCCAGGATTGGGGAGTCGAGAACAAGAAAGCATAGGTTGAAGGCGAGGGGGATTGATTTAGAATGGACTTGAAGGTATATGTTTCACACAGAGAGTGGTGTGTGTTAAGAAAGTGCTGTCAGAGGAAGTGGTGAAGGCGGTTACAATCGCACATTTAAAAAGTATCTGAAAGAAGAGGGATATTGGTCAAATGCTGGCAAATGGGACGAGATCAGATTTGTTGTCTGATCGGAGTGAAAAGATCGGACATACGGATCTGTTTCCGTTCTGCATGACTCTCTGATTCTATAAGAGGGATGACGAATAATTCTGAAAGGACGTTTCAAGTGGGAATTCTCTTCAGTGGAAGTTTATCATGCCTCTATGTTCACATTGATTGAAAGCTGCATTAGTTAAATATTTCACAGTGAAGTGAGTCATGCATAATGGGATATAGACAGGAAAGTGAGGCTGAGACCACAACCTGATCAGCCACAATCTTAGTGCCAGGTGGAGAAGGCTCAAAGTATCTAATGACCCGCTCCTGCTCCTCAGTCCCATGTTTCTGTGTTCCATTTAGCCCATCAAACCTGCTAAATAGGAGCAGTTGGATGCTACTTACTGCTCTAAACTGGTGCACAGAAACAGAGGAGACCATTCAGCCCTGCAAAAATGTCCCACACGCTTTGAGGTGATTTGGGAAATGTAATTGGAAAACCCAGGCAAGGGTATGAAAGAGGCCCCTCATCTCTCTTTACAGAGCTTCCCCTATCTGCAACTTGTGCTCCATTTGTTGGTCATGTTTAGACCTAAGTTCACTGAGAACACAACCCCCATACCTCACCCAGAGATGGCTCACAGAATCCTCCGGTCTCCCTGACTGCAATATGCAACAACAGAGCATTCATGAAAATAACACCCACTAACTTTCCAATAACAGAATGGGAGAGCATCAGAAACAGGGGCAGGTCGTTCACTCCCCAAGCCTGCCTTACCCTTCACTAAGATCATGACTGATCTGCTCTTGGTCTGAAATCCTCTTTCATAACCAATTCCTCATAGCCCTCACCTCTCCATCTACCTCCTCTTCAAATACTTTCAGTCATCTCACTCCCCAACACTTTTGAGAAGAGAAATCCTGACATTCAATACCACCTGTTTGAAGAAAACACTTGCTGCTCCTATAGCATGGTTTATTGATATGAACAAAAGAGGTTGACACAAGAGTTCAGATAAAAATGACTGGCCCCAATATCAAGGCTGTGGTTGACTTCTGTTGACATCAAGGAGCTTAACAAAGCTGAACTTACTGGTAATCAGAGTAAACTCTCCAGTGTTTGGGGTCAAACATGGCACAAAGGAAGATGTTCATCATCTCTGTCCTGGGTCACCTCTGTGGGAGATCCTCAGGGTAGCTTCCTCTTCACAAACAGCTTCAGCTGCTTCATCAATGTCTCCCCTCCCCCACCTTCCCCACCATAAGATCAGAAGTGGGGATGGTCACTGAAGATTCCACAATATTCAGAACATTTTGCCCCCTCAGCTCCTGAACTGGTCTGTTTCCATGTGCAGCAAGACCCAGACACCACTCAGGCTTGTGCTGTTAAAGTGTCGGTAACAGTCATGTAACAACACTGCCTGACACTGCATATTGCCACAGTAAAACAAGAGTTAATTCAGCACCTCACGCTGGTTTCACAGGAATGTGAGGAAGCCATTCAGCCCATTGATATTATTGGAGTATAACAGGGACAGCCCACTCAGTACCTCCGGCCTATTACTCAGGAAGGGAAGGAGTCTAGTGTGATGGACCACACCAGAGCCCCTCGAAAATATTTGAAGGCAATTGCCTAGACTCTAATGTTTTCTTATTTTAAAGGGAATGTAAAATGTCTGTTCCAGATGCAATGTGACAGCATCAAGAGAAAACTCAGAGAGAGTAGCAGCCAGGAAACATTCCCTGAAGCTTCCAACTCTATTGAGACCCCAATAGTTTATGATGTTACTGAGAAACCAAAACCCAGAGATCCTAATCTGCGAAAGCTGGCCACACCCATTCAGTCTGCATTAAAATAAATCTAAGGTCTCCCTCGCTGTTTACTCAAGAGTCTTAACTATCGAGCTTGGTAACGATCATTCAATCTCTCTCTTAAAAGAAACCAGGACAAAATAACCTCAAAAAGCTACAGCATCATCACACTTGTCAGTCCATCGAGATTTCAAACAGGAACCAGGGGTAACCCAGTCAGGCCCTCGGCCCTGTCCAATCGGACGAGGAAGAAGCCAGTCAGTCCCTTGAGTCACTTACACAGGAACAGTAGGATGCAAACTTAATGCACTTACACAGGGGCAGAATGAGATAATTGATGCTGATTCCTGATGAATGTCTTATCCCGAAACGTCGATTCTCCTGCTTCTCGGATGCTGCCTGACTCGCTGTGCTTTTCCAGCAATTGATGCTCTACTCTGCTCTCCAGAATCGGCAGTCTTAAGTGTCTCCAGATTGATGCTCTAACATGATGACCAAGTGGAGCAGAGGCTGCACCGACAGACTGCCCCACGTTGTTCCTCGTGGCTCCGTTGCTCATGATACACACGTGGGACTTTAACGTGGTTTTCTAGTAGTGAGCAAGGAAGCCATATGTCTTGTGTGAAGTCTCAAGAAGGCACCTTCCATCTCCACGAAGACAGCCTGGTGTTCTCTATGTAGGGAGGACGCAGGTGGGAATGGCTACATGTTTCAAATGGAAGGTATTGTGGCTGTTGTTGCGGATTGTGAACAACCTGGCGTTCAGTACAGGGTTCACACGCCGACTGCACAATAATGTGGGGAGAGTTAGTAAAGGCATATAAACTATTAGGAAGGTCACCTTAGACTGATGAATGGACTCTCTAAGTTCAAATAATGCTGATCTTGTTCATGTTGATCTTGTCGCATGTTTGTCCTGTTCAGTGTAACCTGTATGCCTTACTGTGTCCAAGTCTATTTCCACCCTATGATCTCTCTGGCCATGCTTACTATGATCTGCCTCCACTGCTCATAAACAAAGTGTTTCCCTGTACTGAGGTACACGTGACAATAAATCACACCAACCAATCCTGGGTAAAGTATGGAATTTCTCACCCTATCAATGTCTCTTTTGGAAATAAGTGATCGCTGCCACTCTTCGTGTTTCATCGTCACCATTTCTTCATCTCTCACAGCTCTAAGATTAAACACTCAGCTTCTTTTCTCTATCCTCATGTTACCATCACCCGTGTCTGTGGTAAGGTGATCATTCCTTACAAAGGAGATCAAATCTGTAGAGACTGCCCCAAATGCTCTCTCAGCAAGGCTCTACAACAGCAGGAAGATGGCTTTACTTATGTACTCGAATCATCTTACAATGAAGGGCAGCATACCATTGTCTGCACCCATTACTTACACAGGGTTTGATTCGGAGCAGTCAGAATAGATTTGTGAGTGGGAGATCATGCTTCCCAAATTTGTTAGAGTTCTTTGATGAAGTGACCAGGAAGGTTGATGAGGACAGAGCGGTAGACATAGTCTCTATGGATTTCAGTAAGGCCTTTGATAAGGTCTCACACGGCAGGCTGCTCTGGAAGTGGACATCACGTGGAATGCTGGGGGAACTGGCCAATTGGATACACAGTTGGTTTGATGGTAGAAAGCAGAGGGTTTAGTGGAAGGATGCTTGTCAGACTGGAGGATGGGTCCATTGCTGTTTGTTATCTATGAATTGGTTGAGAACTTACAAGGTATGATTAGTAAGTTTGCAGATGACACTAAAGTAAGTGGGAGCATGGTCAGTGAGGAAGTTTATCAGAAATTGCAGCAGGACCTTAATCAGGTGGGGAACTGGGCCGAGAAATGGCAAATGGAATTTAATATCGATGCGTGATGTCTTACATTTTGGGAACTCAAATCAAGGTAGGAGTCTCATGATGAATGGGAGGATCTTCAAGGGTGAAGTGGGCAGAGAGACCTTGGAGTTCAGGTGCATGGTTCTCTGAGAGTGGAGTCACAGGTAGACAGAGCAGTGAAGAAGGCTTTTGGCACATTGGCCTTCGTCAGGTAGGACATTGAGTATAGAAGTTGGGAATTTATGTTGCAGTTACACAGGATTTTGGTAAGTCCACACTTGGAGTTTTGTGTTCAGTTTTGTCACGTTGTTATAGGGAGGATGCTATTAAATTAGAAAGAATGCAGAAGAAATTTACAAAGACGTTGCCAAGACCCAATGGTCTGAGTTATAGGGAGAGATTGGACAAGCTAGGACCTTTTCGTTAGCATGTAGGAGACTGAGGGAGACTTCATAGAGCTGAATAAGATCATGATGGTGGGCTTAATGCTCTCAGTCTTTTTCCAAGGTTTAGAGAATCGAGGACGAGAGAGGATCAGTTTAAGGTTAAAGGGGAAGTAATAACAGGGAACTTGAGGGGCCACTTCTTTACACAAAGGCTGATATGTGGATGAGCCGCCCGCAGGTGTGATTGAAGTAGATACATTAACAACATTTCAAAAGCATTTGTATAAATATGTTGATAGGAATGGACTGGAAGGATATGGGCCAGCTGCAGGGAATTGGGTTTAGCGTGGATGGACATTTACAAGGTAGAGTCGAAACCCCTCTGTTAATTAAAACCAAACACCCAGAAAAGCTCGCCTCACATCGTAATCTGTTAAAATATGAGCGACACAGATCTCCTACATTCCACTATTTAAACAAAAATTAACAAGTTAGTTTCTTAACTTTAATAGTGAACACTAAACAACAACTATTCACAAATACAAGCCCCTCTTTTCTTAGCTACTTACTATCTGATTCCAACTCTGTAAAAATATTCTGTTCCAACAGCCCACATATTAAACATTACAATCTCAAGACCACACAGTCTCTCTCTTCCCCACTGTGTTCACTCTTCCAGCTGCTGATCTCCCTGGGTGATGTTTTCTTTATTGCAAGTAGGTTTACATGAACATGTGTCTTTGATAGAAAGTGTTTGAGATGGCCAGTTCGCACTCCTGCTCTACAGCAGTTACTCTGCTGTTGGATGGCAGCGGCTCTCCCTGTAGTGTTCAAATGCTGGGTTTATCTCCTCCCCATTGATACAACAATTCTCATAATTTCATTGCTTTCCAGGTTTCCAAACAATAATATTCAAGTTCCGTTGGCTTCTGGTATCGTGACCATTATTTAAATTCTTTGGTTGTATTTGAATTGTTGTCAGAACAGCAACCAAAACTCAGGTATCTATTTCCCAGCTAATTGTGACATATGGAACAGCCTGACATTTAGTTGGCTTCTGTGCTGTACTTTCTATTCAACAAAACCCGTTCTGTCTTAAAGTGACCTGACATGCTTTCGGCTTCATAATACCTCCCTTTTTCAGAAAATAAAAGAACCATCCGAAGCAAAAGATGGCTTCGTTTCTTTTCCTCTCATTCTTAATCCCATTATTATGAAATACGAAAGTATTAATCTCAGTTATGTCATTCATATTACTTCTGTACACCAAATTCAAACTGGAATAAGTCAAATCTTATCTAAACTTTTTCCGTTAAATCCGTGATAACCCACCTGCTATCACATTTTAGGACCCACAGCATGTACATTTTGTAAGTTTAAAGTCAGTGTAATGAGACTCCAATGAAATACTCTCATATTCTGGTCTTTAAATATTCCAAAAAACGTGAGAGGTTTGTCGTTATCCACAACCATCTCCGACAATTTATTTGTCACATAAACATTAAAATATTGTCAGGTCAGTGCAAAACTTAATCATTCTTTTTCAATAATGGAGAATGTTGTATTTTTCTTTCTGGTGGATATTGCGTTTTTTCGACAAGTAGCCAATTATCCATTCAAATCCATCATAACCTTTCTGTATCAATACATCTCCAAGCCCTATATCCCTAGATGCAAATAGAATTTTCAAAGGGTTTCAAAATATTTGGTGTAGCTAAAACTGGTGCGGTGATTAATCCTGCTTTAAAATTCTCAAATACCTCCTGGCATTGTTCTGTCCACCACAAGTCTGTGTTCTTCTTTACTAAGTCCATCAGTGGTGCCAATACGCTGCTGAAGCTTGGAACAAACTTCTGATAGAATCCAATCAGTTCCAAAAATTGAAGCACCTCTTTCTTCAAGGATGATCGTGGAAATTCCTCAAAGCCCTTTGTCTTTGTGTTCCATGGGGGTCTACCTTCCATGTCCAATGTAATGTCCCAAGAACGTCACCTCTGCCTTCGCGAATTCTGTTTTCTTTAAGTTTATTACCAAGTTTGCTTCTTACAATCGTTCACCATGCTCTGCCAACTGTAACATGTGAGCTTTCAATCACTTGCTAAAGGTCACTATATCGTACAGATAAGCTGCACAATTAGTTCATCTGACCATAACTCTGTTCCTGAGTCACTAAACCTGGCTTTAATGGGAATTCCTATCACTGGTGGCAATACTAATATGTCATCCCCACAGGAAATCGTCAAAATTTCCGAGCTTTTATCTGCCACGTGCTTCATTCTATGCTGTGCCCTTCAGGTGCTGTTTAGCTAACTCACCTACTCCATCTAATCTCTCCCTCACCTCACATACATAATCCGAGTGTGAGATCTCTGACTTCAGTCCTGTCAATTTACATTCAATTAATTCCAAAGGACCTCTCACTTCAAATATTAACTCAAAGGAAGTAAACTGAATCGATTTATTTGGGGCAAATAATTTTTGTCTAATGGCAAGTAATGTAATGAGACACCTTCATTCCAATCATTCAGGAATCCTGACAGTACGCTGTTAATATGGTCTTCAGCGTCTGATGCTAACTTTACAAGGCTCCCTGGAATTCAGGATGGGACGCCCTTGATTTGAAGTGCTGTATGCCTAATCCATCCATGACTTCCTTAAACAGCTGAGGGGTAAATGAGACCCTTGGTCTGACTGAATCTCTCTGCGGAGCTCACAGTGAGTAAAGAAAGCTCCCAACTCCTCCACCTCCCATTTTGCCTTAACACTCCATAATAGAATTGCTTCTGGAAATCTGGTAGACACATCCATTATGGCTAGCAAATATTAGTTTTAACCCTTTATTTTAGATATGGAGCTAAACAACTAATCAGAACTCACGTGAAATGTTCTTCGAATGCAGGAATTGGTAACAAAGGTTCTGGCTGTATTACTGCCTGTGACTTACCTATCATTTAGAATGTTTGACATGTACATCAAAAATTAACCACGTCCGTGTGCATTCCAGGCCATTGGAAATGCTTCTGTACCTTAGTCTGAGTCTTCTGTACACCTAGGTGACCGCCTGCAGTTAGTTTATGAGCTACCTGTAACACTGTCCGATACCTCTAAAACAATCTGGTGCACTTCGGCCCATTTCCGTTCTGCACGAACCTATCGGGATCTCCATTTTAATTTTAGCATTCTATCTTTAAGTTAATAACGTTCGACAATATATTCTGATTCCTTTTCTCTGCGTGTGCATGTGTATGTGTGTGCGAATGTGTGTGTATATATCTGTTGTAAGTCCATTAGCCTTTCTGGACTAAACACCCCTGCCTGATCCTCTGCCTGTTCAGGTTTATCCTGCACCGTTACATCAAACAGGGGGTCAGTTCACCGAGCATCAACTCCTTTGGCTTTTTCTTTCGGTTTTCCTTCCTGCTCTAACTTATGACAGTGGAATCTTGTTACTACACAGTTTGGAAAACAATCCTGGGTAGTTTTCTTTTAATTCCCCAATTCCCTAGTTTTCCTTTTGCCTTCTCCAACACAAGGGGTGCCACTCCCACCTTGGATCCTGCTAAATCGTTCCCAAGAACAAACTGTATTCCTGGAAATGACACTCTGTTACTCACTGTCACTGTTACTTCCCCAACCTTGATTTGGCATTCCATCCTGATGTTACACAAAGGAATACTTAATTTCTAACCCCATTCCACAAATTGTCACGATCTTGATTAATATGTCAGAAAGAGTGAAACTATTTTCATCTCTCACGATTAGAGGCCGAGAGAAAGTGAGGGCTGCAGATGCTGGAGATGAGAGTGGGCCTGAGAAAGCATAGCCAACCAGGCAGCATCCAAGGGGAAGAAGAGTTGACGTTTCAGGCATAACTCCTTCATCAGGAAAGTGCGGGGTGGGGTAAGGTAGGGGGAAGGGGGCCGAGAAATAAATAGGAGGGTGGGGGTGCAACTGGGTGTAAGATAGCTTTGAAGGCGATAGGTAGATGCAGGTGGGGTGTGATGGTGATAGGTCGGAGAGGAGGGTGTTGTGGATAGGTGGTAGGACAACTCGAACCCTCAAACTAGAACCATCATCAACCTTGACTTCACCAAATTCCAAATCTCCCCTCCCCCAACCTCTCCCACATTGAACCATTCAACCTAGCACGGCCCTCTTGAACTGCCCTAACTTGCCATCTTCCTTCCCACCTACCGACTCCACACTCCCCTCTGACATATCACTGTCACTCCCATCTACATCTTCTTATCGCCTTCCCATCTGCCCAGCTATTACCCTCGTATTTATCTTTCAGCCCCCTTGTCCCCCCACCACATTTCTGACGATGGGTTTCTGCCTGATATTCGATTGTCCTGCTGTCTGGATTTTGCCTGATCTGTTGTGCTTTTCTGGCGCCTCACTTCTCAACTATTCGAAACTGAGCAGATCCCATATCTCACAAAAGTATAACTTCTTGTCCTTATCCCTCCGTTCTTTCCGAGTAAACTTTATCTACTGAGGCGAATTCTTTCAGAGATCAGGTACTAACTCCATGCCCAGACCCTGCCTCGGCTGTGCACTCTCCTGCAGCTCCTCGGCTCGACTTGGGGTCTCCTTTACCAGTTTCACTAATGCCACTGGCTTAGCCTCTTCTGCCACATCTTTCCCCAAAGTGCCTTCCTTCAACGACCATCACTGTGGGTTCCAGCTTACTGCAGTGAAACCACCTTTTCCCAGTGCCCTCCTTAAACCATCGGCACTGTCATTTTATGTGTTCCACGCCCTTATACTGAGAACACCTGAGGCCTTTCACCTCCTTTCAACCCCTTTGGGCTTCTTTTTTCACTTGTGGTAAACTATTGTGCCCTACTGTTTGCTTTGTAATGTGTGATCTTCGCTTCTCACAATTTCTATCCCTCACAGGATGAAAATTCTCCGGAAGCTAAATTTCATCTCATGCACCAATGCAGATTTACCTGCCATTTCTGCCGCGCTTCTTGCTTCTTGAACATTCTGTTCATGCACATGAATTCTTACCGTCTCTGGAAGTGAGTCTTTAAACACGCCCAGCAGAATAATCTCAATTCGAGCCTCACAGGTCTTATCTATTTTTAAGTCCAGCACCCATCTATCAAAATGACTGTAGTTAATTCTTTTAAACTTAACGTAAGTCTGACCTGGTTCCGTCTCTGTTTTTATGAACGTCTGTCTATATGCTTCTGGTACCAATTCATAGCCAATCAAAATAGCCAATTTTACATCTGCATAATCTCTTGATCCCTCATCTGGCAGCGCTGCACATACCTCACCAGCTGTGCCCACCAGCTTAGTCTGAACGAGCATTACCCACAAGTTCACTGGACACACCATCTGCTGAGCCATTTTTTCAAATGAAATAAGAAAGGTTTTGACATTTTTCTCACCGAAATATGGCAAGGTACTAATATAGTTGTATCCATCCCGATGTTCTCCCTTCATCTCCATCCTGTCAATTTAACTTTCTTGTCTAATTCCCAACTTCTGAATTTCAAATTCTCTCTTTCTTTTTCCTCTCCTCTTTTTTCTCTCTCTGTTTCCATCTCTTTCTTTATCTTCTAACTTCAGTTGCCATATTTGCAATTTAAGTTTTTTCTAACTCAACTGTTTCTTTGATACATCAAAGTGCTTGACCAACTCCATTATAATTTCTGGTTTCCTTTTGTCACTGGTTAAACCCAATTCCAACCTATTTGCTAATTCTAAAAAATGTCCTGCTTCTGTCTTTCTAAACTTTTTTGGCAAAATTGGGAACCTCTTTAGTAGTGTTAAAAGCCATTTCCCTCACTTTTAATTTAAACAACCACCAGTAAACAAAATTAAACAGATTTTCCGACCGGTTTTATTTGAAGATCTCGGTCACTAATTGCAACGTGTTGGAATTTGCTGAGACATTTTGTACCCGAAATCTGTTCAAATCTGTCCAAGTCCCAATTGGTAGGACCCGAAACTGTGAAGACATCTATGTCGAGGACTTATGTTAATTAAAACCACAAACCCAAGAAAGCTCACCTCACCTCGTAATCTGTTAATACATGAGTGACAAAGAACTCCCAAATTCCACTAATAAAAGAAAAATAACAGTTTGTATGTATGCAAGTTAGCTCGCTGTGCTTGAAGGTTTGTTTTCTGACGATTCGACACTATGACTAGGTAACATCATCAGTGAGAGTCTCTGCTGAAGTGCTGGTGGTATGTCACGCCTCTCTATTTATAGGTCTTGGGTTCCTAAGATGGGTGATGTCATTTCCAGTTCTTTTGTTTTACAAGAGTAGGTAGATAGGATCTAAATTGATGCGTTTATTGATGGACTTCTGGTCAGAATGCCATTCCTCGAAGAACATCATTGCATGTCTTAGTATGTGTGTGCATTGTCCCAATTAAAGTGGTGCCCTTCTTTATCTGTATGTATGGAACATAGTGATAATGGGTCACGTCTTTTGTTGGCCAGCTGGCGTTCGTGTATCCTGGTAACACAACAACAGGACCATTTCAATGACGGAAAAATTATTTTATATACATTGTTTAAATAATGTGTGTGTGCAGGTATGTAACATTTTTCACATGTGCACAACACATTCTAAATGAACAACGGAGACACACGAAAAGTGATGCATATGATGTATAAAATTTATAAAACATTAAAACATCATTTGATTCTCATCTAAAATGATATGTTTCCCCTTCTCTCAACATTCCCTCCTTTTCTGGAATTCTCCACTCCAATCTCTCCTTTTTATCAGGATGTGTGTTATAAATTCTTGCTTCTGGTATCCCAACTTATTTCAGTTAATCCCCTTTCTACCAGAATTCAATATACTGGCCTGTTGGGTTCTTTTCAAAGCTAGTGTCTGTCATATGATTGGAGATAAAAATTCTGGCATCAGAGTCAGCAATTGAACACATTACTCTGTTGTCCATGCACTATACAAAGGACCACAGCACACAGGAATTGCCAAAACATTGAGGGATGTACATCTAATTCTTTCAATGATCTAGTTTTCTAATTTTTCACTTTCCTCATCTATGTTGTCGCGCTCTTTCTCTCTTTGTATCTAGTTAAGAAATTTACCAATTATTCTTTGCGTCTCTTCTCTCAAAGCTCCTTCTTTTGGTTTATATCTATTGCTCTCTTCTAGATGTAATGTGATTATAATTGAGCAATGTAACTGCAAAAGACATTCAGGAGGAGCTGGCCAGAGTTAATTGGAAGGGGAGCTGAGCAGGGCAGACCATGGAGCAGCAAAAGCAGGAATTTCTGGGGATATTTCAGAGGATATCAGAAATTCTCCCAAAGGAGATGAAACATACTCATGAGAGGACAAGGCAGCCAGGAGTGATAAGGCATCAAACCAAAAGAGGAAACATACAATGTGGTGAAGATGATTAGGAATCCAGAGAATTCATTGGCTCTGAAACTACATAAGGCTGGCATCACTGACACTACAGAGCTCTCAATCATGGTCAGGGAGAGAAACAGAGGAAAAGCATTCACTTTAAACACAGAAGATAATATTACTCAAGGAAGAAAATTCAGGTGAATTAAACAATTGAATTAAAATCAGTTTTGCATAATGTGTCAGATTGAAAGCATGATCCGGGGAGAGACCCTCAGCAGAATGAAAGTATGAAAATGGAAGTGTTACCACATCAGAAACCAGAGTAGGTCACTGAGTACATGACTGATGGGTGAATGGGTCTCGATGTGAACTAAGGGACAGACAGCAGAATTGCATTGCAGATATTGCAGCTCAAAACTGCGTATTTATGCAGTGCTGTAGACTACAGCAGCAGGAGAAGCAGAACAGCATTCAACCACAACCTGGAACTTTTAGCCTCGAATAATTTCCTCAGTCTGCCATTACCATCAATACGATCTATGTTTCAGTAATGACTGTGGGTGAACATGACAGGGTCAGAACCACGTGAACCTAAACCTGATGCTAACCCATGAAAGCTACCACACTTGACAAACAGATCTGATCGAAGCTCCGCAATCCTGTCACATTCAGTCATAAATGGTGATGGATGGTTAAACAAATGACGGAGGAAAGGGCTCCACAAATATCCCCATCCTAAATAATTGAACAGTCCTGTACATCAGTGTAAAAGACTAGGATGTGGTATCTGCACCAACCTCAGCCAGAAGTGTGGAGTTGATGACCAACCTCACCCTCGCCATGATAGCCACAGAATCACAGATGCCCGTCTTCAACCCATTCAATTTGATGTTCGTGACATGAAGAAACAGCTGAACACAGTACGGACAAAAAAGGCAATGGTCCCTGACACCATTCCTGCAATAGGACTGAAGACTTGTGCTGCACAACAAGCCGTGTCCCTGGGGAAGCTCTTTCATTCCAGCTCCAACTCTGACATCTCCCTGGTAATGTGGACAATTACTTAACTATGTCCAGTTCCTAAGAGGATTATAATTACAATCTGGCCAGTTACCTCCGCCTCAGACCCACCTCGACAGTCAAATTGTTGGGAGTTCTTTTTGACAGAGTTATCAAACATCACAGAAATAACCTGCTCAGTATGATTTCAGATAGGTCGCCATGTAGAGATGGTGCTGCTGTGGAAAGTTCACTGGATTACTAATCGACACCAGGCTAATGCTCTGGCAGCTGGTGCAAGTTAAACACAATTGACAAAATATTAGGATGCAAAATCTGGTGTCCGTAAATAGTGACCTTCAAGCCAATGTCGATTGTACACACCAATTTGCTTCACAAATGTCCTTTCAGAAAGTGAATCCCCCGTGCTTTCCTGGTCTGGCCTAAATGTGACTGCAGACACACAGACATGTGATAAACTTTGCAATGATCGCTGAATATGCCAAACAAGACATTCTATTGTATCAAACTTTTCCGAGGTCTGAAGGATAAAATCAGATAGGACACCCGGCCCCCGCCTCAGTATTGGAAAAAGGGAATGAGAAACACAGTCCAGTTGACCCTGCAGAGACCTCCTTCCTAACATCTGAGAGCTTGTGATTAACCTTGGGAAGTTATAAAATACGAGGTGCAGTAGTCAATTTGGTCTGTCGATTTTGCTACCCAATTCAATATAATGATACCTGGCACTTTATTTCCATATCGTTCTCCTTCTCTCCCACCATTCCTTTACTGTCTCTAAATCCTTATTTGTATTCAGTGTCTTGGCTTCCAGGTTCGAGTGCATTCCCCAGGTTCACCAGTCGCTGAGTGCAGACATTTATTGTCATCTCATTGTAGAATGGTCTGTCTGTACCTAATACTGTGGACCCTTGCTTTAGACACCACAGCCTGGGGAATTATTATCCCTGCTTCCAATCCGTCTCACCCTGTCAGAGCTTCATATATCTCACTGAGATCTCTGCCCATTTTCCTAAACCCCATGGAATACAGGCCCAGTCGCCCCAAACTCTGCTCCCACAACAAGCCTGTCATCACAGAGATCAGTCTGGTCATCCTTCACTGCTCTCCCCCAATGTCAGGTTTGTCCTTTATTATGTACTGAGACCAAATTTGCACAGAATACTGCACAGTGTTTGAGATAGGGTCTCACCAAAGCCCTCTACAGCTGCAGTAAGACACGCTTACACCAGGACTCAAATCCCCCTGAAATGAAGGTCAGTTGATCTTCCTAACTGCTTTCTGCTCCTGCAATAATGCTTTCAGTGACTTGTGTGCAGGGAGATCCAGATCCATTGCAATGTTACAGCTCCCCACTTGGTATGTCTTTGTACACTGGGCAGTGTGTGAATGCCATTCCCAGTATTGCCTTGTGGGTTCAGACCTCACTGTGCTGCAGGGACCTCGGAGGGCCGCGCAGAAGGAAACAACAAAAAGGCCAATACATCGCTTTTCAGATCAACATGTTTCAAACAATCCCTTTTCAAACAAAAAGCTGCCAATCTCTTGTTCCCACACTGTCACCTCAATCCACCTTGCACTCCATCTGCCACATATTTGCCCATTCACTCCACTTGTCTTAGTCACCTTGAAGGTTTTTTACAACCTTCTCACCCACTCACAATCCAACATCCTTTAGTTCTCTCAGCAGGTTGGGATATATTGTATTTGATTCCGACAACCAAATGTTTAATGGGTATTGTGAACAGCTGGGACCTGAGCACCAATCTCTGTGATATCCCAGCAACCTTCCTCTGTTATTTTTTTAAAATAATGTTTATTTCCTGAATCTGGGTGTGACTGGCTTGGCCGGCATTTGTTGCCTGTCCCTGGTTGCCCCTTGAGAAGTTGGTGGTGAGCTGCCTTGTTGAACCGCTGCAGGCCACTGTGGATTCAGTGACAGTAACACCATTGAATGCCAAGGGCAGTGTTTAGATTGTATTTTAGTGGTGATGTTCACTGTCTGGCATTTGTGTGACGTGAATATTACTTGCCACTTGTCAGCCTGGATACTGTCCAGATCTTGTTGTATTTGAACATGGACTGCTTCTCTATCTGAGGAGCAACAACCATTGCTGAACATTGTGCAATCATTGGCAAACATCTCCACTTCTGAAGTTATAATAGAGGCAAGGTAATTGATCAAGCAGTCCTGAAGATGTTTAAGCCTAGGCCACTGCCCGAGGGACTCCTACAGACTTGTCCTGGAACTGGGTTGACTGATGTTTATCAACCATGACCATCTTCCTGCGTGTCAGGTATGATTCGAACCAGCAGGGTGTTTGCTCCTGATACCCATTGATTTCAGATTTGCTAAGACCCCTTGATACCACACTTGGGCGAAGGCAGCCTTGATTTAAAGGGCTGTCACTCTCACACACCACTGTAATTCAGCTCTGTTGTCCATGTTTGAACCACGGTAATGAGGTCAGGAGCTGAGTGGCCCTGGTGGAGCCCAAACTGGGCGACATTGACCAGGGTATTGCTGAGCAGGTGCTGCTTAAAAACACTGAGACCTTCCACCACTTTACTGATGATCGAGAGGAGACTGATGGAGTGGTAATTGGCCGGATTGGATTTGTTCTGCTTTTTATATACAGGAGATACTTGGGGTAATTTTCGACGTAATCGGAGAAATGTTGTTGTAACGGTATTAGAACAGCTTGGTGAGGGCAGTGACAAGGTCTGGAGAACAACTTTTCAGTACTATTGCCAGAATGTTGTCAGGGTATGTACCCTCTGGGGTATCCAGTGTCTCCAACTGAATCTGGATATCGCGTGGAGTGAATCAAATTGGCTGATGACTGGTAACTGAATTGTTGAGGGCCACTGGAGGAGGCCAAGATGGATCATCCACTCAGCACTTCTGACTGAAGATTGTTGCGAATGCGTGAACGTATCTTTTGCACTGAAGTGCTGGGCTCTTCCATAATTAAGGATCGGGATACTTGTGGAATCTCCTACTCCGATGGCTTGTTTAATTGTCCATAACTATTCTCTACTATCACAACTTCCACCCCTCCACCCACTCCCCCTCCAGATTCACATCTATACCATTTATGAATGCTACAAACAATAAGGGACACAGCACTGATCCCTGTGGTACACCAGGGGACACTGGTCTCCAATCACACAAACAGCCTTCTCCCACCACCCTCTGCCTCCTGACACCAAGACAATTTTCACTGTAACTTTTCAAGTTATCCTTGACACTCTGAGATTTTACTTTATTTTTTCAGTTTCTCATGCGGAACTTTGTCAAAGACATTGCATCAAAACTAAATAAGCGACCTCCTCAAACTAATTGAATGAACTCCATTAGTGTGACTTCACTCTGATAAAGTCATGATGATTATCCCTGATCAAGCCTTGCCATTCTGATTGGAGTTCAATTTTCTCCTTCTCTATTTTCTCCAGTAGTTTACCGAACAGTTATTTAATACTCGCTCGTCTATAGTTTCCTGGTCTATCTCTACCACCCTTACTGTGAAGTGCAATCATAATAGCTGTTCTCCAGTCCTCTGGCTCCTCCCCTATTGTCAGATTCTAATTAAAATTTCCAGCCAGTGACTTACCTCCCTTGACTCCAACAGTACCCAGACCTGCAGATTGGTCCAATTTTATACCAGACAAAGCCTCAAACCGCCGCTCGTATTTTACATCAATCTCTTTCCAAGAGCTTTCCAGTCCATCTTCTCGAATTCTGTACCTGCATCCTCCTTCTCCCAAGTAAAACAGCTGTGATGTTTGCATGTAACAATCTGTCAATGTTCTCCGGGTTGACACACAGATTGCCCCTTTGGTTTCTAATGGACACTAACTGTTACTGATTATTCTGTTCTACTTGTCCGTGTAGAATATCATGGGATTCTCCCTCATCTCTCCTGTTTGCACTTCTTCATGTCCCTCGGTTATTCTCTCCCCTCTATGTTTCTAAATTTCAGTAAAATCACCTCTCATCTTTTGAAACTCGAGATTACAGGCTGAGTTTCCACATCAGACAATCTTGCCATTTTAGGGATTAGTCTGGAAAATACCTTTTGCAGTTCCTCTGTAGTCAGTATATTCTATCTTAGATTGGGACTCCAAACGGTACACAATACTCTCAGTTTAGTCTCAGCAACACTCCGTGCAGCTGGCGCATGGCATCTCCTTTATTTCAATTACATTCACATGAATGTAAACCTAACTTTTTGTTTCCTATTTGCTTGTGTTTAGATTACATTGCATTACAGTGTGGAAACAGGCCCTTCGGCCCAACAAGTCCACACCGACCCGCCAAAGCGCAACGCACCCATACCCCTACATTTACCCCTTACCTAAAACTACGGGCAATTTAGCATGGTCAATTCACCTGACCTGCACATCTTTGAACTGAGGGAGGAAACCGGAACACCCAGAGGAAACCCACGCAGACACGGGGAGAATGTGCAAACTCCACACAGTCAGTCACTTGAGGCGGGAGTTGAACCCGTGTCTCTGGCGCTGTGAGGTAGCAGTGCTAACCACTGTGCCACTGTGCCGCCCAATTCTTCCCAATTCCTTTCACTTTAACTTTTCTTATGATGTTAGTGGGAGAGTTCTTTAAAAAGATCCTCTTGAATATCCAACTATATGTTATCCATTAGCTCCTCATTGCCTACGTCCACAAGAATCATCTTCAAACCATTCCAAAAAATGTTTGCCACTTATGGTTTTCGTTTCATCAATGCATTATCATCTTCCCCAGTTTTCCCATTACCTTCTATATATCCAGTAACACGTTCTTTATAATCGAGCCCAACAGACACGCGACCGCGGATTACAAGTTACTGGTCTGTAGTTCACCACTCTCCATCTTCATCCTTTCTTAAACTGTTGGATAATATTTAGAACCTTTGCCTTATCCAGATTGGCTAAATATCTTTCAGGAATGTATTGGAAAACAATGTGATAATCTGCAATGCAATCAATATGCCTATTGCTGCTTCCTCTGAAATTCTTGTATGAAGTACATCTGATCTGTCAGATTTATAAATACTCAATCCAGCTTTCTTTTAAAACATGACCTCATCACTTATAGGAATGATCTTAGTCTTTACTTACACAAGCCCCATGGTCACTTGATATTTCTGGGAGTATTTCTGGATATTCTGCCTTGAAGATAGACGCAAAGAATCTGTTTCTTTTCCCTGCGATTTCTCTGTTGTCATCAATAAATTATTCTGTCCGCACACCCACTGTTCCATATTTGACCTTGTTTTTACTTTTGTTTCATACACTGATGTACTTTTTTTTTTAGCAGTCTTTATGTTTTTATTTTGTTAGTATGCTTTTTCGCTTTTTGCTTTTCTTTTATTGGTCATCCGTTGCTGGGTCCTATATGTCTCCGAATCCACTGGCTTACTATGGTACTTGGCATTTTTCGAAGCTAATTCCTGTGATCTAATAGATAGTTGAAGGTGAGGAGTAGTGTGTACAGATTTAGGCTCTTCAATGAAGAAAGAATTTTGTTATATTGGAAGCAGCTCAGAGATGGTTCGCTCAGCTGATTCCTGCAATGAAGATGCTAGCTTATAACGAAAGGATGATCAGGTTGATCCAATAGCCATTGGAGTTTACAAAAATAAAGGATGATCTTATTTCAACATAGATGACAGGAAGGAGTCAACAACTGAAGAGAATGACACAGATAGTGGGGGAATCCATTCCGTTCTCAGCCTGTTACACAGGAACAACAGAAGGATATTCAGGCCTTTGACCTTGTTATACCAGAATAGAACGAGGCTGTTCAGCCCCTCGAGTACGATGTATATTTACAGGAGGAGGCCAATCAGCCCCTTTAATCTATAACGCTGGACCCAGAGTAGGCCATGCTACACCAGTATCCTGTTAAACAGCAACAGGATCAGTCCATTCAGCATCCTCAAGTCCGTAACATAGGAACTGGAAGTGGTCACACAGTGACTGGAGATTGTTACACTGGGATAACAGGAGGCCATTCAGAACCACCGAGCCTGTTGCAAGGGAAATGTGTTAGGATAAAAGCTATCTGAGATTTTTTTCATGAAAAAGGAGGAGGCAATTCAGGCACGTGTCTGTTGTATGGGAACAAGAGAAGACCAATCGCTCCCTTCGTCCCATCTCTGGGATACATGAGGAGACCGTTCAGTATCTCCACCGATTATGGAGAATTATGAGAAGACCCATCAGACCCTCAAAATGTTACACAGCAACGGGAAGATTCCATAATCCCCCACCCCTATAACGCATCAACAGGAGGAGGTCATTCTGGCCTTGGAGATGACAACATGGGAACACCAGAAAGACTTCATCCCATCGATTTTGTACAGCAGCAGGATGATGAGTCCAGTCAGCCACACATACCACTTATGCAGCAATTGGAGCACGTCTCTTGAAACCTTTTGCCCATCAAACAGGAATTCAAAGAAAACGTAAAGGTTTTCAAAAGGGAAGAACTTATAATAACTGAACACATTAGGGATTAAAATACAACAATAAAGTATTGTAATTTAAGGCAAATTATTAGAATCCATTGTTGAGGACATTTGCAAACGTAAACCACAATCCATCGGACTCAACATGGTTTGACAAAAGATAAACCATGATTGAAGTGTTTTCTTGAGTTATTTAAAGATGTGACAAACAAGGTGAATAGTGGGAATCCTAGAGATGGAATATATCTGGTCTCCACAAAGGCATCGGATATGTCGCTTCTCCAAAGAGTGAGTGGTAAGATCAGACAGCATCAGTTTAGGAGTAATTTATTAGCTTGGATGGAGGCTTGGTTAACGAACAAAATGCCGTAAGATGAATTAAATCTATCATTTTTTATTGGAAAATGCAATTTGTTGGGTGCCATAGATTTCAGTTCTCATGCCTCAACCATTTGGGATCGATATTATTACTCGGTTGACGGGATACAAAATACTATAGCTACATTTTCAGATGACACTAACATTGGTGGGAAATTACTTCGGAATGATGATGCAAGAGATTTAAAAACTATATGAATAGGTTGGGTGAATGGGCAAACATTTGGCAATGAAAATTGAAGTGGATAAATATGGGGTTATTCAAGTTGGCCAGCCTAATAAAAGGCAGATTATTATCAAAATGGAGAGAAACTTCAAAGTGCTTAAGTGCAGAGGGAGCTGGGTGCCTGCTTGCATATCACAGAAAACTTGCTTGCGGGTACTTCAAGTAATGAGGAATGTAAGCATAACTTCATCGTTTATTTGTAAAAGGATAGAGTAGAAAGGTAGGGAGTGTAGGTGGAGAAATGCAAGGCATTAGTGAGGCTACAACTGGAGTACAGTTTGGGTGTCCTGCAGAATGAGGTATTTCCATTGGAGGCAATTCAGAAGAGCTTCATTAGAATGATTCCATATTTGAAGTGTTTGTCTTATGAAGAGAAATTGAGCAGTTCAGGCCTATACTCGATTTTATAAGAACGATAGGAGAGCTCATTGAGGTCTATAAGATTTGAAATATAATTGAAAGTGTAGATGTGGTGTGGATATGTTTTTCATCAGCCGCAATCTCCAACAAGAGACTAGAGTTTGACGATCGAGAGATAGCAAGGATGTGGAACAGAGGCCGCGATGACATCAGCCATGATTGTATTCCATAGCGGAGCAGATTCGAGGGGTTGGGTTCCTGACTGATTTTCCTCATTCATATTCAGCTTTTCCATTGTGTTACACAGTAATGGGAGAGGACTGTGTATCAAACAGGAAGCAGGCGCTCTGGATAAATCAGTCTTAATCAGTTTGACAGAACGTCACCAGTGGAGTCACACAGTGACCAGTGCAGGGCCCTGCACTATTTACAATCTATATCAATAACCAGGAGGATGGAACAGATATAAGTTTGGTCATGTTGCTGTGATAAGCAAGAGATTAAATTATCAAGAGAGGTAAAGGCAATGGAAAATTAATTTGGCAGATGCAATATAACATGATATAAACTGTCATTTCATTTACAGGAATAATGGAAGGCAGTATGTTACTGAAATGGAAAGGGATTACAGGACTTAGTGATACTGTGTACTGGGGCGTTCACTCAGACCCGTTCAGATATGGGAGGTTTTGCTCCATCCCTGATCGTCTGCTCCTTCACACTCCAAGTGACCCCATTGCTCTCCGTACACATGGAATGTTTTGAAGTGTTTGGTTGGTGATGGGGATGCTGTATTCAAACATGTATTAAGGGGACGGCCTTTATCCAAGATACATTCATTCATTTCTACATGGAGACCCGAAGACGATGGGAATGCTATCTGCTTGTGAATGAAGGAACTGTGGCTGCTGTCAGGACAGAGGTATTCACCAACATAGTGTACTGAGCATGGACACACGGTAACATTAACAGAGAGAGAGAGCTCCTTCAGTTCCTCTACCTCTCCCCATTGACATGGGTACTCTGCAGATGCCATGTACACAATCGGGAATCCCATTATACTGGATACACCCGGCAGCTCCCTGCTGTGGGGGAAAAGATGTATTTACCTCATCCACCATATATATCCTCCATCACCGAATGGTTACATTGATGGTAACATACTGGGAGATGATGGCTATGTCACCCAGTCCTGTTTGGAAAGTTCCAGAACATAGAAGCTGAATGCAACTGTGACCCGAACAGCCACTGGCAGCACCGTCCTTTCCCCTGGGGATGAAGCTGCAGGATGCGTTAAAGGAGGTGACACTGCTCTGTGACCAGCTCCATGTTCAATCAGTGTCCCCTCACACTCTGCTCCTGAATTAAGTGTAGCTTGCGAGGCTGTTAATGGAAAACTCGGGTGGGTCCAACAGATCCCTTTCCACACATACACTAACTCTGTGTTTTCAGAGTTTCCCCACTCTGTAACCTTTGCTCTATTTGTTGCTCATGTTACAGACCCAGATGCTGTAACTACAGTCCCCAGGCTCCACCCAAAATGGGTCAGCAAATCCTCACGTCTCCCTGAATGTCTCAGGCAGCTCACAGCACAAACCTCCAGCAAACCATCCCCAACCCCTCCACTAAATTTTCAATAAGAGTCAGTCAGAAACTCCTCATCTATAAGTGTTGTGGACCAGACCAGAACCCTGCAAAATATTTTAAGAAGGTCGCTTAGACCCAAACCTTTCCTTATATTGAATATAGATGTGAAGTGTGCGTTCCAGATATGTTGTGACTGGTGAAACCACTCGACATTAAGCAAAATATAATCTATTTAATCTTTAGATAAAACACAATTAAAGAAAAGAACATTTTGAAATAGGTTAAGTGTTTGAACACTTACACAAACAATAGATACTGTACCTTCTTGGTATACACTGCTTGGCACAAAGATATATTCAAATACAGATCCTTACATGCAGTTTTCCGATCGAAGAGATATCAACATCAACAGAGATCTCAGAGAGAAAAGCAGCTGGGGATCATGTATTGAAACTTCCAACCCTTTCCTGGATCCCCAACAGCTTCTGAATGCTGCAGCTAAAAGTAAACCGAGTAAACCTGGTCTGGGAGAGCTGGCCACTGCCCTTCCATTGTTACCAATGTTTTAATAAAACCTAAAGGCTTTCTCAATTATTTACTTAAACTGTTTTCAGTCAGCAGTTCTGCACCTCTGTCTTTATAACCTCTCTTCAAAAAAAAAATCCCAAGATAAAATAACCTTTTTATAGTGATAGTATACTCACAACTCCACCTTTAATATAATGATCCATCAATATACAAAACGGGATTCATTTTAGACCTCCTAATCTTCCCCTATGAGTAGACTGGTGGGAATGGCGGGATTAATTTACACTGAAAGACTGAAGTGACTGGGCTTGTATACCCTTGAGTTTAGAAGACTAAGTGGGGATTTGATTGAGACGTATAAGATTATGAAAGGATTGGACACTCTGGCAGCAGGAAACATGTTTCCGCTGATGGGTGAGTGCCGAATCAGAAGACACAGCTTAAAAATATGGGGTAGACTATTTTGGATAGAGACGAGGATCTATTGACGCTCTGGTCAAGGTAAGGAAGGAGGCATGTGTCCGGTAAACAGAGATGAGATTAAGTGAATCCCGAGAGGAGTATAAGGGCAATAAGTGTATAGTCAACGGGGAATTTGGGCCAGAAAAATGTGGACATGAGATTGCTTTAGAAATAGGTTTAACGAGGCATTGAAGAAATTCTACAAATCCTTTAATGGTAAACGATTAACTAGGGGGAGTACTGGGCCCCTTAAAGATCAGTAAGACTACCTATGTGTGGAACCACCCGAGATTGGAGGGATATGAAACAAAAATTTCTCCTCAGTATTTAATGAGGAGGAGGTTACAAGATCGAGAGAAAGAATAAATATACAGTGAAACATTGAAAGGTGTCTATATTACAAGGAGGTGTTTGACATTTTAAAACACATAAAGGTGAACTAATCCCTGGGACCTGATCAGTTGTATCCCAAATGTTTGTGAGAAGCTAGGAAAGAAATTGGTCAGCATTTTGCTGATGTATTTGTATCATTGATTTCCACAGGTGAGGTGTCAAAAGACTGGAGGGCAGCTAACATTGTGTCATTATTTAAAAAGTAAGGAAAAAAAACAGGTAACCATAGATCGGTGAGCCTGACGTCAATGGTGACTAAATTGTTGGAGGGGAGTTTGTTGGAAAGGATGTAAATGCATTTGAAAAGACAAGGACTGAAGAGGGCTTTGTACATTGGAGATCGCGTCTCACTGACTCGGTGTAATCTTTTGAGGAAGTGATGAAGATGATTGATGAAGACAGGCCAGTGGATGTTGTCGTTATGGAATTCAGTAAGATTATCAAAATTTTCTACATGGTAGACTGGTTAGCAAGGTTAGACTTCCTCGGATCCAGGAACAACTCGCCATTTAGATCCGAAATTTTCTTGAATATTGGAGACAGGGCGTGACAGTGGACATTTGTTCATTAAACTTGGAGACCTGTGATCAGTGGCGTGCCGCAAAGATCAATAGTGGGTCCACTGCCTTTTGTCACTGATACAAATCATTTACATTTGAGTATATGAAGTATGGTCAGTAAGTTTGTAGATAATTCCAAATTTGGTGGTGTAGTCGACAGTGAAGAATGATCTCTCAGACTATAATGGGACCTTTTTTAGGTGAACCGAGGAGTGGCAGATAGAGTATATTTTAGTTACATATGAGGTGTTGCATATTGGCAAGACAAATCAAGGTAAGACTTACAGGTAGTGTCCTGTCGAAATCTGCCAGTAAAGGAGAACTCCATTGAAATTATCGAATCCCTACAGTGAGGAAACAGGCTTTTTGGCCCATCGAGGCCACACCGAACCTCTAAACAGTATCCCACTGGACAAACACCTGCCCTATCCCTCTGAGCCTGCATTTCCCATGGCTAATCCACCTACCCTACACATCCCTGGGTATGGTGCGCAATTTAGTATGGCCAATCTACACTTATCTGTATATCTTTATACAGTTGGAGTAAAACATAGCACCCGGAGGAAACTCACACAGACACGGGGAGAATGTACAAACTCCACACACCGAGTCACTTAAGGTTGGAATTAAAAACCCAGGTCGCTGCTCTGTGAGGCAGCAAAGCTAGCCTCGTGGTGCAGGTTCTCCGTTCCTTGAAAGTGCCGTCACGGGTAGACAGCGCAGTGAAGAAGGCAATTAGTGATCTTCCCTGTATTGGTTCGTGCTTTGAGTCGAAGCATTTGCATGATATGTTAAATCTGTACAGGACATTGGTTTGGCCACTTTTGTAATATTGCCTTTAATTCTGGTCTCTCTATTGTCGGAAAAATGTTGTCAAACTTGAAAGGGTGCAGAAGAGATTTAAAAGAATGTTGCAGGTGTTGGAGGGTTAGAGTTACAGGGAGAGTTTTAATTGGCTGGGGCTATTTTCATGTGTTGAGGCTGGTGGGGGGGGGGGGATCCTTAAAGGGGTTTATAAAATCATGAGGGGCATAGATAAGGTAAACAGTCAATATCTTCCCAGTATAGACGAGTCCAAAATTAGAAGACAAAAGTTTAAGGTGAGAGGAGAATGATTTAAAAAGGGACATGAGGGACAACATTTTCACACAGAGACCGCTGTGTGTATGGATTGAACAGATAAAAGAGGTGGTGGAGGCAGGTACAGTTACACCATTTAAAAGGCATTTGGATGGATACATGCATGGGAAGTGTTTAGAGGGAGATGGGCCAATTGATGGCAAGGGGGACGAGATTAATTTAGGATATTTGGCGGTATGGATGACCAGACCGAACGATTTTTTTCCGTGCTGTACATCTCTGAGAGTCTATTGACTCTTCAGTGTATAACACGGGAACAGGAGGAGGCGATTCAGCATCTGCATTTTGCCAATCGGCTTGTTTGCTCAATCACAGAGAGTCAAATACAAAAATACATCATTCAGATTTTGATGGTGCTTTACAGAAACGGGGAAAGGCCTTTAGTCAAGAAAAAGCTGTAAAGAATGTGAAGAGGCCATTCAGTCCCTCACCTCCATTCCACAGGAGCAGCAGGTGATCACAGAGCTATTGGAGCCTGTTACTCAGGAACAAGAGGAGGACATATACTTTCACAAACTTGGGATCAGGAGGGAGTCATTCAATTGCTTGAAACTGGGGCACAGGGACAGGAGACAGTCACTCAACCGCTCGAGACAGGGACACAGGAACAGGAGCCAGTTATTCAACTGCTTAAAACTGGGGCACAGGGATATCTGGAGGCTAGTGAGGCCAAAGGATCCTGTTACGCAGGAACAGGAGGAGGTGACTCACTCCCCACCAGTATGGGACACTGGGAGAGAAAGGAAGTTTGCTTGGAACAAACAGAAATATGTGATAAGTTGCATCAGTGGTCCATTCAATCCTGCCCCACCATTCACTAAGACGACGGTTGATCTGATTGTGATTCCCTCATTCCATTTTACAGAGACTGTCCTCTCTGCAGCCTGTGCTCCATTGTTGGTCATGTTGCAGACCCAGATGCTGTAACAACAGTTACCATGACTCATCCAGAGGGTCGGGTCTAACTGCATGAGTCAGGATTTGAAGAGTCCAATCACAAGAATTAAAACAAAAATAAAGGCATAGCCGCATGTTTAGTTCTCTCACATTCGCAATCTAACTCACATAACCATTACATATTCAGGATGGACCACTGTGCAGATCCGGCTAGTGTACTGCTGAATGCAACCCAGCTATGTGCAGAGTGAAACTCTGTGCGGCCCACACCAATGCTGGATCTATAATCCTGGGCTAAATGTCCAGCGTGGGGGGCTGTGCAGTCCGCACTGGATCATTCATATATAAACCCAGATTGTTGCATTGTTCGGTAACACTGTGTTAGACCGCAGCTCAGTGTGGGGAAACTTGCAACCAATGTTGGAACTGACAGGATGTGCAGCTCCCATCCATTTACAGCTCCACATCTCCAATATGCCTTGACAAGGGATGCTGCGGATGTGAAAGTCACTGCGAGGAAGAAATGTAAATGGAAACAATTTAAATACCAATAGTTCTGATTAAGGCGCGTATCACTCTAGTATTTAAAGATGAAATAACTGAGATAATATCCAACGAGATTTTGTAAATGATGCAAACAATAAGAGGGGTTGGTAACGTTATAGTGGTTGCACTATAAGCCTTCAAATAATCAATGGGAATTAGAAGTACAAATATGCAGGAAGACTGGCGAGACTTGCAGGAGCAATAGGGTTGTCATAATAGGTGATTTTAATTATCCTAACATAGACTGGGACTTCCAGAGGGTTAAAAACTTAGGTGGAACGTAATTTGTTAAGTGTGTTCAGGAAAGCTTCCACAAGCAGCATGTACAGGGTCCTACTCGGGAAGGGACAAACTCGACCTACTGTTCGGAAACAGGGCTGGATAGGTGACGGAGGTAAAGTGAGGGAGCATTTTGGGAAAAGTGACCAGAGATGTATTAATGTTAAAATAATTATGGTAAGGAGAAAATTGGCCCACAGATTCAAGTTCTAAATTGGGGCAAGGCGAATTTTGTTGAAATTCGACAGGGGATTACAGGGCTTGATTGGAGTAGTGTGTTTCCGGATAAAAGGATTCAGAGCAAGTGGGAGGGCTTCAAAGTGAGATAGCTCGAGTTCAAGGTCTGCATGTTCCTGTGAGGGTGAAAGGAAGGTGAGGCTGGAAGAGAGAACCCTGGCTGACAAGAAATATTGAGGCTCTGACCAGCAAGAAAGGAGGCGTCACTCAAGTACAGGCAGCTGGGACCAAGGGAATCCCTGGAGGTACACATGGGTTACAGGAGTTTACTGAAGAAGGAAATCAGCAGGGCTAAAGTGGGGTATGAGATAGCATTGGCTGAGCAGATTAAGATGAATCCAAATTCAGTATAGTAAATAAAAAGAACAACTAGAGAGAGACAGGACGCCTTAAAATCCAAAATGGGCATGCATGTGTAAAACCTCAAGAGATGGGTGAGGTCCTCAATTTCCCCTCTGTGTTTATCATGAAGAAAGACATGAAGACCTGTGACCTTTGGGAGGTTAGATGCGATATCTTGGTACAGTCAATATCACGGTAGATGTGTTGTTGGACATATTAGAATGCATAAAGTCAGATAAATCTCTTGGTACTAACCAGATATATCTAAGAGCACTGCACAAGGCGAGAGAAGGTAGTTCAGGGGCAAGGTCCCGGAAGACTGGGCAGTAGCAAATGTAGTGCCCTTATTCAGAAGGGCTGCAAAGAAAAGCCTGGGAAAGATAGACCAGTAAGCTTCACATCTGTTTCGGAAAGCACTTGAGAAGGTTCGGAGATATAAGATATGGATGCATTTGGGAAGACAGAGTTTGACTTGGAGTAGTCAGCATAGCTTTGTGCGTGGCAGATCATGCCTGACAAAGTTTGATAGAGATTTTTGAGGAAGTGACATGGAAGGTTGATGAGGAAAGATGGTGGACATAGTCTATATGGATTTCAGTAAGGCCTTTGATAAGGTTCCACATGGTAGGCCGCTCTAGAAGGTTAGATCGCATGGACTCCAATGTAAACTAGCAAATTGGCGACAAAATTGGCTTAATGTTCTGAAACAAATGGCTATGGTGGTGGTATGCTTGTCAGACTGGAGGCCTGTAACTAGTGGAGTGCCTTAGTGGTCGGTCCTGGGCCCATTGCTGTTTGTTATCTATATCAATCATTTGGACCAGAGTGCACAAATCAACTTTAGTTGGTTTGCAGATGACACTAAATTTGGAGACATCATTTACAGTAAGGAACGTTATCAGAAATTGCAGCAGTACCTTCATCAGCTGGGGAAGTGGGCTGAGAAATAGCAAATGTGACGTCTTGCATTTTGGAAAGTCAAATCCAGGTAGGAGTTTAATGACGAATGATAGTGCCTTAAGACGTGTAGTGGAACAAATGGTCGTTGGAGATCAGGTGCACGGTTGTCTGAAATTTGAGTCACAGATACACAGGACAGTGAAGAAGGCTATTGGCACATTGGCCTTCATCAACGCATTGAGTATAGACGTTTGGACGTTATGCTGCAATTGTACAGGATGTTGGTAAGGCTGCAGTTGGAGTATTGTGTTCAGGTTTGTTCATCTTGCTCTAGAAACGATATTATTGAACGACAAAGTATGCAGAACAAATTTCCAAAGATGTTTCCTGGGCTATAAACTCTAAGTTATAGGCAGACATTGGACAGGTTAGAACTTATTTCTTTACAGCTTAGGAAACTGAGGGGGTTCTTATAGAAGTGTAGCCCTTATAAAATCATGCGAGGCGTGCATGAGGTGAATACTTCAAACGTCTTTCTCAAGTTTGGTGAATCGAAGACTAGAGGACATCCATTAATGTTTGGAAAAGATAAAAAATATAAAATGGAAACTGAGGAGCAACTTTTTTACATAGAGTGTGGTACGCATATGGACTGAGCTGTCAGTGGAAGTGATTGAGGTGGGTACAATAACAACATTGAAAAGGCAATTGGACAAATACACAGATAGGAAAGGATTAGAGGGATACAGAACAAGGGCAGGGAAATGGGGTGAGTCTGGATGTACATTTTGGTTGCCATGGACCAGCTAGGCCAAATGACTAGTAATACTGGCAGTCTCGTGCAATATGACTGTAAATGAGTGTGTTTTGGGGTGGAGATAGGATGCGGGGGCGGGGGGGGGAAGACTGAGATAACATGTCATGGAGGGATATGTTCACAGGTTTCAGAATGAATACATTTCTATAGTATCATGCAACACGGGTCTGTATTTCGAAGAATTATGAGTGAAATGGATATTGCTGTGAGTTCAGGCGATGGAGAGTTTTGGATGAGCATTTGTTCTGCAGCTTTGTAACTGTGAATGAGGACAGCAGAGTCTTCGCCTCACTGGGCTGAATCTAACAAAAAACTGTCACAGTGACATTTTAATTAAGTGTGACAGAGGGGTTGTCTGCACGAGGCCGAGCTAGTTTTCTGGTGCTATCTTACCAAACTCATCTCATTAACTAGCCTTTCCACTCCATAGTGTCCTTCTCATACAATGCCAGTCCGATTCTGCAACCCTTCATGGCTGGAGGTACTCACAATCGCCTGGATGCCCCTGGATATTCTGTGATCACTAACACTGGTGCCATCTTTAAAAGGCCGATGGGCACACGGTTGCACTTTCTCAGTTTGGAGCTGCCCTGCACATTTTCCCCAAGCATGGCAGCGAAGGGGAAATTACACCACGGTTTGTCGACAGCAACATGGAGGTCCTGGTGGATGGGCAAGTACAAAAGGGGACCCTTGTCTTCCCAGAGGGGGCCACACTACCGGACCCACCGAGCATGGTCTGCTCTCACCACCAAGCTCAGTGCAGTATCTACGGTCTGAAGAAATGTCCAGCAAAACAGGACAAGCATCAATAACCTTCCCCACTCTGTCAGGGTAAGGGTGACCGTATTCTCTCTGCTCCCTCACACTCACTGTATATCTGTTATTGCACCGACCCCCGAACAAGGCTCATGCTCCACCACTCTCACTGCCGCATGCAGCACCTTCCCTCTCTTTCTCTCTTGCCTTTCTAATGCCCCCCACATAGTTAGAGAATATTCCTGGGAATGCTAATTATGGAATTTTCAAGGTATTCTTCCAACTTATTCCCAGTTTCAGGAAAACGGCTGTGCCCCAGTGTGTAATACGTAAGAGGATGGAGTAGAGATGTACGTTTTTCAAATCACAAACAATTAAAATCCATCATGAGGCCATTCAGTACTTCAAATATGCTCCAACATTCAATACGTTTCGGGGTGATCTGATGGTTTTCTCAGCTCCATGTTACAGGAACTTTCAGTCATTCAACCCCCAGGTTCCTGTTACCGAGCAGACGATTCTCAGACACTTCATACGGGTTTCTTCCACCATGTGTTCAGAAGGCATATCCCATGGGGACGGACTCTCCTAACAATATATTTCAACTGATTTATAAATTCATGCAACAGTCAACATGCTTTCCACAGACCAATCAAAAACATGCACTTATTTTATGGTTATCGATATCCAATCACAATTTGTCATTCTGGTTATTTCACTTGTCTCACCTTATTGTATTCAGCCAAAGACAGCTTCCAAACATTTGTCTCATTATAAAATACAATGTCTAGCAGAGAACATTTTTGTCTCAAATACACCTTTTTCCTTGTCATTAAAATTTCTCTTGCCCTTTTTCTGAGGCTAATTCTGTGTGTAGCAGTTACACAGTCTCCCACTCAGTTGGTTGGATGGTTGGTTTGTGATGCAGAGGGAGGTCACCAGCGCAGGTTCAATTCCCCACAATTCCCCAGAGGTTACCATGAAGGGGATCCTCTCTCAACCTTACCCTATCACCCGTGTGGTGACCTTCAACATAAACCACCACGGGTGGTCTCTCTAATGAGAGTTATTTGGGACTCTAATCTATCCATATTAGCATTTTAATTTTTTTACAAACTTTTTTATTGAAAAAGATATTTTTATTATTATATTAAACCAATAACAAAACAACTCAAATAACTGAACAAAATTACACCCATGTGCATGCATATACAAAATAAGTTAAAGTCTCTAAACGGACAGAAGAAAACAAAAATAAACAATAAATAATAAATAAATAATAACAAAGTGATAGCTCTCGTTCTTCGAGAGCATCAACTGATACACATTCATACGTTCAGAGTTCCTAATATGTGATTCATTAGACATTATCGTCATGGCTACATAAAAGACCTTTTTCGAGTGGTAAATAAGCCTGCATCGCGGTAATCCAGAAAGGGTTGCCATATCTTACATTAATCTCTGCTTTTCGGTGCACCATACTAATGAGAACGTCCAAAGGGATATTCTCCATGACGAGCTTACAACGACCCAATAGGGTTTTCAGACATCCAATACAACAGAATATTCTTCCTAGCACATGAAGTATGGGGGAGATACTAAACGAGTATTGTGCATCAGCATTTACTGTGGAAAATGATATGGAAGATATAAATTGTAGTGAAATAGATGGTGACACCTTGCAAAATGTCGATATTACAGACGAGGAAGTACTGGATGTCTTGAAGCGGGTAAAGGTGGATAAATCCCCAGGACCTGATCAGGTGACCCCAGAACGCTGTGGGAAGCTAGAGAAGTGATTGCTGGGCGTCTTGCTGAGATATTTGTAATATGGATAGTCACAAGTGAGGTGCTGGAAGACTGGAGGTTCGCTAACGCTGTGCTATTGTATAAGAAGGGTGTTAAGGACAAGCCAGGGAACTATAGACCAGTGAGCCTGACGTTGGTGATGGGCAGGTTGTTGGAGGGAATCGTGAGGGCCAGGATGTGCTTGTATTTGGAAAGGCAAGGACTGATTAGGGATAGTCAACATGGCTTTGTGCGTGAGAAATCATGTCTCACAAACTTGATTTAGTTTCTTGAGGAAGTAACAAAGAGGATTGAGGAGGGCAGAGGGGTAGATGTGATCTATATGGACTTCAGTAAGGGTTTTGATGAGGTTCCCCATGGGAGACTGAATGGCATGGTTAGCTCTCATGGAATACATGGAGAACGAGCCATTTGGATACAGGACTGGCTCAAAGGTAGAAAACATAGGGTGATGGTGAAGGGTTGTTTTTCAGACTGGAGGCCTGTGACAAATTCAGTGCCACAAGGATCGGTGCAGAATTCACTACATTTTGTCATTGACATAAATGATTTGGATGCAAGCATAAGAGGTACAATTAGTAAGTTTGCAGATGACACCAAAATTGGAGGTGCAGTGGAGAGCGGAGAGGGTCACCTCAGATTGACCAAATGGCCAATGGGCTGAGAAGTGGCAGATGAAGTTTGATTCAGATAAATGCGAGGTGCTGCATTTTGCGAAAGAAAATCTTAGAAGGATTTTTACACTTAATGGTAAGGTCGCAGGGAGTGTTGCTGAACAAAGAGAACTTGGAGTGCAGATTCAAAGCTCCTTGAAAGGGGAGATGCAGGTACATAGGATAGTGATGAAGGCGTTTCCTTTATTGGTCAGAGTTTAGAGTACAGGAGTTGTAAGATCATGTTGCAGCTGTACAGGATACTAGTTCGGCCAGTGTTGGAATAGTGCGTGCAATTCTGGTCTCCTTCCTATCGGAAAGATGTTGTGAAACTTGAAAGGGTTCAGAAAAGATTTCAAGGATGTTGCCAGCGTTGGAGGATTTGAGCTATAGAGAGAGACTGAACAGACTGGGGCTGTTTTTCCTGGAGCGTCGGAGGCTGAGTGCTGACATAATAGAGTTTTACAAAGTTATGAGGGGCATGGATAAGGTAAATAGGTAAAGTCTTTTCCCAGGGGTCGGGGCGTCAGAACGAGAGGGTATAAATTTAGGGTGAGAGGGGAAAGATATAATAGAGAACTACAGGGCAACTATTTTATACAGAGAATGGTACATGTATGGAATGAACTGCCAGGTGATGTCGGGGAGGCTGATACAAGTGTAACATTTAAGAGGCATTTGGATGGGTAAATGAATAAGAAGGATTTGGAGGGATATGGGCCGGGTGCTGGCAGGTGGGTTTAGATTGGTTTGGGATATCTGGCCGGCATAGACGGGTTGGACCAAAGGGTCTGTTTCCATCCTGTACATCTCTATGACTCTATGACTTACATTAATCTCTGTTTTTTTGTTGCACCATGCTGGTGTGAAAGTCCAAAGGGATATTCTCCATGATGAGTTTACAAAGTCCCAACAGATCCAGGGAGTTTACAGACATACAACACAACATAATATTTTCCCTAGCCCAGAAAGTAAGGATATATTTTTTTCCCATGTGCATCTGTGTAAGATACTCTGGGCAGGCCCAGGAAAAGACAAACCGGGTCCATCTCCAATTCGGTCCCCATGATCCACTCTAGCACAACTAACGCAGTGCTCCAATATATACGAAGCCTGCAGCAGGACCACATGCAATGACTAAGAGTGCCTGTCGTCATTCTGCATATCGGACCTGCTGAAGATAATCTCACTTTGAATTTTGAGAGAAAATCTGGGGTCAGATAGACCCTATGAAGAATTTTCAACTGCATGGAATGGGTCCTATTTCAGATCAAAATCCTTCGAGCATTTTCACAAATATCCTCCCATGTCTCCGAAGAGATCTAAACCCCCAACTCTCTCGCACAGACGTCACGAAGCTGCAGTCTGGTCTGAGCGGACACTATCTAACTAATGATAAAGGGTACTGACGGAGAGTGTATTCTTAGCAGTAAGAACCCACTTCTCTATATCGGATCTCTAAGTGTCTGTTAAAAGTAATTTTTTAATCAAATCTCTAATTTGGAAAAAAAACAGAAGGAGTCTCTACTAGGTAGCCCATACTTACGAATTATTTCACCAAACGATATAATTGTTTCTCCTTCAAGTAACACGTGGTGGCTCAGTGGTTTGCACTGCTGACTCACAACACCAGGGTCATGGGTTTGGTTCCAGCCTTGGGTGACTGGCTGTCCGAAGTTAGTATATTCTCAACTGTGTCTGCATAGGTTTCCTCCCACAGTCACGCAGATGTGCAGGTTAGATGAATTGGTCATTGCTAAATCGCTCATAGTGTTCCAGGTTCTGTAAGTTGGGGCATTAACCAGTGTAAATATAGGATGGTAGGGGAATGGGTCTGAGTGAGTCACTCTTCAGAGAGTCGAAATGGACTTGCTGGGCCCAAGGACCTGATTCCACACTGCAGGGCTTCTTCTAATTCTAAATCACCCAAGCAAGGTATCCCCCTCGCTGCCCACAGTTTACACCTGGAATCCATTATCATGGTTGACAACCTGGTATACCAATTCGAGGGGTTAAGAAACATGGTTTTGGCTGTATTGCCCTCAATCTGACAGATTGTCCTTCATGCTTTAACAGTATTGATCATCATCAGTTTCTGACAATACTCCATAAACTTGTCAATTTATCTAAGAACGACAGACTAAAAGGGTTCACTTTGTCTGAGAGGGCTCAATGTCTAGCCATATTGACGCCAAGACCACAGCGGTCCAGGCAATCAAATACGTTGAAAAAAACTTAATTGATTGCTATTAATTGGGGAGATCAACTCCCCACAATCTTTGGGGCATTTGCAATTTTGTTAGCTTGATAAAGAATCGCTTATGGTGCCAAATAAAAGAGCTAAACCAGCAATTTTTTTCAAAAAAAAACCTTTCATTTCTTACAGTCTGGAAACAGGCCCTTCAGCCCAACAAGTCCACACCGACCCGCCGAAGCGCAACCCACCCACACCCATTCCCCTCCATTTACCCCTTCACCTAACACTATGGGCAATTTAGTGTGGCCAATTCACCTGACCTGCACATTTTTCTACTGTGGGAGGAAACCGGAGCACCCAGAGAAAACCCGCGCAGACACGGGGAGAATGTCAAACTCCACGCAGCCAGTCGCCTGAGGTGGGAAGTGAACCGGGTCACTGGCAGTATGAGGCAGCAGTGCTAACCACTGTGCCACAGTGCAGCCCACATGCCTCATTTGTCTGGGAAACATCAAAGAAAGCATTCACACGGGTGTAGGAAATGAGGAAGGACATTCATTTTAATAACAGCTATCAGACATGGCCAGGATTTTGGAAATGCCTCCCGTCTTTGAAGGTCTTGTTTAATTTTGTCCAAAAAATTGACATAGTTCACGTTACATAAATGATCAAAGACAGATGTAATGAATATACTGAAATAGGGAAACCACCCCCGTGACCATTTAAAAGGAAACCAGGATTTAGCCTCAGTATCAGGTATTTCCCTGAGATCTCCCATAGGCATAGCCTCCAATTTTGTAAAATTAATCTTATCGCCCGGAAAGGCAACAAGCGAATTAATGCATTGCATCACATGAACTACCGAAATTGCGGGATTTGACAAAAAACATAATACCCTCATCTGCATACAATGTAATCTTTTGTGACTTATATCCCACCTTTGGGGCAGATATGTTGACATCCACCAGACGCTCAATCCCCAACGGAAACAACAATGGTGAAAGGTGTCAACCTTGTCGGCTGCCTGGAGAAATATTAATATTACTGGTTGGCACACCATTAGTGAGAACTGCAGCCAGAGGATCACGGTAAATGACCCTCACCCACTTGATAAAAACTTTGCGTAGACCAAACCGTTCTAACGTACAGAAGAGATCTGGCCACTCAACCCAATCAAATGCCTTCTCTCATCTAAAGAGATCAATAATCCCTGGACAGATTGATGTTGACACTCTTGGATCATATTGAGTAACCACTTAACATTGTAGGAAAAGCTGCCGCCCTTTATAAAGCCTGTTTGGTCCTCTTTGGTAATGGAAGGCAGCAAAGTTTCCAGCCTTAATGCACGGGTTTCAGGCGGGATTTTTAGACCAACATTTAAAAGTGAGATTGGCGTGTAAGAAGCACAATCCTCCGGGGTCTTCATTTCTTCAGCATCAGAGAGACATGAGCCTCTCTTAAGGATGGAGGGAGGGATTCGTGACTGTATGAGTGACAGAACATATTAAACATCAGCCCTGACAATAGGTTTATAAATTATTTATAAAATTCACTCAGAAATCCGTCAGGACCGTGCACCTTTACATTCTGAAGTTGCTTCACACCTTCCCGTGCTGACAATGGTGCATTAAGCCTCAACACTTATTGAGGGGTTACTCCTGGAAGACCCAGGTTTTGAAAAATGACTCCATCTTAATCCATCTATCCTCAAAATGTTCAGGCTGAAATAATTTGGTGAAAAATCTCAGACAGGGGGCATCAATCTTTTTAGAATTGAAGGTAAGGATCCCAGTACCTTCCCTAATTGAGGTAATGGCTTAAGAGGGGCGTTCGTTTTCCTGGCAAGATAGAATAAATACCTGCCTGGCTTATCACCATGTTCAATCAGCCTTTGTTTTGCAAAAGTAAGTACCTTCTTGGCTGTCTGTGTGAGCGTGGAATTCACTGTAGACTGAAGCATTGTGATCCTCTGCAGCTTAGCCACCGAGGGTCTATCACAGTATGCCCTCTTGGCTGGCCTCAGCTCTGCCTCAAACCAGCGTTCCTGCTCCCCCTTCTGCGACATCCTAAGGATTAATTATTCCCTCGGCAGAAGCCTTAGCAATTTCCCATCGAATGGATGGTTTACTGTTTAAATCTGAATTAATGGCTAAGAAAGATCTGAATTCATTGCAGTGGGTGGCACGGTGGCACGGTGGTTAGCACTGCTGCCTCACAGCGCCAGAGACCCCAGTTCAATTCCTGCCTTAGGTGACAGTTTGTGTGGAGTTTACACATTACCCCTGTGTCTGTGTGGGTTTTCTCCGGGTGCTCCGGTTTCCTCCCTGTGCAGGTCAGGTGAATTGGCCATGCTAAATTGCCTGTCGTGTTAGGTGAAGGGGTAAAGGTCAGCGAATTGGTCTGTGTGGGTTGCTCTTCGGCGGGTCGGTGTGGAATTGTTGGGCCGAAGGGCCTGTTTCTACACTGTAAGTAATCTAATTTAAATACTCGATTAACCAACTCGTCTTAATACTAAAGAGATTGATTCGCTAATGTCTCGAAGCTGTTATATTGCCCTTAATCTTAATCAATAAGTATCCTGCTTCATGGTCAGAAATGGTAATATTCCTAATTGTGCAGGATGCCACCGAATCTAAGATTGTTGCAGGATGGGGAAGATATCAACCCACGTGTGGCATTTCTGCGGGTTAAAGAAGAAAATAAAATCCTTACTTGTGATGTGGATCTGCCACCAGATATCCACCAGCTCTCTTTCTGCACACAAATCCACTAATTGCTTACATTATAACGAGGGTATTGGGGCACCTTAGGACATTCTGTACACCGTGGGGTACATAAGACAGTTAAAATCTTCTACAATAATGTGCCACGATGAAAGATAACTGAATTTGGAAAATGCATCTACCAGGATTTTAAGAGCGTGCGCCGGGGGTGGGGGGGGGGGGGGGGGGGGCGGGGGGGTAGTGGGGGAGGTGGGGAGGGGGTGCAATAAACATTCAAAATACTGTATTATTTACCATAGTTCAAGGCTTTGGGGATTATCAGCCACCCGTGAGTATCAAATACAATCTAGTAGGTTAAATGGAAGATTCTTTTTATCCATTATGGCTTCTCCCCAACTCGTAATATTAAAAGAGGAAAAATAAACCCGATCAAACGCGACCTGCTGGAAAATCAAATGTTCTTTGTCATCAAGGTGCATCTCCTGCTTTAGGACAACATCCATCCTCTCTTTTTAACACTAGAAAGTAAATTTTTCCTCTTTTCTGGTTCATGATACCCCTTAATGCTCCAGGTAGACCATTTAAGCACATCATTACCCAGAACACACTGTAGCAACATTTGAACTTGAGAGACGAAGAACTCGAATTACTGATCATTAATAAACAAAGTCTCACAGAGCTTAAAAACTACACAAACTAAAACTACTACAACTGCCAAATCTCAAATCTTTCAAAAACTAAGCATTTTAAGTAAATGGCTGTGATGGAGTGGGTAGGGGAAGCACTTTGCCCGTGCTGTGATGCAGAACCCGACAAAGCAGACCTTCCAGATCACCACCATCTTGAATTTCCCCTTAACATTTTATCGATATTATCATTTCATTTTGCATTATATTCCTGGATGTTCTGGAGCAATGTGATTTTTTACCACTGTCAGCATTTCCCCAACACTGCACATTCCTGCCATTCCTCGATAATCCTTGACTCCGTTATTATTTATGAACCTTCTGTCTGTGCCTCAAACATATTTAATATCTCTGCCTCCAATGCTTTGCAGGGAAGAGATTTCCAAATAATATCACCACTGAGAAAACTAAAATTAACTTCATCTGTGTATGAGATTATTTTTGTCTCCTTACCTGAGAAAGGATATAATTAAATTGGAAGCAGTTCATAGATATTTCACTTCATGTACTCCAGGGATGAAGGTCTTATATTATGAAGGCTTTAACAAGTTACTCTTGGAATGAGAGGTGATGTTATTGAAACATACAAAACCTAGATGAGAGTGATCAGATAGATACCCACTGGGTGTTTGTATAGTAAAGCTTCTTGTTTTTATAGAATCTCGACATTGTGGAAGCAGGACATTTTGTCCATCAAGTCCACATTGACCCTCGTAACAGTATCCCCCCACCCCCCCGGACCTGCCCCCCTACTCTATCCATGTAACCCTGCATTTCCCATGACTAACCTATCTAACCAACACATCCCTAGGCGCTATAGGCAATTTAGCATAGCCAGTCTGCTCTAAGCTGCATATCTTTGGACTGTGGGAGGAAACCCACACAGACATGGGGAGAATGTTCAAAATCCACATCGAGGGTTGCCCGAGGTTGGAATTGAACGCAGCTACTTGGGGATGGGAGGTAGTAGTGCAAACCACAGATCCACCATCCACATCCGTTAGTACGATTAGTTATTGATGGCTGACTAAAGAAATCTTCCTGACTTGTTCCTGTCACTGAACCCGACTCAGTCTGAGAACTTTATCATCGGCCATATCACCAACCTGGTTACATTTAAAATTATGTGTCAGCAGTGGAGGAATGAGATGAGAAAAGGAAACAGTGATACCCTCCAACCTCCATCAGAGCAGGAATTAGGAGAAATACACAAAGTAGGATTTCAGTCAAGTCGGAATTCTCTTACCCAGAAGTTTGGGATGTCTGGATCTTTAAATTATATCTAAGCTGGCTTTGTCTGATTTTCCATGGACAGGTGAATCAGGGATACTGGTGCATGGAGAGAAACGTGCAGCAGGGATCACAATGAGATGAGTTATTTATTAGTGGAGTAGTGTCAAAGGGCTGAATGGTCCACTTGTGTCCCTCAGCCCTATGTTCTGATGTTCCATTCAGCCCTCAGACATGCTAAACAGGGACCGATCGAGGCCATTCCGATGGTTAGGTGTAGTTTTGGAAATGCACTTGGAAAATCCAGACTGGATCAGGAAGTGACCACCACCCCCACCACCCAGTCCCTGTTTCCAGATCTTCCCCTCTCTGTAACTTCTGCTCCAGATGTCGGTCATGTTGCAGACTCAGATTCGCTGGGAATACAGCTACATACCCCACCTAGGGTTAAAACAACAAATCCGCTTCTCTTCCTGAATGCAACATTGTACAACACGATTTCCAGCAAAATAACCCGTTGCTTTCCAAAAACATAACATGTGAAATTATTAAATAGGAACAGGAGTAGGTCAATCGGCCCCTCAAGCTAACCCTGTCATTTAATAAGAACATGGCTGATCTACTCCAGGACTCAACTTCACTCTCTTGCCGACTCCTTGTAGCCCTCCACACCTCTCTGGGTTAGGAAATTCCAGACATTCACTACCTTCGGAGAGAAGACATTACTCTGCATCTCAGATTGAAATCGATGTTCCATATTCGGTATCTATATCATCGAGTTCGATACTTTGCTCAAGAATGGAAACAACTTCTCAACACCTACCTACTCCAACCCCTTCTGTGTCTTGTAGGTTTCAGCAGTATCACTCCTCATTCATTTAAACCCTAATGAATTATCGCCTCAACATTTTAGAGATTCTCAATAACACAACCCTTTCTTCCCAGGAAACCACCTAATGTACCAATCAAGTTACTTGCTGCATCATCATGCTGACTTTATGTTTCATACACAGGAAGACTCCAAAGCCTTTGTACTGTTCATTTTCTGGAAGTCCTCTCCATTAAGTAACAGCCTGCCTTTTGATTCTCAGTGTCATCCTCAAACTCGAATGTGTATTGCACTCAACTCCCTCCTTCAGGCTGTCAGCTGAGATTGTAAATAACTGATGCCATCAGACTGATATTTGTGGTACTCCAGCAGTGAAACCTTTAGCATAAAGATCCTTTAATCCTGACTCTCCGATTTCTGTGTTAAACAATTATCATCCCACGTTAATACAGTATCCGACGTCCTGGAGCTTCTGTTTTGTGTAACAACCTTTATTTTGTAATACCTTGTGGAAAATCTCTGGTAAGCCTCGTTTCCACCAGATCCCCTTTATCAAGTCCACTTGTTACATTTACAGGCATCTCCAGAAATACTTTGCATGATTTTACAGGGCAAAATATCATTTCCTTTTCACAAAACCACCCTGACTCTGCGTGAAGATTTTCTAAATGTCCATGATTGCCAAGTTTTCCAAACTATACTAGTCCCATCTGTTTTCATTAGGTCCATGTGCCTCGAAATGTTTCCCATTCATACGTTTGTCCAAATGAGTTTTAAATGTTGTAGCTGTCCTTACATCTCCCACTCTTCCTCTGGAAGCGCATTCCATACCCACACCGCCCTCTGTGTAAGAACGCTGATCCTTCATCCCTTTTAAATCTATCCTCTTTCACCTTAAACCTATTCCCACTATGTTTGGATTCCCCTACCCTTTGGAAAAGATCTTGGCTATTCACCCTATCCACACCTCTCAAGATTTTCTAAGTTTCTATAATGTCACCCCTCAATATCCTACACTCCATCTGATACTAACTTCAAGAACAAGCGTTCAAAGATAAGCACTGCAAAATTAAACAATATTAAAAATGACAGGTAACCATCACGCGGCCCAAAAGTCAAACTGTGATTTGTTTTTCTCCATGTTACAATACTAAGGCAGCATGAAACGTTTACTAGTGCCAATAAGAAGTCAAGCACCTGAATTCCTTTATCTAAAGAGGGTGATGATCAGGACAGTGAAAACTTATCTGTGGCCGGATGTATCTACCACATGGTCAACATTCTCCCTCCTGGCCTCCGTATAACTTTGTGTGGTTGTGCCTTTTTTGTCTTACATTCAATAGAGAGAACCCCTTTCCCCCATTCACACCTTAAATTCGACCCGTTATACAGAATCTTTCCTTTCACCACTGCTAAAAGCCCGTTTTTCTTTTACCACACCTTCTTTTCCCTGCAACCCATCCTCTACATCTGGCAAGGGACTAAAAGAGCATTTTGCAATTGTATTCAGTTTTGAAGAATTGTCACACTGGACTGGAAACGCTAACTCTGTTTCTCCTTCTCTGCATATGTTGACAGACCTTCTGAGTTTCTCCAGAAATGAATAGGCGCAGAACAATTTTTCAATGAAATAAATAATTATGGATACTGGAAATAAAAATAAAAAGCCTTTATAGAAGGTTCACTGGACCTGAAAGTTAAACTCTGCATTCACTCCAAAACATTCTTCAACATCTTCCGCAATTTCTTCAGCAATTTCTGTTTTTGAACAATTTCCAACGACATATTGTCAAAGATGCCCAAACACCCTGTCCAACATGGAGCACTGTACACTGGGAACTGAACAGTAACGCATGGTGACAAGTTCCTTGACTCTGAAACTGCATAAGGCTGGCATCACTGACACTGCAGAGCTCTGAATCATGGTCAGGGAGAAAAACAGAAGGAAACACATTCACTTCAAATACCGAAGGTGACATTACTTTAAGGAAAAGATTCAGATTATTACCTTAAATGGATATTGTTTATGTAACAAATTGGAGGCGTGACACCAAGGAAAGACTTCCAGCAGAAAGAGAATATGAAAATGGAACTATTTCCGCATCAGAAACCAGAGTAGGTCACTGAATACAGGGCTGATGGGTGAATGGGTCTCGGTGTGAACTGGGGGGCATTCAGTAGAATTGAATTGTAGATATTGCAGCTAAAACTTGGTAATCATCTGATGCTGTAGATTTCAATGACAATCTGTAACTTTTCCCCCAGGATCGTCCATCCATCTACCTTTTCCATCAAGTCGAACCATGGGTCAGTGACCAGTGTGGATGAACATGGTCGGTTCGGAATCACGTGCACCTCAAGCTGATGACAATCCATTAAAGCTACCGCACTTGACTGGTTACACTGGGAAAAGGAGGACTAACATCTGATACAGAGAGAGAGATGATCCCAAGACAAACAAATCAGATATAAGCTCTGTCATCCTGTCAAATCCATGCATAAAAGTCGATGGACCATTAAACAACTTACTGGAGGAGAGGACTCCACAAATATCCCCATCCCAAATAATGGAACAGCCCTGTGCATCCATGTAAAAGAGGCAGTATCTGCACCATCCTCAGCCAGAAGTGTTGAGTCGATTACCCACCTCACCCTCAATATGATACCCTCAGAATCACAGATGCCCGTCTTAATCAATTCAATTCACTGCACGTGATATGAAGCAACAGCTGAACACTGTAGATATGACCAAGGCATTTGGCCCTGACACCATTCCTGCAATAGGACTGAGGACCTTAGCTACAAAACAAGCCGTGTCCCTGGGGAAGCTGTTTCATTCCAGCTCCAACTCTGACAACTCCCTGGCAATGTGGGTAATTAGCAAATGCAGTCCTCACTTTCTCCTAATGTAGGTAATTACTCAACTATGTCCCATCCCCTAAGAAGGGAATAATTACAGTCAGACCAATTACCACGCCCCCAGTCCCATCACGATAGTCAAATTGGTTGGGGTTATTTTTGAAAGAGCTGTCGCACAGTACAAAAAATAATCAGTTCAGTGTGGTTTCCGCTCGGCCCACATGTGGAGATGGTGGTATTGTGGAATTGTCATTGGATTGCTAATCCAGACCAGGATAATTCTCTGGCAACTGGTGCAAGTTAAAAACAATTAATAAAATATCGAGATCTATTATCTGGTGTCAGTAATAGTAATCTTGTGTTCATTGTCGATTGTAGATGTCAATCTCCTTCCCCAGTGTACTTTCAGGAAGTGAATCCCCCGTGCTTTCCTGCTTGGCCTAAAAGTGACTCCAGACACACAGAGATGTGATACACTCTTCAATGGTCTCTGAAACGGCCAAGCAAGGCACTCAATTGTATCAAACTGTTCCGAGGTCTTAAAGGATAAACCCGGAGAGAACAGCCGGCACCAGCCTCGTTATCAGAAATGGGAATGGGAAACACAATCCTGTCGACCCTGCAGAGACCTCCTTCCTAACAGCTGAGAGCTTGTGACAACATGTACAGAGCTTTCCCACACACGGCACAGAAGCATTGGGAAAGGAATACGTCACACAACTCATTGAGCTTTCCCTATTCTAGTTAATGGCCGAACATCTCCTCAACGCAGTTTTCCCCATACAATATACATATCCCTTAATATGTTTAAACATTGTGAAACATAAAATGAGAACTGCTGTAGTCCATTCAGCCCATCAGTTTTGCCCCTCCATTCTATGTACAGGCAGTTCACTGATAACGCGTGTTGATTAAATACATTTCGGTTGCAATGCAATTCATGAACCTTTTTCTATAAAGTGAACTAGCGTTCACTGTGACGCGATTCCTTGTCTGGCACCAGCTGACCAGCAAATCCTGCCTCAGAAACCCTCTTTCTACAAAAGGTACAATCAATGTGTTCAGCAAAAACAGGAATGCAATCGACTCTGCAGGCCTTGAAACTGAGCCTGATCTGGGAATTGTAGTCTATGTTTCGAAATAACTTTATTTCAAACTGTGGGGAGAATCTTGGGAGAACTGAAATTCGGCATCGGCATCACATGGTCAGTCAGCCCCCGCGTGCTTTCTGGTGAAGATTGTGGTAAAAGGTATGGTGCACCAGTGAGTGACTGTAGTGTGAAAGCGTTACATTTACAGCACTGTTCCATTACAACATGTAATTTAAAGATTTATTTAAACTGTCCTATTGTTTGTGAGATCAAATTTAATTTTTGGTTTTTACTGATAATTTTGGGGGTTCGCCAATTACCCTCTTTTTTCCATAGACCCCATTATTAATATTGTATGATTTTGTCCAACACAGTGTTGCACAGGAACACAGTTATTGCGTTTTTGGAGAACAACCTGGAATGAGAGCTGATTTTCTATCTTCACACCATACTCCTGCTCTCTCCCTATCCCTTTAGCTTCCAGAAATCCTTATTTATACTCAGCCCCTTGACTTCCACAGACTGATCTTGGAGAGAGTACCCCTGGTTCGCCAGTCTCCGAGTGCAGTCATTTAATCTCATCTCAATGCAAAGTGGCCTGCCTGTACCTAATATTGTCGCCCCTTGTTTTAGACGTCCCAGCCACGGGAATTACCATCCCTGCTTCTAATCTGTCTCGCCCTGTCAGAGTGTTATATATTTCACTGAGATTTCCACTCATTTTCCTAAACCCATTGAATACAAGTCCAGTTGCCCCAAACTCTGCTCCCACAACAAGTCTGTCATCCCAGAGATCAGTCTGGTCATCCTTTGCTGCTCTCCCTCAATGTCAGGTTTGTCATCTGTTTGGAAAAGAGATCAAAACTGCACACAATACTGCACAATGTTCAAGATGGGATCTCACCAAGGCCCTTAACAGCTGCAGTGAGATACATTTACTCCTGTAATCAAATTCCCCTGAAATGAAGTTGAATACAGCATTTATCTTCCTTCCTGCTTTCTGCTCCTGCAATATTGCTTTAAGTGATTGGTGTACAGGGAGATCCAGATTCCTTTCAAAGTTACAGTTCCCCACGTGCTGGGCCTACCTGCAATAGTCAGCGTGCCAATGCCATTCCCAGAATTGACTTCTGGCTTCAGAACTCACTGCCACACATGGACTCGGAGGGCTACGCAGGAATAAACAAAAATGGAGCTTAAGTTCATTTATAGTGCAATGTTTTTCAACCACTCCTTTTTTAAATGAGAGGCTGCCAGTCCATTGTTCCCATCAAAGTACACAACATCTCATCTCCCCCATTACTCTCCACCTGCCACGTATTTGCCCAGTCACTCCACTTGTCTCGATCACCTTGGAACTTTTGTACATCCTCCTCATCCACTCACAGGCTGACACCGTTTAGTGCTGTCAGCAGACTTGGGAATATTGCATTTGCGCCCCTCACCCAAAGATATGAAGTGTATTGGGAATAGCTGGAGCCCAAGACACGATCCGTACAATATCCTCCAAGCCTTCCATTTAAAGATAAAACATTGTTTTATTCCTACTCACTGTTTCCTGCCAGCTCTCCCATTCTAAATCTATGACCATATATTCGCCCGAGTCCCATAGGATTCGAATTTGCACAATAGGCTTGGGGCTTTTTCAAAAATCTTTCTGATAATCCACTCGCATAGCATTGATATCTGCTACATAATTTTACTAAAAGCCACTTTCTCAAATATGATTCCCATGTCATAAATCTCCGTTGAATTTGTCTATGCCCATTAATTTCAGTCCAATACTTTTTCTAAACTACTTACTTGCTATTTACATTCTATTCCCCTTTTCTCACAAGACTAAAGTTCACGAGTATTGCTAGGAAGTTTTCTTTTCTGCTTTGTTTTCTTCTGTGAAGGCATAACTAAAGTATTTGCTCCTTAGTTCTGCTATTTCCCGGTCCTCAATTATCTGGTATCACACTGTAAGAAATCTGCAACTTTTTTTCTCTTAATTTTGCCATTGACGTATTTCCAGAAAATATTACAAGTTCTCTCTTATCAACTTTGTTAAGATAATCTTCAGAAACCGATCAATTCCTACCTTAAGCTACTCAATGATTGACCATACAATCACAGAAGCACAGACTCTGTACTCCCAGAAATACAGCAAAGTCTACATTCGGCCCACTTTCTGACACAAGACCTTAGCTGTGAATCTTAAAGCATTTGAATTGCACAACAGTCTCGTTTCTAATTGTTTGAGGTTGGCATGACAACCCCACTCTCAAGAAGTGCATTCCAGACCCCAACACGCTCTGGTTGAAAAACAATTCTCAAATCTTCACTAAATCGCAAATCCTTCACTTTTAAAGTGTGGTCCTTTGAGTAACAGCAACAGCTGCTGTCTATTCACCCTGTCCATTTACCTCATAATCCTATCCTTCTGAATCACAGACCTCGCAGCCTTCTCTCCTCCAAACTAAACAACCTGAGGTTATCCAGCCTCTCTCCATAGCTGATATGCTCCATCCAAGGGAACATCTCTTCACCCCCTCCACTACAATCACATCCTTCCTGTAATGTTGTTCCCAGACCTACACACAGTATTCCATCTTGCCCTCACCAATATTCCACATAGTTCTTATAATCTATGCCTCGATTAATAACGGCTATGTTTACATCCCACAAGCCTTTCCCAGATTGTGCACTAACCTGTGCAGTCACATTCAGCGATGTCTGGAGAAGCACCCTCTGAGCTTTCTAGTGTGCTGCCTTCATTGAGTACTCCCCTGTCTGGTTCCTTCTTCCAAAGTAGCATCACCTCATAGTTATCAGGGTTAAATTCCATCTGCCATTGATCCACTCATTTGACCATTCCATCAGTATCTACCTGTAACATAAGGCCTTCCTCCATACTGCCAACCACCCGGCCAATCTTTGTATCAAATACAAAATTATTTATTACACACCCCACTCCTCATCCATATTCACAGCTGCATCATTTATGAATACCACAAATAATAAAATTAAAAATATCTCAACATCAGTTATATCACATGGTTGTGCATTTTAATGAAGAAGCTGCATTTCGAAAGCTAGTGCTGCCGAATAAACCTGTTAGACTATAGTCTGGTGTTATACTATTTTTAGATTTGTCCACCGCAGCCCAACACTCGCACCTCCGAATCACAAATAATAAGGGACCCAGCACTGATGCCCGTGGTACACTAGCCTCCAGTCACAAATAAAACAGCCTTCTCCCACTCCCCTCTTTCTCCTACTACTAAAGTTGATTTAGATGCAACTTGCCAAGTCACTAATGAATCCTACGTATTCGTGGTTAATCTGTTCCACTTCACATACGTGTAGGTTATCTGGGTATTCCACGTAATCTTGCCCTGCCTTGCCCCTGTGTTCGTCAGTCCCCTCAATGCGCAGAATTTCCTGCTCATTGCAGTCTTTAATGGTCTGTCCCTTATCCTGCCATTATTTGCCTTGAATGTGGATTAGACAGCCTGATAAACTTTCTGTTAATTTCCAATTTGCCGTATGTTTTGTGAGTTTTATAAAGTTCACAGTGACCCATCGCTGATTCGTTGAAACTCTAGACAGCATTGGCCGAGTTACCTCATCACGCAATCTCGCCACCTGAGGGATTTATCTGAATAATGTCCATTAGACTTCCTCTGTGGTCAGTATATTCTTTCTTAGATTTGGTTACCAAAACTGTTCTCAATACTCCAGGTACAGTCTCACCAACACTCTGTGAAACTGCTTCAACATGTCTTTTCTTCTATATTCTGACTCCCTTAAAGGAAGGCAAACCAAACTTTAAGGTTCCACTTACATATATTCCTCCAAATCCCTTCACATCATTGCATTTCCTAACTCACAGTGTGAGTTCTTATAGAAAGCCTTCTGATAATCTAAAATATGCCAATTCTACTGAATCCCCATTATCTATGCGGTAAGAATCAACTTCAAACAATTCCAAAGTTTGTCAAGTATGATTTCCCTTTCAGAAATGCATACTGAGTCTCTCAAAGTTTGCTGTTAATGTCTAAATATCCAGTATCACATCCTATATAATATATTCCAACAGTTTCCCCACAAATGTCAAGTTAATTGGTCTGCAGTTCTCCACACTGTTTCTTCTTCCCTTTGTAGATGCTTGGATCCCTACCATTCATCTATAGTGTTTGGATCACATTTACTAATGTTCATTTATCTACACCAGCTTCCAGATTCTGCAGAATGTACAGGAAAATAGAACGCAGTCATCGACAATGCAATCAATACTTCTATTTGTGATTTATTTCTGAAGATTTTGGTATGAAGTACATCTGGTTTGTCAAGCTTAGCAATGCTCAATCCAGCTGCATGTTCAATATTGCCTTGTTACTGATATGAATTAATTTTATGTCTTTACTTCCACAAGTCTTATACGATCACTTCGTATTTCTGGGTGATTTTCTGGATCTTACTCCATTAAGACAGATGGAAAGTAACTGGTCATTTGCTTTGCCTTTTCCCTGTTATCCACCATAAACTCGTCTCTCCCGATTGCACATTTCCACATTTGACAATTTTTTTTCTTTTGAAATATAGATCATAGATTTTTGCAGTCTTTGTGTTCCTCTTTGTTTGCATGCATGTTCGCTTTTTGATTTCCTCATCAGTTTCACGGCCTTCCTTTTCTGGATTGCAATTTTCTGAGAATTCTTAGGATTCCACAATGTCTGGAATTCTTCTGAAGTCACTTCCTGTGATTAATATATTCTTTAATTTGTTATGTTAGTCATCATTGAGTCACTTACTCACTCTTTGGTGTTTTCACCTGAAATAAGTAGACATATCTTTCAGACTATGAAGTATTTCTATAAATCTCCTGGTCCTGACCAGATATATTCAGGAACACTGCACGAGGACAGAGAAGTAATAGTGGGGGCCCTGGTTGGTACTTTTATATCATCAGTAGCCAATGGGTGAGGTCCTGGAGGACTGGAGGGTAGCGAATGCTGTGCCTTTATTCAAGAAGAGCTACAAAGAAAAACCTGGTACCTATAGACCGATAAACCTGACATCTCTAGTAGGTAGGTTTCTTGAGAAGATTCTGAGAGAGAGACGATATACATGCATTTGGAAAGGCAGGGTGTGAATATGAGCAGTCAGCACGTCTTTGTGCATGGGGGATCATTAAAAATTTATGAGAGTGCTTTGGTGAAATGACCAGTAACTTTGACAAGGCATGGTGGTATACGTAGTGCATATGGATTTCAGTAAGGCCTTCAGTAAGGTTCCACATGGAATTTTAGATCATATGGAATTGAGGGGGTGCTGGCAAATCAGATCCAAAATTTGCTTGATGGTAGGAAACATAGAGTAATAGTGGAAGCATGCTTATCGGACTGAAGGCCTGTGACGAGTGGAATGTCTCAGCAGTCAGTTCTGGGACTATTACTGTTTGTTTCATGCATGTATATTGTATATATATTTACAGATAAGTGTCGGTCCTTAAGGAGTGTACTGAGACAAAGGGACCTTTGAATTCAGGTTCTAGGTTCTCTGAACGTGGAGTCACAGGGAGATCGGGCAGTGAAAAAAGCATTTGGCACACTGGCTTTCGTCAGTCAGAGTTATGAGTATCGAAATTAGGGAGTGTTGTTGCAGGTATACATGATGCTGGTGAGGCAATACTGGTAGTGTTATGTTCAGTGCTGTTCACTTTGCTATATGAAGAATGTTATTAAACTGGAAATAGTGCAGAAGAAATTTACAAGGATGTTGCCCGGACTCAATGGTCTGAGATATAGTGAGAGGTTCGGCAAGCTGGGACTTTTTACTTTCGAGTGTATGAGACTGAGGGGTATCTGATAGAAGTGTATAGGATCATGGGAAGTATAGATAGAGTGAATGCACTCAGTCTTTTTTTTTCCACAGGATTAAGCAACCTAAGGACTAGTGGGCATCAATTTAAGATCCGAGGGGAAACAGTAAAAGGGAAGCTGAGGGGCAATTTCTTTTACACACAGGGTGGTATACACATGGAATGAGCTGCCAGCAGAAGTGTTTGAGGGAGGTACATTCACAAAATTTAAAATGCATTTGGACAAATACACGGATAGGAAAGAATAAGACGGATATGGGGCAAGGGCAGGGAAATGGGGTTAATGTGAATGGACATTTTGTTCGGAATGGACCAGTTTGGGCTGAAGGGCCTTTCTCTGAGTTGTCGGACTCTATGACTCTCACAATCATTGGTTCTCCCATTGAATGTTATAACATACTTCCCCAATTCATTGGAGCGAACTTGACCCTCTAGCCTCCGGGCTTCCATGATGATTGACCAGAATGTTCAAACATTCGATATTGTATTCAGACGCTGTGTAAAAATGCAACATATTGATGTCACTATTCCTCCAAAGCTGCTTCAGAGCAAGGTTATTAATATGTCCTCCTAACAACACAACACCGAATCTGAACTAATGTGCTCTCTAGTTTGTTTCACAACATACTGTTCAACCTACCTGCTACACACTTACGGAAGTTATTCTTCACAGTTTCAGTGCAATTTGAGACCATCTATTATTACTGGAGCACACACGAGTATTTGTTACTCATTCACAGGATGAGGGGGTGGGCGTCCCTGGATAACCAGCATTTATTGACCATGCTAGATGGCAGTTAAGAGTCAGCAGCGTTGTCTTGAGTCTGCAGTCACTTGCAGGCCACACCAGGTAAGGACATCAGTATCCTTCCCTCAAGGATATCAGTGAACCAGATGAGTTTTTCCAACAATCGACAATGGATTCCTGGTCATCATAAACCCTTGATTCCAGATACATATTGAATTCAAATTCAACCATGGCAGGATTTGAATTCATGTGCCCAGAATATTACCTGGGTCTTTCGGTTAAGACCCCAGCGATAATATCACTGTGTCATTGCTCCCCCTTGCATATACTTGCATACCTAATTTCCAGAGCATTTGTTGTAAAGTATTTACGTGACAGATTTGGTTTTGATATATTATACTCTAATGTTTGCTTCACCTTGCTATTTGTAAGATCCACCCAAACTGATTCTGTGGGAAGTGATGGAAAGGGTCTGTGGCGTTATTACCGATAGACTTGGACAAGACGTTCAGCGAGACTCACCTCAACGCTGAGATGATCTGAAGAATTGGTCAGCAATATAGGATAAGCATCAATATTCTTTCCCCCGACTTTGCCAGGATAAGTGTCACTATATTCTTCTGCTCCCTCACACTCACTGTATATCTGTTATAACACCTACCCCCGAACAAGGCTCACACTCTATCACCAAATAAGGCTCAAGCACGACCACACTCACTGTTGAATTCAGCACCTTCCTTCCCCCACTTTTTTCTGTCACTGACGCAATAGCCCCGCACACTAATACCACTGTATGGATACAACACTGTGGTCAGACTCCCTCCGGACATCTCACCCTTCGCCCTTCCCCTATACCAGCATAAACAGCAGGGACACCCACTCCCACCTTCACTCCGACCCTCCTCTTCTCCCATTCCAGGAGAAACATCCTGGAATAGGACATAAAAGGCCAAGCCGGGTGTTAGAGTGCCCGATATCCATTCCCTCCCCCCTTTACCTCGACATGTGGGAAGGATCCTGGAAAAAGCCAGAGAGGAACAGGACACCTTGTGTGGAGATTCTGAAACATCGATGTCCCACCAACCAAGTAAGCAGCAATGTTCAGGATGGAGCAATTCTCAATTTAAACTTGCTGGCATTTCCAATCTCATCTCTCTCACTTTTCAGGCTTAGTTAAAAGCATTAATGAAAGACTAAAAATAAAAATAATGTTTATTCTCTTCAGTAAAAATGTTAAAAAGAAAAAAATAAATGATATAAGTTCATTACAAAAAATCTAAAACATGACGTTCATTCAAAATTATGGACAATCCTCGTAAATACTCGACATCATTTCTCTCAATAAATCTTCCTACGAGTGTTTGTATTCTTGCATCTGCTTCTTTAATTTCAAAGGAATATCATGCCCTGCTATCAGATGCTTACAGTAAATGTCCCTTCCTCGCTGAACTTTTCGTAAACTCTCAATATATTTCCAAATAACTAGATGTTCCACATCAAGTTCGCATTGGCATCTGCTGTGGGAAGCTTCTGCATTATTGTTTGTTTTGTCCTCATTGTTTAAAGTTTTTTCATATAAATTCCACATTCCAACTGGAAAAATCGGTGGACACCGACCATTTCCTCTGCGTAATCTTCTACCTCCATAGTTATCCTTGAACCAGTCCAGCAGCGGTTGCAATTCATCTGGAAGCGCATCAGTCAAATGTTCAATAGCTTCATGAATGTTTCAATCTGAATAAATGCAAGACCAATGATCATTTTAGATCTGAAAGAAAAGTCTGAGTCAGTGTTATACTTACTCAAGTGTCTTTTTAACATTTTTACTGAAGGGAATAAGCATTATTTTTAGTTTTATTGCTTTGATTAATGCTTTTATCTAAGCCTGAAAAGGAATAAATATGAGCTGCGCTGAAATAGTTCTGCGCCTGAATGGGTCTGCGGCAAAATGGGCTGCACCAATCAGACCGCACCAAACAGAATGAAGTATTCAGTAAATTACACAGCACAGGGGGACGTCATATGCCCATCCCAGGCTGTTATGCAGAAACAGGGACACCCTGGGTAGTTGTCAGGAAATGCAGAGTAGAGATCATTACTCATTTTGTGTTTGGAAAGCTGTAACGAGTGGAGTTCTTCAGGAATCTGTATGAGGTCATCAACAAATTACAATCTATTCTAATGAACCGGATGAAGGAGATGGAGCTCAGTTTGATCATGCACCAGGATAATCATTCAATAACGTGTCAAATAGAGACAGAGCGTCTGCAATGGGATACAGACAGGGGGAGGGCAGAGCGTCTGCAATGGGATACAGACAGTGGACGGAAGACTTTCTGCAGTGAGATACAGATGGAGGATGGCAGAGCGTCTGCAATGGGATAGAGACAGGGGAGGGCAGAGCCTCTGCAATGGGATACAGACAGGGGGAGGGCAGAGCGTATGCAATGGGACACTAATAGGGGAGGGGCAGAGCGTCTGCAATGGGATACAGACAGGGCGAGGGCAGAGCGTCTGCAATGGGATACAGACAGGGGGAGGGCAGATCATCTGAAATGGGATACAGACGGGGGAGGGCAGAGAGTCTGCAGTGGGACACAGACGAGGAAGGGCAGAGCGTCTGCAGTGGGATGCAGACAGGGGACGGCAGAGCATCTGCAATGGAATACAGACAGGGGGAGGGCAGAGCGTCTGCAATGGGATACAGATAGGGGGAGGGCAGAGTATGAGCAATGGGATACAGACAGGGGGAGGGCAGAGAGTCGGCAATGGGATGCAGACAGGGGGAGGGAAGACTGTCTGCAGTGGGATACAGACTAAGGATGGCAAACCGAGGGCAGTACATCTATAATGGGACACAGACAGGGAAGGGCAGAGCCTCTTTAATGCGATACAGACGGCTGAATGCAGTACGTCTGTAATGGGATACAGACAGAGAAGGGCAGATCGTCTGTTATGGGACACAGACTGGGGAGGGCACAGCAACAAGCAATGGCATACAGACAGAGGATGGCTGTGAGCAAAGCATCAGCAGAAAAAAAAACAGTGCAATAGATATGTGATGGAAATTTTCTGTTTTGGGGAAGATGAAACAGCAGAAATTTATTTAAATGCAAGGAGAATGCAGAACTCAGTGTTACAGACGGACTTGTGTGTCTTAGTACATGAATCACATCAAAATAACCTGAAGATGTAGCAAATGATTTAGAAGGTAAATGTCATGATCCTGTTTCGTGCAAGGGGTGTTGGGTATGATCTTAGCGATGTTTTCTGTATCAGTACAGGGCATTGCTGAGATTCCATCTGTTGTATTATGTGTAGTTATAACTGTCTAAACTGAAAAAAACAAAATTGCTTTCGAAATGTCTCAAAGATGTTTCCCTTTACGCATTCTTGGGCTGAAGGCATTACGTTGTGAAGAATTAACAGTTCGGCCTGAGAATGAGGGATGTTTTATTGACCATATAAGATCTTGAGAAGAGTGTAGTTGGCGAATACCGGATGGATATTTCTTCTTGTGTGGAAGAATAAAACTGGGGAAATACTTTAAGAATAAGTCAGTTCCAAAGGAAAAGTCATTGGACAGAAAAATTGAATTCTGAATTCTCTTCCTACATGCTGACAGACAAGCTGAACTTTTCCAGCAATTACTGTATATGTTTTAGAATATTCATTTTAACACAGATATTGTGAAGACATGAAACGCTTATTTTTACATTATGCAAGCACATATTAACACATCTTCAAAACAAGTATAACCATTTATTGTGAATGAATTGATTCTGCAATAACGCACTGACCTGGAGTCGAGAATGTAATGGAGTCATATAGTTTGGACAATGTTCAGGAAGACCTCACTGAGTTCAGTGTGGGACTTATAATGTTATTGTTTTAACTTACAGATGGAAAATGTAGCCTATCTGTGGAGAAACATTCTATTGCTCCCTTTCTGTTTCCCTATCGCTCATCACAGCAATGTTTGGGAGTGAACAAAAGCCCAGTCGTCTTTCCCACTAATGGAGGATTAACATGGTGATTGGTAGGACCTTAAAGAGTGTAGCAGAGCAGAGGAACCATGGTGTTTATGTCCACCGTTCTCTGAAAGTGGGGTCATAGTCAGACATGGTAGTGAAGTAGGCTTTTGTCACCCGAGCATGCATCGGTCAGGACATGGAGGAAAGCAGTTTGGAAGTTATGTTGCAGTTATACACGATGTTGGTGGGGCTGCACTTGTAGTGTTGTGTTCAGTTTTAGTCACATTGCGATCGGAAGGATGTTTTTAATTTGGAATGTGTGCTGACGGAATTTATAAAAATGTTGCCAGGACTCAACAGTATGAATTATAGGGAGAGGTTGGACAAGCGAGGACATTTTTCTTTTGAGAATAGAAGACTGAGAGAGATCTTATAGAAGTTTACACGGTTAAGGTGAATGGATCCACCTTTTTTTCCTGGAGTTTGGGGAAGCGAGGAGGAGAGGGTATCAGTTTAAGGTGAGAGGGGAATGAATAAAAGGGAAACTGATGGAAACTGTTTTACACAGAGAGTGGTACACAAATGGAATGAGCTACCAACGGAAGTGGTTGAAGCATTTATATTAACGATATTTAAACGGCATTTGGGCAAGTACATGGACAGGAAAGGACGAGAATGCTATGGGCCATGTGCTGGGAAATGAGGTTAGTGTGGTTGGATATTTGGGTCAGCATGGACAAGTTTGGACCAAAGGGCCTCTCTGCCTCTCTGCATGCTCTAGGACTTGATGACTCTGCAAATAGAACAGCATTTGAGTCAAACTGTCATTTTTCCTTTGGTCATGAGTTTGAATCATATTTGGACAATATTCTTTCAAGTTAACTTTGCAGATATTTTGCTTTTCAGTTTGTTATCAACAATACGTGTGTGTGTCCGTGCGTGTTCATGTGTGTGTGTGTGTGTTTGTGTGTGTATGTGTGTGTGTGTGTGTGTGTGTGTGTGTGTGTGTGTGTGTGCCTGTGTATGTGTCTGTTTGTGTGTGTGTGTGTGTGTGTCTGCGTGTATTTCTCAGTATTTTTCAAAGAAAAATATCAATGTACATATTTGCAATATCCTCTCGTCATTCCTCTTTCCATCATAGTTTGAGCAACTTTGTTTTGGTCATAAACGTGTTGTTTTAGCAGATTAAAGAAATCTGCCTGATTTGTTCCTAGCACTGACCCTAACACACTCTGAGAACTATATCATTTACCATATCACCAACATAGTAATAATTATTTTTTTAATCAGTGTCAGCCAACGTCAGTGTCGAGGAGTTCGTTGGAGGACAGTCTGAAGGATAGGATTTCCATCTATTTAGAAAGACAAGGACTGATTAGGGATAGTCAATATGGATTTGTGTGATGGAAATCATGTCTATTTAATGTGATTGAGTATTATGAAGAGGTGACAAAGAAGATTGATGAAGACACTGTGGTATAAATTGTTTACACAGACTTTAGCAAGGCATTAAATAAGGTTCTCCATCGTAGACAGATCACTAAAATTAGGTTATATGTAATCTAGGAAAAACTAATCAATTGGATACAAAATTGGATTGAAGGTAATGGATTGTTTTCCAGACTGAAGACCTGTGGCCAGCGGCGTGCTGAAAGAATCAGTGCTGAGCTCACTGCTTTTCATCACGGATATAAACAACTTTGAAGTGATTATCGGAGGCATAGTCAGTAAGTTTACAGATAACATCACCAAAGTGGTGCAGTGGACAGTAAAGAAGATGATCTCAGAATATAACGAGATCCTTGACCATCAATGAGCCAAGAACTGGCAGATGGAGTTTAATTTAGATATTTGTGAGGTTGTGCATTTTGGTAAGTAAAAACAGGGTAGTGCCCAGGTGAATGTTGCTGAACAAAGAGAACTACGGGTGAAGATTCATAGTTCCTTGTAAGTGGAGTTTAGGTCGGGAGAGTGGTGAGGAATGTGGTTGGCATGCTTGCCTTAATCGGTCAGAGCATTGAGTATAGGAGTAGGGGTAGGGTGTTGCGCTTGTACAGGACAGAGGTGAGGCCACTTTAAGAATACTGCGTACATGTCAGTTGAGTCTGCTAAAGGATGGATTTTGTTAAGCTTGAAAGGGTGCAGAAAAGATTTATTAAGGATTTTCTGGAACCTGAGGGTTTGAGCTACAAGGAGATGATGAACAGGTTGAGGCTTTTTCCCCTGGCCTATCAGAGACTGAATGGTGACATGACAGAGGTTTAACAAGTCCTGAGGGGCATGGATAGTCTGAATGGGCAAGATCTTTTTCCCAGTGTAGGTGCATCCAGAACTAGACGGCATAGTGTGAAGGTGACAGGGCAAAGACTTAGAAGGGACCTGAGGGGAAACATTTTCATACAGAGGCAGGTGGGTGTACTGTCAGAGGAAGTGGTGAAAGTGGGTACAATTACACGTTTAAAATGTATATGGATAGGTACATAAATAGAAATGGTTAAGAGGGTTGTGGGTCAAATGCTGACAAGTGGGACGAGATCTGATTAAGATGCCTGATTGGCCTGGACAATTTGGACAAAAGGATCTGTTTCCACGCAGTATGACTCTCTTATTCTCCCAACAGGATGAGGGAAAATTCATAAAGGGCCATTCGAATGGGAATTCTCTTCCCCAAAAGTTCGTGGTGCCTCTCTGATTACAAGTATTCACAGCTGAGTTGGCTAAAGTTTTGACAGAGAAGTGTTTCATGGATAATGGGACACAGGCAGGAAAATGGGGCTCAGACCACAATCTGATCAGCCACAATCTTAATGCCTGGTGGAGAAGGCTCAAATTCTCTAATGACCCACTTGTGCTCCTCAGTCCCATGTTTCTGCATTCCATTCAACCCCTCAAACCTGCTAGCAATGGCTTCCCCTCTCTGTAACTTGTGCTTCATTTGTTGATCATGTTGTAGACCCAGATTCACTGTGAATACAGCCCCCAAATCTCACCCAGCGATGGCTCACAAAATCCGCTGGTCTCACTGATTGCAACATTCCATAAAAGACCTTCCAGGAAAATAACACCAACTAACTTTCTAAAAACAGAATGGGAGAACATCAGAAACAGAGGCAGGTCGTTCACATCCTAAGCCTGTCTTGCCCTGCACTAAGATCAATCTGACCTGTTCCAAGTCTCAAATCTTCCTCAATGTCCAAGTCTTCTTGAGCACTTCCATAGAACACAGAACAAAGAACAGTACTGATTTGAAGATGCCGGTATTACAATGGAGTGTACACAGTTAAAAATCACACAACACCAGGTAATAGTCCAACAGGTTTCTTTGGAAGCACACTAGCTTCCTCAGCATCGCCCCTTCATCAGGTGATAGTGGAGGGCTCAATCCTTACACAGAATTTATAGCACAAATTTGCAGTGTGATGGAACTGAAATTATACATTGAAAATTTGATTGTTAAGCCTTTCATCTGTTAGAATGCCATGATAGTGTCTCTGCATTCTCAGGTTAACTGTTAACAATGCTGATGCCTAGACAATATGGTGAAAGTGTTGCCTCCCTGTGTTCTCTCTCTATGCCATGATGTTTACATTGATTCTAATCTAAAAAGTGAGATAACGGTGTTTTACATGAATTCATGCAGTTTTTGAGCTCAGAGTTCTATATGAATGCATACAGTTCGGACCTTCATCACTCGACTTTGTGCCATTTATCCTACTCTAAGGTCAGACTAATCTACATGCTTCCGTTCACTTTGTTCCAAGTGCCTATCCAAGAGTTTCTAAAGTTTCCCTCACGTATTTGACTCTACTATCACTGCTGGCAGTGCATTCGACTCACCCACCACTCTCTGTGTAAATAATCTACCGCTGATATCTCCCCTAAACCTTCTCCAATTGCCTTAAAATTATACCACCTAGTCATAGATATTTCTGCCATGGGAAAATGCTTCTGGCTATTCACTCTCTCTATGACTCTCATCATCTTGTACACCTCCAGTGAGAAAAGCCCTCGCTTCTCATGGTTTCCTCATAAGACCTGCCCTCCAGTTCAGGCAACATCCTGGTAAATCTCCTCCTGGTAAGTCGCACTTAATTAGAATTAATTATGACCTCTCCACTTTTTAGAGTCATTCATTGCACAAGGAAAGATGATTATCATTGGTGGGCATCAATCATCTCAGCCGTGGGACACATCTGCAGGAGATCCTCAGCGTAGCTTCCTCAGCCCAGGCATCTCCAGTTTGTCATCACATAATCCCTACAGTGTGGAAGGAGGCTATTCAGCCCACTGAGTCCAAACTGAGCAGATTAGATTCCATACAGTGTGGATACAGGCACTGCGGCTCAACCAGTCCACAACGACCCTCTGAAGAGTAACCCACCCAGACACATTTCCGTCTGACTAATGACCTAACATAATGGACAATTTAGCATGGCCAATTCACCAGGCCTGAACATCTTCGGACTATGGGAGGAAACCGGAGCAACCGGAGGAGACTTATGCAGACAAGTGGGGAACGCGGAAACTCCACAGAGACAGTTGCCCAAGGCCGGAATCGGACCTGGGACACTGGTGCTGTGAGGCAGCAGTGTTAGCTGCTTAGCCACCGTGCCAGCAGAAAAGGGGGCATTCACTGAAATTTACAAAATTTCCAGGACAAGTTGTCCCTCTTCAACTCTTGAAACAGTCTGTGACCATGTACAGCAAGACGTGGACAACATTCAAGATCGTACTGTTAAAGTCTGGGCAACATTTATGTAACAGCACAGTACATTTCCACAGTAAGACGAGGATTTTATTCAGCACCTCAATCTGGTTTCACAAGAATATGGGGAAGCCATTCATCCTATCAAAACTACTGCACAAGAAGAAGGATGGACCATTCAGTCCCTCCTGCCTGTTGCACAGGAAGACAGGGAGTCTATTCTCTCCCACATGTGATGTAAATGAGATCAGAAAGAGCCATTTCACACTCGGAGTCACTTACAAAGGAACAGGAAGAGGTTATTTAGCTTGTCAAACCACTAACACAGGAACAGGAAAGTGTCAGAGATGTTCCAACATCACAAACAAATGGAGCAGGGGCTGCACAGACAGACTGCTCCAAATTGATCCACATGGCTTAATTAATCATGGTATATATGTGTTACTTGAACATGGGTGTCTGGCAGTCGGAATGAAGCCAACATTTTTAGCCATTCTCCAAGTTGTCTTCCATCTCTAAGAAGGCAGACCCATGGTCTCCGTGGAGGTGGGAAACCGGTGGGGAATAACTAACTGTTTCAGAATGATGGTATTTTGGCTGCTGACAGGATTGTGTACAAAGTGACGTTCAATGCAGTGTCACACAGTAACTGTGCATTAATGTGTTCAGAGTTCATTCAGAGCCTGAACCTCTCTGTCAATCGACATGGGAGCTCTTCAGATGCACATAAACTGTCGTGAATCAAACATCCAATGAAAAGTATGACATTGTCACCCCATTCAGCTATTTGGGACATAATGAGTTTCTGTCCATACCCATCAAGCTTCAACTTCTTATTCTCTCACAGCGCTAAAGATTAAACACATAGTTACTGCACTCTCTCCTCATGGTAACATCATGCCAGTGTTTAGTCTGGTCAAACTCCCGTACACTCTCTCAGTGACAAAGGGATCATTGTTTATAAAGCAGACCAAACCTTTACACAAAGCACCAAATACTTTCTCAACAAAACATGATCATTGGGAAAGATATTCTAACTTTGATACTTCAATCATTTTGCCTGAAGAGCCACATATCATTTGCTTCCTGCCCCCGTATGAATTCTGTCAGTGAATTATGACCAAGGACTCCAGGTCCTTTTCAACAAAAGCACTCACCAACCTCTCTACCATTTAATAAATATAAATGTACATGATGATATTTGTTGTTCACACCTGAATCATTTTTATACCTTGTGAACAGCTATTGCCCAAACACTGATCCTGCTGCCACCCATCAATCCTTCAGTCCCGAGAAAAACAGTATTCTTCTCGTATCTCCATTACCCAATTTTTAATCGATGTGGTATATATTCCACCCCTACCTCCCCATGAACTCTAACATTCCCCACTCACCTGTATTCAAAATGTCAAACGTCTTCTAAAAATACAAACACTCCACTCCCATTGGTTCTCAACTGTCAATGTCACAATGGACAATCTCCATAAACAGGTTCATCAAAGATCATTTCCCTTTCCTGAATTTAGGCAGAATGTACAAAATTACATAATTATTCTCCAAGATTCTAGTTCTCACATTCCTTATAAAAGGTTCCAATATTTTTTCTCACAGCTGACATCAAGCTATTTAGTTTTCTGTTTTCCCTCTCCATCCTGTTTTAAACAATGAAGTTTACAATAATTGTTTTCCAGTCTGCAGCATCCTTCCCAGAATCTAACTAGCTTTGAAGAATAATCAGTAATTCTTTCATTAGCTCTGTTCTCATCTCAATCACCCTTGGATGTAGCTCATCAGATGCAGCAACTTATGAAACTTCAATTCAATTAGATTTTCAATAACATTCTTTTCATTAATTCTGATTTCCTGCAGTTTCCCATTTTTACCAGTCACTCTTTTCCCCAATATTTCTGGAAATTAGTTTCTGTACCTTCCTCTGTGGAAATGGAACCAAAGCATTCCTCTCAGCAGGTAGATGGCTTCAGTCAGCTCGTGAATATATTGGAGGACTGCACTTCAGAGATGGTGGATATATTACCCACTGCTGCCTGCAAAGTTCCAGTATCAATCCAGTTTAATTCATCGTGAGTGCCAGCACAGTCCTGTCCCTGGTATGAGACTACAAGTTATAATGAAGGAGGGGATACAGCTCAGTGACAACCTCAATTTTGAGACAAGCTGGTATTACACTTTACACCTGAATAGGTGCAGCTTAGACAAATGTTCCTGGTAATCCCAGAGAGTATAGTACAGTGTCCTGCTCCTCCCAGTTTACACAGCATCCCTTCTTTGTAGTCTCAGCTCCATTTGTTTATCATGGACCCAGCCACACTGTAAATACAGTATCCAGAGTGGGGTCCCCAGACCCTCGGGGTTCCCTGAATGAACCCAGTAGCTGACATCACAATCCTGAGAACACCATCCACAGAATCTCCACTGACATTCTAGATGACCGCAGCAAGTCAATTCCCCACACCCACAGTGCATCCATTCATTGTTGAAAATGCCTCGGTCTCTTCAGTTTCTCTTCCTGGCTGAGAAAGCTGTTACATCTCCACACAGTCGCACAGTAACAATCCCTCTCTCCAGAGAAGCAGTTGACAATGGAACATTACGTTTATCTCTATCTCAGCGACTATAAGTATTGCTGATGGAGTTGATCACCACACTCAGAGACGAGAGATAGAGGAACATTACTCACGGTAAGCAGGGACATCCCGTAATAAATATGATATTCAGGAATATGTGAAAAGGGGAATTGTTAGAATAACATCCCATTCTGTTTTCCTTCCAGCCCATCATCAGCAATCATTTTGCTTGCTTTTCCTTTCTCTCTCTCTCTCTCTCTCTCTCTCTCTCTCTCTCTCTTGCTGGACATCATCCACTCAACACAAACCTCACACTCACCCTTCCAACCATCCCTGATATAATAATATTATTTCTCAGTTGTATTCAGTTTTTATAGGTTCACTGAACTCGAAACACTATTTGTGTTTCTTCTGACAGACCTCCATACCTGCTGAGATTCTCCAACATTCTTTCAAACGGTGGAGAATTTTATTTCAGATCGCCAGCATCCGCATTTCCTTGGTTATTTCACCTTTAATGTTGTTGTTTCGCGGGATGCCAGCATTTGTTGTCCATCCTAACTGCCCTTGACCACGCAGCCGGTTGTCAAGGCAACACAGCGGCAACCATATTGTTGTGGATCTGAGGTAACACTTAGTTCAGACAGGGCAAACATGTTAGGTTTCTTTACCATAGGTTATTAATAAACGAAGAAAAGAAATCCTGATGGTTTATCCTTGCCATGAGTGAAATTAGGTTTCATTCCAATTTTTGTCATTGAAATTTAAATTTAGTTATCGACTGTGATAGGATTTCAGACAATGGTCTTAGAATCATAACTCGTGCCTCTGAATTACACAGTCAGTGACATTATTACTCTGTTTAAGATTCCCTGTTGTGAAGTAATTGTAGAGACAAGAACAAGTTTGTGGTCAAAATATTTGTAACTGGAAGAGAGGTCAGAAGAGAACCGGAGCCATAAAATCTGTCATTAATGAAGGGGTAGGTGATGGCGAAGTCAGCAAAAGAACTCAGGCAGAGCTGTAAATTGGGGATATTATGAAGGTGGTGTCAGCAGGTTTGAGCACAGAGAGAATATGGAGACAGAAAATAGTTCACGGGTAAAAAGGGACTCAAGTTTCCGAACAGTCTTGTTCCTTCACAGATGTTTATGAGTAAGTAGTTTGGAAATGCATGAGAAGGAAGTGGCGTTTGTGACTGAAATTTTATTTATTTGTTAAATATAATCAACCAGAATAGCAATAACATTCAGAATCATTTATAGAATCGACAGAGATAGACTTACAAGGAACGCCAATAATAGCGAGGATGGGATAGTACCCTGCTTGAATAATCATCAGTGCGGCTTGTGTCCGCAACTCTAACCGTGGCCAATCCTGAGAAAGCCAATAAAGACCCCAGGATAAACTCCTGTCCACTGTTGTAACATTCCAGTCTAATGTTCCCAGATTCTGATCCATTGTTAGAAAATTCCAGTCGAATGCTCTCAGATTCTGATCCATTGTTGGAACATTCCAGCCTAATGTTCTCAAATCCAAATCCATTGTTGGAACATTCTAATATTCTCAGATTCTGGTTTCTCTCTCTTTCTCTATAGCTGCTGATCCCAATCTTGTTGAGGTTGACTCTGCGCCGAATACTGTGGCATTATAAGTTGAAAGAAGTCCCTAATGATGGAAGAGGGAAAGCCTCCAGTGACCCAGTTAGGTCCAGGAAGACTGCTATTAATCACAGAGGATGTTGGATTCCTTGGATGCTGCCTGACCTGCTGCGGTTTTCCAGCATCACGTTTTCAGCTGGTATTAATCACAGTCACAGGACAAACAGCTCCAGTTAACCCAGTTCATGGCAACTCTGATATATCACAATAATTGGTCTGGGTGGGATTTTGATATCGATGATTATTGGTCTAATGGCATATCTCCAGTTGTAAACATAGAGGTGGGGGAGCGAGATAAATCTTTCTTTTCACAAGCTCAATGATTCTGCTGTGTTTTGGCAGTGTAGGAATTGCTGGGCCCCCGAGGCCGTTTGTGTCTGATCACCAGGCCTGCTGCATCTTTTCATTTTATTTATTTATGTTTAACTTTGACTTTTGTCTCTCCAGCATTTAACGCTGAGGTGGGTTTAGGCATTTTTGAGAGACACCTACAGGGCCATAGGCGATGTAGATACAGTCCATTCCTTGTGTTCTTGCAGCCGCTGCCTGGTCCTGTGGAGTGATGGTCGAACTCTCACAGAACCAGGATTCTTAGTTTTACCTTTCGGTAGTTATTGCGGAGGTCTCAGCAGAGTTGGAAGGCAGTAAATCTCTCCCGGGTGCTACACACTCTCTCTGTGATTTCTCTCAGAACTGTCTATTGATGGTGTTTACTCCTGAATTGGAGAACTGCATGTGAGACAATCTGTTTCCTGCATATGTTTTTTTGAAAAAAGTGTGCTTATTGGACGATACCATATTGGAGCAGTTACTGTATAGCTATTAAGTAAACTATTATTCTGCTAAGTTTTACAACAGAATTAAGTTATTGCAAGTTCCGCTTCCTTTTGTTGTCTTTATTCGACAGTATTCGAATAAATAGTATTTTGCTTAATGTCGAATATTTTTACCAAGTCAATTCTATCTGAAACACATCACCTCACATTTACCAGTGGAATGGGCCGAGCTGGAGGAGTGATAATCATGTAAGGAATTATATCGGATACTGAATCCACCTCTCAGATCCAGCCCAGATATGTCTTAGCCCTGATGTGACCCACTCAGCATGAAGCACTGCGTAGACCACGCTGGTGTACTGCTCAGCAATCCGTCAAGGATCTAACACTGTTTAGAACTCACCAGCTCACAACTTATCTGTCCAACAGGCACTGATCTATAAACTTGGACTAGATAATCTTTTCAGCACAGGGCGCTGTGCAGAACACACAAGGGCATTGTTCTATTCACACGGTCTGGATATCTGTGCAGCATGGGGAGCTGTGCAGTGAATAGCAGTGAATTTATCTAATAATGTGGAGCTGTTATCTTCCAAGCATATACAACTATGTACACCAATCACTGCATTGCTGCGGAACACTGTGTTAGATCACTGCCCAGCGCGGGGGAACTTGCAGCTCATGCTGCAAATGAGAGGATGTGCAGCTTCCTTCACTTACAGATCCATATCTACATTGTGGCATGACACAGGGGTGCTGTGGATGTGAAACTCACTGCCAGAGAGAGATGGCGGGGTCATCAGTTTAAATACCAACAAATAGGAGGAGCTTGGTTAAAAGAGAGGGGGAGATTGAGAGAGAATTTCACAGAAGGATCTGATGGTAGGTTTAAAAATTGTGGAATGAGAACATTTCGATGGTATCTTGCAATATAGGTCACTGTTTCCAGGAATGATGGGTGAGCAGGATATTGGTGTAAGTTAAGATGATGGAGAGTTTTGGATAAGCATTTGCCCTGCAGTGTTGTAACTGGGAGTAGGATCAGCAGAGTCTTTGACTCATTGGTCTGAATCGAACAATAATTTGTCTCAGTGCCATTTTCATTGAGTGTGACAGAAGGAATGTCTGCACGAGGCAGAGCTAGTTTCCTGGAGCTATCTTATCGAACTCACCTCATTCCCTACCCACCCCACCCCATGGTGTCCCTCATTCAATACCAGCCCGATTTTCCCAGACATCATGGCTGGAGTTACACACCATCGCTCGAGTACCCCTGGATATTCAGTGATCCGTGCCACTGCTGCCATCGTTAAAAGGCCAATGGGCACACGGTTGAGTTTTCTCAGTTTGGAGCTGCCCTGCACAGTTTACCCCGAGCATGGCAGATTGGGAAATTACACCACAGCTTGTCGACAGGGGCACGGAATTCCTGGTGAATTGTCTAGTATAGAGCGGGACCATTCTCTTCCCAGAGGGAGCCGCACCACCAGACTCATCAAACATGATCTGAGCACACCACTCAGCTGAGTGCAGTATCTGCGGTCCAAAGAAAAGTCCAGCAATACAGTAAAAGCATCAATAACCTTCCCGCTCTGTCAGGATAAGAGTCACCGTATTCTCTCTACTCTCTCACACTCACTGTATATCTGTTAGCGCCTTACCCAGAATAAGCCACCAGCACTCTCACCACTGCATTGCAGCACCATCTCTCTCCCTCTTTCTCACCTTCGCAATACCCCCACATGGTTATAAAATGTTCTTATGAGTGCTGTTTCTAGAATTCTCTGGATGATGTCATTTGTACAATATTCCAGATAATTTTCAAAATAATTCAACTTGAGCAAAATTTTCATCCTCCAGTATGTAACGCATCAGAGGAAGGAGCAGAGTTTTACTTTTTTCAAAATCACTCAGGATGAAAGTGCCTCATGAGGCCATTAAGCCGCTCAAATATGCTCCATCATTCAGACAAAGGGAACACCTAAACACTTGAAGACTCACTCTCTTCTTGAAGACAGGCGCCACATTGGAGTTTCGCCAGTTTCACTGGAACACGCCTGTAATATCGACAGTTATGGAATATTTCACATAGTGCCACCAGTCACTCTGTAACCACTTCAATTAAAGCAAGCTATGAATTGCTGATGAGTTGTTTACCCTTGGACTTTTCTGTTTGAGAAAGGCCTTGTTTGTATTGTTAGAGACTATGCAAAATTTTCATCTGACTACAATTTTTATTTATAATATTGAACCTATTTGTGCCTACCCTGTGAGGAACGATGTAAAATACTGTTTTAAATTCTCTGCCTGTTCCCTGAAACCACTTCCCCAGTCACATTCTCCTGATGTCCCACATATTCTCTCCTGCCTTTCTTCCAAGGGTCACAGATAGATCATGAACTTTTTTTATTTGATTTGTGAAAACTCTTGCGGTTAGTTTCGTTTCATATATCTTGCCAGTTTTGGAATATTTTTCTTAGTATTTTGTTTTATACAATCTGCTTCTGGTTCCAGAAGTATACTTCCCAAATGTGCCCACGCCAGAGAGCCCCACTCTGAATTCTTCAGTTTGTGATTGATTAGCAAACTTCACAGTCGTTGTGCATCATGGGTGGTTTATCTTCACATCTTCATATCATCTTCTTTTTGACCAGAGTCAATCATTACTGAGCGTTATTAAGCAGTATCTGCTTAAATGATTCCCCCCCCACACACACACACACATCTGCTGACCTTCACCTATGTCTGTTTTCACACTCCGTATTTGACCACATGTATGACATAAATCTGCATTTGAAATACCTGGCTCTTTTCAATCATTGAGGGGGAACCTACGTATGTGGCTGAACATATGATCAGCTGAGGGTGTCTCCATTCTCCCAGTTTCCCTGCCTCTGTCATTTCTGTGAGATGACGCCGCATTCCTTTGGGAAGCTTCATACATGTCATCCTTTTCATTCAAACGAGAAAACCCTTCACTCTGATGGACTGAGCTTTCAGCTGTGTCTGTCCCGTCTCCCTCATTTCTGCCCTCACTCCGTCCCCTCCTCCCCAGAACAATGATAGATCTACCTTGTCCTCACTTCCTACTGCACTAGGATCTACATTCACTGAATCATCCTCCACCACTTCCACCACCTCCAGCAGGACAGCACCATCAAACACGTCTTCCCCTCCCGTCCACTGTCAGCATTTCACAGGGACAACTCCTTCTGTGGCACCCTCCATCATCCCGAACACTTCCTCACACCCCCATGGCACCTTCCCATGTAAATGCAGAAGCTGCAACATTTGCCCATTCACCTCTTCCCTCCTCACTGTCCAAGGCCCTAAACACACCTTCCAGGTAAAGCAACATTTCACTCGTACACTTTCAATCCAGTCTCCTGTCATTGCTGCGCACAATGCAGTCTCCTTTACACTAGTGAGTCAAAGCGAAACTGTTTTGAGGAACATCTCCACTCTGTCTGTATAAATGAACCTGGCCTTCTGATTGCTCCCCATTTCAATAACCTACATTGCTCTCATGATTCTGAGAATGCTTTGAGGAGTTAATGATGGGTTGGACCAGAGAGTGTTACTTATCTGAACTTCCAGAAGGCCTCTGATATGGTACTGCACAGGAAGCTGCAGAGTAAGACAAGGACCCATGGAGTCAGAGGCCAGATACTACAATTGATAAAAGGTGGGTTCTCTGGCAGGATGCAGATTGAGAATAAAATTGTCCCTCTCAGGACGGCAGCCGGTGCCTACCAGTGTTCCACAAGAGCCAATGTTGGGGCCACAACATTTCACTTTATAGGTTAATGATCTGAGTGGTGGGGCAGAATGCATTCTGGCTACATTTGCAGATAATGCAAAGATAGGTGGAGGGGCATGTAGTATTGAGGAGGCAGGGAGCCTGCAGAAAGATTTCGACAGTTTAGGAGAGTAGGAAAAGGAGTAGCAGATGGAATACAATGTGGGGCAGTGTGAGGTCAAGCACTTTGGTATGAAGAATACAGATATGGACTATTTACTAAATGGGAAAAAAATCAGAAATCTGAGAAACAAAGGGACTTGGATTCCAAGCCCGGGATTCGCCTTAGATAAACTTGCAGGTTGAGTCAGTTCAGAAGGCAGATACAATGTTGTCATTCATCTCGAGAGGAGTAGGATATAATGGTGGGGATTCTGAGGCTTTCTAAGGCTCTGGTCAGACCACATTTCCAGTATTTTGTGCCTCATACCTCAGGAAGGATGTGTTAGCCTTGGTGTGTGTCAAGAGAAGGTTCACCAGAAATGAAAAGCTTAACACATGAGGAACGTTGGAGAACACTGGGTTTATACTCGATGGAGATTAGAAGGATGAGGGGGGGATCCAGTTGAAACTTACAGAATACTGAATGACCTGGATACAGACAAAATTAGGAGGACGTTTGCACTGGCAGGAGGGCGCAGGCTTAGAGCAAAGGGAAAATCCATTAGAATGAATATAAGATGAAATATCTTTAGCCAGAGACTGGTGAAATTGTGGAATTCCTTACCACAGAAGGCTGTGGAAACCAAATCATTTGGCACCAACGATATAGCCAGTAAAGGGACTGAGGATCTGAAAAGTGACCTCAGAGAGTTAGTTTGGAAGCTGAAGAGCAGGACGAGTAGAGTAGTGATCTCAGGTTTGCTACCAGTGCCATGAGCTAGTGAGATGAGGATGAGTCAGCGAATGCAGCTTTACACGTGACTGTGAGGTTGGTGCAGGAGGGAGTGCTTCAGATACCTAGGCATCAGGATACTGTACATGAGAGACCTGTACATGAAGGACGGGTTGCACCTGAACTGGAGTGGCACAAATGGCCTGTTTGGGAGGTTTGCTCGTGTGATTCTGGCCGGTTTAAACGAGTTTAGCAGGGGGTTAGGAATAAGACCACATGTCTGAGAGGGGGTTAGTTGCAGGCGGGACAGTGACAGGGTATATTGAACCTATCAGGGAGGTTTCTCACGCGATGAAACAAAGGGATCAGTTAAAGTGCGTCTGCTTTAATGCAAGGAATATCCGAAATAAGTACTTGGGGCTACGATGTCGTGGTCATAACGGAGACGTAGGTTTCACAGGGACAGGGATGGTTGCTTGATGTTCCAGGGTTTAGAACGTTTAAAAATCTTTAGGGGCGGCACGGTCGGCGCAGTGGTTAGTACTGCTGCCTCACAGCGCCAGAAAACCGGGTTCAATTCCCACCTCAGGGAACTGTCTGTGTGGAGTTTGCCATTTTCCCCGTGGGTTTCCTCTGGGTGATCCTGTTTCCTCCCATAATCCAAAAATGTGCAGATTGGGTGAATATGTCGTGTTAGATGAAGGGGTAAATGCAGGGGAATGGTTCTGAGTGGGTTGCTCTATGGAGGGTTGGTGTGGACTTGTTGGGCTGAAGGCCTGTTTCCACACTATAAGTAATCTAATCTTAAAAAAGAACAGGGTGGGTGGAAAATGAGGAGACGGTATAGCATTGCTTATCAGAGAGTGCGTCACAGCTACAGAAATGAAGGTTGTTCAGGAAGATTTGTCTACTCAGTCAGTATGGGTGGAAGTTAGGAACAGCAACGGAACAGTCACTGCATTTGTGGGTTTCCTATAGACCACGTAATAGCAATGGAGAGATTGAAGATCACAGAGGTGGGCAGATTCTGGAAAAATGCAATAGCAGCAGGATTATTGTTATGGGTGATTTCAACTTTTCCAACATCAACTGGAACCTCCTAAGGTGCAAATGGTGTGGATGAAGCCGTTTTTGTCAGGTGTGCTCAAGACGGTTTCCTTGCTCAGTATGTAGACAGACCGACGAGGGGAGAGACTATTTTGGATTTGGTGCTCGGCAAGGAACCAGGACAGGTGTCAGAACTCACGGTGGAAGAGCACTTTGGTGAAAGTGATCACAAATGCCTCACATGTAGCAAAGTCTGGGAGAGTGAAAGGAGCAGTTTCCGAGGGAAGATATGATGCTGTCAGACAGGAGTTGGGAAGTACAGACTGGGAGCAATTGTTCCACAGAAAGGGCACAGCAGACATGAGGAGACTGTTTAAGGAGCAGTTGTTGCGAGTGATACATAAATGTGTTCCTTTGAGACAGGTAAGAAGGGTAAGATTAAGGAACCTTGGATGACGAGAACAGAGGAACGTCTCGTCAAAAGGAAGCAGGCAGCTTACGTAAGATGGGGGAAGCAAGGATCTAGCCCACCTTTAGAGGATTACAGGCTTGCTAGAAAGGAGCTCAGAAATGGACTAAGGCGAGCCATGGTGGGGCACGAAAAAGGCTTGGCAAGAAGGATTAGGGAGAATCTAAAGGTATTTTCCTCATACATGAGGAATAAGAGAATAATCAGCGAGTAGGTAGGGCCGATCAGGGATAGTGTAGAGAACGTATGCGTGGAGTCTGAGCAGATTGGGGAAGCCAGAAATGAGTTTTTTGCTTCGATTTTCACCAAGCAAAGGGAACTTATTGTAAATGAAAACTTAGAGGAGCTGGGGCAGATCAGTCTTGACCAGGTCAAGATTGATGAAGTTGATGTGCTAGCAATTTTGGAAAACTTTAAGATGGATACGTCCCCAGGACCAGATTTATCCTAGACTGCTCCAGGAAGTTAGAAAGGCGGTTGCTAAGCTGCTGGTGAGGATATTTGCCTCCTCATTCCCCACAGGAGTCGTACTGGAGGATTGGAAGGAGGCGAATGATGTTCCTTATTTCAAGAAGGGTAATAGGGAAATCCCTGGCAATTAGAGACCTGTCAGTCTTACGTCTGTGGTCAGCAACGTTTGGAAAAAAATACTGAGGGATTTGATTGATGACTATTTGGCAAAGCATTGTGTGATTAAATCTGTCAGCATGGTTTTTTGAGGGACCGGTCATTCCTCACAAATTTTATTGATTTCTTTGAGGAGGTGTCAAGATAGGTCGACGACAGTCGAGCAGTGGACGTGGTGCATGTGAACTTCAGCAAGGCATTTGATAGGGTTCCCCATGGAAGGCTCAGTCATAAAGTCAGGAAGTATGGGATACAGGGAGATTTGGTTATCTGGATTCAGAATTGGCTGGCTGGCAGAGGCAGTGGTTTAAGATGGAAAGTATTCTGCTTGGAGGACAGTGTTGAGAGGAATCCCACAGGGCTATGTCCTTGGGCCTCTGCTCTTTGTAGCATTTATAAATGACTTGGATGATGTGGTTGTGGGATGGATTAGTAAATTTGTGAATGACACAAAGGTTGGAGGTGTCGTTGATAGGAAAGAGGGTGACTGTAGGCGGCAGCGCGACATAGACAGAATGCAGAGCTGGGCTGAGAAATGGCAGTGGAGTTCAACCTGGGTAAATTAGAAGTGATGCATTTTGGAAGGTCAAATTCGAATCCTGAATATAGCATTAAATATAGGATTCTTGGCAGTGTGGAAGAACAGAGGCAAGTGCATAGATCCCTCAAATTTGCCACCCAAGTGGATAGGGTGTCAAGAAAGCATATGGTGTTTTGGCTTTCATTAACAGAGGGATAGAGGTTAAGAGCAGTGAGGTTTTGCTGCAGTTCTACATGTCCCTGGTGAGACCACACTTGGAATATCATGTCCACCTGTGGACCCCATACTATAGGAAAGATACAGCGGCTTTGGAGAGGGTGCAAAGAAGGTTTACCAGGATGCTGCCTGGACTGAGGGCTTGCTTTATGAAGAAAGGTTGAACAAGCTTTAACCTTTCTCTCTGGAGACAAGGAGGAGAGAGGAGATCTGATCGAGGTGTACAAAATAATGAGAGGAATAGAGAGAGTCAATACCCAGAGACTTTTCCCCAGGGTAGGATTGACTAGTACGAGAAGTCATTGTTTGAAGATATTAGGTGGAAGGTAAAAGGGAGACGTCAGAGGTAGATTCTTTACGCAGAGAGTTGTGAATGCATGGAATGCATTGTCAGCTCTGTTGGTGGAAGCAAAGTCATTGGGGACATTTATGCGACTGATGAACACACACGTGGATAGCAGTGAATTGAGGGGTGCATAGGTTAAATTACTACATTTGACATTAGGATTCAATCTCGGGACAACATCGTGGCCCAAAGGGCCTGTTCTGTGCTGTACTGTTCTATGTTCTATGTTCTATTTAGTATACTTAAAATAGACTCAGATAAGTTCTTGCTTGACAAGGGGATCAAAAATAACTGACAGGAAGAGGGAAATGGGGTTGAAAATCTATCATTCGTGATCGAATGGCGGAACAGACTTGATGGTCCGCATGGCTTCATTTCTGCTCGTATAGAGTTGTGGTCTTATAATATTTCGGTCCTGATGGCACAGTGTCTCAGTGGTTTGCACTGCTGCCTCATAGCATCAAGGAACTGGGTTCGATTTGCTCTGGGTGTTCTAGTTTCCTGCCAAAGTTTCCTTCAAAGTTGTGTAGGTTAGGTGAACTGGCCATGCTGAATTGCCGATTGTGTTCAGGATGTTGATATTAGGTGCAATAGTCAAGGGTCTATGTACAGTATTAGGGTAGAGAATGGGATTGGTTTGCATACTCTTTGGAGGGTCAGAAAAAACCTGTTGGGCTGAAGAGCCTGTTTCCACACTGTAGTGAATTTAAGAAAATGCAGGTTGCTGCAATGTTCCAATGAAGTGCAACCCAAGCTCGAGTAACACCTCACTTTACACTTTGGTACGTTACAGTCTGTAGGAGTTAATATTCAATTCCATAAATTCACAGCCTGAACCCACTATGGCTGTTCTCCATTATCCGCACACTCTCCCTCCTGGGCTCCCTAAGTTAGTGTCTTGTTTTGTTCCATTCAAAACAGAAAACCAACTTCTAATGTCTACACATTTATATACACCCATTATATATGTGTGTCTCTTTCACCATAATTTAAAGCCCATTTGTCTTTCACAATGGGCCTCCAAACCCTCTTTCCCATCTCTGCCAAGATACTAAAATGCTCACTTTTCAATCCTTTACACGTCTGAAGAAGATTTGCACTGGACTTGAAACATTAACATTGTTTCTCTGTCTCTGCAGATGTTGCCAGACCCCTGAGTTCCTTCAAAAATGAAAAGTTACAGAATACATTTTCAATATAGCAAAGATCAATGGATACAGGAAATCTGAAGCAAAAACAAAAATTGTTGGACTTACTGGATGCTTTGAGGAACAGTCACAGAACCCGAAAGATTAACTCTGCTTTCACTCCACAGATGCTGTCAGACTTGTCAGTGTCTTCAGCAATTTCTGGTTTTGAACAAGTTTCAAACATGCGTACCAAAGCTGCTCACACGCCCTGTCCAACATGGAGCACCATACACCGGGAAGTGAATGATAATGCAAGGTATACAAATTCATTTGCTCTGAAACCACATCAGGCTGTCATCACCAACACGACAGAGCTCTTAATCATGGTCATGGAGAGAAACAGGGAAACACAGTCGCTTTAAACAGAAGATGGCATTACCAGAGGGGAAGAGATTCAGGTGAAAACCTTAAATGCTTCTGAAGAATGCGACAAATTGGAGGTATGGCATCATGAAGATACCCAAGCAGGACGAGAATTTTCAAAAAAGAAAATTTTCCCACATCGGAAAGCGGGATAGGGCACTGTGTACAGGGGAGAAGGGTGACCGGGTCCCCGTGCGAATGAGGACAGGCAGCAGAATTGTATTGCAGATATTGCAGCTCAAACCGGGCATTCATGTGATGTCGTAAATCACAGCAGCTGTAGTAGCAGCAGCAACAGTAGAATTATATTCAACCACAATATAATCTCTCAGTCTACCATTACCATGAAGCCGATCTCCGCTTCAGTGATGAGTGTGGGTGAACAGGCCACGGTCAGAACCGTCTGTACCTAAACCTGATGACAACCCATTCAAGCTACCGCACTTACTGCTTACATTAATAAACATCAGAATTAACATCTGATAGAGAGGGCGCCATGATCCTAAGACTGTGACCATTTCTTTTAAAACCAGCTGTGAATTACTGCTGGCCTGTCTACTCTTACTCTCACCTGTTAGAAAAATCCTTGTTCCTTTTGTTAGAGACGGTTCAAGAACTTCCCTCCTATTACCATTTTGTTTACATCATTGAAAAACTCACTGTACTTTCCCCTGTGAGGAATGATGTAAAACATGGGTTTAAATTATCTGTCTGCTCCTTGTAGCCAATGCTTCAGTCACATCCTCCAATTATCCTCAGTATCCTTTCCTAATTAATTACACATAAGATAACACTCATCTTGAACTTTTTTTATATGCTCGGAAAAGTTCTTGCTGCTTGTTTTTATATTTCTTGCCAATTTACTACATCATGTCTTTTCTCCCCTTTTCCTCGCTTTCTAGATTCATACAGTCATATCGCGCACAAACAGACCCTTTGGTCCAACTTGTCCATGCTGGCCAGGTTTTCCAAACTAAACTAGTCTCATCTGATTGCATTTTGTCCATATGCCTCTAATCTTTTCCCATTCATATGTTTGTCCAAATGAGTGTTAAATGTTGTTGCTGAACTTGCATCTCCCACTCTTCCTCTGACAGCTCATTCCATATACACACATCACCATCTGTGTGAAAACATTGACCCTTCGTCCATTTCAAATCTTCCCTCTTTCATGTTAAACCTATGCCTTCTATGGTTGTACTCCCCCGTCCCCGGGAAAAGACCTTGGCTATTCACTCTATTCATACCTCTCATGATTTTATAAGCTTCTACAATGTCACCCCTCAACCTCCTACACGCTATCTGACACTAACTTTATGAACAAGCATTTGCAGATAAAGCACTGCAAATTTGAAACAGTATTCAAATGACAGGTAAATAACCTTCAGCTCAAACTTCACACCGTGATTTGTTTTTTCTCCATGTTATAATACTAAGGCAGCAGGAAACTCTTACGAGTACCAATAAGAGGTCAAACACCTGAATTGCTTTGTCCAAATGGGGTGATGATCTCTACAGTGAAAGCACATCACTGGCCTGAACCATATAAGAAGGGGAATTCTTGTACCACACGGTCAGTGTGCAGTTGCCTTTCGCAGAGTGATATGAAGGCCGATTATACCTTTTGAAATTTGGACGGCAGTGTGACTTCAGTGTTTTCAATAAGGTTTACTCAAAGAAGGAAACTTTCCAGAGTGAGATGTGTGGGAGGTGGAAAACAGCATGAATGGAGAGGCCGAGCCACGTTGAGACCAAAGGCAAAGTGGCAGCACTGAACGCAGCTTGATGCTACTGCAGAGTAGGTAGACTTGATTAGAGTTTCAGGTGAAGTGGGGAGGGACCATAATGTAAGACAATGTACTCTGTAATTTGAGAGGGAGAATCTGGAATCACGAAGGGGACACGAGCAAGGAAGAGGATGGAGCAGCAATGGCAGTAGTTTCTGTGTGGATTTCAGGAAGCACAGCTGAAATTCATACCGAGCATCTGCTTCTGGTCTCTGCAATAAACATCCTAAATCTGGCCCTCCACTAATGCTCATCAGTTGTACCCTTGAGAGCCTTTGTCAATCATGGGTGGTTCATCTTCTTATCGAGTTCTTCTTTTTGAACAGAATTAAGAATTACTGAGCGGTTTGGGATAACTGTTTGAATTTCTGCTCACGTATACTCACTGTCTTCCTCTGGGTATATTTTCACATTCCGCTTCAGACCAGACGTGAGGCAAAAATCCTCAAATTAGATGCCTGGTTCTTTTTAATCATTCGGGGGATCTTCTGCCTGTGGCTGAACACAAGATCAGCGGAGGCTGCCTCCATTCTCTGAGTTTCTACATCTCTGTTGTTTCTGTTTGACGATGCCACATTCCTGTGAGCTGTGTCTAATGTGACCTCCTTTTCCATCAAACCAGAAATCCCCGAACGCTGGTGGACAGGGCCTTCAGCTATGACTGTCCAATCTCCCAAGGTGTTGCCCTCAATCCGTCCCCTCCAATCCCAGAACAATGATAGATTCCTCCTTGTCCACACTTCCTCCTGCACGAGAATCCACATTCACATATTCATTTTACGCCATTTCCACAGTATCCAGCAGGACAGTATCATCAAACACATCTTCCCCTCCCGCCCACTGTCAGTATTTCACAGCGACCGTTCCCTCTGTGTCACCGTCCATCACCACGAACGTTTCCCCACTCCCCCATTGCACCATCCCATGCAATTACAGAAGCTGCAACACTTGTCAATTCATCTCTTCCCTCCTCAATGTCCAAGGCCCCAAACATAGCTTCCAGGTGAAGCAGCATTTCACTTGTAAGCTTTCAATCTGATCTCCCGTCATTGCTGCTCATAATGCAGTCTCTTTATATTGGCGAGACCAAATAGAGATTGCTTTGATGAACACACCCACTCTGTTTGTAGAAATAACCCTGACCTTCTCATTGCTTCCCATTCCAATAACTTACCTTTCTCTCATGCTAACATTTCAGCCCTGGGCTGCTGCAATGTTCCAAGGCAGCACAACCTTGGTGAGAAAATTAATAAAGCCAAAGCACAAAGGGATCTGGGAGTGCTAGTCGAGGATTCTCTAAAGGTAAACATGCAGGTTGAGTCTGTGATTAAGAAAGCGAATGCAATGTTGTCTCTTATCTCAAGAGGGTTGGAATATAAAAGCAGAGATGTACTACTAAGACTTTATAAAGCTCTGGTTAGGCCCCATTTGGAGTACTGTGTCCAGTTTTGGTCCCCACACCTCAGGAAGGACATACTGGCACTGGAACGTGTCCAACGGAGATTCACACGGATGATCCCTGGAATGACAGGTCTAGCATATGAGGAACGGCTGAGGATACTGGGATTGTATTCGTTGGAGTTTAGAAGATTAAAGGGAGACTTAATAGAGACGTACAAAATAATACATGGCTTGGAAAAGGTGGATGCTAGGAAATTGTTTCCATTAGGCGAGGAGACTAGGACCCGTGGACACAGCCTTAGAATTAGAGGGGGTCATTTCAGAACAGAAATGCGGAGACATTTCTTCAGCCAGAGAGTGGTGGGCCTGTGGAATTCATTGCCACGGAGTGTAGTGGAAGCCGGGACGCTAAATGTTTTCAAGGCCGAGATTGATAGATTCTTGTTGTCCAGAGGAATTAAGGGCTACGGGGAGAACGCTGGTAAGTGGAGCTGAAATGTGCATCAGCCATGATTGAATGGCGGAGTGGACTCGATGGGCCGAATGGCCTTACTTCCACTCCTATGTCTTATGGTCTTATGGTCTTAACCCAAGCTCAAGTAACAACTCACGTTACACTTTCGTACCTTACAGCCTTTAGGAGTTAATGTAAAATTTCACAATTTCACAGTCTGACCCCATTATAACTGTTCTCCAATTTCCGTACAATCTCCCTCCTGCTCTGCCTATGACCTTGTGTGGCTGTATCTTCTTCATCGTTCACTCAGTAGAGAGAACCTCTTTTCCCCATTCACATCTTAATTTAAAGCTATTTCACATGATCTTCTTGTTCACCACTACTAAAATCATGTTTATCTTTTGCCACGCCCTCTTTTACCCGTCAACCCACTCCCCACATCTGTCAAGGGATTATAAAGCTCATTTTCCAATCCTTTTCAGTTCTGAAGAAGTGTCATACTGGACTTGAAAGGCTAACTCTGCTTCTCTGTCTCTGCAGATGATGCCAGACCTGTTGAGTTTCTCTAGAAATGACTAAGCTCAGAACAAGTTTTCAGTAAAACAAATTACTATGGATACTGGAAATGAAAATGCAAAAATTGGTGGAGAAAATGGGAGCTTTGTAGAAGGGTCACTGATCCTGAAAGATTAACTATGCTTTCACTCCACAAGATGCTGCCAGACCTGCTGAGTTTCGTCAGCAATTTCTGGTTTTGAACAAGTTCCATAGACGTGTGTTAAAGCTGCTCAAACGCTTGGCCTAACACGGAATGCACTGTGATGTGCCCGATAATGCAAGGTGCACAAATTCATTGATCTGAAACTGCATAGGGCTGGCATATCTGACACTGCAGAGCTCTTAATCTTGGTCAGGGAGAGAAACAGAGGGGAACACATTCACATCAAACACAGAAGATGGCATTGGGGGAATGGAAAAGATTCAGATGCATATGTTAAGGGGTTTGAGTAAAGTAACAAATTGGAGGCGTGACACCAGGGCGAGACCCTCAGCACAATGAGAATAGGAAAATGGAAGTGTTACCACATCAGAAACCAGGCTAAGACATTAGTACAAGACTGATGGATGAATCGGTCTTGGTGTGAACTGGGGGACAGTCAGTAGAATTGAATTGAACATATTGGAACTCAAACTGGGCATTCATGTGGTGCGGTAGAATCACAGCAGCAGCAGAATTGTATTCAACTATAATCTGTAACATTTTCCCAAGGAAAATCCCTCAGCTACCATTACCATCAAGCTGATCTATGGTTCAGTGACGAGTGTGGGTGAACATGTTAGGGTCAGAACCATGTGTAACTAAATCTGATGACAATCCATTATAGCTACCGCACTTGACTGGATACATTCGGAACAGCAGGACTAACATCTGATACAGAGGGCGAAATGATCCCAAGACGAACAGATCATACGGAAGTTCTGCAGTGCTGCCACATCCAGACATAAATGTCAATGGACTATTAAACAACTCACTGGAGGAGAGGACTCCATAAATATCCCCGCCATCCTATATCACAGGACAGCCCTGTACATCAGTGTAAAAGACATGGTTGTATTATCTGCACCGTCCTCAGCCAGAATGTTGAGTTGATGATCCACCTCACCCTCACCATGCTGCCCGCAGAATCACAGATCTCAGTCTTTAAGCAATCTGATTTGCTGTATGTGACATGGAGAAACAGCTGAACAGAGTAGATACGACAAAGGCAATGGGCCCTGACACCATTCCTGCAATAGGACTGAAGCCTTGTGCTGCACAACAAGCCGTGTCCCTGGGGAAGCTGTTTCATTCCAGCTGCAACTCTGACATCTCCCTGGCAATGTGAAAACTTACTCAGCTATGTCCAATCCCATAACAAGGGAATAACTACTGTCTGACCATTTACCACGCCCTTGGGTCCGTCGCGATAGTCACATTGGTGGGAGTTCTTTTTGACAGAGCTGTCAAGCAGCACAGAAATAACCAGCTCAGTGTGGTTTCAAATAGGTCCCCATGTGGAGATGGTGCTGTTGTGGAAAAGTCACTGGATTACTAATCCAGACAAGGCTAATGCTCTGGCAGCTGGTGGAAGTAATAATTAGTAAAATATCGAGATGTAAATCCTGGAGTCATTCACAGTGACCTTGAAGCCAATGTCGATTGTAAACACCAATTTCCTTCCTCAATGTACTTTCAGAAAGTGAATCTCCTGTGCTTTCCTGGTCTGGCCTAAACGTGACTCCAGACACACAGACATGTGATAAACTCTTCAATGGTCTCTGAAACAGCCAAGCAAGACACTCTATTGTCTCAAACTGTTCTGGGGTCTTAAATGATAAAACAGATCACCCGACTCCACCCTCACTATTGGAACGGGAAATACTACCGTATTGACCCTAAAGAGATCTGCTTCCTAACATCTGAGAGCAGGTGGTAACATTTAAAGAGCTTTCCCACAGACTGCACAGAAACATCGGGAAATGAGTAGGTCATTGAACACACTGAGCATCCTCCATTCTAGTTCATGGTGAAAATCTCCTAAATTCAGTTTTCCCCACAGTGTTCATATCCTTTAGTATGCTTAAACATGGGAACACATAAAATAGGAACTACTGTATTCGGTTTGGTCCATCAATTTTGATCCTCCATTCAATATACAGGCAGTTATTCAATAAGGCGTGTTTATTAAACGCAAATTCGCTGCAACACAATTAGTGAATTGTGCCCCTTTCTTTATAAAGCGAGCTCCCGTTCACTGTTATGGGAGACCGTCTCTGGCACCAGCTGAACAGCAAATCCCAGCCTCAGCATCCCTCTGTCTGCCAAATGCACCCTCAGTGTGTTCAGCTAAAGCAGGAATATAAACCGCTCTGCAAGCCTTGAAACTGAGCCTGAATGTGGGATTTGTAGTCTACATTTAGAAGGAAATTAATTTCAAACCTGGAGGGGAATATCTTGGAGAAAACTGGAATTCCGCATAGGCATCATGTGGTCAGTAAGCTCGCGTGCTTTCTGGTGAAGATCTTGGTGAAAAATGCAGGGCTGTAGTCAGTGACTGTCGTGTTAAAGTGTGACATTTACACTACTAATTCATTACAGTATTTATTTATAATGAATTAGAGATTTATGTAGTCTGTGCTATTGTTTGCAGGCACAGAAAGAATGTGCAAACTCCTTACAAACAGTGACCCCAGACTGAAACTGAACCCAGATCTCTGGTGCTGGGAGGCAGCAGTGGCAGCACTGAGCTACCACTGTGGGCAACACAACCTGCCTGCACAATTCAATACTCGAAATATGGCAAAACAGTAGGGAGATTCCATAAGCCCCCAAACTTGTCATTAACCAACAGGATTAGGACATTGAGATCTTGGGCGGCTTGGTCAGGTATAGGTGCAGGACATGCTAGCCATCGGGACTATAGTGTAGGAACATCAGGAGGACATTCAGCCCATCGTGCGTGTAATGCAGGAACAGAATGAGTCCAATCAGCCACCCATGCCCCTTACACAGCAATTGGAGCAGATCTTTTACAGCCTCGTGCCTATTTCACGGGAACTGAAATGAACTGTCGAGGTTATGGAAAAGGATGAACTTAGAATAACCAACTTCACTCGGGAATGGAAAGGTATGAGCAAACGATTGGGACTGAAAACAAATTGGTCGAATCTGTTATTAAGGAATGAACAACAGGAGACTTTGAAAGTCAAACCACAATCCATTTAAGGCAACATGATTTTATTAAGGATAAATCATATATGAATGATTTTCTATTTTGTAAAAAAGTAAGACAAACAAGTTGAATAACGGGGATCTGAAAGATGTATTATATCTGGACTTCAACAAGGAAATGCATAACATGCTTGACTAAAGATTAATATGCAAGACAAGAGCACACGGGGTTAGAACAATTTATTTTCTTGGAGAGAAAATTGGCTAACCAATAAAAACCATGATATGGACGTGCTAGCTTTGGACTGGGTTGAGTAAGGTCAATCATTACATGGCACCAATTTATAGTCTGACGGGTTTATTTGAAAACACAAGCTTTCATTGTCCTGCTCCTTCGTCAGGTGTTAGAGAGTAAAGACCTTAGGCACAAAATTTATAAGGAAAAGATGAAAGGGTTGTACAACACATGCACATGAATTGAGCACATCTAAGATGGCTGCTAAATCTTTAATTGCTTAGAATAGAGATGCAGGTATAGATTGATGAATATGCAAATCCAACAGTTCCTTTCAAGTCCTGCCTGGAGATACCTTCAGGTATTATCGATATAAAGGAGGTGATCCCTCCAGTCAGACAACATATTTTAGGCAAGTGATCTTGTATGGAGTCTGTATGCGTCTTCACCTGGAAGTAGTTTGGGTTTATTTCCAAAATAGGAGCTCATAAAATATCTCATTGACTGACTCTACAAATGGTAAATATTTTTGAGAAAATATAATGCATCTGGAAATACAAACCGGCAAATGAAAATTCATCTTACAGATTGGATGTGTGTGTGTGTGTGTTTGCGTGCACGTGCAAGTGTATTTGAAAACAAGGTGCAGTGTCTGTGGGAGGGAGAGAGAGACAGAGTGTGTTTGTGAGAGAGTGAGGGGGAGTATGTGTGTCTTTCGGAGGGAGAGAGAGGGTATGCGTGTGTGAGAGAGAGGGGAAGTGTGTGCGCATGTGAGCGAGGGGGAGTGTGTTTGTTTGCAGGGAGGAGAGGGTGAATTTGCATGGGTGTATTTAAAGGGGAGAGGGAAATGATGTGTGTCTCCTTGTTAAAACACGGACAGATTTGGCAGATCCCTTTCCCCACACACACTGTGTGGTTTCAGAGCTTCCCATCTCTGCAGCCTCTTTTTCATTTGTTGTTCATGTTACAGACCCAGATGCTGTAACTACAGTCTCCATGCTCCATCCAGGGTTGGGTCAGCAAATCCTCAGGTCTCCCTGAATGTATTTTGCAGCTCAAAGCACAACCTCTAGCAAACCATTCCCATCACCTCCACTAACCTTTCCATAACAGGAGTCAGTCAGAACCCCCTCCGCTCCAAGTTAGAGACCTATGCCTTGACAATAATTCTCGACGGGTTTCCTTATGTTATGGCCCGCACAATCATCTGAGAGGAACAAACACAGGCTTTCAGTGGTCATGCACAGACCAAGTTTCAAAGACGTGTCTCAAAGCTCCTGGACCCTCTTTCCAACATGGAGCAACAGCCTGCCACATACCATTGTATTTTTTCTGAGCTTCACAATGCCAGCATTCGATACACTCGGGAGCCAAAAAACAACACCAGGGAAAGGTACAGAAAAACAAATAGTTAATTAACTGATAACATATTGTGAAAATATGGGTAAGGAGACAGGGGAGTGGGAGTAAATGGAGAAGTGAGACAATGATGGGTCCAATCGCATAAATGAGAGCATTCAATAAAATTATTGCCAGATCACATGAAATGGTTAGTTACATCAAATTATGAATCTGCCTCACAGAACCATCCCAGACACCATAAACTGGGACAAGGGACCAGCCAGAATGGAGAGCTATGCACACCATGCTCGTGGACTACTCTATAAACGGGACTACCTGCCCAGCATGGGGACCATTGCAAACCTTTGCCAGTAGATTGCTAATATTTTTGCACTACAAAAATATCTTGCACGGGAAAATTTGTAACCCATGCAGTGAGTGACGTTAAATGGTCTTCCACAAATGTATGGCTCCGTATCTCCACAGCCGAAATATAAGGCAAGAGATTGTGTGTGTGTGTGTGTGTTTGTGTGTGTGTGTGTGTGTGTGTGTGTGTGTGTGTGTGTGTGGTAGTAGATATGAAAATTATTATTTGATAGAGAATAGACATAGAGGAAATCTGTTTAAATGTGAACAACTGACAGGGCTTTTTGTCATTAACAGAGGGAGACTGAGGACCGTGTCATAGACAGAGTTGACGACGTGCTTTTGAATATTAAAGTAAAGGCATTGCCAGACCCAACAACAATATAAAGCAATCCGTACAGGAATGATGGGATTTTGGTCTGCCTTTAGATACAAGCCATGGAATACCGACTCAGATTTGGTTAAGCAGCAGCAGATTATTGGCTTTATTAAGATTGTGTATCATAGCTGAAGGTTTCAACAGCAGATGGGATGACCCAGTGAAGTATAATCTGCAGTTGTCAATAGCTAAAATTAGGAATGGTCAGGATATGGTGTCAGTAATCAGCTTGTGGCCAAAGGGATCACCATAGTTGTGACTGGTCTGTTTCAGCCTCAGTTATTGGCCAGGGATGAGATGGAGTCAGAGGAAGGAAATGGAGTTTGCATCCAGAACAGAAGACAGTGACCTCCAAGCTCTCAATATTTAAATAGCAAGGGCAGTGATGCAATGAATCCTGGTTCATTATCTGGTTCATTCAATCGTGGTTCATTCACCCTCTCCTCCCTGCAAACAAACACACTCCCCCTCGCTCACATGCGCACACACTTCCCCTCTCTCTCACACACGCATACCCTCTCTCTCTCTCTCCGAAAGACACACATACTCCCCCTCACTCTCTCACAAACACACTCTGTCTCTCTCTCCCTCCCACAGACACTGCACCTTGTTTTCAAATACACTTGCACGTGCACGCAAACACACACACACACACACACACACACACACAATCACACACACACACACACACACACACACACACACACATCTAATCTGTAAGATGAAAGTGAGTAGGTCAACCAACAAGGCCCAGTGCCAGAACTAAAGAAGGAGAGAAAGAATGAACAAGTTCACTGTTGTTTGTTGTGGTTTGGAGCGTGAATACTTAACAGAGTAGAGTAAATGAAAAGAACATTAATACAGTCGCACATGGTAAATGCACATAATATATCGACAGTGAAACTTACCAGGGACACCAACAATAGCCAGGATAGGATAATAAAAACATTGAATAATGTAAAGTGCATATTTGATCCGCGCTTTTAACGGCCACCAATAATATGTAGAAAAAATCCAAACATAATAGGATAACCTCCTGTCCATTGTTGGAACATTCCAGTCTATTGTTTCCAGATTCTGATCCATTGTTGTAACATTCCAGTATAACGTTCTCAGATTCTGATCCACTGTTGGAACTGTCCAGTCGAATGTTGTCAGTTTCTGATCTCTCCCTCTCTCTGGAGCAGCTGATACATGTTAGTGCTATCGGTGGTGCTCCCTCCCATACTATGGGATAGCGTATTGAATCGAGCCCTTTTGTCATTAAAAGATGGAAACTCTCCACTGGGATAATTAGAATCCATGGAGACTGACATTAGTCACAGTCACCAAACAAAAGGGTTCAGTTAACCAGTTCCTTACATCATTTTACATAACACAATAAAAGGGAACATTTACTAGGTTTGGATGGAATGAATTAGAGTTGTTGAGGGATAGACCATAAATCTTTCAATCTATTTCATCTGCCTTCTTTTTATATGGGACTATTGTCGGAACCCTCTTTATAAAAGGAGACAGGAATAAAATAAGAAAGGAGCTGCATAAAATGTTTGGTGCAGACGTTTCTAGATACCTTTGTGCAATGCTGCTCCAAGTTCGAAATTCCCTGTTATCAAGTCCTTTCTTAACCTTGTGACATCATTCAGAGCATTGAAACTGCTGCTCAGGAACAGGGAGAAACAGGAGATAGTCACTCAACTGCTCGACCCTGGGAGAGAGGAACAGGAGGCAGTCACTCAACTGCTTGAGACTGTGATACAGGGAAGTCTGGAGGCTAGTGAGGCCCAGATTTCTGTTTCCCAGGAACAGGAGGAGGTGACTCACTACCCACCACTGTGAGACACTGGGAGAGAAAAGGAATTGGCTTGGTACTAACAGAAATATCTGAATAAGTTTCATGAGCGAACCATTCAATCCTGCTCCAACATTTTTCAAAATCATGGCTGATCTGTTTGTGATTCCCTCATCCCATTTTACAGAGATTCCCCTCTCTGCAGCCTCTTCTCCATTTGTTGTTCATGTTGCAGATCCACATACTGTAACTACAGTCACCACGCTTCATCCAGAGTTGGGTCAACAAAGCCTCTGGTCTTCCTGGATTTCCACAGTAGTTTAAAACACAGCCTCCAGAAAACAATCCCTGAACGTACAAAAACTTGAGTTAAGTCAAATGTCAGTCAAAGGCAAATGAGAAGCCTGGTCTGAATCACTAACAGTTGTGAGGATTCCTGATGTTCCTGAGCACATGAGCAGCAGAGAGTGATTAACACAGGCGTTCAATGAATAGGCACAGAGCAAGTTACAAAGGTGTGCCTCAAAACTGTTAAAACCCCATTATCCAGCATGGAGCACAGGGCAGGACACTGGGAAGTCAAAGAAAACGAAAGCAATGCTTTTTTGAAAACTGTTTCTAAGCTTCTTAGTGTTGGAAGCTGATGCTCTTGAGTGAGCAACATTCAAGGGCAGGAAAAGATATAGGACAGTTATTCACATTGAAACTGGACAATTAAAACTAAATGGTGGGGACGCAGTTTAAACACCAACAACTGGGAGGGATTTGGGAAATAAACAGAGGGAGAGAGACTCTGAGCCAGTGTTATGGAAGGATGTGTTTGCAGGTTTCAGAATGCTGTAATGAAGACCTTTAGATCATATCTAGCAACGTAGGTTAGCATGTCCGGGAATGATGAATTAATACGATATTGGTGCAAGGTCAGATAGAGTCAGAGTCTCGGAGATGCACAGCACAGAATAAAACGCTTCAGACTAACTCGACCATGCTGATGGGATACCCCAAATTAAACTAATCGCATTTGACCAATGTCGATGTAAACCCTTCCTCCTCATGTACCTATCCAAATATCATTTAGACGTTATAATTGTAAAAATCCTACACCACCTCCTCTGGCAGCTCATTCCACACATGCACCACCCTCTGTGGGAAAAAGCTGCTCCTTAAGTCATTTTAAAATCTTTTCCCTCTCATCAGAAATCCGTCTAGTTTTGGGGAAAAAGATCTTGGCTATGGACACTATACATGCTCTTCACGCTACAGAAATAAAATAAAACAATCATCAAAGTTTGTGAGAACCCAATTTACTCGCACTCTCCCTATAGCTCCAATCCTGGCAACATCCTTGTAAATCTTTACTGACTCCCTTCAAGTTTCACAATATATTTCCAAAAGGAAGGAGACCAGAATTGAATGCAGTACTCCAAAAGTGGCCAAAGTAATGTGCTGAACAGCAGCAAGATGACCACCCAATTCATATAGTCAAAGCACTGGCCAATAAAGGCAAGCATACCAAATGACCTCTTCACTATCCTACCTAACTGCAACTCTACTTTCAAGAAACTATGAACCTGCATTCCAAGGTCTCTTTGTTCAGCAACACTCCCCAGGACGTTAGCATGAAGTGTACATGTCCTGCCCTGATTTGTATTTCCAAAATGCAGCAGCTCCCATTTATCTAGATTAAAAACCACCTTCCCATTGTCAGCCCATCTGCCCATCTGATCAAGATTCCATTGTACTCTGAGGTAACCCTTCTTTGATGTCCACTGCGCCATCATTTTTGGTTTCATCTGCAAACTTAGCAACTATTGCTGCAATGATCGCATCCAAATGATTTATGTGAATAGTGGAAAGCAGTGGAGCCTTCACTAACCCTTGTAGCACACCAATGGTAACAACCCTCCTGTTCGAAAATCAATCCTTCACCACCACCCTCTGTCTCCTGCCTTCGGGCTAATTCTGTATACCTATAGCTAGTTCTCCCTGTATTCCATATGAACTAAACTTGTCAACCAATCTACCATGCAGGAAGTTGGAAACTGCCTTACTGAAGTCCATACTAACAATATACACATCTGCCTCAATGAATCCTCTCAGTCACTTCTTCAACAATACTCAGTCAATTTAGTGACACACGACTTTCCATGCTTCGATCCATGTGGCCTATCACTTATCAGTCCTTGCTTTTCAAAATCCATGCAAACCTTGTGCCTCATAATCCTTATCAACAGCTTGGCCTCCACTGAAGTCTGTCTCACTAGCTTTTCCTTACCATCCTTCTTAAACATTGTCAATAATCGCACCAAGTTCGCAAGCCTCCTATCTTCCGGTACCTCATCTGTGATAATTGACGATACAAATATCTCAGCAAGGGCCCAGCAATCACTTCACTCGCTTCCCACAGAGTTCTCGGGTACATCTGATCAGGTCCTGAATATTTTCCCACCTTTATGGATTTACGAACTGTAATACAGGAACTTTTCAACATGTCACGGTTTATTTCCAAACTTCTTTAGCTTGCATATCCTTCTGCACAGCCAATACTGACGCACGATGCTTGTTTAGTATTGTCTCCATCTCCTGCAGTTTTGCACATCGGCAACCTTTCTGATCTTTAAGTGGCCCAAAACTCTCCTGAGTAACTCTTTTGTCCTTAATGTATGTGTAGAGTCCCTTTGGATTCTCCTTAACCCTATTTTCCAGAACTATCTCATGTCCCTTTTATGGCCTCTGGATTTCCCTAATATGTATACACCTGCTGGCTTTAGAGCCTTCTCGACAGTCACTTCATTCGATTTTTGGAAAATCTATCGTTTTCGATTTTTGGAAAACCCATCAGGTTCGCTGATGGCCTTGAAGGAAGCAAACTGCCTCCTTACAAGGCCTGGGTTACATGTGACTCCAGACCGGCAACCATGTGTGTGACTCGTAACTGGATTAGTGGTGCTGGAAAAGCACAGCAGTTCAGGCAACATCCGAGGAGCAGCAAAATCGACGTTTTGGGCAAAGGCCCTTCATCAGGAATAAAGGCAGAGAGCCCGTAGCGTGGAGAGATAAGCTAAAGGAGGGTGGAGGTGGGGAGAAAGTAGCATAGAGTACAATAGGTGAGTGGGGGAGGGGATGAAGGTGATAGGTCGGGGGCGGGGGGAGGGTGGAGTGGATAGGTAGAAAAGAAGATAGGCAGGTAGGACAAGTCAGGACAAGTCACGGGGACAGGGCTGAGCTGGTAGTTTGGAACTCGGGTGAGGTGGGGGAAGGGGAAATGAGGAAACTGTTGAAGTCCACATTGATGCCCAGGGGTTGAAGTGTTCCGAGGCAGAAGATGAAGCTTTCTTCCTCCAGGCATCTGGTGGTGAGGGAGCGGCGGTGAAGGAGGCACAGGACCTCCATGTCCTCGGTTGAGTGGGAGGGAGAGTTGAAATGTGACTCGTAACTGCCCGCTGGGCAATTAGTAATGGGTAATGAATGCAAGTCCAACCAGTGATACCCTCAACCCGTGAATGAGTACTGAAAAAAACCTTGACTCCTGCTCTCCCTACTTGACATATTCTTCCCTCTTATCCATGACCAGACACTCAATTTCTCCCGTCCTCCAGCATTCCTTACACCTATCAGCCTTACCCTTCACCCTAACAGGGGCAGGCTGTCTCTGTGATTTTGACATCTCCTTTTTGAAGGCTTCCCTCTTCTCAGCTGGCCCTGTAACTGTGACTTTCTGTTCCACTCCAGTTTGAAAGTTCTTGCTAATATCATCAAAATTGGCCTTCCTGCAAGTTAGAGCGTTACCTTTTAGACCCAGTTCATCCTTTTCCATCTGTATTTTAAAACTAATAGAATTATGATTATGTGTCTCAAAGTGGTTCCCCACTGATAGCTCAGTCTCCTGCCCTGCCATATTTCCCAAGGGGAAGATGACGTTGAGATCCTTCTCTGTGATGGAGAGCATTGATCAAGCAGCTGCAGCGTTGTAACTGGGATTGAGGACAACATTGTCTTCGTCTCATTGGGCTGGATCGAATCATAATTTATCTCAGCGCCATTTCCATTGAGTGTGACAGAGGGATTCTCTGCACAAGGTCAAGCTAACTTCCTGGTACTACCTTATCGAAATCACCTCATTAACTACCCCACCCCATGGTGTCCCTCTCATTCAATGCCAGCCCTATTCTCCTACCCATCATGGCTGGAGGCACTCACCATCGCACTGATGCCCCTGGGTATTCCGTGATCCCTGGCACTGGTGCCATCTTTAAAAGGCCAGTTGAGCTTTTTTGATGTCGGAGCTGGTTTGTACAGTTTACCCCGAGCATGGCAGATAAGGGGCAATCACACCACATTTTGTCGAAAGGGGCACAGAGGTCCTGGTAGATGAGATAGTACAGAGGGGGACATTTCTCTTCCAAGAAAAGGTCACACTATCAGACCCACCGAGCATGGTCTGAGCTCCCCACCCAGTTCAGTGCAGTATTTGAGGTCTGAAGAAATGTCTAGCAATACGGGACAAGACTCCATAACCTTCCCCGCTCTGTCAGGATAAGGGTCACCGTATTCTCTCTGCTTCCTCACACTCACTGTATATCTGTTGCAGCAGCGACCCAGAACAACATTCATGCTCCACCACTCTCACTGCTGCTTGCAGTACCTTCTCTCTCTTTCTCTCTCCCCATTATTCGCCCCCACCACACACACACTAATAACATTGCATGGATACAACACTGTGGACTGACTCCCTCCAGAAGCCTCACCATATCTCCCCCTACCTACACTAACACTAACAGCAGAGGTACCCACTCGCACCCTCCCTCCCTCCGTCCCTCCCTTTCTCCCATTCCAGGAGAAACAGCCTGGAATAGGACAATAAGGGTCAAGCCGAGTGGTGGAGTGCCCGATATCCGTTCCCTCACCTTCCCCCCCCCCCCCCCCCAACCATGTTCAGGGGACCCTGGTACAAGCCGCAGAGGACTGGGACGCCTTGAGTGGAGATTCTGAAACGTCCCAGCAACCGAGTAAGGAGCAATGTTCAGTGAAGGCCAATTCTCATTTTAAACCCACTGGCACCTCCGTTTTCCCCGGCACAGCTTAGAAGACGTGGCAATGATGCCATCTCCCTTTTGTGTCGAGCTGGTACAAATGGAATCCCCACGGTCTCGGTGGGCAGGAGGGTGGGCTCACAACACATCGTCTCCATCACATCCCAGGAAAGGTGTCCCTCCTACACCTCCTCCTGTAAACATCTCAGATACTGAAACGAATCTGTGAGATTTACTGCTCTCCCCACTTGGCCTGACATCTTCAGTAACCTGTTCTCATATACACCCTGGCCCTTTGCTCCTGCTCCTCCTTTATAACGGTACAGCCTGTTTTATATTGTCTTTCAATGTCCTTCCTACTAAAGAGCATCACCTCACACTGCGCTGCATTGATCCTCATCTGCCATACACCTGAACACTACACCAACATAAAACTTTCTTGTTGGAGTTCCACACCGTCCTCAACAAACTTTACAATTCTTTCAGGTTTGGTATCCGCAAATATTGAAATTGTCCTACAGTCACACTCCACTTAAAAATACTGACACACACCAAACAGAGCGAGTGAAATATTGACTCTACAGGTCTATATTACTGTCAATGTATAGAGAGTGCTTCTATGTGTCTGTATTCGTGTGTGTATCTGTGTGGGGCGGGTCTGGCAGTCTGTGATGTTTAAAGTGATGTAATATCCCCCGATATGAATTCTGAGTAAGGATCACTCGATCCAAAACGTCAACTTTCATTTTTGTCCAAAGATGCTTCCAGAGCTGCTGAGATTTCTCTTGTTTTCAAAATCTGTTGCACCCCCACCCCGATCCCACACCTCCCACGCCACCGTAATCGTGGTGCTAAAGTGTGTAAACGATCAGGGATTCAGTCTGAGAGGGAGATAGGGAGGGCAGCAGCTCGCAGCAAAATCCAACCTGAGTTTTTATTGCATCAAACATACACACACGTGCATACACGCGTGCGCACACACTCGGTTGGTTTGGAGAGCAGTGTCATTGTACTTAGGCCCGCAGAGTGGTTCATGTTCGTGTGGAGAAATGTCTGCGCTCCTTCTGCAATGTGGAAATGTTTTGTCACTGGGTAGTATTTCCAACACAGTTTACATATTAAAGCATATTTCCATTGCAATTATATCCAAGGAGTTCCGAGTGAGCCACTTTCCAAGGCGATGAGATTAATTTTAATGCACTTCCTGTAACTTGGAATTTTTAATGTTTTACTCTTACAAGTAACTTTACATGTGAGAAAGGATTGAAAAGACCTAAACCAGACCAGCAGAGTGTGGGCTTGTATCACTTTTAGAAAAGAGGGAAATGGAGAGGAAGGGAGAGTGGTTTTGACCCAGTTTCAGTGATTAACACCAAAAACAAGAAGAGTTCCCATTGCACAGAGATGCAGAGACAGAGATCCACACACTAATGCAGGAACACATGTAACAAGCACAGAGAGATAGATATGCAAACAGAGGTTAACAGAGACATATATAGACACACAGGAATAGACAAACACGAACAGAAATATGCAGACACATACTTGGACATGCAAACACACATAGACTCATCGAGTTATACAGGATATTTGCAAACAGGCCTTTCGGCCCATACAGTCCATGCTAACCATAATCCCAAGTTAAACCAGTCCCACCTGCCTGCGCTTGGCCCAGATTTGTCCAAATGTTCTCTTATTCTTGTACATAACCAAATGCGTTTTAAATGTTATAATTTCACCAACAATCCATCACTTCCTCAGAAAGTGCATTCCCTTCACGAACCACATGCTGTGTAAAAATGAATCACCTCACAGGTTCTGATCAGGTGGACTAAATACATTTGTAGGAAGCTAAGGAAGTGATTGCTGGGTGCCTTGCTGAGATGTTGTCATCATCAATAGCCACAGGTGAGATGCTGGAAGTCATAAGTTTGACTAAAGTTTTGCTATTAAACAAAATGGAAAGAAAAAGCCAAGAACTATAGATTGGGGAACCTGACATCAGTGATGGGCATGGTGTTGGAGGGAATAATGAGCTACAGGATTAAAATGCATTTGGAAAGGCTAGGACTGATTAGGGATAGGCCAAAGTGAGGACTGCAGATGCTGGAGATCAGAGTCTAGATGAGAGTAGTACTGGAAAAGCACAGCAGGTCAGGCAGCATCTGACGAACAGGAAAAGCGACGATCTGGACAAAAGCCCTTTATATGCATCGTGAAATGGGGGTGTGCGTGGATAATCATGTCACACTAATTTGATTTTGTTTTTGTTGAGGAGTAACGGACAGGATTGATTATGGCAGAACGCTGGATGTGATCTATATGGACTTCAGTTAGGCATTCGACATAGCTCCCCATGGAGACTGGTTAGCAAGATTAGATCACATGGAATACAGGGAGAATTACCCAGTTGGATACAGAACTGGCTCAAAGGTAGAGGACAGAGGGTTGTGGTGGAGGGTTGTTTTGCAGACTGGAGGCCTGTGACTAGTGGAGTGCCACAGGGATTGGTGCTGGTTCCGCTACTTTTCGTCACTTATATAAATGATTTCGATACGAACATAGGACAGTTAGCATGTTTGCAGACGACACCAAAATTGGAGGTGTACTGGCCAGCAAAGAAGGTTACTTCAGATTACGACGGGATCTTAATCAGATGGGCCAATGGGCTGAGGAGTGGCAGACAGAGTTTAATTTAGATAAATGTGAGATGCTGCATATTGGAAAGGCATATCAGGGCAGGACTTATACACTTCCTGGTAAAATCCTGGGGAGTGTTGCTGAACAAAATGATCTCAGAGTACAGATTTATACTTCCTTGAAAGTGGATTTGCAGGTAGATATGGCAGTGAAGAAAGTATTTGATATGTTATTGGTCAAGTCCATTGTGTATCTGCGTTCGGAGACTGGACTGTGACTGTACAGTACATTGGTTCGGGCCACTTTTGGATGACTGTTTGCAATTCTGGTCTCCCTGCTCTGTAGGAAGCATGTTGTCAAACTCGAAAGGGTTCAAGAAGGGTTTACACTGCCATGATTGGAGGGTTTGAGGTACAGGGAGAGGCGCAATAGGCTGAGCCTGTTTTCCCTGGAGAATCAGAGGAGGGGGGTTGATGTTCGAGGTTAGTAAAATCATTGGTACAACGGATAGATTGAATAGCCAAAGTCTTTTCCCTAGGTAGTGCAGTCAAACACTAGATGGCAAAGGTTTAAGGTTGGATGGGAAAGACAAAAAAGGGCTCTAATGGGCAATATCTTCATGTAGAGGATGGTCCGTGTGTAATGAGCCTTCAGAGGAAGGTATTGAGGCTGGCACAATTACAACATTTAACAGGCATCTGGATGGACAGATCAATGGGAAGGGTTTAGATGGAAATTGACCAAATGCCGGAAAATGGGAGGAGAATAATTTTGGCTGTCTGGTTGCCATGGACACGTTGGACCAAAGGGTCTGTTTCCATGCTATACATCTCTATGGCACCATGTCTTTTAACACACTTTCTCCTCTTATCTTAAAACAATCCCCCACTCGAGGGAAAAGACACCTACCATTCAACATTACCGATATTATAAACTTCTAAAAGGTTAATTCTCAGCCTCGTACGCTCCAGTAAAAAATGTATGGGTCTGTTGAGCCTGTCCTTATATGCAAACACTCCATTCCCAGCAACATCCTGATAAATTTCTTCTGAACTCGCCCGAACTTGATAATATTCTCGATATAACAGGGCGACCAGAACTGCAAAAGGTCCTATAGGACATGCCTCATGGATGTCCTGTGCAACCTGAAAATACCGTCCCAACACCTGTACTTAAAGGACAGTCCACTGCTATTCGTCATTTATATAAATGATTCAGATGAGAACATAGGAGATATAGCTAGTAAATTTTGCAGATAGCATCAAAATTGGAGGTGTAGTGAACAGTTAAGAACGTTACCACAGAGTAAAATGGAATCTTGTTCAGATGGGCCAATGGACTGAGGAGTGGCAGATGTAGGAGGTATATTTAGATTAATGCGAGGTGCTAAATCTTGAAGAAGCAAATCAGAGCATGACTTATATATGATAAAGTCCTGGACAGCGTTGCTGAACAAAGAGACCTTGGAATACAAGGTCATATTTCCTTGAATGTAGAGTTGCAGGTCGATAGGATAGTGAAGTAGGTGTTTAATATGCATTCCTTTATAGTTCAAACCACTGAGTGCAAGAGTTGGGAGGTCATGTTGCGGCTGTGCAGGGCATTGGTTAGGCCACTTTTGCAATATTGCGTACAATTCTAGTCTCATTCCTATCGGAAAGATGTTGTGAAACTTGGAAAGTTTCAGAAAAAATTGACAAAGATGTTGCCAGGGCTGGAGAATTTGAGCTGTAGGAAGAGTCGGAATAGGCTTGGGCTGTTTTCTCTGAATCATTAGGGGCTGAAAGGTGAATTATAGAGGTTTATAAAATCATGAGAGGCATGCATAGGCTAAATAGACAATGTTTTTTCCCCGGGGTAAGCGAGTCCACAATTAGAGGGCATAGGTTTAAGATGAGAGGGGAAAGATTTAAAAGGGGCCACAGTGGCAATTGTTATGCTTAGAGGGTGGTATGTGTATGGAATTAGTTGCCAGAGGCTGGTTAAGTTAAAGTATTTAAAAAGAAACATCTGGATGAGTATATAAATAGGAAGGGTTCAGACGGATATGGGCAGGTGTTGGCAAAATTGACAAGATGAGGTTAGGGTAGCTGGTCGGCATGGACAAGTTGTACCAGAGGGTCTGTTTCCATTCAGTACATCTCTATGACTATGTCTATACAATGAAGAACATCAAGTGAAACACCTTCATAACCATCCTGTCTATATATGAAGCAAACTTCAAAGAATTATGCCTGAAACCCTAGGTTGATCTGTTCTACAACATTACCAATGGCTCAACATTTAATTGCATAAGTGTTTTTTTTTTGTTTGTTTTACCAAAGTACAATACCTTGCATTTATCAACATTAAACTCCATCTGCAATTCTTTAGCCCAGTGAGTGATAATACTGGAGAAGAAAGGCTGGAAAGTAATCAGTTGCCTTTTACCATTTACTGGTTTTAGGAAGAGGGCAGTCACACGTTAGAGATTGGAAACAGTTATCGGTGTTTCAGGCTAGAAAGTAAGCTTTGTTTTTGTCTCTGGTGTTCCGTGTTGATATTTATTCGAGATCCTTCATAGTGCAGTGTGTGTCTGCAGGATTTCATTCTCTCATATTGCAGACTACAGATAATAGCCATTTAATCTGGAAATAATAGACAAATATTTCAAGATGTTCATAGTTTATCTCGAAGGCAGAGCCCATAAACTCGACATCCTACAGTTGAGGCAAGTACCTTGCATTTTTTAACAAAGTTATTATTTTAACTGGGTAATTCAGTAGAGTGAACCAGATTTCAATAAACCCTTATCGATCTGGAAGCTGGCATTTAAAGTTAAAAATTTGGGCATGGTTTAGATTTTGTGCAGTCGGTAGTATCCCTGCCTCTGAGGCAGAGCTCTGGATTCTATTCCAATTCCTGAACTTCCCTGGAAGTGTCCCTATCTCGAGACCAGATTGTGTGGATTCATGTCAGAATAGGCTGATGAACGAACACACAGGAGAAAAATGCTGCAACCTTTGGGGTTATTGTGGAGTGGTGGTAGTGTCCCTATAGGGCCAACTGGAGGCCAACTAATCCAACTAGAGGTGTCTAATAATATGTCAGAACGCATTGAGTAAAATGATTTTAAAATTGTGGTTTGATCGAGATGGAAGAGGTGTCAGTATTGAATTTCAGAATTTAAGCCCCAGATGCCTGAAAGCACAGACCTTGGATGGGAGATATATTTGCACCTTCTAGAGGTTTATAAATTCATGAAGTGCATGGATAGGGAGTGAATAGTCAAGATCTTTTCCCCATGCTTGGAAGTGCACAATTAGAAGGCTTAGATTTAATGTGAGAGGGGAAAGATTTTAAAGTGACGTCGGGGCAACGTTTTCACTCAGAATGTGGAGCGTGTACATAATGAACTGCCAGAAAAAGTAATGGAGGTAGGTATAATTACAATATTTAAAAGGAACCCAGATGGATATATTGATAGGAAGGATTTAGAATGATATGTTCCAATTGCTGGCAAATAGATTAGATTCCCTCCAGTGTAGCACAAGTCCACACCAACTCTCTGAAGATTTACCCACCCAGAACCATCTCACCACATTTACCCCGACTAATGCACCTGATATTATGTGCAACTTAGCATGGCCAATTGACATAACCTGCGCAACTTTGGACTGTGGGAAGAAACCCACGCAGACACAGCGAGAATGTGCAAACTCCACACAGTCAGTCAGCTGTGCCAGCAATCAAACTCAGGTCCCTGGTTCTGTGAGGCAGTAGTGCTAACCACTGAGCCACTGCACCACCCCAAGTAGGGCACGATTACTGTCAGAAATCAGGTCAGCATGGACGAGTTGGTCAAAAGTGTTTGCTTCGGTGCTGTACAACTCTTCAGATTCATCAAGCCATTTGATCAAGGTCCCTGTGTAATCTTCACTGTCCACTATATAGCCAAACTTGGTTTCATCCATCATCCACAATCTTTCTAACCACGCCTTCTATAATTCTCATCTGAATCATTTGTTTAAATGTCAAAACAAAAATGGATTGAGCAGAAGTCCCTGTGGAAAACCACCGTGCACAGTGTCACAAAGCTGGTCCCTTTTCTCTAAAAGCTTCCTTTTCTCAAAGATACTGTATCCTTGAATTTTTTTTCAGAGGCGTCGTAAATAGTTCCCGGCTCCAAGGTGACTGGTTTGGTACAGAGATTAAACGGTTTTGTGATTAAAGGTATAATGAAAGGGGAGTGGTCAGCTCTCGAGGTGAGCAGTTCAGTCCAGAACCAGTTTGCAGTTTAGTTCTGTGGACAGGCTCTCTCTCTCTCTCCCTCCTTCTGCCCTTCTAACTTTAACGTGCAATCATTTGTTCCATTTGTACTGTTTTTAAGGGCGGTTTGCTTATTGGGATGGTTGTGAACTTCCAGAACAGCTAATTAAGTCTAGATCGAATAGATTGAGTTCTGTAGGGGTTCTTTACTCTGTTCTTTGTGTTTCATTGTGTAGTTCTGTGAATATTTTTTGTCTATGTTAAAACCTGATAATTTTCACTGTGCACTTACTGTAACAAATTACAAAGTTATGGTCTGCGCTGCCTGCTCAAGAATATTATCAGTGGTCTGGCCTAGTCCATGACAACAGGCCTCCAGTCCGAAAAACAACCGTCCTCGATAATGCTGTCTCCTGCTATTAGGACACACACACACATACACAGACACGTACACGACACACATACACATACACACGCACCCAGACATACACACACAGACACACATTCCTGAAGAAGGGCTTATGCCCGAAATGTCAATTCTCCTGTTCCTTGGATGCTGCCTGACCTGCTGCGCTTTTCCAGCAACACATTTTCAGCTCTGATCTCCAGCATCTGCAGTCCTCACTTTCTACTCGAAGACACACACAGAGACACAGGACACACACGCACAGACGCACATACACAGATACACACACACAAAGACACGCACACAGAGACACACAGACACATGCACACGCACAGACACACACACCCACAGACAACACATGGACACAGACACACACGGACGCACAAAGAGACATTCACACACACACACACACACACACACACACACAGACATACACACACAGATACACATGTGCATGCGCGTGCCGCACACACACACACACATCTTCGCGTCTTTAGGATATAACTCGATAAGTTATGATTAAAGATGGGCTGAAGGCATGTTGTGAGAGGGTAGTAGAACTGGCTTAAGAAACATGTCATCCATGATCAATTGGTCAGTTGACTGGATGGGCCAAATGGTCTTTTTACTGCTCTAATTTTGTACGCACTATGGTTCGTGCATTCGTCTGTGTTAGTGTGTGTATTTGCGGGTGCATGTTTGTCTGGGTGTCCGTGTTTTTGTGTTTCTGTGTTTTTGTGAGGTTGAGTGTGTCTGCGTGTGCACGTCTGTGTGTGTCTTTGAGTTTGTCTATGTGTGCCTGTGTATGTATCTGTGTGTGTCTGCATATGTTTGTGCTCCTCATTACTTTTAGTAATGGAAATATCAATGTACATTTTTGTAATTTCTACACTGTTTGTCATTCATCTTTACATCATTGCTTGAGGAACTTTGTTTTAGTCATGAATTTGTTATTTTAACAGAGAAGGAAATCTACATGACTTCTTCCTCGGACGATCCTGACCCAATGTGTGACCTATATTATAAGCCATATCATCAAACTGGTAACACCGATAATTTGCTGTGACCAATAGAGCAGTGGCAGTAGAAAAGAAAACAGTTACTCAACAACCCAGGGAACTCTGGACCAGTGAGCCTGACATCAGTGGTAGGTGAGTTGTTGGACGGGATTCTGAGGGATAGCCAATTGCATGCATGTTCAAAGGTAAGACTTGATTGGGGATAGTCACCATGGCTTTTTGCATGAGAAATCGTGTCACACTAATTTGACTGAGTATGTTAAAGAGGTGACAAAGCAGATTGATGAAGGCAGTGTTGTAGATGCTTTCCATATAGACTGGAGCAAGTTCTTCGACAAGATTCTACATATTAGGCAAGTTAGTAAGATTAGGTCACATGGGAACCAGCGCACCCAAGACAATTGAATAAAAAATTATATTGAAGGAAGGCGACAGAGGTTGGTAGAGGATTGCTTTTCAGACTGAAGGCCTGTGAACAATAGTGTGCCACAAGGATCAATGCTGAGCCCACTGCTTTTCATCATTTGTATAAATGATGTGGATGTGACCATAGGTGGTAAGGGTAGCAAGTTTGAAGATTACACCAATATATTTGGTGTTGTGGGTAATGAAGAAAATTATCTCAGAGTGCAATGAGACCTGGATCAGATGGGTCAATGGGCTGACGATTGGCAGATGGATTTAATTCAGATAAATGTGAAGTGCTGCAATTTGGGGTACTTAATTGAAATTCATTGGAGGATGTTGCTGAGCAACGAGAGAGAGAGATGTAGATGAAACGCTCCTTCACAGTGATTAGGATAGTGAACAAGGTGTTTGGCACGTTTGCCTTCATTTGTCAGAGCATTGCGTTTCGGAGTTGGGATGTCATGTTACAGCTGTACAGGATGTCAGTGAGGCCACATTTTGGAATACTGTGTGCAGTTCTGGTCTCCCTGCTGTACTAAGGTTGCTGTGAAACTTGAAAGGGTTCAGAAAAGATTTATAAGGATTTTGCCAGGTTTGGAGAGTTTGAGCTATAAGCAGAGGCTGAATAGGCAAAAGCAGTTTTCCCTGTAGAATCACGGGCTTAGGGCTGACCTTATAGAGGTTTATAAAATCATAAGGGGGATGGATTTTGTAAATAGACAATGTCTATTTCCCAGAATAGGTGATTCCAAAAATAGAGGGTATAGGTTGAAGGTGCGAGGGGAAATATTTTAGATGGAACTTAGAGGCAATGTTTTCATATAGAGAGAGGTGTACATATGGGATTATCTACCAGAGTAAGTGGTGGAGTCTGGCATCTTGATGGGTATCTGAATAAGGAGGTTTAGAGGAATATGAGCCAAATGCTGGCAAATCAGACTCGATCAGATTGGGATGTCTGGTCAGCACGGACAAAGTAGCATGCTGCATGACTCTATAAGTGGTATGAGGAGACATTCTAAACAGGCATTTCATGTGGGAATTCTCTTCCCCACAAGTTTGAGATGCCTCTTTGTTTACATTGATTGAAAGCTGAGTTAATTAAATATTTGACAGAGAAGTGAGTTATGGATAACGTGATACAGTCAGGAAAATAGGGTTGTGACCATAACCTGATCAGTCACAATCTTAGTGCCTGGTGGAGAAGGCTCGAAGTGTCTAATGGCCCACTCCTGCTCCTCAGTCCCATGTTTCTGTGTTCCATTCAATCCCTCAAACCTGCTAGACAGGAGCATTAAGAGGCTACTTCCTGCTGTAACCTGGTGCACTGAAACAGAGGAGACCATTCAGCCCCTCCAAACTGTCACACACAATTCGGTCTGGTTTGGAAAATGTAATTGGAAAACCAAGGCTAAATATGAAAGAGGTCGCTCATCTCTCTTTACAGAGCTTCCCCTCTCTGCAACTTGTGCTTCATGTGTTGGTCATGTTGTGCACCCAGTTTCACTGTGAATACAGCCCGCATATCTCAACCAAAGATGGTCCAGATAATCTGGCAACATTCAATAACAGAACTTCCAGGAAAATAACACTCTCTTCTTTCCAATAATACAATGTGGAACGCCACAAACAGGGATATGTCATTCATCCACATGCCCCCCCCCCCCCCCCACCTCCCCCGCCGCAAGCATGTCTTCACCCACAATAAGATCATAAGGCCTGGTATCCTCTTTCATGTCCAACTCTTCACAGCCCTCAACTCTGATTGGCCAAAAAGCACTCCCTGCCCCCACACTGTGACCTATTGATATGAGCAAAAGACGTGAACACAAGGGCTCAGGGAAGAGTGACCGGCCCTGACATCAAGGCATCATTTAACTAAGGACGGTCTCAAGGAGCCTGAGCAGGATTGCACTTAATGGGAATGAGTTGGAAACGTCCCTGGTTAGAGTGATTTAAAGCATAACGCCCAATGATTGTAGTTTGTGTACAAAAATCCATGCAGTCCTGGACATGTCTGCAAATGATCCTCAAGGTAGCTTCCTCAGCACAAACATCTTCAGCTGCTTCATAAATGTCTTGCTCACACCATAAGATTAGAAGTAGGGGTGTTCACTGAAGATCACACAATATTCAGGAACAATGTCCCCCTTCAGATCCTGAACTAGTCTGTGTCCATGTACTGCAAGACCTGGACAACATTCAGGCGTGTGCTGTTGGAAGTATCGTTAACATTCATGCAACAGTGTTACTGGACACTGCACATTTCCACACATAAAATGAGGAGATTTTTCAGCTCCCCACGCTAGCTTCACAGGAATATGAGGAAGTCTTTCAGCTCAATGAAATTATTGGAGAAGTGTAGAGATAGCCCATTTCGTGCCTCCAACCAATTACACAGGAAGAGAAGGAGTCACGTGTTATGGACGGCAGCAGATATTCCCAAAAATATTTGAAGGCATTGGCCTAGACTCTATTAATACTTAAGTGTTCTGACACATTACTATTCCCATAAACATGTACTTGGCAAAACGGAAAGATCAGACACAGATTCTCAGATGCAGTTCTCCAATCTAGGAGGGAAAACAAATCAAGTGAAAATTAGACAGAGTTGCAGCCAGGAGATTTCCACTGAAGCTTCCAACTTTGTGGAGACACCAATAGCTTCTAATGTTACTGAGAAACCAAAACACTTGCTGTAATGTGGCTGCCAGAACTGCACACAGCATTCTAACTATGGCCTAACCAATGGCATGTTTAACTCATGTTATGTTGCCTTGATGAATAAACACTATGTCTACAGTCCCGTGTGATTTCTTAAGTGGCTATTACACTGTCCAGTCACATTCAGGGATGTGTGGAGAAACACTCTCTGACCTCCCTAGTGTTCTGCTATTCATTGAATTCTCCCCTGTCTGGTTCCTTCTTCCAAAGTGCATCACCTCATATTTATCAGGGTTCCATTACATCTGCCATTGATCTGACCATCTGACCATTCTACCTGTATCTTCCAGTAACAAAAGGCCTTCCTCCTCACTGCCATCCACCTGGCCAATCTTTGTTTCAAACACAAAATTACTTATTACGCTCAGCCCCCACCCACCCTCCACATTCACATTTACATCATTTACGAATACCACAAATAATTAGATATACTGCACTACTCGTTGTGGTACACCACCAGACACTGGTCTATCTCTACCACCTTTCCAGTAACTTGGGACCACATAGCTGTTCTCCAGTCCTATAGCACCTCCGTTTTCTGGTCAGATTCAACTAAAATATTTAGGTCAGGACATTTCCTCTCTTGTCTCCAACAGCATCCTGCGATACAACTCATCTGAACATCCAAAACCATCAATCCCAACTTGCATCTTACATCAATCTGTTCGAGAGCCTCCCAGTCCATCTTCTTGAATTCTGTACCTGCATTGTCCTTCTCCCAACTAAAACAGATGTGAAGCTCTCATGTCACAGTCTGTCAATGTTCCCCAGTTTCACATACTGATTACCCCCTTGGTTTTGAAATGGATCCTAATTTTTCCCTGGTTATTCTGTTCGGCTTGATGATTTTGTAGAACATCCTGGATTCCCCCTAACTTTACCTACTACACTTCTCCATGCCCCTGTATTAGTCAGTCTGCTGTGGGTGAATTTTCTGAATTTCCCTGAGATCACCTCTCGTTCTTTGAAATAATCCAGAACACAGGTATAATCTCATCCACGCTGCGTGCAATCTGTGCAGAACACCTTTACTTCGATATTCCAATTTCCGTTAACTGAAGGCCAATTTCACTTTTATCTTTCCATTTCCCAAAGTCGCCCCTGAACCACGTTGGTTCAATTTTATTTACTATTCACTTTCTGAACTCTGAAACATCCACCTGAATATCTAACTATATCACAACCAATAGTTCACCATTGTCTCCCCCTACAAGAAACATCTTCAAAACATTTCAAAAAAAGTTTGTTAAAAGTGATTATTCGTGTGAGATCCAAGATGGCGACGAACAGTAGGTCTGCCCTGCTGAGCTCTGCACCAGAACCCAGACAAAATAATGCATCACCCTCTCCTTCTTCCCTATTGTGTTATAATCGGTCGTTTTTGATCCCCAGTATTTCTCTCTGCCATTTTAAGTGAGTAAGGAAAATGACTAAGGGAAAATGACCACAAGGATCACAACCAGCAGGGCATTGCAGCAATGGATATGCCCGCGGCTGTGATGTCGGCATCCGCGAGCACACCAGGGAGCTTATTTGTGGAACAGAGTCTGATCTAGGAGTGCAGGAGCCTGCGAGAGAAGATTGATTCAGCAATGGAAAAGACCAGAACTATGCTGGAACTGATCTCAGCCAAGCTGCTGAAGCATGACCAGGAGATCCATCATCTCAGGCCACACATTGTGGAGGTGGAAGAGCAAACCGCGGCTTTGGAAACCATGGCAGAATTCGCAGCGGGTCGGGTCCAAGCCCTGGAATGTTAAGTACAGGCCGTAGTAGAGCAGGTCGAGGACCTCGAAAATCTGAGCCTTCAGAAGATCATCAGTTTGGTTGGGCTGCCGGAATGGGAACAAGAAAGCCAGCTACTCAGCTACTTGGAACAATGGCTCACACAGTTTTTGAAGCTGGACGTCAGGGCAGACTGGGTGCGGGTCGAGTGGGCCCACCGGATCGCAGTGTACAGGCCCGGATCGGACCAGTGTCCCTGCCCAGTCCTAGTGCAACTCCATCACGATAGAGAAAAAGAGGTGCTGGAAGTTTCTCGAGCTCTGCAGATGGATCCATAGGTACTGATCTACAAAGGATCACGAATTATGTTTTTTCCAAGATCATTCTACGGCTGTGATCCGCAAGAGGCAAGCCTTTGATAAGGCAAAAAGGAGGCTGAGGGACGTTAATATTCTGTATTTGATAAGGTATCCACCAATATTATGTTCCAGCCATGGAGGGTCTGTGTTTAATTTTGATTCACTAGAAAACTCAAAGGACTTCCTGTACACCTTAAAATAGACTGGCTGGTTCAAATTATGTGGACAAATGTGTTCCCTTTGTTTTCTATGGAGTTTGACTGGTTTACCTCGTTTTGGGCTTTTTTTTTAGTACGTGGAGGTTCCATTTTTCCTTTTTCTCTCTGCTCCTTTCTTCCTCCCCTCCCATTATCCTTTGTTTTTTTCTATCATTTGCTTTTTGTTTCTCTCTCTTAGTACGAAATGGGAAAGGGGTTTGGAGAGGTGGGGGTGGTTACATTTTGTTTCACCAGAACTGCCTCGGGTGAAAGTATGGATGGGACAGAGTTGAATGTCCACTTTTAATTTTCTTGTTGTAAGACCCGTGTAACATTTTTTAACTTTGATTTGTCTGGGTTGGGAGCGGCTTCAGCTAGGAGGAGCCATGGGGATTAGTGGGTTGCATGAACTGCCCCTATGGGAAAGGGGGAAAGTCTCTGCTTACTTGTGTTCTATGTTGATTCATGGCAGAAGTAGTTGTTAGAAGTTTTGATTTGGTTGATTTTTTATTTATATTTCCACGTTTATACGAACTGTTTACAGCTTTTACTGGGCGCGCTATAAATGGGGTTCTTCTCCCAGTGGGTCATGGGCTGCTTCAGATGGTTATGGATAACCGCTCGTTTAAATGGTGCATCTGGAATGTTAAAGGGAACCATTCACTGATTAAGAGAAAAAAATCGAGAAAAAAAAGGAAATGGTTGATGTAGCCTTGCTGCAGGAAACACATCTAACCGATAAGGAGCATTTGAAGTTACAGCAGGGAACGTTCAGACGAATGTTTTTTATCCTTTAATTCAACAACTAGAGGAGTAGCTATACTCATTTATAAGAACCTTCCACTTCAGTTGGTGAACAAATTAAGAATGAAACTGGGTGGTCTCTGATTCTTAAAGCTTGAATACATCGAGAGGAATACTGGACCTTGAATTATATTGCCCCTAGCACACCCCCTCAAATTTCAATTAAATGCGCTCACAAGGTCGATGATCCTTGGGGCACGTCATACAATTAAGGGGACACTTTAATTGACGTATGGATCCTGAGGTGGATAGGATGTCGAGGTGTCTCGCGGGTATTTCTCCGCCACCCAGGCAGCTGGTGGACCTGAACAGGTAGCTGGGTTGGTGGATGTGAAAGATGTCTTCACCCTGAAGATAGGGACTTCACCTTTTTTTCTAACCCACATAAATGCTGTACTAAGATTGACATGTTGTATGTCCCATTGGCCTTTTTAAATTCGGTGCTGTCCAGTAGAATTGGGAACATAGCCATTTCTGATCATGTGGCAGTGTACATGGAGGTCAAGGATGGTGCCGATGGGACAGGCTCACGGCACTGGCACGTGGATTCTTTCCTCCTGAAGGATAGCAAATTCATTGTGTATTTTTCGGGGGAATTTATTTTTTTTTGGAACATTAACTTGTGTACAGCCAGTAATCCGACGATGCTCTGGGAGACTGCCAATGCCTATTCAAGGGGTTTGATTATTTTTTACTTGGCAACTCAGAAGCGGCAGAAGGGAGAGCAGCAGTGTATGCTTGAGGCTCGGCTGAAGAGAGCTGAGACAACATATTTTGTCAGACCGTCTGTAAGTTAATTGCAGCAGATTACAGCCCTCCGGAATGTTCTAAATGCTGCACTCGCACAGACAGCAAAAAGAGAGATTTCCTTTGCGAAACAGAAGTTATTCGAGCATGGTGAGAACCAGGTAGATATTAGGCAATCTTGGCCAGAAAGAAGATTGCTGCTATTATCACCCGTGATCCCAAAAAGATTAATGCAGCGTTCAGGAAGTTCTACTCTCGGTTGTTCCAGTCAGCGGGCTGGGAGGAGTGATTGGCGACGGTGGAGTCCATTATTAAGATCTCGAACCTCCCAGGTGTAAGTTCAGACCAGGCGTCTCTTTAGATTACCCCTCTGATAATCCGAGATATACAGGAGACAGCTCCAGAGTGGTAAAACCCCCGGCCCAGATGGATTTTCGGAGTGAAATTTCGAAGGAGTTCATAGACATGCTGGCTGGGACAATGTTAGATATGTACAATTATTGTATAGACAGGACTGCCTCCCATCCTCTCTGAGAGAAGGAAATATTTATCTTATTCTCAAGAGAGGGAAAGTCCCAGAGGATTGCACTTTGTATATGCCTATGTCATTATTAAACGTGGTCTTTAAATTTTGTCGAAAATGATGGCTTTGAAGGCACACTGTGAAAGAGGACCTTTTCTATTAGGGGCTGTAGGTCCTCTGATAACAATAGAAGAGAGCTAAATATGGGTCCAGTGTGCCAGCAAGGTTTGATTCCAGGCTCGGTAATCTCCCTGGATGCAGAGAAAGCACTTGACCGGATGGAGTTGATGTGCACCTTTTATATCATTGAATGGTTTGGTCTTGGAGGGGTCTTCGCCAGGTGGGTGGCAGTGTTATATAGTAACCTGAAAGCAGCGGATTTCACTAATGGTATAAGGTCTGACAATGTTAGTATTGACAGTGGTAGCCAACGAAGTTGCCCCCTTTCACTCTTACCATTTACATTAATGATTGAGCCGTTGGCAGGAGCCATCCGGAGGGTCGCCGATATCACTGCCATGGAGGTAGGATCAGAAAGGCGTAAGATCACCCTTTAAGCAGATGGCGTTCCTCTCTTTCTAACTAACCCAATGATATCTGTGTCCTGTTTAATATGAATGATTAATTTTTTTGGATCTTTCTCAGGGTATAAAATCAATGTTATGAAATCAGAGGCCATCCCTGTTGGGGGTCTTATTAGAGTACCCGACCTTGGGGTGGAGTCTGATTCCCTTCCAGATGGTCACAAGGAGGTTTAGGTATTTTTATCATCCAAGCCTTTGATTAATTACATAAAGCTAACTTCGTGCAGTTGCTAGAGAAGATAAGACAGGATCTTCCAATATCCTGTTTGGGTTAGTTCTGGTTAAAATGAATGTCCTTCCTTGTTTATGATACCCCATGCCAGTTCTCCAATTGACGCTGCCCAGGCAGGCGCTACGGAGGCTTAACAGTTGGCTTTGATCTTTCATCTAGTGTCACAGGTGGCCTCTTATTAAGCTTGGCAAATTGCAGCTTCCACAGTGACTGGGGGCGTGTCGATGTTCCAGACTTTAAAAAATACCAACTAAGTTTCTTGCTTTCCGATGTGGCTGATTGGGCTTGTCAGGACCCATGGTCAATTTGGTTGGACATCCAGGACTTCCAGGTAAAATGTCCCCTCATTAATCTGTTGTTCATGGACAAGATGAGGACTGTTATGGAGATTTGCAGAAAGCGATTGTCCTTAACACAGTGAAAGCACGGAGAGTGATGGGACAAGTTGAGGGCACTTTACAAAACAAAAACTTCGGCTTTCACTTCCATTGTAGGATTTGTAGGATTCCAGCCGGGATTGACGGATTCCTGGCTTTCGGCTCTGGGAGTCCAGATGAGTTTCCTGTTTGGGAGAAGTTTATGATGAATTTTGAGCAGCTGAGCCAGGAATATGAGGTATCTGGGAGGGACCTCTTTTGTTACTTTCAGCTTCAGGGCTTTATACAGAAAAAGTCTATATTAATGGTTCATCTCTGTACGTCAGATATGGAGACGAGAGTGCTTCAGAGTACGGGCACTCTCTCGGTCAGTGCCTTCTGTCATTTATTAGGAGGTAGTGCCTCGAAGGACATTGACCCTGTTACACCAGAACAGAGAGAGACTATTCAACACCTGGAGCCTGATATACAATTGCGGGAGGAGGCCAGTCAGCTCCTCGAGTCGATAACACTGGGCCCAGAGTAGGCCATGCAGCACCAGTACCCTGTTATGCAGCAATAGGATCAGTCTATTCAGCCTCCTCAAGTCTGTAACATAGGAACTGGAAGAGGAACTGGAGATTGGTGCACTGGGATACCAGGAGGATATTCAGTTCCATCGAGCCTGTTGCACGGGAATTGGAGAAGGATGCAAATTATAAGATTTCTTATGGGAAAGGAGGGAGACGTTTACCTCACGTGTCTCGTGTATTGGAACAGAAGAAGGTCAATCATTCCCTCAGTCCTATATCAGGCAGGCAGGAGAGATCATTCAGTATCTCCAGCCTGTGGTGGAGTAATATGAGAAGGTTTTTTCAGCTCCTCAAACTTTTACACAGCAACAAGAAGATTGCATAAGCCCTCACGACTCTTCCGCATCAACAGGAGGAGGACAGGCAGACCATCGAGATGGTGATGTTGAACACCAGAAAGACATCAGCCCATCGATCTTGTGCACAAGGAAGAGAATGAGTCCATTCAGCGACTCCGACCTCTTACAGAGCAATCAGAGCAGGTCATTTCACGCCATGTGCCAATTACACAGGATTGGAGCAAACAAAGAGATGATATAGAGAGTTAAGAATTTAGAATTATCACCTTCGTGATGGAATATATAGTAGTGAGAAAAGTGTTGAAATTTAAGAAATATTGTTAAAGTCGATCATTCAGGAATTAATGACAAGAAATTTGCAAAGTCAAACCACAAACCATCAGAATCAACATGATTTGGATCTTGGGGATCTTAGAGATGAAATATTTGGACTTCCAGAAGGCATTGAATAGCTCTTCACAAATGATTAATCTGCAGAATACGATCGTTTATGATTAAAAGTAATTTATCAGCTTGGATACAGGCTTGGTGAAGCAACAAAATACAGTGAGATGGAAAAAATATGGGTCATTTTCTGTTTGGCACAATTCAACTTTTAGGAAACTATATGTCTTGGTCTCCAGGCCCCAACTATTTACAATCTATATTCTTACGTACTTGAGAGGATAGAACATGTTACAACCAAATGAACAGATGACTCTAACTCAGGTGAGAAATTGCAATGAAGACGGAAGAAGTTAGTAAATATATATGGATAGTTTGGGGCAACATTTGACAGAAGAAACTGAACAACGAAAAGTATGAGTCTATCCGTTTGGATCAGTGCAGCAGAAAGGCAAATTATTATCCAAATGAAGAGAGACTTCAGAATGATTAGGTACAGATTGATCTGGCTGTCCGCGTCCATACTACAGAATACTCCGATGTAGGTACAGCAGATAATGAGAAAGGCAAGTGCAACTTTGGCATTTATTTCTAAAACAAAGGGAGGGAGGTGTGAAAACGCAACTGAGTACTGTGTGCAGTCTTGGTGTCCTGACTGTAGGAGGGATGTTTTTGCCATGGAGGCAGTTCAGAAGTGGTTTACTCTATTTACTCCAGAGATGAGGAGATTGTCCTCTGAAGAGAGATTGAGCAGTTCAGGCCAACACTGCTTGGAGTATAGAAAAATGAGAGGAGATGTTGGAGGTCTGGACGATGTTAAAGGTGATTTACAATGAAGATGTGAAATTGATATTTCCTCATGTGGGACAATCCCGAACGAACCTAAAACCATAGTTTTAGGATGAGGTGGGGGAGAAATGAAACAGGGATGAGGAGAAAATACGCCTGTCACAGGATTGGGAATCTGTGTAATTCACTGCCCGAGAGTGCAGTGGGTGCTGGGATATTGAGTAAGTGAAGGAATATGGAGAGCGGACTGGAACGTGGAACTGAGGCCGCAATGACATCAGCTATGATTGTATTCAATGTTGGAAGAGGCCTGAGGGGCTGGATTGCTGAACTGATGCTCCTCGTTCTTATTCAGCGCTTTGAATGTGTTACACATAAATGGGGGAGGACTGATTATCGGACGGGAAGCAGGCACTCCAGATAAATCAGCCTTACTCAGTTTGACAGAACGTCACCAGTGGAGTCACACAGTAACCAGTGCAGGGTCCACAGATCTTTACAATCTGTATCAATGATCAGTAGGAGTGGAACAATTGTACTGTAACTATGCATGCCGATTAAACTAAGATAAACAAAAAAATAAATTATCAAGGGAAGGTGGAGACTCTGTAATTGGATATTGACAGGTGAAGTCAATGGATAAAAGTTTAGCAAATGAGATTAAAGATAATATATAGTCTGTCATTTTCTTTAGGAAGAAGGGTAGGTAGTATGTTAATGAAATGGAAAAATACTACAGGACTTAGTGATGCAGTGTGTACTGGAGGGTTCATTCTGACCCGATCAGACACGGGAAGTGTTACACCATCTTCCTGATGTTCCCAGAGACCCCATTGCTCTCAACCACCATATATATCCTCCGTCTCCAAATGATGATGTTGATGTCGGCATACTGGGAGATGATGGATCAGTCACCCACTCCTGACTGGAAAGTTCGGGATCATAGAAGCTGAGTGAAACAGTGACCCTGGCAGCACTGTCCTCCCCCTGGTGTGAAGATGCAGGTCGCGTTGAAGGAAGTGACACCACTCTGTGACCAGCTCCTTGTTCAATCAGGTTCCCCTCACACTCTACTCCTGAGTTAAATGTAAATTGGGAAGCTGTTCCTGGAAAACCCGGTGTGGATACAGCAGATCCCTTTCCCCAAGCACACTCACTCCGTGGTTTCAGTTCTTCCTCTCTGTGCAGGCTCTGCTCCATTTGGTGTTCATCTTACAGACGCAGGTGTTGTAACTACAGTCCCCATGCTCCATCCAAAGTTGGGTCACCAAATCCTCAGGTCTCCCTGAATATCTGAGGCGGGTCACAGCACAACCTCTAGCAAACCATCCCCAGCACCTCCACTAACTTTTCAATAACAGGAGTCAGTCAGAAGCCCCTCAGCTACAAGTTAGCGACCTGCTCTTTGACAATAATACTCGAGAGGTTTCCTCGTGTTACTAAGTACACAATCATCTGAGAGGGACAAGCACAGGTGTTCAGTGGACACGCACAGACCAAGGTTCAAAGACATGCCTAAAGCTGCTGGAACCACTGTCCAACATGGGGCACCACATGGGGCACACCGAGAAGTGAACAGCAGCCAAACACACACACACCCCTGTCCACCATGGAGCACCACATGGGGCACACCGGGAAGAGAACAGCAGCCCAGCACACACAAACACCCCTGTCCAACATGGAGCACCACATGGGGCACACCGGGAAGTGAACAATAGCCCAGCACACACACACCCCTTTCCAATGATCACCACATGGGGCACACAGGGAAGTGAACAGCAGCCAAACACACACACACCTGCCCATGGAGCAGTACATGGGACACACCGGGAAATGACCAACAGTCAAACACATACACCCCTGTCTATGGAGTAACACATGGGGCACACCAGGAAGTGAACAACACCCCAGCACACACCTCCCTGTCTATGGAGTACGACATGGGACACAACGGGAAGTGAGCAACAGTCAAACACACACCCCTGCCCATGGAGTACCACATGAAACACACCAGGAATTGAACAACAGCCCAGCACACACCTCCCTGTCTATGGACTAGCACATGGAACACACCTGGAAGTGAACAACAGCCCAGCACACACACCCCTGTCTATGGAGTACCACATGGAACACACTGGGAAGTGAACAGCAGTCTGACACATACCATTTCATTGTTTCTGAGCTTCGCAATGCCAGCTTTCGATACACTAGGGAGCCAAATGGGACCCACAGCTGTGACGTACAGGAGACCAAGATCCATACGTTTTGCACATTGTTTCTGAGCTTCATAATGATTTCTCCGGGATTCCAGGGATATGAGCACCAACGGCCAGGTTAAGGTACAGAAGGACGGATATTCATGTTATAATTGGATGATTACTTGATCGACAAGTTCAGTGAACGTGGTTCTTCTCAGACAAATGGGATAAATTGGATGAGTAGTACTTTCTTAGGTACGATAACAAAAATAAGAATATAAAGTAAATGTGGTGACAAATCAGCTGAAATCCACGTCACAGAATCAGACACCATAATCCAGATGATATATCTGTGCAGCATGTAGCAGTGTTCAGACCAGGCTAGTGTGCTGATCAATACAACTCAGCAATCTGTGCAGACCACATCAGTCCATGAACTGCCTCTCCAGCACTGGGAGGTATGCAGTGAACAGCCGTAAATTGTTATGTAAATCAGGAGCATTTACCCTCCCAGCATGTACAACAGTGTACGCCACCCCAGGGCATGGAACTGTAAACCAGGAGCAGTTACCCTCCCAGCATGTAGAGCTGTGTACACTGCCCCAGTGAATTGTTCAGTAACACTGTGTTAGATCACTGCCCAGCGTGGGGAAACCTGCAGCCCATGCTGGAAGTGACAGGATGTGCAGCTCCCATCCACTTACAGCTCCATATCTCCATTGTATCAATTGATGTAGAATATCTCAAGAGGAAGGAGGAAAATGACTTAGGGTTAACTAGGCAAGGATCAGACAAGGCTCTAGAGGGTTACAAGGTAGTCAGAAAGGAAGTGAAGAAGAATCTCAAGAGGGCGAGAAGCGGGCATGAAAAAGACTTGGTGAGTAGGATGAAGGTAAAACTTATGATGTTCTATACTTTTGTGAGGAACAAGATGATGGATTTAGTGAGGGTAGGGCTCATCAGGATAGTGGAGGGAACTTGCACCAGGAGTCGTAGGAGGTGGGGAACATACAACATAGCGCAGTACTACAGCGCAGTACAGGCCCTTCGGCCCTCGATGTTGCGCCAACCTGTCATACCAATCTGAAGCCTATCTAACTTACACTATTCCATGTACGTCCATATGCTTGTCCAATGATGACTTAAATGTACTTAAAGTTGGCGAATCTACTACTGTTGCAGGCAAAGCATTCCACAGCTCTCTCTTTAGGTCTTTCCTGGCTACCTTTTAACCCTCCAGCTCCCCAACTGAGCCTTCACATCCCATCCTAACATAAGTCGCCGTCTTCCTCTTGACCAGAGATTCCACTTCATCCATAAACCATGGCTCCTGCAGTCTACAGCTTCTTCCCTGCCTGACAGGTACATACATATCTAGGACACACAGTAGATTTTCCTTGAATAAGCTCCACATTTCTAATGTGCCCATCCCCTGCAGTTTCCTTCCCCATCATATGCTTCCTAAAACTTGCCTAATGGCATTGTAATTACCTTTCACTCAGCTGTAACTCTTGCCCAGTATATGCACCTATCCCTTTCTATCACTAAAGTAAACATAACAGAATTGTGATTGCTATCACCAAAGTGCTCACCTACTTCCAAGTCTAACACCTGACCAGGCTCATTACCCAGTATCAAAAGAAATGTGGCTTTGCGCCTTGTTGGCCTGTCTATGTACTGTGTCAGGAAGCCCTCCTGCACACACTGGACAAAATATGACTCTTCTGTAGTACTCGTACTATAGTGTTCCCGTTCAATATTTCAAAAGTTGAAGTTCCCCATTATATCCACACTATCTCTGTCACTCCTATCGAGAATCATCTTTGCTATCCTCTCCTCTACATCTCTGGAACTATTCGGAGGCCTATAGAAAACTCCCAACAGGGTGACCTCTCCTTTCCTGTTTCTAACTTCAGCCCATACTACCTCAGTTGACGAGTCCCCAAACATCCTTTCTGCAACTGTAATACTGTCCTTGACCAACAATGTTAAACATCCCCCTCTTTTATCATCTTCTCTGTTCTTACTGAAACATCTATATCCTGGAACCTGCAACAACTATACCTGTCCCTGCTCTAACCATGTCTCCAAAATAGCCACAACATTGAAGTCCCAGGTCAACCCATGCTGCAAGTTCACCCACCTTATTCCGGGTGCTCCTGGCGTTTAAGTAGACACACTTCAAACCAACCTCTTGCTTGCCGGTGCCATCTTGCATCCCTGAAACTTGATTTTGGACCTCTCTACTCTCATCCCTTTCTATACTCTAACTACAATTTTTGTTCCCATCCCCCTGCTGGATTAGTTTAAACCGACCCCAATAGCCTTAGCGAATTCCACCTCCCCACCCCCCCAGGACATTGGTACCCCTCTGGTTCAGATGAAGCCCATCCTGCTTGTAGAAGTCCTACCTACCTCAGAAAGAGCCCGAAATTTCCAAGAATCCAAAATCCTCCCTCCTGCACCATTCCTGTAGCCACATGTTCACCTTCTCTCTCTCCCTATTCCTTGCCTCACTAGCACATTGCACAGGCAAGAAACCAGAGCCAACAACTCTGTTGGTCCTAGCTCTAAGCTTCCATCCTAGCTCCCCGAATTTCTGCCTTAAATCCCCATCTCTCTTCCTACCTATGTCGTTGGTGCCTATGTGGAACACGACTTGGGGCTGCTCCCTCTCCCCCTTAAGGATCCCCAAAACACGATCAGAGACATCACGAACTCTGGCACAAGGGAGGCAACACACCAACCGTGAGTCTCTCTCGTCCCCACAGAACCTCTTATCTGTCCCCCTAACTATGGAGTCCCCAATGAATACTGCTATGCTCCTCTTCCCCTTTCCCTTCTGAGCAGCAGGGACAGACGCTGTGCCAGAGCCCTCTACCCTGCTGCTTTCCCCTGGTAAGCCCCCCCCCCCCGCCCATTGTATCCAAAATGGTATATTTATTGCTGAGGTGAATGGCCACAGGGGATCGCTGCACTGCCTTCCGGTTCCCTTTCCGTCCCCTGACTGTAACCCATTTGCCTTTTTCTTGTACCTTAGGAGTGACTACCTCCCTGTAACTCCTCTCAATAAACCACTCTGCCATCCGAATGATCCGAAGTTCATCCAGCTGCAGCTCCAGTTCCCTAACGCGGTTTTGAAGGAGCTGGAGTCAGGTGCACTTACAGCAGATGTAGTCAGCAGGGACACTGGTGGTGACCCTTATCTCCCACATTCTGCACGAGGAACATTCAACTGCCCTCACCTCCATTCCCACTAGTCTAAATTCCCAAAGAGACTATTGAAAAAAAAGAATAAAAAAACTCGTTAACTTTCCAAGTTGTGGCACGGGTACTTTGTTTTTGGGTAGAGGAGGAGGGTGGGTGCTTTAACACATTATAAGGCAAGGTGAGCTTCTCTGGGTGTTTGGTTTAATTGACAAACGGGTTCATTGCTGAATCGCAACAGCACACTTGGAACATTGTATTCAGTTCTGGTCGCCTTGTTATAGGAAAGATGTAGAAGCTATAGTGAGGGTGCAGAGGAATCCCTAGGGATCAACAGAAATATTGGCACACACCACACGATCGAGTGAAATATTGAGGAAGTAACCACGCGAAAAATAAATACTGGCAGATTCTGTATGTCTGTATAAACGTCAATGTGTCAGTGTTTGTGGTGTGTCTGTACTGATGCCTGTATATCTGTGTGTGCACGTGCATCAGTGTATTGGCATTTCTCTCTGTGTGCTTTAGTATTTGTGTGACTGCACCAATCTCAATGTATGCCTGTGTAACTATATGCATATGTTTGTGTATCTGCGTGTCTCTGTGCGTATCCGTGTGCACAGTGGATCTGTCAGCCTCTGTGGTTTTTAAAGTTATGCAATGTCCGCCTCTGCTGTTCTTCACACTCTACTGCATTGATGGCAGTGGAGGGAGAAAACCATAATGGATTCAGTGTAGGAAGTGGGGAGAGGGAGGTAGATCATAGCATCCAAACTGACAGCACCATCTGCTCATGCATACACGCACACACACACACACACACACACACACACACACACAGTTGGGTATAGGGAGAATCATAATTGTACTGAGGACACTCAGAGTGGCGAATGCTCCTGAGTAATATCTGTGCTCTCTCTGCAATGTGAAAGTGATTTGTCTTTGAAGATTATTCGTTGTACAGAGTGTACACCTTAAAGAATATTTCCACTGCAACTGCATCCAAGCAACTCTGACCAAGTCATCTGTAAGGTGATGCGATGAAGTTATTACATGTTTTTTAAATAGGAATATTTTATAATTCACCCCTACAAGGTGTAAGTGAGAAATGTTTGAAAAGTCCTGAAACTGACCCAGTGGTGATGGTAATATATCTAGGTATCAGACAAAATTGTTCTGTGCATCCAAAGATATTTGCAAAACCAAACAGCCGTGCAATGTGAGAGATTCACAGTATTTGATGTCCTCTGATAGAAAAAAAAACCTGACACTTGTGCAGTGGCAAGAGGAGACCAGCAGAGGGTGGCATTGTATGACTATAAACTTAATAGGGACAGACATAGAGGTGGAAGAGGGGAGTAAGGGTTTGTCTCAATTTCAATGGATTTACCCCCAAAATCACAGAGCCATCATTTCACAGAGATGCACACAAACATACATAGACACATTAAACACACAACGCACATACATATCGATATGGACACTTACACACAAACACATGCACACGCCCACACACAGACACAGTGTTTTCTTTAAGATAGAGATAAGTATGTTTTTCATGAAGAAGGGAATCAATGGTCAGTTGGTGAAGGCAGGAGAATGCGGCTGAGAAACATTTTAACTGTGATAAAACGGCACAGCAGATCCAAGGGGCTAAATGAACTAATTCTGTTCCAATTTCCTACTTTGTGAAGGGATTCATTTTGGAAGTCGACTTTGAATGCAGATTACTGCGTCAAATATAGGATACGTAGCAGTGTGGAGGAACAAACGGATCTTGGGGTCCATGTCTGTCAGTGTCTCAGTCGCCACCTAAGTTGATCGTGTTGTTAAGAAGTCGTATGGTGTGTTGGTTTTCCTTAGCAGGTGGACTGAGTTGAAGAGCTGCAAGATTCTGCTGCAGGTCTATAAAACTCTGGTGAGACCACATTTGAAATGTTCTGGTTGCCTCACTAAAGAAATGATATGGAAGCTTTAGAGTGGGTGCAGAGGAGATTTACCAGAATGCTGCCTGGACTAGAGGGCTTGTCTTATGAAGAAAGGTTGAGGGAGCTATGGCTTTTCTCATTGGAGTAAAGAAGGATGAGAGGTAACCTGATAGAGTTGAACAAGATGGTGAGAGCTACAGACAGAGGAAATAGCCAGAGAATTCCTCCCATGAATGATTGTCACGAGGTGTGCATAATTTTAAGGTGTTTGGAGAAAGGTTTTGGAAGATGTCAAAGGCAGTGATACACCAGCGCCCCCTCCCTCTCCCCTCAAACCGGGTCCCATGTACAGTGAGACAGCTGTGCTAACTACTGAGATATCATGTCCCTCTCCCCCTCCCCCCCAAACGGGGTCACTGGTACTGTGAGACAGCAGTACTAACCACTGAGACAACATGTCCTCCTCCCCCTCCCCCAAAACCAGGTCCCTGGTACTGTGATACAGCCGTGCTCACCACTGAGACACCATGTTCTCCACCCCCTTCCCCAAAACCAGGTCCCTAGTACTGTGATACAGCCGTGCTCACCACTGAGACACCATGTTCTCCACCCCCTTCCCCAAAACCAGGTCCCTAGTACTGTGAGACAGCCGTGCTAAGCACTGAGACACAAAGCCCCCTTCCCCCTCCCCCAAACCGGGTCCCTGGTACTGTGAGACAGCCGTGCTAACCACTGAGACACCATGGCCCCCTCCCCCTCCCCCACAAACCTTGTCCCTGGTACTGAGAGACAGCCATGGTAACCACTGAGACACCATGCACCCTCCCCCTCCTCCTGTCCCCCAATCAGGGTCCCTGGTACTGTGAAACAACCATGCTAACCACTGAGACACAATTCCCATCCCCGCCCCCTCCCCTAAAACGGATTCACTTTGCTCGGTAATACTGGGGAAATGTAGATAAAAGTGATGAGCTTAGAGCTATGATGTTGTGACCATAACAGAGACATGGGTTTCTCAGGGGCAGGAATGGTAGCTGGATGTTCCAGGGTTTAGAACATTTAAAAAGAATAGGGAGGAGGTAAAAAGAGGAAGGGGTGTATCACTGCTAATCAGAGAGGGCATCACAGCCACAGAAGTTAACATTATCTAGGAAGGTCTGCCTACTGAGTCAGTATGGGTGGAAATTAGGAACAGTAAGGCAGCAATCACCTCACTAGGGGTTAAATACAGGACCCCAATAGAAGCAGGGAGATTGAAGAAAGCATAGGTCGGCAGATTTTGGAAAAGTGTGAATGAAATAATGTAGTTGTAATGGGTGACTAACTTTCCCAATATTGATTGGAACCTCCTTCCAGCAGATGATTTGTAAAGAGCTGTTTTTGTAAGGTGTGTTCAAGAGGGTTTTCTAATTCAGCACATTGAAGCGGCCCACGAGGGGAGAGACTATATTGGATTTGGTACTCAGCAATGAGCTGGGGCAGGTGTCAGATCTTGCGGTGGGAGAGCATTTTGGTGATAGTGACCACAACTACCTAATCTTCAACATAGCCATGGAGAAGGAGAGAAGCAGGCACAATGGAATGATATTTAATTGGGGAAAAGGAAACTATGATACTATCAGACGTGAGTTGAGAACCATGGACTGGGAGCAATTGTTCCATGGAAAGGGCACTATAGATATGTGGAGACTGTTTAAGGAACAGTTGTTGCGAGTGATGCACAAATGTGTTCCTTTGAGTCAGGCAAGAAAGGCTAAGATAACGGAACCTTGGATGAAGAGAGCGGAGGAGCTTCTCGTCAAAAGAAAGAAGGCAATTTACGTAAGGTGGAGGAAGCAAGGGTCTTGCTCAGCTCGAGAGGATTACAGGCAGGCGAGGAAGGAGCTCAAAAATGGTCTGAGGAGAGTAGGAGCGAGCAGGAAAAAGGCTTGACAGGAATGATTAGGGAGAATCTAAGGGCATTTTGCACATATGTGAGGAATAAGAGAATGATAAAAGAAAGAGTATGGCCGATCAGGGATAGCATAGGGAACTTGTGGATAGAGCCTGAGGAGGTAGTGGAAGGCCTAAATGAGTTTTTTGCTTCTGTCTTTACAAAAGAAAAGGACTTTGTAATGAATGAAACCATTGAGGAGCAGGTAAGCATGCTGCAACAAATAGAGATTGAGGAAGCTGATGTGCTGAACATTTTGACAAACATTGATATTAACAGGTCGCCAGGGCCAGACCAGATTTGTCCTCGGCTGCTTAAGGATTCGAGAAATGTGATTGCTTCGCCACTTGCGAATATCGTTGCATCCTCGCTCTCCACCGGATTCGTACCTGAGGACTGGAGGGAGGCAAATGTAATTCCTCTCTTCAAGAAAGGACATAGGGAAATCCCCGGAAATTACAGACCAGTCAGTCTCACGTCTGTCATCTGCAAGGTGTTCGAAAGGATTCTGTGGGATTGGATTTATGACCAACTGGAAGAGCATGGCTTGATTAAAAACAGTCAACACGGCTTTGTGAGGGGCAGGTCATGCCTCACGAATCTTATTGAGTTCTTTGAGGATGTTACTAGAAACGTTGATGAGGGTCGAGCGGTGGATGTTGTGTATCTGGACTTCGGCAAGGCATTTGATAAGATTCCCCATGGTAGGCTCGTTCAGAATGTCAGGAGGAATGGGATACAGGAAAATTTAGCTGTCTGGATATAGAATTGGCTGGTCGACAGAAGACAGCGAGTGGTTGTGGAAGAAAAATATTCTGCCTGGAAGTCAGTGATGAATGGTGTTCCACGGGCTCTGTTCTTGGGCCTCTACTCTTTGTATTTTTTATTAATGACTTGGATGAGGAGTTTGAAGGATAGGTTAGCAAGTTTGCAGAGGACACAAATGTTGGAGTTATCATTGACAGTATACAGGACTGTTGTAGGCTGCAGCACGACATTGCCAGGATGCAGAGATGGGCTGAGAGGTGGTAGATGGAATTCAAAATGGATCAATGCGAGGTGATGCATTTTGGAAGATCGAACTTGAAAGTTGAGTACAGGACTAAAGGTAGCATTCTTGGCAGTGTGGAGGAACAGCGGGATCTTGGTGTGCAGGTACATAGATCCCTTAAAATTTCCACCCAGGTGGACAGGGTTGTTAAGAAGACATATGGTGCTTTTGGCTTTCATTAACAGGGGAATTGAGTTTAAGAGCCGTGAGATCTTGTTGCAGCTCCATTTACTCATACCCCTATAATTATTCTCCCATTTCCTCATACTCCGACACTGAATTCTCCTGCTTTTTCATATAACGATACTAATTCTGCCATTTCCTCATATCCCAGTATGATTCTCTCAGTTTCTGATGCCCGAGTTCAAATCTCGCATTTAGGAGTGCCCTGCTCTAATTCCACATTTTAATGGTGACTTGAACCAAATATCTAATTTAGGTCCACTCCACACCACTTCTTCCATTAACTATGTAGCTGCAATGATTCTCCCATGTCGTGGTCCACTGCTGTAATTCCCCAATTTTGGCGTTTAAAACATCAAATTCTCAAATTGCCAATTCTGCACTAATCCACCCTTTCGTCATGAACTGACGAAACTCTACCACTGAGTATTGCCTTGCCCCAACTCTCCCGTTTTTTTTCTGTTTCCTGACAAACATCTTCCACATAATGGTTTACTGCTCAAGGTTTTTTCATTATTGGCACCCTGGATCTAATGGCCACGTTCCTGCACTTTACAACATTTCTCCGACTTACTGATTCCTGCCTGTGTTCTCCCATTTAACTATGCTCTGTTCCAACTCTGCATGCTTTAAGCACCCCACACTAATTCTCGAATTCAATATTGCCCTGAAACAATTCTCATGTTCATTGTTACCCAAACCAACTTCTCCCAGTGTGGGGAACGCCACTCTGACTCTCTGAGATAATGGTGCCATACCCCAATTCGCTGTTAAAGTTCCACTGTGCAATTTTTCCATTTTGTGGTTCGTGCAACAATTGTCCCAAATACAGCTTCACGTCTGTGCACCATTCTCCCATTTTCGAATCCTGCACCAATCTTCTTTTCGTCAGCAACTGCACCTCCGCCACATTTAATATTATTCAGCACCAGTTCTCCCACGTCTTCCACCAATTCTCTACTTTCGTGAAATCGGCACCAACCCTCCCATTATTGATGCCCTGCATCAATTGTCCCATTGCGTTGTTTCCTGATACACTTCCTCCACGTATTGGCTTCCCTGCTCCAAAGTTTTTTTTTCATTTCTTGGTGGGTGGACTCGAATCTCGACTTTACTGCTGCTTGCAAAGTTGTTCCTTCTCAATCATTCCCTGCCTCTATTCTTCCATTTCGAGGTGTTCTGCTAAAGTTTTTTAATGAATAGGCAATTTGTACTAATTTTCCAATGTAATGGCACTGTGCAACAATTCTCCCATTTACTGATACCCAATAATTCTCCCACTGCCTGACACCCTGACACCTGTCGTGGAAATTTAATCGAGTCGAACCAACTGCTAGCAAGAGCAAAGAAAAGGCTTTATATTTCAATCTGTGCATGCAGAGCGGCCAATATACTTGGCAAAAGTGCCGTATGTAAGGGCTGTGAACAAAATTCACATAATCGTGTTATACTATTCTTATCACATGCTCAAGGACAAGTGTTGGGAAACATTCGAGCTCATATTTTCTCATTCCTATGCCTTGGACATCATTGTCTTTATGTTTTCCGAAGCTTTTTTCTGAACTCAGCTGCTCGCAAGGCCAGGTGAAATGTTTGCAAAGTTCCACAAAGACAAGCTGGCTCCTCGACGCAGAATTCAGCAAAGTATTTGCATATTTCAGCGAAGTATTAAATTTTGCAAAACATTATCTGACAGATTTCACAGTAAATGTTAATTTTGTTAATTTTCCATTACATTTTCCAAATTTTTGTCATTTTACAACAAGGACAACAACCAAATAAAAAGTCAGATAGCTATACTCAAAAATAATTTATGAACACCAGGCATTGCCTCAGACACCACCGAACTCTAACAAAGCTTTGTGGTGATTTTTTAATTTCCCTAGTTTGCCCGATACACAGCCCATCTTCACAGGTCACATTCGTCAACGTCGCTGTAGGGTGCGGACAAGCAATCGGATCTTCCTTCTTTGGGGCCACTGATAGTTTAACATTTCGTATCGTACTGCATTCATAAGCAAGTGGTGTAGGCAGGTACACAACTAGGGTCTTATTCAAAGCAGTTTGAGTAAGACCAGTCCTACAACTAGTGGAACGATATGGGTCCATTACCCCCATCCTCCATAAGGGACGTGAGCCATCGGGAGGAGGAGTCATCTGCTCGTGGAGGCGGTCATTTAGCTGCCTTCATAACATTTATTAAACCAGTAATATTTTGGGACTCATTAGGAACATTAATACAGCACGAGGTACCTAACGTTTTGCAGACGTCTCGGCCGTCAGGATGTCTGGTACGAATCGATTTTGTGTCACTGCTTCCTAACCGCCATTAACTCAGTGTTAATGAGTGCGAGGCCTTCCTTCGTCTCATTTGCGAATACACCATATGCGAGGATGTTCTGCCAGTGTGTACCTTTTCCAATGCAGAGGGATGCCCCTTCGAGTTCGGCAATTGCTGCCTTTTAGGGCGAACACTGTTGTGTTGGTGGACAGTATCGCGGTGCAGCAGCACCCCTTTCTCCCCGGGCGAGTGGTGGTACCCTTTCTCGCCACCTGCCCGTATTATACCTGCCATCCTGATTCGATTAGATTACTTACAGTGTGGAAACAGGCTTTTCCACCCAACAAGTCCACACACACCAGCCGAAGCACAACCCACCCATACATTTACCTAACACCTAACACTACGGGCAATTTAGCATGGCCCATTCACCCGACCTGCACATCTGGTGACTGGGAGGAAACTCACGCAGATACAGGGAGAATGTGCAAACCACACACTGTCTGTCGCCAGAGGCAGGAATTAAACCGGGGTCTCTGGCACTGTGAGGCAGCAATACTAATCACTGTGCCACCATGCCGCTCATGGTCTGACCATTGATAAAGGAACAAGCAATGTTTATGGTCGTATCATTTGTGTATGTTGCTGTACAAGAGTCATTGTTCAAGTACAGCATCAAGGTACACTGGGAGATACCGAAAAGGAGTCTCCCCCGATTGGCGCAAATACACGTTTCTCCCCTGCAATCTACTATCTTGAATGCTGTGGACGATAGCGTGTCAGGCTTGGGGCTATAGTTAGCCTGGAGTTCGGGTGATGACACGAGATTTGCCCAAATTAACCCCACTATCATGGTCAGGCTAGTCGCCTCCCGTGGAAGCAGACAGCTGGTCATTTCTCGCCAGGCTCTCAGTAATTTGCTGGGCAGTCTACCTTTGGGCTGTGTGCAAACATATCCAACAAGTGTAGCCAACGTCTAATCTCTCGTTTTGTCTTATGACCAAAGCACATGCTCTGTTCCCTTCACATCTAGGAATGGCCCTTCGCAGCTCCCAACCTACTGGCGTCGCATTTACGCCATTTATATCCAGCAGGCAAATTCCCCTCCTGCTTTATATTTTCTTTTTTTTCGCCACGGTCGTCTCCCTTCAGATTCGGGTGTGTCATTAATGACATTTGCCCGGCTTGGGGTTAGGTCCATGATCTGGTTTGATTGGTTGCCATGCCCTACTGCTCCTATCGTCTGTAGTACATTCTGCACTGCATCTCGGAGGAGGGGGTGGGGCGACTGCACCACTATATGCACCTGTCGACAGATGTCGGAGAAGGATCTATCTATTCCACACCACGAGACTCCCTCATTGCTCTTCTGAGTCTTACTTTGATCATAGAATATCTATTTCCCATATCAGGTGCCCCTTTTGCCGTGGTGGCTACTACTAAATGCCAGTCACCGGCGCGGCATGGTCCCTGCATAAGTCTTAATTATCCAATTTATAGTCGTCCTTGTTACTGAACGGCTATGGGTCGCATGTAAAGATCCACTTCGTCCTATCAGTTAAGATTACCTTCAGCTGCTGCATCCGAGACGCCCCTGCCCTGATGAATAGTCCTACCAGGGCGCTTGCCAACAGTATGAACTGTGGCAGCCCCACATTTGCTTAAGTCTTCTAATAAATACTTGCTCTAAATTCGTTTTGGCGTTGTGCGATGTCTCCTCAGTCCCAACTGCAAGTTTGTAATGGCTGGCGTGTATCCACGTGGCTGTTCCGGCGACCTTAACAGCTATCTGTGCTGTAAGGCGTACTTGAAACGGTCCCAGCCACCTCTTCGCCTTCCTGTTTTCCCTCCTGAGGGCCAAAGGGCCTGTACTGCGCTGTATTTTTCTATGCTCTATGTTCTAGGTAACATCATCAGTGACGAACACCAAGTGAAGAGAAGCTGTTGTCTCCTGCTTTCTAGTTATATGTTTGTCCAGGATGGGGTTCCTGGAATTTGTGGTGATGCCATTTCCTGTTCGTTTTCTGAGGGGTTGATAGATGCTATCTAGATATATATCTTTTTTATGGCATTGTGGTTGGAGTGCTAGGCCTCAAGGAATTCTCTGGCATGTCTTTGCTTAGCCTGTCCCAGGATAGATGTGTTGTTGCAGTCGAAATGGTGTTTAAATTTCATCCGTGTGAAGGGCTACGAGGGAGAGAGGGTCGTGTCTTTTTGTGGCTAGCTGGTGTTCTGTATCCTGGTGGCTAACTTTCTTCCTGTTTGTCCTACATAGTGTTTGTGGCAGTCCTTGCATGGAATTTTATATATGACGTTGGTTTTGTCCATGGGTTGTACTGGGTCTTTAAAATTTGTTAGTTTTGTTGAGACTGTTGATGGGATTCCGAAGGCTCTTACTAGTCTGGCTGCCAATTCTGAGACTTCATTGATGCATGGAAAGGTCGATATGGTTTCTGGCTGTGTTAGGTCTACTTGTCGTGGTTTGTTCTTGAGGAATCTGTGGACTGTATTTTTTAAGTATCCGTTCTTCTTGAATACGTTTTATAGGTGGTTCTTCACTGTTTTCCGAAGTTCGTCTGAGCTGAAATGCGTGGTGGTTCGTTGGAATAGTGTTCTGATACAGCTTCCTTTTTGCGTGTTGGGCTGGTTGCTGGTGTAGTTAAGTATTTGTTCAGTGTTTGTCGGTTTGCTGTATATGCAGACACACCAGAGAATTCCGAGAGGCCTCGCACGCCAATCACAACGCCATAAACAAACACATAGATCGATTTACCATCTGTCAACCCCTCAGAAAACGAACAGGAAATGATATCACCACAAACTCCAGGAACCCCATCCATAACAAACATAGAAATAGAAAGCAGGAGACAACATCTTCACTTCACTTGGAGGTCGTCACTGATGATGTTACCTAGCCAGGTAATGAAACGTCTGGATAACAAACCTACAGCTCAGCGAGCAAACCTACACACTTAACCTCAACCGGGGCTATAAACCTTCACAAACCTTGGGACTACTAAGCCTTTCAGGGATGCTCCATGTCGGAATTATTTCAGTTAGGAAAGCTTTGGTTATGGCACTGGCATTCTGTTTTGCCGTGGGGAACGCTTGCACCCATTTGGAAAACATACCAACTATTACCAGACAATACCTGTTTCCTTCGCAGGGTGTTAGTTCGGTAAAATCCAGTTGTAAATGTTAAAATTGTTTTTGGGGTTTCGGAAGTGCTACATAACTCATCTGTATTCCCCTCCCCACATTATTGTGGCACAGATAACACATCTTTCACAATATTTCTGGAAGTAATGAGTAAATCCCTCAGTGTACCACTGTGCTGAAATGCTGTCATATCTCCCCTCTTTTGACACATGTTCCTTACCGCATGTCAGTTTGGCATAGAATGGAAATAATGATCGTGGGAGAAAAGGTTTAACATTGGGGCCACACCATACCCCTTACCTCAAACTGCACTCTGCTTTTTCCCACTCAAACGTGTCTTCAAGGCTGGACTTCGACTGTGACTCCCGTACGTCTGCTGTTGGGGTAAGGATTCTGGCCTATCTCCTTGTTCCTGAATACTGACCCATCCCCAAAAAAACCCCCGCCATATTTGGATTCTGAAGTGGTGAATTCTGCAAGTCTTGTCGAGGCAGCACATTTCATTAATTACAGCGATACAATCATGTGGGTCTCCGTCTCCTTCTCTAGTGAGAGGACGAGCAGCATTAAGGACGTTACATCGTTTTATTGCAATGTTAGGCTTCTCCAAGAACACAGTATTGTATCTGAGTCAACGTGCTGCCGACGTATGTGCTGTGTTTTGCTCGGAACGCTGTAAGGTTACTGCATGTGCGATCAGTTTGGTTAAGCTGCCATAGCCGATTATATAGCAACCACAGCTCGCAAGCATTTACGCAATCCTGCCGCTACGAGGTCTAGCTTAGCCGAAAAATAAGCTGCCAACCTGAATTTTCCCCCATGATCCTGCAATAACACAGATGTCATGTAGCCATGTTTTTCATCTACCATTTGACAAAAGGCTTGTTTGGATTCGGAATCCCCAGTGTAGGTGTACTTTGAATCGTCTTTTTCAATTCAACTCGGCCACTGGGATCCATTGCAACGGCCCTTGGTTCTGCTACCCTTTTCCATGGGCCATGTCACTTCAGGGCGCCTCAAGATTTGTGTAATGTGGGATAAACGTTCTTCAGTAGGAGCGTATGCCCAAAAAGGATAGCAATTGTTTCCTCATGTGAGGCCTTGGAATTTGCTGAATTACTTGCACTCTGTCTTGACCAATGGTCTTCCCTTGTTCAGATATTAAGGGACTGAAGAACTTCACCTGTTGTTGCATAAATTGAAGCTTTGCGAGAATGGCTTTGTGCCCTTCCCTCGTGGAACGCAAGTCAATCCTTCTCAAATTGTTCCTCTGTCGGTGCTTCTATTAGGCAATCCTCTACAGATTGCAGAAATACAAACCCAGGGGTTAAAACAAAAGTCTCCAGACTCCTGCATGGAGCCTCATTATATATGGTGGGTGACCCACAATAACATTGACAAAGTCGTGTGAACTCATAGGATTTCCCTTTGAATGAAAAAGTGAACCAGAATTGACGATCTGGATGCACCATTCCACTAACGAAATACGCAGAGAAAAAATGAGGTACGAAGGTAAACTGGCCAAGAATATAAAGGAGGATAGTAAAAGCTTTTTTAGGTATGTCCAAGGCAAAAAAATGGTTAGGACAAAAATTGGGCCCTTGAAGACAGAAGCAGGGGAATATATTACTGGGAACGAAGAAATGGCAGAGGAATTAAATGGGTACTTCAGATCTGTGTTCACTGGGGAAGACACAAGCAATCTCCCTGAGGTAACAGTGGCTGAAGGACCTGAACTTAAGGGAATTTCTATTTGCCAGGATTTGGTGTTGGAGAGACTGTTAGGTCTGAAGGTTGATAAGTCTCCGGGACCTGATGGCCTGCATCCCAGGGTACTAAAGGAGGTGGCTCGGGAAATCGTGGATGCGCTGGTGATTATTTTACAGAGTTCAATAGAATCGGGGTTGGTTCCTGAGGATTGGAGGGCGGCTAATGTTGTGCCACTTTTTAAGAAGGGTGGGCGGGAGAAAGCAGGAAATTATAGACCAGTTAGTCTGAACTCAGTGGTGGGAAAGATGCTGGAGTCTATTATAAAGGATGAAATTACGGCACATCTGGATAATAGTAACAGGATAGGACAGAGTCAGCATGGATTTATGAAGGGGAAATCATGCTTGACTAATCTTCTTGAATTTTTTGAGGATGTAACACGGAAGATGGACGAGGGAGATCGAGTGGATGTAGTGTACCTGGACTTTCAGAAAGCTTTTGATAAAGTCCCACACAAGAGGTTAGTGAGTAAAATTAGGGCGCACGGGATTGGGGGCAAAGTACTAGATTGGATAGAGAATTGGTTGGCTAATAGGAAACAAAGGGTAGTGATTAACGGCTCCATTTCGAAATGGCAGGCAGTGACCAGTGGGGTACCGCAGGGATCCGTGCTGGGACCGCAGCTTTTTACAATATATGTAAATGATATAGAAGATGGTATCAGCAATAACATTAGCAAATTTGCTGATGACACAAAGCTAGGTGGTAGCGTGAAATGTGATGAGGATGTTAGGGGATTACAGGGTGACCTGCACAAGTTAGGTGAGTGGGCAGATGCATGGCAGATGCAGTTTAATGTGGATAAATGTCTGGTTATCCACTTTGGTGGCAAGAACAGGAAGGCAGATTACTACCTCAATGGTATCAAATTAGGTAAAGGGGCTGTTCAGAGAGATCTGGGTGTTCTTGTCCACCAGTCAATGAAGGCAAGCATGCAGGTACAGCAGGTCGTGAAGAAGGCTAATAGCATGCTGACCTTCATAACAAGAGGGATTGAGTATAGAAGCAAAGAGGTGCTTCTGCAGCTGTACAGGGCCCTGGTGAGACCACACCTGGAGTACTGTGTACAGTTCTGGTCTCCAAATTTGAGGAAAGACATTCTGGCTATTGAGGGAGTGCAGCGTAGGTTCACGAGGTCAATTCCTGGAATGGCAGGATTGCCTTACACGGAAAGACTGAAGCGACTGGGCTTGTATACCCTTGAGTTTAGAAGACTGAGAGGGGATCTGATTGAAACGTATAGGCTTATGAAAGGACTGGACACTCTGGCAGGAGGGAACATATTTCCGTTGATGGGGGAGTGCCGAACCAGAGGACACAACTTAAAAATACGGGGTAGACCATTTAGGACAGAGATGAGGAGAAACTACTTCACCCAGAGAGTGGTGGCTGTGTGGAATGCTCTGCCCCAGAGGGCAGTGGAGGCCCAGTCTCTGGATTCATTTAAGAAAGAATTGGATAGAGCTCTTAAAGATAGTGGAGTCAAGGGGTATGGAGATAAGGCTGGAACAGGATACTGATTAGGAATGATCAGCCATGATCATATTGAATGGCGGTGCAGGCTCGAAGGGCAGAATGGCCTACTCCTGCATCTATTGTCTATTGTCTATTGGTCTATTGTATTTGCTAAATCCACAGCAGGGAACCATTTACTGTCCGGTGGAAATTGAACTAATACAGTATAGGGTTTGGGAACATTTGATGCGCGCGGGATAACACTGTTATTAACTGCCTGCAGGTCTTGAACAAACCTGCATTCATCCGGTTTACTTGGAATTTTTGCCTTTTTGATCAGAAAAATGGGAGTTCTCACCGGTGAGTTAACACAGGGGATTATCTGTCTAGCCTTTGGGAAGGACTGAAAGACTGGAGTAACTCCGTACATGGCATCGGGTTTTTACGGGTATTGTGCTCTGCAAGGACGATACTCCGACTTCGTGGTTATTCGTATTGGTTCACAACCTTGTATATGCCCCACATCATGTTTGCCTTTTACCCATAATTCAGTAGGGACTGTTATTAATCTTGGATCTGAGAAGTTTATCTTATGGAAACGCCAGGCCAGCCTTCCATGCTCTTCAGGGCTGGGGGTGTTACCTCGACTGTTGTATTGCCTGAGTTAGACAAATTAATTTCTTCCTATATGTCGACACATCTGCATTGAACCACATACCCACATCGTCCCAGAACACCCAACATTTCGTTCTTTATGCCTTTAGACCCCATGGCCCCAAATCCTGCCACCAGTCACTGGACACCTTCGCCAGTGACACGCGAGGAGCATAGCCTTCCACATCAAAAATATAGAGCTTACTTGCCATCGCAGGTACTTTACATAAGTTCACACTGACTGCACATCTGTCATCTCTTCAATAAAATTCGCACAATAACAACTGACTTGGTTTAACAAATCTCCTGAACCAATACTTCTCTTATGGTTCCTCAGGGATATCGTGGTGTATGTGTGCTGTGCAGTGCAGCATATTCCCGCAAAACAATCGGTGTTAATAGGATTAACATGGTTACCTGCTTCCAGGGCGAGTGAATTGCTCACTGAACTCATTGCTGTCTGGCTTAATAGCCACTCATAGACATACACCAGGGGTGGTGGGTTGTATTTTACAGTTTACACTCGTGAATCTTCCCTTTGAATTACCTGCAAGCCCGTCGGAGTACTGAGCAAATACAAACCCAGTCTCACTATGAGATCCCGAGCCATCAAATGTAAAGGACAGAATTCCGCTAACAGAATTGAGAATTAGAATGGATACACATTACTGATTTCACACAATATGGCTGCGGTAAAACTCTCATATCACGATGTCTGAAGCCTCCATTAAGTTCAGGAACATTCCACTCATCTTTATTGGCGTCAACTCTCTGAACTGTCTTGTTTTGAGGAGTGAATATGCTGGCCATGTATCTACCAAAAAGGTAACTGGTGTACTTTCCACATATAACATAGAGGTAGGCATCGACATGTACGCATCATTGTTATATTGAACATATTGTCCACAGTTCGCAATCTCAATGTTCAATATAGAGTTGGGATACATCTCAGTGCCCGTTAGGTTAGTAGAAGTGATTAGCATTAGGGATTCTTCGTTGGCAAGTATAAAGGAAAGAGGTTAACCTGTACCTTGTGGCCTGCCCACCTCAACCTCAGTCGTCCCCTGTCAGTCACCATGCTGTCCAGCCTCCAGGACCGATTGACGCTGTCTGTGTGGGCACTGTCTTGACTAGTGGTCCATTGCTCCGCAAACAAAGCACCAGCCAGATCTATCTGCAAGTGCACTTCCGCGATCCCTTCCTCTTTTGCAAACTCCACCTATGCTTCTCTCTTTTCCCGCAGTTCCTCCTTCCAATGGCTGAACGACCATTTGCATCATAATAAGCTGAGGTTCATGAGATTGTTGTTCCATCTTTAATTTCCGGTTATGGTTCTCTTGAGCCAGTAGTTTTTCAGCATGGATCACGTATTGTTCTATCAAATTCAACTTTCCCGTGTCCCAGGTAAGACACGTGTATTATTACCTAATTTGTTGTTTCGTACTTCATTCTATTGATGAGTCTGCTCCTCAGGTGTGCCTCATACGGTGTGATCTCTGCCGTCGTTATGTCCTTGGGTGGTATCAGGCCACAATAGACGCTATCGGCTTTCATGAGGCGCTAAAGGTACTGGGACATTGTCTCAAATTCTTTCGGGATTCTTGCTTCAATTGATTGTGGGTACGATATGCTATTGGTGAATCAGCAGACCCTGAGGCGGCGACCGTTGACTTGGAATCTTCATGAAGTGGATCTCGTAGGGGGGCTGTAGCTCTTCGAGGGCACCCATTAATGTCAGGGTCTGATCCAGTCTAAAGACACTGTCCAGCTTCATTCGTTTGTTTTCCGTGTGTGTGTGCATGTGCGCTGGTGTTTGTATGTGTACTTGATCTATCTTTATTTCGACATTCTCTTTCCCTGAAATCAGGCTCAGCCTTCAACATGTGATAAGCACTCCAATTCACAGGTTCTATTTTACCCTTCCATTTCACCTTCTCTCTCTCCTCCAACGGTGACCTCAGCATTTGCAACTGAATTTTACTAAAACTTCCTTCCTCCAGAAAAACACATTCATTGATTTACATTTTAACTGCTTCACAGAAACTGGGCCATAATTATTTAGCATATATTGTAAATTTTCTTGACCATTCCGAGTTGTCTGTCAACCCTCTTTTTGTTCGCTCTTGCTGGAGCCGATTTTCATGGATATTGGAAAAGTATTCATCTCTCTCTGCCTGTCTCTCTGTCTGTCTATCTGTCTCTCTCTCTCTCTCTCTCTCTCAGGATACCATAATCTTCTCTTTGCCAATATAACTTTCTTTTACCTCCGGAGGTCCCCTCTCATTGGGCACAACCGCCTCATTGCCTTGGTTTTCACAAACCAAGAACCCACGTAACCGGTACAGCTTTGGCGACTCCAACGCTGCCCATGGTTACTCCAAGTCTCAAAACACCGTTAATCTTGCTGTCACTTAAACTCTCGAGAGACGGCAATCCTTTCCCTTGAGTTTTACTCGAATACCGCGTGAGAGTTCACTGGTCCCTCTTCCTGGTTCGTCTATTCTCTTCGAACATTCTCTCTGTCGGATTACTTTAGCCACACCTCTTACCCTGACCCGATTCGATTCGGAACACGACTCTGGGGCGATCCACTTATCCCCAGTCCTCTCACTCAGAGAAGCCAATTCAGCGCTCGACATGAAGTGAAAGACCTTCAAGGTAGTGGCGCGTGCACCTCAATAGACAATAGACAATAGACAATAGATGCGGGAGTAGGCCATTCAGCCCTTCGAGCCTGCACCGCCATTCAATATGATCATGGCTGATCATTCCCAATCAGTATCCTGCTCCAGCCTTATCTCCATAACCCTTTACTCCACTATCTTTAAGAGCTCTATCCAATTCTTTCTTAAATGAATCCAGAGACTGAGCCTCCACTGCCCTCTGGGGCAGAGCATTCCACACAGCCACCACTCTCTGGGTGAAGTAATTTCTCCTCATCTCTGTCCTAAATGGTCTACCCCGTATTTTTAAGTTGTGTCCTCTGGTTCGGCACACCCCATCAGCGGAAATATGTTTCCTCCTGACAGAGTGTCCAATCCTTTCAGAATCCTATACGTTTCAATCAGATCCCCTCTCAGTCTTCTAAACTCAAGGGTATACAAGCCCAGTCGCTTCAGTCTTTCCGTGTAAGGCAATCCTGCCATTCCAGGAATTGACCTCGTGAACCTACGTTGCACTCCCTCAATAGCCAGAATGTCTTTCCTCAAATTTGGAGACCAGAACTGTACACAGTACTCCAGGTGTGGTCTCACCAGGTCCCTGTACAGCTGCAGAAGCACCTCTTTGCTTCTATACTCAATTCCTCTTGTTATGAAGGTCAGCATGCTATTAGCCTTCTTCACGACCTGCTGTACCTGCATGCTTGCCTTCATTTACTGGTGGACAAGAACACCCAGATCTCTCTGAACAGCCCCTTTACCTAATTTGATACCATTGAGGTAGTAATCTGCCTTCCTGTTCTTGCCACCAAAGTGGATAACCAGACATTTATCCACATTAAACTGCATCTGCCATGCATCTGCCTACTCACCTAACTTGTCCAGGTCACCCTGTAATCTCCTAACATCCTCATCACATTTCACCCTACCACCTAGCTTTGTATCATCAGCAAATTTGCTAATGTTATTGCTGATACCATCTTCTATATCATTTACATATATTGTAAAAAGCTGCGGTCCCAGCACGGATCCCTGCGGTACCCCACTGGTCACTGCCTGCCATTCCGAAATGGAGCCGTTAATCACTACCCTTTGTTTCCTATTAGCCAACTAATTCTCTATCCAATCTAGTACTTTGCCCCCAATACCGTGCGCCCTAATTTTACTCACTAACCTCTTGTGTTGGAATTTATCAAAAGCTTTCTGAAAGTCCAAGTACACTACATCCACTGGATCTCCCTCGTCCATCTTCTGAGTTACATCCTCAAAAAATTCAAGAATATTAGTCAAGCATGATTTCGCCTTCATAAATCCATGCTGACTCTGTCCTATCCTGTTACTATTATCCAGATGTGCCGTAATTTCATCCTTTATAATAGACTCCAGCATCATTCCCACCACTGAGGTCAGACTAACTGTTCTATAATTTCCTGCTTTCTCCCACCCACCCTTCTTGAAAAGTGGCACAACATTAGCCGCCCTCCAATCCTCAGGAATCGACCTCCTGGGAATCTTCAAAATCTTACCCAGTCGCAGGGTCCCAGACGATCCCCCGACTTTATAGCCGTGGAAGTTCAATCGACTCGACAGAAATGCTACCAAGAGCAAAGAAAAAGTTTATTTTTGAAATTTGCAGAATGGACCCGACACATTTGCAAGACGCCTCATAAAATGGAGCCTGACGGTTTTCACATATTCCCTTTACATAGATATCGCCTTGCATTATCAGACCTCAAGCCAGGAACCTGGATCAGTCGAGTTCCTTTCCACACATGGAGTTGTTTTTTTTCTACTTCATTGACTGCTGATATAATAGATTATTGGCCTTGAGAGTCAGCTGTAAATTAGGTTGAACTTTACATTTTTTCTGTCTTTTTGCAAAGTTAGGTCCATACTTCTTTGTTTCAACCATGCTTTCACAGATGTCACAAAAAATGAAAATTTTCCATTACAGGGGATCAGGCTGACAGTGACTGATGGAGTGAGGATGATAGTGACACAATGAGGGTGAGGTGTCAGCGTGGTAGTGACACAGACTGTGTGACTGGATCACGCCGATAGTAACGCAGTGAAGGGGGTCAGAGTAATAGTGATGCAGTAAGTCTGAGGGATCAGACCAATAGTGACGCAGTAAGTATGAGCTGGTCAGGGTGATAGTGAAGCACTTCGTGTGAGGGGTCAGTGTGACAGTGACGCAGTAAGAGTGAGTGGTCAGGCTGATAGTGACGCAGTAAGTGTTACTGTGGCAGGCTGATCCTGACGTATAAAGTGGGAGGGGACAGGGTGAAAGTGATGTAGTAAGTGTGATGGGGTCAGGCAGAGACTGACGCAGTGAGTGTGAGACAGTCAGGGTGATAGAGAGGGAGTAAGTGTGTGCGTTCAGGCTGGTAGTGACACAGTAAGTTGAGAGCGTCAGGCAGATAGTGGCCAATAAAAGTGAGGTGTTAGGGGAATAATGACGCAGTTAGTGTGAGGTGTCAGGCTGTTAGTGATGCAGTAAGTGTGAGGGGTCAGTCTGATAGTGAAGCAGTAAGTGTGAGGGGGTCAGGCTGATAGAGACTCAGCAAGTGTGGTGGGGTCAGGCTGATAGTTTCACAGTATGTGTGAGGGGTCAGGCTGATAGTGATGCAGTAAGTGTCAGTGAGTCAGAGTGATCCTAATGCAGGAAGTGAGAGGGGACAGGGTGATAGTGACGTAGTGAATGTGAGGGGGTCAGTGTGATGGTGACAGAGTAAGTGTGAGCATTCAGGCTGATATTGATGCAGTATGTTGAGGGCATCAGGCTAATACTGGTCAGTAAGTGTTAAGCGACAAGGTGATAGTGATGCAGGAAATGTGAGGAGTCAGACTGATAGACAAGGTGAAATTGTGAGGAGTCAGGCTGATAGTGATGCGGGAAGTATGTGAGTGTCAGGCTGATAGTGATGCAGTAAGTGTGTTGGGAGCAGAGTGATAGGAATGCAATAAGTGTGAGCAGCTCTGGATGATAGTGACAGGTCAGTATGAGGGGTAGGATGGTAGTGATCCTGTGAGTGTGAGGTGTCAGGATGACAGTGAAGCAGCCTGTCATTGTGATGGTGACATGGCAATGTGATGGGGTCAGTGTGACAGTGACGCAGATGCTTTCAGGGGGTCAGGTTGTAGTGATACAGTAATTGTGAGGGGTCAGGGTGATTCTGACGCAGTGAGTGTGAGATGTCAGTGTGATAGTGACGCAGAACAATTGAGGGGCCAAGCTTATAGTGACGCAGTATGGGCAAGGGGTCAGGGTGACAGTGATGTCGATGCACTCATAGGGCCAGGTTGTAGTAAAGCTGGAAGTGTGAGTGTCTCAGGCTGATAGTGATGAAGTAAATGCGAGGGGGTAAGGCAGTTAGGAATGTAGTAAGTGTGCAGGGATGGTGATGGAAGTGACGCCGTAAATGTGAGTGTTGAAGCTGATAGTGACGCATTAAGTTTGAGGGCGTCAGGCTGATCTTGACGCAGTAAGTGTGACGTTGTCAGGATGATAGTTACGCTGTAAGTGTATGGGGGCACAATGCTATTGACGCAGTAAGAGTGGGGAGTCAGGGTGATAGTGACGCAGTAAGCATGAGTGGGTAAGCCTGATAGTGACGCAGTATATGTGAGGGAGTCAGCCTGGTAGTGGCGCAGTACGTGTGAAATGGTCAGGCTGATATTGACGCAGTTAGTGTGTTGGGATCAAAGTGATAGTGACGCAATAGGTGTAAGTGGCTCAGAATGATAGTGACACAGTGGGTGTGAGATACCAGTGTGATAGTGATGCAGTAATTGTAAGGGGTCAGGATGACAGTGACACTAAGTGTACGGCCCTCAGTGTGATAGTGCCACAGCAAGTGTGGGTTTGTCAGGGTGTGAATGACGTCGAAAGTGAGAGAGGGGCATTGCGATAGTGAAGCAGTAAGTGTGAGGGGGTCAGGCTGATAGTGACACAGTCAATGTGACGGGGCAGTGTTTTAGTGACAAGATAAGTGTGAGGCTTCAGTCTGATACTGACACAATAAATGTGATGGAGTCAGGCTGATAGTGACACAGTAAGTGTGAGGGGTCAGCCTGAAAATGACACAATAAGTGTAAGTATTCAAGGTGATAGTAACATGGGACGCGTGAGGGCGTGATTGAAAGTGATGCAATAAGTGTGTGGCGGTTAGGCTGATGGGGACGCAATAAAATGGCAAAGACTGTGTGACTGGGTCAGGGTGATAGTGACGCAATAAATGTGAGGAGGTCAGGGTGAGAGTGACGCAGTAAATGAGAGAGGATCAGAGTGAGAGTGACACAGTAAGTCTGAGGGGTCAGACTGATATTGACGCAGTAAGTATGAAGGGGTCAGGCTGAGAATAACACAGTCAGTGTGAGGGGGGAGAGTTTTAGTTATACAGTAAGTGCGAGGCATCAGACTGAAACTGAGACAAAAAGTGTGAGTGGGTCAGGGTGAAATTGACGCAGTACGTCTGAGGGGTCAGGCTGATAGTGACGCAGTCAGTGTGATGGGGCAACGTTTTAGTAACATCATAAGCGTGAGGCGTCAGTCTGGTACTGACACAAAAAGTGTGATGGAGTCAGGCTGATAGTGACGCAATACGTTTTAGAAGTGAGGGTGATATTAACATAGGAAGTGCGAGGGCGTCACTGATTGTGACGCAATATGTGTGTGGCTGTCAGGCTGATAGTGACGCAGTCAAAATGAGGATGTCAAGGTGAAACTGGTGCAGTAAGTGTGAGGATGGCAGATGGACAGTGATGCAGTAAGTGTGAGTGGTTCACGCTGATATTGAGGCATGCAAGTGTGAGGGGCCAGGTTGATAGTAATGCTGGGTGCCAGCGGGTCTGGCTGATAATGATGCAGAAAATGTGAGTGCCTCAGTGTGACAGTGACGCGTTATGTGTCAGTGGGTCAGGGTGATAATGACAGACAAAGTGTGAGGGGGTCAGGTTGATAGTGATGCTGTAATTGTGAGCTTGATCAGCGTGATAGTGAGGGGCTCAGGCTAATAGCGACACAGCAATTGTGAGGGGGGTCACGGTAGTGGTGACGCAAAACGTGTGAACGGGTCAGGCTAATAGTGATGCAGTACGTGTGAGGTGTCAGGCCGATAGTGACGCAGTAATGGTAAGAGTGTTGATGTGCTAGTGATGCAGTAAGTGTGAGCCGCTCAGGATGATAGTGACGCAATAAGCGTGAGGTTTCAGGGAGACACCCATGCAGTAAGTGTGACGTGTTCGGGGTGACAGTGACGCAGACACTTTGAGGGTGTCACATTGAGAGTGACACAGGAAATGTGAGGGGACAGGTTGAGAGTGACACTGTAAGTGTAAGATGTCAGGCTGATAATGCTATACTAATTGTGATGGAGTGCAGTGGTGCAGTGAGTATGAGTTGTCAGGGTGATAGTGACACACACGGTGTGAGTGGGATAGAGTTATAGTGATGCAGCAAGTATGAGGAGGTCAGAGTGTTAGTGTGCAAGGTCTGGCTGAAGGTGACGCAAGAAGAGTGAAAGGTTCAGTGTGATCTGGACGCACTAAGTTTGGGGGGTCAAGGTGATAGTGATGCTGCAAGAATGAGTGGGTCAGTCTGATAGTGACACAGTACATTTGAAGCGATCAGGCTGGTAGTGATGCAGTAAGCGTGAGGGGGTCAGGCTGATATTGATGCACGAAGTGAGAGAATGTCAAGGTGATTGTGGACGCGTTAAGTGTGAGCAGGTTAGAGAGAGAGTGACGCCGTTAGTGAGTGGGGTTTGGCTAATCGGGACGCAGTAGGTGCGCATGTGTCATGGTGTGAGTGATGCAGGAAGTATGAGGGTGCCAGAGGGATAGTGACACATTAAGTATGAGGGGGTCAGAGTGATTGTGACGCAGTAATTCTGAGGGGATCAGAGAGATACCAACGCAGTAAGCATGAGGGGGTCAGGCTATTAGTGACGCTGTCAGTGTGAGTGTTGAAGCTCATAGTGAAGCAGTAGGTGTGAGGTGGTCAGTGTGATTGTGGCGCAGTAAATGTGAGAGGGTCAAGGTGATAGTGACATAGTAAGTTTGAGGAAGCAGTGTTGTAGTGACACGGTAAGTGTGAGGCGTCAGTCTGGTACTTACATAATAAGTGTAATGGAGTCAGGCTGATAGTGACACAGTAAGTGTAAGGAGTCAGGGTAATAGTAACATAGGAAGTGTAAGGGCGTGACTGATAGTGACAAAGTAAGTGTTTGGCAGTCAGGCTGATAGTGACGCAGTCAAAATCAGGGTCTCGAAGTGAAAGTGGCGCAGCAAATGTGAGGACGTCAGATGGATAGTGATGCAGTAAGTTTGAGGGGTTCACGCTGATATTAAGGCGGTAAGTGTGAGGGGTCAGGTCTACAGTGATGCAGTAAGTGTCGGCGGGTGAGGCTGATAGTGATGCATTCAAAGACCAAATATCCAAGGCTCAGTGTAGTGCTGAATAGCGAGACTTCTCAAGGCTAAGACAAAAATCAATAGTTCTCATCCTGGTCATAAGTCACAATGCTTCATTTTAAAATTGTCCTCTCCTGCTTCTCTATTCACCAATGAGGGAACAAACTTTCATTGCACCACACTATTTAACTCTTCAAATATTTTGCAACTCTAAATGAGATTACCTCTCTTGTTTTGAAACTGTTAAAAAAAAGGATTTGCCCAATTTCAATTCACAGGACTAATGTTCATCCATGATATCAAGACTAATCACCATTCGTGGTATTCCTCATATGGCATTAGTATCTTTCCTAAATTGAGGATTATAATTCATCATACTGTAGTCCAAGTGCGGTTGAACTGAGCCACAATACTTTGGAAATAATGCTTCATTCTCGTGCCCTGAAATCCTTCTGAAGCTTTCAAACAGACTTCTACAACTGCTACTAGACTTCAATGACTTAGTAAAAACTTCTCCAAGATGCGATTCTAAAAATCTGTGCATCAGACTTTCTACTTCAAATCTTCGATAAATAATCTCCACACATTTCCCTCCTGACAAGTGTGATAACGTCAAATCGTTGCTATTTATTAAATCATGAGAGACATGGATAGGTTGACTCATCAAGGTGTTTTCCTGCTGGTGAGGAAGTCAAAATTTAGAAAACATCGTTTTAAAATTAGTGGGTAAGGATTTAAAAGTGACGTCAGGGACAACTTTTTCAGTCGTGTCCAGAATGAGCTGCCAGAGAAATTGTTGGAGACTGGTACAACTGTAACATTTAATGGCATCTGGATGAATATATCAGTAACAAGGTTTAGAGGGATGTGGACCAAATGTTGGCAAATGGGACCTATTAATATAGGATAACTGTCCACCATGGTCAAGTTGGAAAGAAGGGCTACTTTCCATGTTGTATTGTTCAAGAACTTGATGACTCAAGAACAACCGCAAAAACTTTGCAAATAATTCCATCAAGACGATTTCAAGTTCCAACTCTTCGATCAATCTTCCTCTCTTGTGCTCACAAGTTCATTACCTGATGTCAGAACTTACGGATAAGTTGCTGAATCCATTCTTGTAAATTGGTACTGCATTCTTTCTAATTACGATTTTTTTTTACGAATGTAGGTAGTGTTTATGGACTTAGCATCAATATTTCTAATACCATATTTCGATGAATATTAAAACACAACAGCATATCTACTTTGGCACCAGATGATGAGCAATTGAGTCAAAACCGATCGGACGCAGTGAGACAATGATCCTCTCTTCGTGTGGTGTACATCCGTGACTCTATAATTCGACAAAGAATTATTCCCACAACTTCAGCTGTGTCAGAATCTAGTTTGCGGTGAAAGCCTGTCAATCTGCTAAGGTAACGTTCGTCTGGGTCTCTGCAAAGGATTTGGCGAAATCTTTGGGTCTTGACAATTTGTTCTTCAAACAAATTACCTATTTCATGAATTCAGTTCTTTTACTATGAAAATTGGCGCTGTTATGGTAGCTGTGATGGCCGAGAGGTTAAGGTGGTGGATTTGAAATTCACTGGGATCGCCCTCCTTTGGTTCGAATCCTGTTCACAGCGTTGAATCTTTTAAAAGTCATTAATTCCTTTGCAGAATGTGGATTTCGTGGAGCTTGAGCTTTGCATTCAATCGAAAGCAAATTTTCATCTGTGAAGAATCCGAAGTAATTTCAAGACGTCTAATTAAATAAATTATATGTCGAGACACAAAAAGCCACCAACTTCCAACACGAATCAGTTTCAAAACATTTGTCGAACTATCGTGAAATTTGGATGTTCGGGAGTCGGGTGGGTTGGGGGGGGGGGGAAATTAAGCAAAACAAGAAGCAATGCAATGCATTTACCTGCAGGTGATGAATTTGTTTTTAGGATCAGTTGAAAGTCAAGCTGAGAAAGTTCAATCTAATTTACAGCTGACTCTCAAGGCCAATAATCTATTATATCAGCAGCCAATGAATTAGAAAAAGCAACTCCATGTGTGGAAAGGAACTCGACTGGTCCATGTTCCTGGCTTGAGGTCTGATAAGGCAAGTCGATATCAGCGGTGTAGAATTTTCTGGAAATATTAGAAATGGAATGTTAACGGTCTTCTGCTGTCCACAATCATAAGAAGCTATGCATTCAGAACTGAAATTGAAAATTAACGATGAAAATCAGACTTAGCCCTCTGCTTGTGGGGTAGCATTGTTCAGAACAATAGCTTGTTGCTGAGACTAAAATTGACCAAAATAATCGATGGGGATCTTATCCACGGCCTTCGTTGGAGCAGTTGGTGTGGAGAGCTCAGCTTTTGAAGAACCAAGTGCCAATTATTCATCTTGGCTGTCTGAATTGCTTAGTTAAATAGACTCCCAGTTTAATAAAAAAAACCTTTGCTATCAGTGCTAGATGTTTTCATGTCAGCATGTTCCGATATGAGAAGACACGCCATGGAGTAGATGTGACTTAAATTTTGACTCCAACGTCAGAGATGTTGACACATTTCTGCACCAAAACAGCACTACCATTGGTATCAAATCAAACTGAACAAAGGTCTAGTTCACTTAGACATTTCCTTTCTGCAGACTCTGCCAATGGACTTTCAGGCCCGATGTAGGAATAGGGCGTGGTGACATCTGTTCACAAGTGGATCACTTCATTCTTGCTCACGATCCATAAACCGTAATTCATTTTGAACTTCTTAGCCATCAGCATGTTAAGTGGTACATAATGCATAGGTTTGCTTCTCGAATGAAAGAGCGAAATCCTATTCAATGCAGACGCAAATTCAAGTTGTCCCTGGTCGACCAGAAGACAGATAGCGCGAAACAAAGTGAATACAGAAAACAATCAATGTTTTCTGGGAGTCAAAAAGATGTATTGGAAGAACGGAAACATATATTTGGAACTAAAGTCACATACCACTTCCAGACTAAATGTTCTTGAACCGTTATCTTAATTTGACCTTCATGTCCACCATTGCTGCAAAAATTATCTTAACAACTCAGAACTTTGTGTTCTTTGATATTGTATCCTTCATGTTTCTCTTGATTTTGAAACTAAAACCGAGCAATAGTAATGCACCCTATTTCACTTGCAAAGATCAGAAGAAGATCAATTTATAAGAGAACAGAAATAAAGCTACGTCTATCTTCCGAGAGAAAACACAGTTACCATTTCGACTCCAAAAAGTCTTCTTCAGAAGTCTGCGCAATGAACTCGAAATAGTAGACCGAAAACGAAAAAAAGAAGCCATAATGCCGCGAATACACCACCCGCAAGCGCATCAAGTCCTACTCGAATATGCTGCATTACTACTCTCAACATCAGTGGAGAAGGGAACAAAGCTCATTCTGCAGTTGTCAACCTGTTATGACGTAGTTTGTAAAGTCAGAAATATGATTAGGTAACAAGCGGGATGAAAGCGGGATATCAGAAGTCTGAAAAAAGCAAGTGCGTGCTTTGCTTTGAAGAAGGTTGACAGTGATGAAAATGGAAATTAACTACAGTGAGGGGGGTTTAATTAATACTCAGAATCGTTGCAACACACAGCAATTCTTTTTGCTGGGTTTCTGTTCTGCCATTTTATAATCACGACTGCTGTGGGTTTGGTTTCCATTCCAGGCTTAGGTGACTGCCTGCTGGAAGTTTGCACATTCGCCCAATTTCTGTGTGGTAGCTCTGGTTTGCTGCCACATTCTAAACATTTGCAGGTTATTTGGATTCGCCATTGAACGCACACGGTTACAGTGACAGGGATGTGGAGAGTGTCTGGATAGGACGTACTTCAGAGGACTTTTGTGAACTTAAATAGACAGAGTGGGGTTAGTCTGCTGTTACCTGGGTGAGCTACATGGACAGAGAGGGGTCAGGGTTTTCTTTCCTGAGGGAGAGACATTGACAGGGTTGGATTAGTTGCTCTTACCTGTGTCAGTCACGCAGATACAGTAGGGTCAGTCTGTCCTTCCCTGGGCGAATTTCTTTCACAGAGTGGTGACAGTCTGCTCTGCCCTGCCTGAGTGAAACCGAAAGAGTGGGGTCAGTATTCTCTTCCCTCGATAATTTATGTTGACAGTCTGGCTTCCGTCTGCTCTTCTCTGGCGAGTTACATTGGTAGAGTGCGGTTAAAGTGTTCATTCATTGGGTGAGTGCCACAGACAGAATGGGAACAGTCTGCTCTTCCCTGAGTGAATTACATTTATAGAGTGGGGTCAGACTGCTATTCAGTGAATGACTTATATTGACCGTGTGGGATCAGTCTGCTGAGTTACACTGAGAGTGTGGGGTCAGTCTGCCCTTCCCTCGGTGAGTAACACTGACTGAGTGGCGTCAGTTTGCTCTTCCCTCAGTCAGTTACATTGACAGAGTGGCGTCAGTCTGCTTTTCACGGAGTGAGTTATTTGGACAGTGTGGGATCAGTCTGCTCTTCCCTGGGTGAGTTGCATTGACAGAGTGGCGTCAGACTGCAATTTCCTAGTTGTGTTAAAGTGATCGCGTGAGGTCAGAGTGCTCTTCCCTGGTTGAGTCACATTGACAGATTGGGCTTCATCTGCTTTTCCCTGGGAGAGTCATATTAACAGAATGGGGTCAGTCTGCTCCTTTCTGAGTGAGTAATATCACAGAGTGCACTCAGTCTGTTCTTCCCTGGGTGAGCTACGTTAAGAGAGTGGCGTCAGTCTGCTCCTCCACGGGCGTGTTACTTTCTCAGAATCGTGAGAGTCTGCTCTTCTCTGTCTGAGTTTAACAGCAAGTATGGTTTCATTACTGCCTTCGCTGGATGATTCACATAGACAGAATGGAATAAGTCTTCTCTTCTCTGAGTGAGTTACTTTGACAGAGTGGGGTCAGGCTCGTCTCCCTGCTTGTGTTTCATTGACAGAATCAGATCAGCCTGCTCTTTCCTGGATGAGTGACAGAGACAGAATGGGTACAGCCTGCTCTTCTCTGAGTGGTGTCAGTCTGCCATTTGCTGGGGGAGTTACATATAAAGTGTTGGGTTTGTCTGCTCTTCCCTGGATTACTAACATTGACAGAGTGGCGTCAGTCTGCTCTTCCCTGGGTGAGTTACATGAACAGAGTGCCGTCGGGCCATAATTTTCTCGTTGAGTTACATTGATCGTGTGATGTCAGACTTCTGTCCCCTGGTTGAGTTACATTGACAGAGTGGGGTCCATCTGCTCTTCCCTGGGTGAGTTAGGTTTGCAGTTTGGGGTCGGTCTGCGCTCCGCAATCCAGGAACTCCCTTTCTAGTGGTTTCTTGTCAGTACCTCCATACTAAGGATTTGAGGAGTTAACAAAAGTAACTCGTCCCCTACATCTTTGCGATAATTAGGGATGGGCAGTGTATCTTACCTCATTGAAAGAGAACTGTGTCCTAGAAATGCATTTCTAATAATTGCATGTTCTAATTCGACACTGCAAGCGGTCGGGAATAAATTGAGTAGAGGTGCAGGGTAGAATAATTAAAGTGAAATGCACTGATGCCTAGGAGACATGACACAAGATGTGAGTGTGGAGCTGATGGTGCAAGGCTCAGTGTCAGCGCTATTGCTTCAGCATTTATTGCTCACTGTTCGCAATGTCTCACACACTACTGCTGTCAATTCACAACAATGAGCCTGTTCATCTTGGTTTGAAAATCCCTGCGTGTGTATTAACGTGGTTAATGGGATGTGAGAGGAGATGAGCACATCCTCTTTACTCTGTCAGTTTAAACAGACGAAAATATCTTTTGGATGCCAATGCAAGAGGATACTGTCTTTTTCTGTGCCTTTTTAGTGGGGCATGCTCAGCATTGAAACGACTGTTTTTGCCCAAGCAGAGTTTGATTGCCATTCATGCTGAGCAACATTAATACAGAAAACGCGTTTTCGAGTTCCTGTGATCAAGTGGTTCAGGCATTGCACATATGGACGAGAAATCTGGCTTTTAACGTGGAGCCATGGCTTAGCTGGTGAAAGCAGCTCCCATCACACTGGTGCCTGCTCATCGTATTGAAAGCTCGTTATTTCTCGCAAGCATTGTGTTGCTGATCGAGAAACTCAGTGCCCTGTTTGAATTGCTGTACATTCTGATTTCGCGCTCCGGCTTCATTTTCCTGGTTTAAATCCAGTAGTGTAGGTTGCTCTTTTTAACTACTATTTTAACCTGGAGATTCGTCCCGCAGTTCCACAAGCACTTCTGCTTCTCATCCTCTTATTCTCATTCCTTCATTCCCAGTTTTGTGGAAATTAAGTGGTGAGGCAGGAGACACTGCAGCATTCCCGGGAAATGTTGTGGTAATGGCACTGACACTACGACATGATCACCCTCATTCTCTGCTGTCACCATTCATTCGTTGTACACCAACAGTAAATGCATCGTTGTTCTTCTTCAGCTATCATGTAATTACTTTCTTTTTCTGTTGGATAAGAAAATCAACTTTAACTTCGAAAGAGTCTTTAGATTTTGAGGAAGAAATGTCTCCTTGCCTCAGGTCGAAGTATCCAAAGAATACTCCAGAGAATGTGAGACTACTTCGACCGACTCCAGCCAGGCATCAGAAAGCCTCTCAGCAGTTCGAATCTCAAACTGTCTCTGAATGTCAGGCTTTTCAAGAGCAGAAATGGGAAATGAGGGATATGGACAGCCAGAGAGTCGGAGAATGTGAAAAAGGCCCAGGAGGATACAGAGACAAATATAGAAAAAACAAAGACCTATATTGAGGCAGACACTGAAGGAAACAATTCTCCATTCGGCGTGACTGCTAAATAACGGAAACTAAAAGGAAATGTAGGCATTAAAACATAGCCTTCCAACAGCTCAGGAAAATGAAAGTAGCGTCACAGCTGATTAAGTCCTTTTAAGATTGTAAATTCGATGTTTGTAAGATCAAGAGTGATTTTGATAAATATCCTGATTCGACAGGTAAGATTATCATTTTCCCAACAGTATAATCTAGAAATCTATAGCTAACCTGTTTCCTGTCCATCTTAAGAAACAAAGCCTGTTTCTCTCCACAGATGTTGCCAGTTGAAGCGGGTTCCTCTATCAATTCTCGTTTTTAGTTCATATTTCCAAAACCGGTATCTTTTTGATTTTTGATAACCTGGCACAAAACCAAGCATTACCAGGTTCGGACCAGTGGTAAGAAATACTGGTACCACGAAATATTTGCACAATAAAACATGCATTCCCTGTCCGAGAATAGAACCAACACTATTGTGGTTAGAGTTCCAAATCCTAACTATGAGATTACACGGAATGAAGACAGACGCTCTTGCACTTATTCTCAATGAAATGGATTTGCCATTTCTTTTCTGACCAGTTTCACTGCAGATTGGTTTCGACTCGTCTTCAAGTTTTGCAGAATGGAAAATCACATTTGGCTCATGGCGCAGTCTGGTTTAAAGACATTCATCGATTCTACTCCCAGTTTCCAGATTTGGTCCATAACCTTATGTGTTCTGATGTTTGCAGTGCAAATAGCATGAAATTCTCGCTTTGATCTTAGATGACACAACAATGGGGTTGAAGTTTGACATAGTCACACTGTGTTATTCCCCACGTCGTGTCTCCCACAGAAAGAGACACACAGATGCATTCCCCGTTGAGTGGCAGAGTTGTCAGGATTTGACCAGCATCTTGTGCTTCACTTCAGATGTCCGCTCCAACATGCAATTTCAACCTCCAAAAGGCAGCTTTTGGTTAAACCAAAGCCAGTTCTACAGACAATGAGAGACGTTGATCTGAGCTAGAATTTTAATTGGACGAAAGAAACTGTAAATTCGAAAACCCAAACCCTTCTGTTCCTGACAGACAACAGGAATGGACGAGCACGCTGCATCCTCGTGATTTTAAATGCGAACCGACAATCCCCTAATTCGACATCAGGCGTGTTACCAATTCTGTCACTGACCCAAAGACCAGGTCTGACTGTGACAGTTTGTCGATAGGTAATGTAAACGTCCACATCAGGGAAACAGCATTCACAACGTGAAAAATCAGCAAACATAATCACCGTCACTGTTTCACTTGGAATGCCCCACTCTGTGAAACATTTCCTTTCACTGTACTTTCATACTTGAAGTTTTCTACATTCCAGAGACTGAACTAATTCAGCGAGAAACCACTGGTCATTTCGAGCCCGTCATCCGGAATGAGGCGAGTTGAACGTTGCCTTTCTTGCTGCCAACACATCAGCGCAACTCAAAACGAGCTCGTGTTAGCATCAGCCTTTACTCAACTTGCTGCAGTATATCTGCTGAACAACATCACATTATCACAGCATTGCCTTCTTCACATTGAAGCCAAGGGTGATAATATGAACCGACTTGGAAACTTGGAGAGAGAAACACTGCTGACGAAGACGATTATGACGTGAAGAGCAGTCACTAGAGTTTGTACAGGTCCCAAAGGCTACTGCAATATCAATGGACATCCCTGCATACGGGTCTGAGTTTGCATTGCCCAGAACAGGCTTTCATTCCCAGTCAGGAAATGAAGATTTAATTCTCTTCTTCTGAATTATCCGAATGAAAACTAAATCCTGGTTGCACCCAGAACACACACACGGATCCTGCCAGAACAATTCAATGATTGATCAGCATCTGTCTGGAAGGACAACGGCATCAAACACAAGCGAAAGCTATCACCGCAATTACCCCTCTAAGGTTCTCGCGTGTCCCAGTTCAAAATATCTCGCTGTTCCTTCAATGTCACTACTTCTAAATCCTTGCCTCATGGCATCATGCCTGTACCCCGCTACAGAGGACATCCACGGTTCTGCGGAGTAACTCAAAATCTCAATCTCTCGAGTAATTAGGGATTGACGGTGCATCCCATCATATTGAGCAATGACTTTGTCCCAGTAATACGTTTCCAAAAAGCTGTAGTTTCTAAGAGAACACTTGCAAGCTGTCGGGAATACGTTGTGATTTGGAGATGCCGGTGTTGGACTGGGGTGTACCAAGTCAAAAATCATGCAACACCAGGTTATCGTCCAACAGGTTTAATTGGAAGCACACTAGCTTTCGGAGCGACGCTCCTTCATCAGGTGTTTGGTGAGGGTTCGAGCGTAACAGAATTTATAGCAAAAATTTGCAGAGTGATGTAACTGAAATTATGCATTGAAGAATTGATTGTCTGTTAAGCCTTTCATCTGTTGAAAGAAGTGAAACTATCACTGTATTCTATGTGTAAATCACAAAACCCGTTATTTAAAAAGTTGCATTCTCGGGTTAGCTGTTAACAATGGTAATAGCTAAACAATATGTTGAAGATGTTAGCCCCCTGAGTTCTCTGTCTATGACCTGATGTTTAGATTGATTCCAATCCAAAAAGTGAGATAACAGAGTTATACATAAGTTCATGCAGTTTTTGAGCTCAGAGTTCTACATGAATGTATGTGGTTTCTGAGCAAAGTGCAATGTAACTCTGAAAGTACCAATAAACTTCACCACACAAAATATATGTGTGCATGTGGGTCTTTGTCTGTGTGTGTGTCTCTAGCGAAACCAAAAACTGACAACTCATGAACAGAAGCAGAACTGACAAAGAGAACATATTTTCAGACACACGGACTCATGAATGTTGTCTGTGATGCAGAGCGAGTCGTCTGGGTCATGAGCTGCTCACCCAAATTGCAGCGAGGCAATTCCAAATGGTGCTTTCAATGTACTGGCGCCTTAGAGCACCAACACTTCCAGGAAAGTGCTCAAGTAACATGAATCAGAACTGACTAACAATGAACCATGAAAAGTGAAGATTACCAATTACAGTCTCGATTAGATGAGGTGAACAATTGGGCTGATGTCTCCCCCGGATCGAGAGGAACAATCACCAGCCTCTCTCATCAGGACAGAAATTAAGGAAATTAGGGAAAAGTAACCAAGTTTCGTATCGCAATTTCCCTCCTTTTCACAACAACAACAGAAAACTGCGAGCAGATTCAATGTAGAACGTAATTTCACATCAACAGGGAAATAAATATCTCCATTCACTTTCAGAGAAACTGTGAAAAATGCAAATTGTCTGGAATATGAAAGATTGGAGCAGCCTGTTTTTGAGTCGCATATTATGCTGGTGGCCTTTCGAGCTGGAGCGGAACGTGACAACTACAGCAGAAGGGGAAAACAGCGTGGGCACTGACATGTAGGTTGTTTTCTGCTGTGCCACACCACAGCCGGGTTAGAAGAAATGACTGCTTTTTTCTTCTGTTCAACTTTAACACAGCTCATCCCTGCAAAACGTTGCCAGCTTTATCCATTCGCACACGCGGCCGCGCAGGGATACAAACACAAGCCTTCTTAAGAAGTGGAATCTGAAAACAGAGTCTCAGATTGCTCAGCCACGCGAGCACGCAGTCCAAAACCGGAAACCCAAGAGCATGTACCTGATGATACCCTGCAGCATACTCACAGCAACTGTACCAGTTCTGCATAATAAGCGGTAGAAAGGAATTGCTCTATCTGAGCGGTCGTGCCTGTTGTTCTCATCAGCAAATATGGCTTTGAATTTGCTAGCTCATTTCTGCAGCCATGCTGAAACGGAATGCAATTCCAATTAGTCGCTGTGTGAAACTTTGTTCATTCTCTCTCCTCAGATAAAGTGATCATGGAGATGGTGAATTCTGCTCCTGCCAGAAACGCCGACTCTCCTGCTGCTCAGATGAACTGAAAAACTGGTTTAGCACTGGAATCCGAGAATGGCAGAACACGTAGCAAGAGCATTCGAAACCCAGAGCCAATAAGAGTTCCAACTTTCATGTTATTTCTCCATAATAGTGCATTATCCATCAGAGCCATGAGCAACTGCCACCTGGCTGCAAGCTGAGTTGGAAACCTATGTGGGAATCAAGGACATGTGACTCACTTATTGTCTGTAAATCAAACAGTTCTCACTTTGAGGTGTCCAAACATTAGTTCCTATACATATTCAGGGAAGGTCAAAGGCGATCTGAGATGTCAAGGAGGTGGTCACTGTTCGTGATTGCTCTTTGTTCGAGGTGTGAAAAGGTTTCCCGCTTTAGTCACATTCATGTTTCTTGTTGATGACTGAATCAGATAGAAGGTGTTTCACCAGAGCTGCACTTGACTTGCATTCCTCTCCCTCGCTGTCATATTTTCCTGGAACTCTGTGAGAACAAGAAAACAAAATACATCCTGTCATTCGGCAGCCTGTCTGTGATTTCCTCATTTTCAGTTACAACATGGCTTAGACTTCAGGCCACATGGTAATATTAGCAACAGTATGAGAACAAGAGTCGATAGTTCATCTGTGCCTGTAAATCTTTTCATTCTGAATGAACTGTATGCGTGTCTGCTGCTTCGAAACTCGAATATGTGAACTGCTCCAATCTATGATTGAGGATTTTTGGTTTTGGTTGACACACGTTGAGAAACGCCACACAGCGTTCAAATGAAGCTTTCAGAGCACGTTTTCGGATGCATTTGACAGAGACTAGCACCATGAATCCAGTGTTCGCTGTTTACAGAAGGAAATAAATGCTCTCCTTGTTACTGATCCAGGCCAACTTTGCATGTAAAGCAAATGTGGTACTGTTGTTACAGAAAGGATCAGTGCCCGGTAACTATATCCTTAAAGTGGACATGATCAAAATAATAAAGAATACCATGTTGAAATATCCAGGAAATATTGGCTGAAAAGGCGCAGACAATTTTCCCTGCAGCGCTAAGACAGAGGAACATATGTAACTGCACTCATAAACAGGATGGCCAGCAGTGATATAAACATCGCCACATATGAAGGACCACTGCGAATAGAAATTTGAAAATGAAATTCACGCAGCAGATATTCGGAATTATATTCTTTCCACCGCTACAGTAGTATTGGGCGAGTAAATTCAAAACAAGGCTTGCTGATGAGTATGCAATAAAGCCCCATCGATCATGATATGATAGACTGTCGTCCGTAATGAGGGAACAGCATTGTTTCTTCTAAGCTTTGTACTGGGCCACTTTCGCATAAATTGATACTGCTACTCTCCAGAAAATATCAGGGCTCGCGGCATGCACTCTTAGAAATGGTGACCATCAGTGCTGGAAACATCCCTGCATATTCAGAACAAGGAAGAGTACATATCGAATAAAAGCGTAGATGGCAAGTAATTGGACTTGTATTCCCTTTCACCACAACAGTTAGAATGTGCAGGGATATACAGAGTAAGGTTTACTGACCAGGTCAGAAAGCAATTACCTCCACATATCTTGACACACAAGCCTATCTTTCTTTCTGTCCGATTTTTCTTTGAAGCGCCGATCCTTTCCGTAGGAGATGAAGATGATTACTGCTCCCCCGCAGGATCACAGTGGGGCCAGAGACCCGATCGAGCTGCTCAGAACAGTTCGTGTTTGCCGAGAATCACTGAAACTGAGATTGATGACACGTAGACACGGTGTAACAGCTGCCAACACGTGTGGAGGGTTTTGGGACGGATTAGGACCCACTCTGGGAAAAAAGACTGGATCATAAGACTGGGGAGTAAGTGCTCAGGGAGAGGATTTGAGAATGGGGTTAAGAACGATATTAGCCAAGATTGAATGGCGGAGCAGACTAGATATTCTGAAAGCGTCCTCCGATGTCTTCCAATCTCTGGCCATCTGGTATCTAAGGAAATAGAAACAGAGTTATTTGTTCAGTTGGAAGTCCTGGGCAAAGTGGGAGATAGAACAAGCATGGTACAATTTTAGAGACTGGGAAAATGTTTGGAGAGGAAGCAATAAATGTGAAGCTGGATAAAAAGTTTGAAGTCAGGACATATTCAATAAAAAGGAAGTTTGTAGAAAGGCAGAGGGGCATGGAGATGGAAAAGGAAGTGTCACCAGTCCCGAAATCTCATTCGGTTTTCATTTTCAAGATGCGACCGGACCTGCTGAGATTTTCCAGCAATTTCTTTTGTTGATTGTGAAACAGAAGATGGGAGTCATCCTGGACCAATCAGCTCTCCCATGTTCCAGGAATATTTGACCTACCCGTTCGATCAGATCACGTTTGTCCCACACTGAAACCTCAGAGTCCTTCCCCACCCCCACCCTCGTTACTGGCAATAAACTGTTCATTACATAAACTTACATGAGCACACAACAAGAACAATTGCAAAACGTTCAGGGAGAGCTCCGTTGCGTTCCATCAGCACATTCTGAATCAGTTAATTGTTGTTCAGGACCCATGAGACATTAAGCCATCTCTGTCAGACCACTAACAAATGGCCATTCGCGTTGTGTCTTTGAACACTTTGGTTGGTGCACGGATGTAGTGGAATCTCACGTTTGAAATGGGTATCATTTCAGCTGCACTGATAAAGTTGTCTCTGGTGCTTCCAGTAAAGTGCAGACAGGTTTCACTCAGAAACTGACATGTGATCAAAGCAGGAGGACATATTTGTCAACGAAAGAAACAAGAATGCTCCACCAGCGTTGGTTTGCAATTCTGCATGTGGAACGAAGAGCTGGAACTCTATTAAACAGTGAAAACGACTATTATGGGGCTTGGACGCACGACTCGCTGATTAAAAACGTCACATTTCACCGAACTGAGATATCCAGGCTTGGCACACAACGAATTAGTTTGCTCTTTCATTCTGAGCACAATTCACTGGCACAGCAATTTGCAAAGATCCAGCTCATTCCTCCCAATCAAGTCAGAAGTTTTATTCAAGTTCCAAGAACTGGAGCAACATTCCAAAGTCCTGAAGCCCTTTCCAATTTAAAGTGAAAGTTTTGGTCCTTTCACACGGAAAGAGCTATCACTAAGGAAGGAGTTGGTTCCCATGGCTTGGCAGAAAGTCGCTGATTGAAGCTGCAGTGGCCGATTTCTGTTGGCATCGGGAGCTTGGAGAAAGTGATGTCGTATTCTGCTGCGTGAAAACGTCTCACTCCCTGCGGACTTGGGGTAAAGGTTTTGAACTCCAGCTGCCATTTTTCCGCCCAACTTTCCAGTATATCTATATCCTCCTGTATTCTTTAATAGTCACTTATAATTTCTGCTCGTCCAGAAATCTTCGTGTCATCTGCAAACTTTCTGATCATTGCAACAGTGCTCTCTTCCAGATCATTTAAGTATATCACAAACAACAGTGACCATAACATTGACCCTTGTGGAGCACTACTGATCATCTTTCTCCATTTCCAGATACTCCATTCAACTGCCACTCTGTCTCCCATTGCTCAGCTAATTCTTTATCCACCTGTCTAGAACACCCTGCACACCATGTTACTTTACGTTCTGTATTTGGTTACCATGGGGAACCTTATGTAACTCCTTACTGTAGTGCATGTATATGACATCAACAGCCTTTCCTTCATCTATCAACTTGGGCACTTCCCGAAAAACTCTATGCCTCTCACTGATATGCACATTATTTTCTAAACATGAATAGATCCTATCCCTCAGTACCTTCTCCAGCAACTTTCCCAACACTGATTTTAGGCCCATTGTTCTGTAGTTATCCGGAATATCCCTACTATCCTTCGTTTACAGGGGACAATATGAGCAACGTTCCAGTCGGCCAGAACCTCACCTGTGCTGAAGGATGCCACGAAGATATCTGTCAGGGCCCCAGCTATTTCTTCTGTCACATCACTCAGGAACCAGGAATAGATCCCATCCGTTCCTGGGGATTTGTCCATATTAATTACTACTAGCCTGCCCAACACAGCTTCCCTACTTACGTCAACATGATCCAGATTAATCAAATGTCTTCCTCTAGACTCAACATTCATCATGTTCCTCTCCTCAGTGAACACTGATGCAAAATAATCATTCAGAATCATACCCACTCTCTCAGATTTGACATACAGCCTTCGTTAATTTTCCTTTAATGTACCAATCCTTTCTCTGGTTACCCGCTTGCTTCTTATATATGAATAATAGGCTTTAGGATTCTCCTTAATTGTGCTAACGTGAAGTTGTTTCATGACCCCTTTTTACACCCTTGATTCCTCGTTTAAGACTTGTCCTACTCTTCTCATGTTCCTACAAGGACCATTATGTTGTTAGCTGCCGAGGCGTTATGTATGCTTCCGTTTTCCTCTTGGCGAGTCATACAATTGTCCTGTCATCAACAGTTCACGAATATTGCCTCTCAAATCCTTTGCCTTCAACGGGACATGCCTATCCTGCACTATATTTAACCTATCTTTGAAAGCCTGACACATATGAACTGTGGACTTTCCTACAAATAGCTGTGTCCAATCCACATTTCCGACCTCCTGCATAATTTTGATATAATCAGCTTTGGCCCAGTTTCGTACTCTTTCCTCAGGACCACTCTCATCTTTGTCAATGAGTATTCTAAAACTCACAGAATATTGGACACTTCCCAAAGAAATCACCCACGGGCAACTGCTATCACCAGGCGGGGCTTATTCCCCAATATCAGTTCCAGTATGGCCTATTCCGTCGTCCGACTATTGATATACCGCTCCAGAAAACTCACCTGGAGGCTTCTTACAAATGGTATCCCATCAAGACCTCTGATGCCAGGAGTATCCCGGTCAATGTCGGGAAAACGGAAATCTCCAATCAACAATAAATTATTGCCTCTACGTCTTTCCATGATCTGTTTAACTATATTTTCTTACACCTCACGCTCTCTGTAATACAGCCCCAAAAATCTAACCTCACCCTTCTTATTTCACTGCTCCATCCATAGTGTCTCACGACCCAAGCCCGATATGGTGTCCTCCTTTCGCATAGCCATGATATCATCCCTGACCAGCAATGCAACTCCTTCCCCTTTTACTTCCCTCCCTGTCCCGTATGAAGCGTCTATACCCTAGAACATTTGTTTGCCAACCATGCCCTTCCTTCAACTAAACCTCTGTGATCGCAATAACGTCATATTCCAGGCACCAACCTCAGCCCTAAATTCATCTGTCTATACTCTATGCATTAAAGTAGATGCATTTCAGGCCAACAGTTCTTTTGCATTCATCTGCTGTCTGTCTCCTCTTCCCATTATTAATGCAATCTCCCAGATTCTTAGCGTTTCCAGTTTCCACCTCACGGCCGACTTGTTTTATCTTGTGGTTCCCAGCCCACTGCCACATTAGTATAAAACCTCCCCAACAGCAGTGGCAAAAACCCCCGAAAGGACATACGTTCCCGCCTGGTTCAGATGTAGATCGTCAATTTTCTTATAGTTCCACATTCCCCAGAACTGGTCACAAAATCCAACAAATCTGAAACCCGCCCTGCAGCACCATTCCTCAACTCACGTGTTCACCGTGCCGTTTTTTTATTCATTTCTCCGCTGGCAGTCACATGGCACCGGCAGTAATTCAGAGATTACTACCTTTGAGGTCCTCCTCTTTAATTTCTCTCCTAGCTCCTTGAATTCTCCCTGCAGGTCCTCATCTCGTTTTTTTTTCGTTGGTGCCTGTATGCACCAAGACAACTGGCTGTTCACGATCCCCTTTTCGAATACGCTTCAGCCGATAGGCGACATCACTGGCCTGAGCACCTGGGAGGCAACATAACTCTCCAGAATTGCTGATACTCCACAGTGAGTCCACCCGCAGCTCCAGAGTGGCGACGCGGTCAAACAAGTGCTGCAGTTAGACACACTTCTTGCAAGTGTAAGTTTAGAAAACGTTTACAAGGATTTGCAAGGTTTGCCGTGCTTGGACATGAGAACGAAACTGAATAGGCTTCGTCAGATTCCCAGGAGCGTCAGTGCTTAGATATGGCCTCACATAAGCTTATAAAATCATGAGGAAGACAGACAGAGTAAATAGTCAGGGAGCACTTCTTCACAAGACACGCGAGTTCAAATCTACATCGCAAACGTTTAATGTGAGAGAGGAAAAATTTAAAAGGGATGTGAGGGACACATGTTTTTCACACAGAACTTTTGTGTGTGTGGAATGAATTGCCACATTTAGTGGCAGAGTCTGGTGCACTCACAACATTTCAAAGGCATCTGAATGGGTGTATAGACAGGAAGACCTCGTAGAGATAAGGCACAAATATTGGCAGAAATGTATGGATTAATTTCGGTTATCTATTCAGCAAGGGCAAGTTGGATCGCGGGATTTGTTTCCATTCTCGACAAGTCTGAGATGCTCCAGCCACCGGCAACAGTTTGAATACACCATTTGCAAAAAAAAACGCATGTTGTTTGTTACTCAGCCAGCGAGTTTGGCTATTTTGTTTGAAGGGTGGATGAGCCCAACCGATCCAGAGATGAAGGTTTTCCAGATATTTGCTGCCAATGACCATTCTTCTTGACACTTTCCCAAGTTCGCCATCAAAGATATTGGCTGAAGAAAAATACCTCACATATCGCATTACCCACTTTGCTCTCCAGCGAATCCAAAAAACTGAAAGCTCTTAACGTGGAATCAAAACTGAAAAGGCAGTACCATGATCAGACACACCGAAGCTTAAGTACTCTCTGTGAGGCACTGTGAGTCGTCTCTGACATGAACTGCTCGCACAAATAACAGCGAGGCAATTCCAAACCTACTGCAGATTTAGTGTATTGCCAAGTCCCAGAAAGTGCTCAAGTATCATAAAACAAAACACAACAACGAACCATTAGAAGTGAACATTTCCAATTATATCCGTGATGAAATTAGGCCATCAATGCGCCGGTGCCCCCATCTGATCGAGAGAGCCAATCACCTTTATCCCTCACCAGGACAGTAATGAAGGAAATGAAAGCATAGCAACGTTTCACATCGCGATTGCCCACCTTTTCGCCACAACATCAAAAAACGGCGAACAGATTCAATGCAGGATCTTCTTTCGTAATAACGGTGAAATAACTATGTCTATTCACTTTCAGAGTAAACGGGAAACAACGCAACTTGTCTGGAATATGAATAACCAACACAGACTACTTGGGTCCCAGATTCTACTGATGCTCAGACTTTCATATGAAAAGGTACCTTGGATGATTGCCCTACACCCAGAAATCTTCTGGCTGCCTACTGTTTGCCCTGTCACATTAAACTTGCGCTGCTATAATCGAATTTGTAGTTCTTGCCATTTGTCCGTATTGCTACTAGGGATAGCTGGTCGTGGCAACACGTGACTGCCACACAAATTCTTTGCCAAAATTGGATAGTCCCGCAACGTGATTCGCAGTGCACGAACTTTGCAACGAGTATATGCCACGCTGCAAGTTAAAAAGCACGCTTCCATTTATTAAAGTAGGTTTCTGGGAACTGACAGCCAGATTCCTCCTTACACTCGGAATTATGCCAACACACAACCCAACAACCTCTCTCAGAGACAAGTGACCAATGCCCATCTTGTGCCGGACAAACGTAGTTGACAAGATTGAACGCAGGGACTGCACAGAAAACTATAGAGGAGAAGCAGACAGACGACCATCGAGCTGTAGTCATGCAGTTCAGTTACCCTGTAAACCCCATGCACAGCTGTTCCTTGTAGGTACACACAGGGCACTGAGTGTCTCTGACTCCGGGACTTGGAACTTGGATTATATGGCCGTCTGCAGCACTGGTTACTTCCTTGTGTAAGGTAACTCCCGATGGAACATATGTAAAACACGATAGCTCATTGAGAAATACGTCCAAAATAGTACCCAAGAGATGTATTTCTGTTGTGTTTCTAGTCCTGTTCCTGACATGACATCCAGCATTGTACTTATTGTGTGCTTCCTGACGGTTCGGTGCATGCTTCCATGATCGCATTGTGTGCAGTTACCTGCGTTTTAGCTGCAATTACGTGCGTTTGAAACCCAGGACCACCGGCCTTTATTTTGTTTTCCTCTTCTCGTGCGCAAATGCAACACAATAAATGATCAATTCGTATTGGGAAATGACATACACAGGCGTGTGAAAAGTCCAGTTTCCGTGGCAATTATGCAATGGTTAGAGATTACTTTGAATCAGGAGATTAGGATGGAAAGTGTGTTTGGGGAGAGATGAGGAACATTGAGGAAAGAGGAAACCAGCCCCTGTGGCTTACAAGAACACTAACAGTAACCATAGTGTAAAAAAAAGGACAGGAAAAAATGCCGCTTGTGAATGAGAAAAGAACACAAGAATTATGGGAGGCATTCATTTCCCTTCTTCCGCTCCTGTTTGAATTGTAAAGAAACTTTGAAGAAAAACAATCGAAAAGTTATATATGCCCAATCGAACAACGTGCGCTGTACCTTGGTCATTAATTACTGTAGATTAGAATACTTACAATGTGCAAACAGGTCCTTCGGCACAGCAACTCCACACCGATCCGCCCGAGCCCAAATGCATTCCTCTCCTTTAACACCGTCAATTTAGCACGGCCATTTCAACTAACCGGTACATTTTTGGACTGTGGGAGAAAACCAGAGCAAGCGCACGCAGCCACGGGGAGAATGTGCAAACTCCACACATTCAGTTGCTTGAGGCGGGAATTGACCCAGACTCTGTGGCATTGTGAAGCAGCAGCGCTCACGATGGTGTCAGCGTGAGATGGGACTTATTTGCCGTCTTTAATTGGGAAAATTCTCTTTCATTGTGAGCATCTGGAAAGACCATTTCCTTCGCCAGAAAAAGAAATGAATATGCCATTAAGCTTTGTTTGTTTCATGTCCAGGAATACTCAGATCAATAGCTCCTTTCAATGAATACTTTTGACTCAATTTGGCTGCAAATATCTTTTCATAACTTTGTGTTTTTCTTCTTTTACATTGGTGTCTCGCACCTTACAAATGACAGCAATGGTATGAAAGCAGATGGAAGCATTTAACTCATCAAGTCAGCGGCAGCTTTCAATGAGATCACGGCTGATGTGGTCAGTGCTCAAGGGTGCGGTGCTGTCTGAAGTCATGGTCGAGTGGAAAAGCAAATGCACTGCAGGAAGGTTCAAATCAAGCTGATGATAACAACGTCTCGTTTTGAGCCGCTAATTTGCAGTGAAGTGGCGGCGCCAATAAAAGGTGTCATGTATCTTGTCTAATTCCACATCCTGAGCTCAAAATGACCAGGTGTCTCTCGCTGAGTTTCGGCAGGGTCTTGCTTGGATGACACCATGACACGTTTTCACTGGAGTGGATCATGAAATCGCGTCGTGACTGTGAATAAAACGATGGAAACTTCCAGCAGAGAAGAAGGTGATACTGAAGCAAACAGCTCAGGACAAATGTTTCTCCTTTGCCAGTGAAAGGCACTGCTTCACAAATTGGAAACTTTGAAGTGAAGCAGTGTTGGTGATTATCTTCGCTGCTTGTTCACCTTTTTATTTCTGATTCCGTGAAAGTCCATGGCATTACATATCGAGAATCTGCCAACGTTCATCTGGACTCTGGGACAATGAAAAACACTGGAACACTCAAGATACTATCCAAATATTGACTGGGATCGCTACAGTACGAGTACTACAGATGGTTCAGTTTTTTGTCGAATCCTGCTGACTACATTACGAATGCTTTCCTGCTGGAACAATTCAATGTTCAGACAGCCTGTTTTGCAAACCAGGCCTGTAATTTGATTAGACTTGAGAAACTCGAGTTCTTCATCAGAAATGCTCCACATTTAAAACATTATCTCTGTTTCTCTTTCCAGATACACTGCTCGACGCATCGGGTTTCTGCAGTTGTTATTGAACGCCCTGAGCAGAAGTGCTGCTTTTCATTAGATTCCTTTAATCCCTTGTCCTCTGTTCTCTGACTCTGGTCATTGGCAACACTTCCTACTGCTCGTCAGAGTGCTCATTCCCCACCGCTCCCTCTCCCATCATTACAAACAACCACAGGAAATTGCCACTTAAACATCTTTGTTCCAAATTGAAACTCACCAGCCTAGGAACTCTCTCCACCAAACAGGACTTCTCATCCCTGGAGATGGTGCAAACCAGAGGATTGTGAAGAGATACTGTGAAAATATTGTCCGTTGGCAGTTGGAAAAATGTTTAGGAAGCAAACCATTTCATTTAGGCTCCAGCTTTGGAAATCCTGAGAAACTCTTTGGGAAATGGAATCATAGGGGATTGAAGAAGTGTAAATTGTCAGTCCGAGTAGAGGAAGGGACATTGACTCTGATGTTCTCGGCACAGAAACTGATCTGACAGATTGAAAATATTCTCACTCCCGTACGTGTGGAATACAAACTTCATCTGGACTGTGGGACAATGAAAAACTCTGGAACACTCAAGACAATATCCAAATATTGACTGAGATCACTACAGTACGAGCACTATAGATGGGTCAGTTTTTGTCCAGTGTGTGCGGGAGGGCTTCCTGACACAGTATGTAGACATGCCTTCAAGGGAAGAAGCCACTTTCGATTTAGTACTGGGTAACAAGCCTGGCCAGGTTTTAGATTTGGAAGTAGGTGAGCACTGTGGAGACAGCGATCACAATTCTCTCTCAGGTTTACTTTCGTGATGGAAAGGGATAGGTTTACTCCACGGAGCAAGAGTTTCAGCTGGTGGAAGGGAAATCACGATGCAATGAGGTAAGATTTAGGAAGCGTAGAGTGGGGTAGGAAACTGTAGGGGGTGAGCACATTAAAAATGTGGAGCTTATTCAAGGAAAAGCTCCTGTGTGTCCTAGATAAGTATGTACATGTCAGGCAGGGAGGGAAATATAGAACGCATGAGCCGTGGTTTACTAAGGAAGGGGAATCCCTGGTCAAGAAGAACAAGAAGTCTTATATTAGGACAAAACGTGAAAACTCAGTTAGAGCGCTCGAGGGTTCCAACGATATCAGAAAAGACCTAAAATGAGAGCTGAGAAGAGCCAGGAGGAGACATGAGAATTTGTTGGCAGATCGGATCAGGGTTAACCCTAAGGCTTTCCATAGGTATGTCAGCAATAAAAGAATGACGAGAGTTAAATTTGGGACAATCAAGGATAACAGTGAGAAGTCGTGTGTGGAGTCAGTGGAGATAGAGGAAGCACTAAATAAATATTTTTCGACAGAGTTCGCTATAGATAATGAAAACATTGGCGAGGAAGATACAGAGATACTTGCGTCTAGACTAGAAGAGATTGAGGTTGACAAGGAAGAGATATTAGAAATACTGCAGAGTGTGAAAATAGATAAGTCAGCTGGGCCGGATGGGATCTATCTGATGTTGTTTAGCAAATGCACTGCAGGAAGGTACAAATCAAGCTGATGCTAACAACGGCTCGTTTTGAGCCGCTGATTTGCAGTGAAGTGGCGGCGCCAATAAAAGGTGTCACGCATCTAGTCTAGTTCCACATCTTGTGCTCGAAATAACCAGATATCTCTCGCTGAGTTTCGGCAGGGTCTTGTTTAGACGACACATGACACGTTTTCACTGGAGTGGATCAAGAAATCGCGTCGTGACTGTGAATAAAACGATGGACACTTCCAGCAGAGAAGGAGGCGACCCTGAAGCAGGCAGCTGAGTACAAATGTTTCTCCTTTGCCAGTGAAAGGCACTGCTTAAAAAAATTGGAAACTTCGAAGTGAAGCAGTGTTGGTGATTATCTTCGCTGCTTGTTCACCTTTTTAATTCTGATTCCGTGAAAGTCCATGGCATTACATATCGACATTCTGCCAGTGGCAAACGTGTCCCTTGGGCCAGTGGCGTAATGGATAACGCGTCTGTCTTCGGATCAGGAGATCGTAGGTACGAGTCCTACCTGGCTCGAGCGGAGTGTCTCTCTTTACCCCTGCCCCACGTTGACGCTCGCCTGTGAAGTCCTGACGGGACGTCACTTCTGTGCTTCCGCGTTATAAAACTTGCATTTGTCCTATTGTCCATTTCCCCACAACGGAGACCTCTGTCGGTTTTGGGGTGTCTTTCTGTGTGTCTCCCTTTCTGATTGAAAATGAGCATGAGTTACAAGTCGTTGTGGAAGTGTCATACATCTGTCCCATTGTTGTGCCATTTAAGAACACAGGATAAAGTCATTGACATTTGCCCTGGGAACATGAGAACACACGAGACTTTGGGCCAAAGTTGGAAACTGCGACTGGAATAGATGGCTCTCTGATTAGCCGCAATGCACACAGGTGGAATGGCCTTTTCCCACTTTGTAAATCTACGAAGACAAGTTGAAAGGAATCTGCAACGAAAATGTTCATAAAGGGTGTTTTATTTACACCAAATACGACAGTATCTATCGCCTTGTCTTGTTATTTACTTGTGAGGATTCGGTACTGTCAGCACCGTGGCCTGAATCATGTTCCCGCTCATGGAATGGTTGTATTGTTCTGCTAAAAATATCGGTGTACCAGTACTTCTGCCGATTTTCCGAAGCTAGCCGGTTATTGGTTTTGTCCAAAACATTATGAAGGTTAACATAAAATAAATAGCTGCAGTTGCTGGAAATCTGAGCCAAAAACGAAACTTGTTTGCAGAACGCAGAAAGACTGGCAACAGAAACATCGACTTTCCTGCTCCTCGGATGCTGCTGTGCTTTTCCAGCATCACTCTAATCTAATATCAAGTCTCCAGCATCTGCAGTCCTCACTTTTGCCTAGTTCCTTTAGTGTCGCTGGTTCCCAATTCAAGAACTCCATCTCTAGCGGTTTGATGTCTGTACCTCCATGCTGTGGAGTTGAAGAGTGAAGAAAAGTAACTCACTCCCTCCATCTCTGGGGTAATTAGGGGCTGAAAGTGAATCGTATCACATTGAAGTATATCTACAAGCGACTTAATCTCTGTCTTTTTTTGGGAACCATCTGTTTCATTGTAAACATCTGATAAGACCACTTCGTTCGCCAGGAAAAGAAATGAATATGTCACTAACCTTTGTTTGTTTCATATCCAAGAATACTCAGATCAATAACTCCCTTGATTACCTCTGCTGGTCATGTACGCAAAGAGATCTAGCAAATTGCCAAGTGTGATTTTCCTTTCAAGAAATAATTTTGACTCAGTTTGGCTGCAAATATCTTTTCCTAACTTTGTGCTTTTCTTCTTTTACATTGGTGTCTCGCACCTTACAAATGACAGCAAAGGTATGAAAGGAGATGGAAGCATTTAACTCATCAAGTCAGCGGCAGCTTTCAATGAGATCACGGCTGATTTAGTCACTGCTCAGCATTGCCACTTTGCGTGTAGTCATGGCCGAGTGGTTTAGGCGATTGATTAGAAATTCATTGGGGTTTCTCCACGTAGGTTCGGGTCCTTCTGGCATACGTTAAGAATGCTTTCCTGCTGAATCAATATCTTCTCAAAGTTCAGAAAGCTTATCTTGCAAACCAGGCCGGTAATTTGATTAGACTTGGGAACTCGAGTTCTTCATCAGAAATGTTCCATATTTAAAGCATTATCTCTAAGAATGACGAGAGTTAAATTTCGGACAAACAAGGATAATAGTGGGAAGTTTTGTGTGGAGTCAGAGGAGATAGGGGAAGCACTAAATTAATATTTTTCGACAGTGTTGGCTATAGAAAATGAAAATGTTGGCGAGTAAGATACAGAGATACTTGCGTCTAGTGTAGTAGAGATTGAGGTTCACAAGGATTAGGTACAGAAATACTGAAGATTGTGAAAACACACAAGTCCCCGGATGGGATCTGTCCTAGGATCCTTCTGGGAAGCAAGGGAAGAGATTGATGAGCCTTTGGAATTGATCGTCAAATCATCGTTGTCTACAGGAATAGAGCCCGTGGAATGGAGCATAGCATATGTTGTTCTCTTGTGCAAAAACTTTCGTAGAGACAACCCTGGTAATTACAGACCAGTGAGTCTCACTGCAATTGTTGGTAACGTGTTGGAAAAGGTTATTGTAGATAGGATTTATGACCATCTCGAAAAGAATAATCTGATCAGGGACAGTCAGCACGGTTTTGTGATGTTTAGGCCTTGTCTAACGAATCTTGTTGGCTTTTTTGACAAAGTGACCAAACAGGTAGATGACAGTAACCCGGTTGATGTGGTGTATATGGGTTTCAGCAAGTTGTTCGATAAGTTTCCCCACAATAGGCTATAATACAAAATGCGGAGGAATGGAATTGTGGGAGAGATTCCAGCTTTGATCAGTAATTGACTTGCTAATAGAAAACAGTGTTGTAGTTGATGGAACATGTTCTTCTTGGTGTCCAGGCCCTGGCGACGTACCACAAGGGTTGGTGTTAGGTCCACTGCTGTTACATGAGATCTAACCTTGTCAATCAGTCTCCCATGGGGAACATTATTGAACGCCTTACTGAAGACCGTATGGATCACATTTACTGCTCTGCCCTCATCAATCTTCTTTGTTACTTCTTCAAAAAACTCAATCAAGTTTGTGAGACATGATTTCCCACGCACAAAGCTATGTTAACAATCCTGAATCAGTCCTTGCCTTTCCAAATACATGCACATTCTGTTCCTCAGGATTCCCTCCAACAATTGGAGTATTCCTGACAGATGCAGTTTCATGTAGGGAATGCGAGGTCATATACTTTGTTGGGAAGAATCAAAAGACACACTATTGTTAAAATCGATAGAAACGCAAAAGAAGTGCGGTGCAGAGGAGTCTCAGTGTTCTTATACATGAAACGGACAAAGGTTAATCACATATTTATTTCTTGCTGGCAAAACAAAGCCTTTTCTGATGCTCACAATTAAAGAGATGGTTTCCAAGAAAATAGAAAGTTAAGTCACCAGTAGAGTTATCAATTACCAAGATGTCCCTCGTGATGTTTTATGGGACATGTGGGATTTTTTTGATTTTGGTTCTCCAAACGTTTTTACAATGGAACCGAGAGTTTTAGATGGGAAGTTAAGATCACGCATGACTATTGCCATTTTTGTCACTCACACGCATTTTTTTTCCCCTTGTACGATTTATTTCACTTTTGGTTACTGCGAGTGGGCTTGTAAACTACACATGCTTGTGAGTTCATTCCTCACTGTTCCTCAACTCCAGCCAAACAGACTTTTTTATCCTTATTTCCTGAATCAAGGTAATCTCTAACCATTGCATAAATGTCATTAAAACTTCGGTATTTCACACGCCTCTGTATATCATCTATCAATATTAATTGATCCTTTACTGTATTGCAGTTGTGCATAAGAAGAGAAAAATAGAATACAGAATGGTGGACCTCCGCTTCATACACCCGTTACTGAAGCGAAAATGCAGATTACTGCCCATAATACGATCGTGGAAGCATGTGCCGAACCCTCAGGAAACACAGAATAAGTGCAGTGCCACAGGGCATGTCAGGGACAGCGCCAGAAGGACAACAGAAATGCTGCTCTAAGCTCCTATTTTGGATGTATTTCTCAATGAGCAATAGAGTGTGACATGTGTTCCATCAGGCGTTACCTCACACAAGGAAGTAACCAGTGATGCAGACGGTCATATCATCCGAATTCCAAGCCCTGGAATCAGAGACATTCAATATTCTGTGCGTAACTGCAAGGAACAGCTGTCCGAGGCGTTTACAGTCCAGATGAAATTATGAATGCAGATCTCTAGTTGTCAGCCTCTTTCTCCTATGTCGTTTATCGTGCAGTCCCTGCGTGGAATCTCGTCAACCACGATTGACCTGCATATGATGGGTATTGGGCCTTGGTTTCTCGTGAGTTGTTGTCTGAGTGAGGCTCTCGGTTTCTGTGCTGTCATAAGTCCGAGCGTTCGGAGGAGTCTGGATATCGTTTTCCAGAATATGCTTTTAACACAGGGAAGCATGATTTAAAAATTACGTCATAGCAAATCCTCGTTGCGAACTTTGTGTGCCATGCATTTGCGAATGAATGTGGGTAGATATTGGTTCTTGGCAAATAATTTATGTGGGCGTCAGTCCAGCAGTCCCTAGTAGCAATATGTACAAACGGCAAGGGCCACACATTCGACTAGAATAGCACAACAGTCATAGGACAGGGCAAGCAGAAGACAGCCAGACAATTCCTGGAAGCAGGGTACTCATCCACGGATTCCATCCGTTGGACCCAATCTGCAATCCCAACAAACGGAAGCAGTGGGAATGAAACCAAATGAAATCGTACCAAAACATGAGAGCAGCGCTTCACAGGAACCTCTGCAGCGCTGAGAATGTCACCCCGAAAGGGAGGAAAAGTCTGCAAACCATCTTCCTAGCGTGACCGAACTTTTCAACAAGAACTCCAGAAGCATCCGAACTTCACATCTTTCTGCTCCACAACAGAGAAGTGCACACTCAACTACCGCGTGTAAAATGAGAATTGCAGCCCCTACACGACCAAGGGCGGCAGTAAGAGCGAGGGGAAACCGCTGCCACTGTCATTCCACAGCTACAAACGCTCTCTTTCAAAGGTACATTATCGTATGAATGTCGGGACAGCAGTAGAATATGGGAACTAAACAGCCTGCGCTGTGTATTCATATTCTGGACAATGTGAGTTGTTCACAGTTTTCCCTGAAAGTGAGTGGACGTCGTTATTTCACCGCTGTTGTGAAGCCAGATCCTGCACTGAATCTGCTCCCTCGTTTTTTGTTGTTGTGGCTAAAAGGTGGGCAATCGCAACGTGAAACTTTGTTATATTTCTCTCATTTCCTTCATTACTGTCCTGGTAAGGGAGGCTGGAGATTGGCTCGCTTGATCAGATGGAGGCACCAGCGCATTGTTGACCTAATTTAATCGAGAATATAATTGATAATATTCACTTTGCATGGTACATTTTTCTGTTTTGTTTAATGTTACTTGAGCACTTTCTGTTACTTGGCAATGCACTAAATCTCCAGAATATCGGGAAGCTCCGTTTGGAATTGCTTTGGTGTTATTTGTGGGAGCAGTTCTTGACATACACGTCTCGCACTGCCCCACAGACAGAAGTAATGAGTTTGCGTGTCTGATAATGACTCTGCCTCTTGAGTTTTGCACCTGGTCCACGTTAAGAGCTGTCAGTTTTTGGATTCACTGGAGAGTTGAGGGGATAACACGATTTGTGAGTTTTTTTTTTAGTCAACGAAATTATTTGATGGAGAACTTGGGAATGTATCAAGGAGAATGGTCATTGTCTGTAAATGTCTGGAAAACATTCCTCTCTGTGTCATTTCAAAGCATTATGCCTCATGAAAAAAATAAAATTCAAAAACGCTGACTTAGTAACAAACTGCATGCGTATTTGCAAGTGGTCTATTCAAACTGTTGTCAGGGACTGGAGTGTCACAGAACTGCCGAGCATGGAAGCAAACCTTCCTATCCAACTTGCACCTGTTGTACAGATGACCGTAACTAATCTAAACATATTTGCCAATATTTGTCCCTTATCTCTCCGAACAATTCCTGTCTGCATACCCATTTAGATGCCTTTGAAGTGTTGTGAGTGCACCAAACACTGCCACTAAATGTGGCAATTTATTCCACACGAACAAAAATGTCTGTATTAAAAACAAGTGTCGCTCACATCCCTTTCAAATTGTACTGCTCTCACATTAGACCTATGCTATCTCACTTTAAACTCACGTGACTTCTGAAAAAGTGTATATTGACTATGTTCTCTGCTCGTCTACCTCATGATTTTGTAAACTTTTCCAAGGACGTCCCTCAGGCCTGAAGCTCCGTGGAAAACTGTCGAAGAATATTCAGCTTCTCAATAATGTCCACACCGTGCAAACATTTCAAATCGTTGTAATTTTTTTTTTATTTCCACTAAGGTATTCATAGAAAGTGCCAGGGAAATTGCCTGAAGTGAAGCGATGCTCAAACATTAGTCTTGACAGGTTTGGCGCTTAGTTATCGTCAGGGAGCGTCGCCGAGTGGTTTAATGTAGGTAAAAGCAATGAATGCAGATGCTGGAGACCAGATTCAGGATTAGTGGTGCTGAAGAGCGCAGCAGTACAGGCAGCATCCGAGGAGCAGTAAAATCGACGTTTCGGGTGAAACCCTGTATGAAGGGCTTTTGCCTGAAACGTCGATTTTTACTGATGCCGGATGCTGCCTGAACTGCTGTGCTCTTCCAGCACCACTAATCCAGAGAGGCTTAATATGCTGGGATTAGGATCCAGTCTCTATTGCGTCGTGGGTTTGAAACCCAACTTTGCAATCGAACAACTGCAGGCAGCTTTTTATGACAGAACTACACAGGTCCTGATATTGCTTTATGGGTGTGTTTGTTACTCCTCGGGTCTCTCACCCTTTCTGCGATAAACACGGGAACATGAGCAACTGATTCTTAAAAAAATGAGAACTACTGCTGTAAACATCCTCTCGATCACTGTGCGTTTGGATGTGTACACGCACAATTTTGCTGCCAGTTGCTGTGTCTCAAAGGTTTAGAGCATTTGGCTGAAATGTTGGTTGTCCTAGCCCAAAAAAGAGCACAGAGCCTCAAATATTCCACATCAAGTATTGAGATCGACCATGCACTGACAATACAACCACGAGAACTCATCCATGATTGACCCTGAGTCCGCAATGAGTGAGACGGTCACGTGCAGCAAAATGTGACCCCACTCTCTACAAGCCACTGCGGCCAACAGAAAGGGGCCACTGCAGTTTCAATCAGCGGCTTCCTGCCCAGCCCTGGGACAGAGCTCATGGAAACTCCTTCCTCAGGAATGGCTGTTACCGTGTGAAAGGGTAAAAATTCTAATTCAAATTGGAAATGTCTTCAGAAGATTGTTCCTGCTTTTAAAACATTTTATAATCAGAATTCCTTTCTCGAATATTAGAAGTGGTAAACTTTGTAGGCAGGTAGAACAAAGAAAGTGTTTATTATGAGGACTCTGTCTCTTCAGCAGATGGGATTCCCTACACTCTAATCAGCAATGATTTGGTTTCCTGAGGTATTTTCCCGATTGATTTGCACTCTGACAGAGGGTCTGGGAATCACTTCGGTGACCTAAGGATCAGGGTCAAAATATGAAAATATTAGCAGAGAATCGTAATTCCTGGGTCAAGGCCTAAATGGATTGTCTTTCTCTGAAGGAATAAATCTGAGAATTGAATGACTTGGATAATATTATTTGCAATGTGGAGGAATGAACGAGATTTTTGAAAATTGCCATGTCAGCTGAATTAAACTCAGTATGAAATGATAAATTAATCAACACCAATCCTGTCCTGGTACGCTCAGTCGGTAGAGCCTGAGACCTTTAAATTCAATGGTGTGGGTCAAGACCCACGCACGGCGCTGTTGTTTGTTCATAGGTTTGCCGCTCTCCTTTAATGTTGCAAGAGCGAATTCGCTCGCTGAGGCAGGTTTTGTTGACACATGTTTTCCTCCGTTTTTGATCATCTCTTCGTTTCTGAGTGAAAACTGTCTCCACTGTACTGCAGGAGCAAGAGACAAGATTATCAGTTCAGCCGAATGTGCTATAAACGATGTCCCTTCCAAAACGTGAGGTTCCATTCCAAACGTGCCCCAACCAAAATGTCCAGAGACGTCGAATGCGAATGGCTACATGACAGTGACAGCTGCATGTAAAATGGTGCTGCAATAGAATTAACTGAATGAGAATGCTCTGATGGAAACCGAATGGAACTCTCCCTGGAATTTTCGCAATTAACTCGGTAAATGATGCTGTTGTGTACCCATATGTGTTTATGTAATGAACGGCTTATTGTCAGTGACAGGGGTGGGGGTGATGCAGGATAGTGAGGTTTCCGTGTGGGGCAGAAGTGATTTTTTCGAATACAGAATTCAAACGTCCACAGAGCAGACATAGCTGATTGGTCCAGGATCAGACTTTTCCCTTCTGTTTCAGTACCAACAAAAGAAATTGCGGGAAAATCTCAGCAGGTCTGATAGAATCTTGGAATTGAAAACCGAGTTAAGTCTTCAAGACCATTGACACTTATTACTCCATGTCCATTTCCGTCTACCTATTTTATTGAATATCTCCTGACTCTCAACTTTATACTCAGTTTCTCTTTTATTACTCCGTCTCCAAACATTCTCCCAGTCTCAAAATTTAATAGCAGAACTGTTCCATCTCTCACCTCACCGAGTTATGGGAGGAGGACTTCGAAATGCACGATTAACTCTGTTTCTATTTCCTTAGATACTGGATGGTCAGAGACCAGAAGGCATCGGAGGACAGTTAGAGCTTTCAGTCCATCTGGTCTGCCCGCCATTCGATCATGACTCATATCGTTCCCAAACCAATTTTCAGACTTCTATCTGTGACACTTAGCTCCCCTGAATTTAGGATCCAGTCTTTTTCCCAGAGTGCGAATGAAACTGTCCCAACCGTCTCCACATCTGCTGGCAGCTGTTACACCGTATCTGTGTGTGATCGAGCTCAATTTCAGTCCCACACAGCAAACACGTCTGTTCTGAGCAATCGAATCCCCGCTGCGTGACAGATCGATCGGGTCTCTGACCCCACGGTTTTTCTGCGAGGCAGTAGTTAGCTCCTCCACCACCCACGGCAAGGACCGGTGCTTCAAAATGTGGGGACAAAGAACGATAGGCACAAGAGTTTGTACAGGTTAGGTCGAAAGGGTTATTGTCAACTTCAGTGGAGTCCCTGCTTCAGAGTCTGGGTGTGAATCGCCCAGGCCTGGATAAAATTCCAAGTCAGGAAATGAAGATTTATTTCTCTTCTTGTGGCTACTCTGATTAAAAACCATTTTCTGCTTCAACAGGGAGCACAGACCCGGTTCTGCCAGAAGGAATCCAGTGATTGATTGCATCCAACTGGAATCACAGAGTCATAGAGCTGTACTGCAGGGAAACAGACCCTTCGTTCAAACCTGTCCATGCTGACCAGAAATCCCAACCCAATTTGGTCCCTCTTTCCAGAACGCGGCCCATATCCCTCTAAACCCTTCCGACTCGTATACAATTTCAAATGCCTCTTAAATGTTGCAATTGTACGAGCCTCCACCACATCCTCTGGCAGCCATGGCAGCACATACACCGAATAAATTGTCACTGCAAATCCCCTCTCAGGATCTCGCCCTTCTGAGTTGAAACTATCTCGCTGTTCATTCAATGTCGCTCTGTCTAATTCTTGGAACTCCCTCCCTATCGACATCATGGCAGTATCACTGTGTTGAGCACTTCGAGGACGAAGTAAAGTAACTTACCATCTCAATCTGTTAAGTAATTATGGTTGGGCAGTGAAGCCTATCCCAAAGAGTGACGTGCATTCTCCAGAATTTCGTTTGAAAAAACTGCAGCTTTCAAGTGGACATCCGAAAGCCACGGAACAGCCTCCGTTTTTAACACTTTATCAAGAGTAGAAATGAAAAACGAGGGATACTGACCGGCAGAGAGTGGGAGAATGTAGAAGAGAGTGAGATGGTACAGAGAGACAAAGGGACACAAACAGAAATTCTCCATTCACCATGGCTGCTCATCGACATAAAGGAGAAGAAAAAGTTAATGAAGGCCAACCATTCACCAACTCAGGGCAACAGCAACAGCATTACAGCTGATAAAGGAATTTTGCATTTTTACAGATGACTTCTGTCAGCTAATGAGAGATTCTGCTAAGTATGCCATTTTGCGAAGTGAAATTGACAATTAAACAAGGGAATAAAACAATAAAAAGCATAAGTAGCCTGAATCTTTGATATGAAACAATAAATCTCTTTGTCTCCACAGATGCTGTCAGGCCTGCAGAGTTTCTCTGTCAATTCCTGTTGTTGATTCAGATTTCCAGGATTCACACTTCTTTGTTTTATGCTAGTCTGAATCCTGTTTGTGACAATACTAGATTCATTGCCAGTTCCATACAAATTCCCTGCTTTGGGAAAGTTGTCAACAACATAAACGGTCAGGGGAAATCCCCCATTGCTACAGCAGTGAGACAACTGAGTCCTTAACAGGAGACTTCCACGGAAAGTGAAATATGGCGCTGTATGTTTTCTCAATGAATCCACTTTTACTTTTTTGATTTGTGATCATCTTAGCTGCACATTCAGTTTATTTCTTTCTTCAATTTCTGTCAGCTTGTAAAAGGCCATTCTGCCCATCTGCAGTGTGGGTCATTGGACATTCATCTGTTCGGGTCCAGGAGCTACTATTTCTTGGAGGACCTTCTGCACTGAATCTCGGGTGGGGTGAGTGCGAGACTGTACCACTATATTCACCTGTCTATAGATATCGGAGAAGGGTCTATCTATTCCACACCACCAGGCTTCCTCATCGCTCTTCTGAATCTTGGTTATTAGTACCCTTGCCATGGAACCTCCTTCTTTGATAACAGGAAAACGATATCCCGTGTCAGGTGTACCTGTAGCCGTGATGGATACTACTCAGTACCAGTAACTGGGTACACAAGGATCTCTGCGTAAGTATTTATTGCCTTATTTATCGTCGTCCTGGTTACGAAACGTGCATGGGTGGCATGTAAAGGTCAATTTAACATCCTTGGTTAAGATTACCGTCTGCTGTTGTATCCCAGACACCCCTGCCTTCACGACTCGTCCTGCCATGCAGCCCCATATTTCTATGAGTCTTCTAATCAATACTTACACTTTTTTGGATCCGGTGTTGTCCGATGAATCCTCAAGGTCAGCAGCACGTTTGCAACAGCTGGCGTGTATCAACATGGCTCTTTCAGTGATCTGAACAGCTGTCTGTGTTATAGGGAGCCCTTGGAACTGTCCCAGCCACCACATCGCCTTCATGCTTTTGCTCATGAAGTCTTTCACCACTATCCAGTCTTCAGGTTCTAGATTGTGCATCTTCCCTTCTGCTGATTGGGGTAGTGCTGCCCTTCTTTTGATTTTGTATTTGAGACAGAAGTGTGGAGAGTTTTATCTCGTAACATAATATCTCGTCCTCACAGTGGTCTGTTATCTGTTTTAAAATCGGTTTTGGCCAATTCCTGTATTGGGCCACATTGCAAACAAAATCTCAAACGTCCTAATATTTACTCTTCCTCTCCTTCATATACATTAGCACAATTGGAAATGCCTTTGTCCATGTCACCTCTAGTTCCTCACAACATTTTGCCAATTTATTTTTAAGGATAGTTTTCTCTCTTTCCACTGCCCCACGGCTCGCTGGGTGGTAGGCACAATGTCGCCTCACCTTTATTCCCAAGTAATCACTGATCTGCTGTAGGGCAATATTTATAAATGGCTTTCCATTGTCGCTGCTTAGCCTTTCAGGGATGCCCCATCTCGGAATTATTTCTGTTAGCAAAGCCTTGGCTACTGCACTGGCATCCTGTTTAGACGTGGGAGCACTTACACCCCATGGGAAAATATCAACTATTACCAGAGAATGCCTTTTCCCTTCGCTGGATGTTAGTTCAATAAAATCCATCTGTAAATGTTCAAAGTGTCTTTGGGATTGGGGGTGTTCTGCCTGATTTATTTATATTCAGCTCCCAACATTATTAGTGGCACAGATAACACATTATTCACATTATTTTTATGAGTAATGAGTAAATCCCTTTCTGTACCAGCGTGCTGAAATATTGTCGTACATCCCCACTTTTGACACATGGTCCTTACCGTGTGTTACTTTGGCATAGCAAGGGAATAAAGATCGTGGTAGACAGGGCTTCCCACTGGGGCCACACCACACCCATTCCCTCATTCTGCACCCTGCCCTTGTCATTGCACGCTTCTCCTTCGATGTGGCCTGAGACTGTAACTCCCATAAGTCTGCTTTGGATTACAAATATTTGACATACACATGTCAAACTCATCACTTGGCGGCTGATTGGCTGCCGTCCTTGCCGCTCAGTCTACATTTTCATTGCCTAGAGAAATTGAATCATAATTTTTCCTGTGGGCTTCACATTTTCATACAGTGATTGATTTAGGCAATCGGACTGCTTTCAGGAGGTCAGAGATTAGGCCATGGCATGTGATTGGCTTTCCAGTGGAGGTCAAGAAGCCCTTGTTTTTCCACAGGGATCCAAAATTATGTACAACCCGGAATGCATATCTGTTGTCGATGTTAATATTCACTGTTCTTCCTTCGGCAAATTTACATACCTCAATCAAGGCAATCAGCTCTGCTGCTTGCGCTGACAGATGAGGAGGAAGTGATCCCGCTTTGACTATCTCGTGGGTAGTTGCTACAACATACCAGACACTGGCCTATCTCTTTGCTTCTGAATGCTGACCTGTCCACAATAAAACGCCGAATCCAGATTCTAAATCGGTGAATCCTACACGCCTGGTCTCGGGCTTCAAATGTCATTAATTACAGCGACACAGTCATGTGGGTCTCCGTCTCCTTCTGTGGGAGAAGACAAGCAGCATTAAGGACGTTACATCGCTTTATTGTCATGTTACGCTTCTCCAATAGCATAGCATTGTATGTGAGCCAACGTGCTGCCGACATGTGTGCTGTGCTTTGCTCAGAAAGCAGTAAGGATACTGCATGTGGGACCAGTCGGTTTAATTCAACAAAGCCGACTATGTCCCTGGAAGCTAAAACAGCCTTTTCAAATGCAGGCACGACACAGAGGCATTTATGCAACCCTGCCGTTACGGAATCTAAGTTGAGGTGAAAACTAAGCTACTGGACTCAATTTTCCACACATAAACCTGCATCAGCACAAATGTCATGCAGGCACGCTTCTCATCCACTGTTTGTACAAAAGGCTTGTTTGGATTTGGAATCCCAGTGTCGGTGTAGTTTGGAGTGCCGTTTCAATTCAACAAAGGCACTCTAGGCCTCAGGGGTCACTGCAACGGACTCCAGCTCTGCAAACCTGAACCATGAACTATGTCACTTTTAGGCACCTAAAGGGTTGCGTAATGCGGGTTAAACGTTCTAAGTAGGATCGCATGACCAAAAAGGATAACAATTGTTTCTTCATGTGAGGCTTTGAATTTTGCTGGTTTGCTTGAACTCTGTCTTGACCAATGGCCTTTCGTTGTTCAGATATTAAGTGACCTAAGAACTTCAACTGTTGTTCCACTCGTTGTAGTTTTGCGAGACGAGATGGCTGAGCTTCGCAAGCCTACCTTTCTCACATTGTTTCTCTGTTGATGCTGCGATTAATCATTCGTTTACATACTGCAGAAGCGCTGACCCCCCCGGTTAAAACAAGAGTCTCCAGGCTCCTGTGTAGAGCCTTGTTAACTAGGGTGGGGACTCACAGTAATCTTGAAAATGTCACGTGAAAGTATACTGTTTGCCTTTGAATGGAAAAGTGAACCAGAATTGACTGTCGGCGTGTAACGGTACACAAAACAAGGCATTTGCTAATTCCACAATAGAGAGCCATTCACATCCGGTGGAATTTGAGCCAATATAATATAGGTGTTGGGAACATTTGGGGTGTGCGGAACAACAGTGTTCTTGATAACCTGCAGGTCATGAACAAACCTCCATTCCCCCGATTCACCTGGAATGTTTGCCTTTTTGAACGAAACAAAATGGGTGTTCTCACCAGTGATTATTCACGGGGGATTATCACTCCAGCCTATAAGAGAGGTTCAAAGACTGGAGTAATTCCTTGCACAGCCTCGGGTTTTAACGGCTCTTTTGCTTTGCAAGGACGATACTCAGACTTCGGGGTTATTCTTAAGGATTTGTATGAGCCCCATATCGTGTTTGCCTTTTGCCCTGAAATCAGTTGGGACCCTTCTTAATCTTGGGTCCGAGACATCTACCATAGGTAAACGCCAGATGACACTCCTGCCGGGGATTACCTGGACTGCCCTGTCTGCCTGAGTTAGCCAATTTAGTTTCTTCCTATACGTCCTTATAACTGCAGATACCCACACCGACCCTGAAGATACAATCTTTCGGTTTTTTTTGTGCCTGTTGTACCCATGGTCCCAAATTCTGACACCTGTCGCTGGATGCCTTCACCAATGATCCGTGAGGAAAAGAGCCTTCCACATCAACAAACAGGGTCTATTTCCCGTCACAGATACTTAAAAAAGTTTAAAGTGACAGCACATCTGTGATCATTCCAATAAAATTCGCACAATAACTACTGATCTGGTTTAACCAATCTCCTGAACCAATCCTTCTCTTATGATTTGTCAGGACCATCGCGGTGTATGTTTGCTGTGCAGTGCAGCATAGCTCCAGCAAGAAAATCGGTGTTAATGGGATTAATATGGCTACTTATTTCCTGGGTGAGTGAATCGCTCACTGAACCTATCGCTCTCGAACATGCATCAGGGGTCGTGATTCGTATTTTCCAGCCTGCACTGTTAAATCTTCTTTTTGTATTACCTGCAAGCCCGTCGGGGTACTGCGCAAATCGGACCCCAGTCTCACTATGAGATCCTGAGACATCAGATTTAAAGTACAGAATTCCGATAACAGAAATGAGAATTGGAATATTTCCCCAATGCTGGTTTTGCACAATAGGGGTGAGGTAAATCTCTCTCGTGTCAAGGCTCCTGATGCGCCCATTAAGTTCAGGAAGCTTCCATTCATCTTTATTTGTGCCGACTCTCTGAACTGCCTTGATTTATGAACTGAATATGTTGCCCTTGTATCTTCCAAAAAAGTAAGAGGTGCACCTTGCACATATAACATAGATGTAAGCATTGACTTATATGCATCATCGTTGTACTGAAAATATAGTTCACGCTTCGCAAACTCAGTGCTCAGTATAGAGGTGGGACATGTTTCAGTGCCCATAAGGTTAGTAGTAGAGATGAGCATAAGCGAGTATTCGTTGCCAAGCATAAAGCAAAGAGGCTTACCTGTAACTTTGGGGCTGCCCACCTCCACCTCAGCCTTCCTCCATTAGTCACCCTGCTGCCCAGCCTCCAGGGCCGATTGAGGCTGTCTGGGCGTGCACTGCCTCACTCAGTCGTCCATTGCTCTGCAAACAAAGCACCCACCAGATTTACCTCTGCCAGCCCTTGTTTTCACGCAGCACCTCCTTCCAACGGCTGGGCGACCATTTGCATCATAGTAAGCTGAGCTTTAAGTGTTTGCTTTTCCATCTTTCATTTCCGTTTTTTCTTCTCTTGGGCCAGAAAGTTTTCATCGTGTAGCGCGTGGAGTTCAATCAAATTCAGGTTTCCCGTGTCCCAGGCAATACATTGGCAAGACGCCTCATGTAATGGGCGCCTGATAGCTTTTACATATTCCCTTTAAAGTTCAATTCGCTTCTTCTTCTCAACACTTCAAGGTCAGTGGCCTGAAACATTCGAGTTCCTTTTCAGATATAGAGTTGTTTTTTTTTCTAATTCCTTGGCTGTTGATATGGTAGTTTGCTGGCCTTGTATGTCTGCTATTAGTTCGGTTTAAATATACATAGATTTTCTTTCTGTCTGCAACACTTGCCCTCTGCAAAATCAGGCCCTTAATTTTTTTGTTCCCCTCTACCTTTATTGGTTTCAAAATAAATGTTAATTTTCCATTGCAATGGACATTGCATTATTTTCACAGGTCGGTGCAACATCGAGGGCCGAAGTGCCTGTACTCCACTGTAACGTTCTATGTTGTAAGATAAATTTCCTGCTGGTTTCCGATGTCTCTCCTCACTGTGGAAACTTCCAGACACATCTTCCAGTGATTTGTCTGCACTTCATTCAATCCAGAAAACTGTAGTTCCTGCTGAGAATGTGATCTCTCTACAATGGAGAGAGGAAAACAGAGTCGGTGACAAAGTTGAGATCACTTAAGTTCTATCCAGAATCAACAAAAATTACCCAAGTCTTCCGGTGTCCTGCCACTTTAAGATTGCATTGTGTACCCAAGCCATCATACCAGTCTCTGGGCTGCTGCAGATCTTCTTCAAGGCACAGCGCAAGCTGGAAGATCGGGCAACTCATTTTCTACTGAAAGACCATGCAGATTTCAGGACCCAACATCGAGTTCAATCATTTTGGATCATGTCCGCACTTTTCCACATTTTTCACCCACCCATACATCGCATCAGTTCCGAAAACGAATCATTGGACTCGAAGCATTCACTGTCCTTTCTCATCATAGATGGACAAGAGCCGCTGATTTTGTTCAGACATTTTGGCATTTCTTCAAAGAGCATTTCATTTTCCGTTGTAATCACAAGACTGCAGGAACCGTCTGATTGCAGGAGAAGTTCACAGGAGATGAAAATAATGCCAAGGGCTGGACCATTCCCATTGTGAAGGTAGATGAGCTAAGCTGGGGCTGTGTAATTAAGCACAGAGAAGGCTGAGTGAGAAACTGATTAGCATGCACATATTATGAAGAGGATAGATATGTATGACAGGAATAAGGCTTTTCGGGTAGGAATAATAACCAGTGACAGAGATGAAAAGCAAGAGAAAAGCGATTTAGAGGAGATTTAGGAAGAACGCTTTCACCCATAGAGTGTTGTTCATCTGGAATCTCTTATTTGAACGTGTGGTAATGCTAAGTGTTATGAGAACGTTTCAGAAGTATGTAGCCGAACACTTAAAGATCCAGAGCACACGTGGATAAGGACCAGATACTGGAAAGTGTGACGAGGTCAGACAGACATGAGATGGGTGTCCCAAACGAAATCGTTCTAAGGCAAACTTTTGTGCTGAAAACTGGGTGAGGCCGCGACTTTGTGGTGCAATGGAAAGCGCGTTGAATTTCTACGGCTTTCTTCAGACTGCCATTCAAAAGTTGAATGATGCAAATCTCTTCGGAGTCGAGTTTTAGTTTATGGTTTGAAAGGTGTTCAGACCAGACTCGGCTGCTCATCTGCAAAACCTATAACATTCATGCAGAAACACAACTGTCTCGAAATGCAACATTTTCCTCACAGCGATGAATAACTTCGATGTCTATTTATGGTAGAGATCGATAAATATGTGTTAGCCACTTGGCAACACGATGATATGGATACGCTGGAAAAAGACATAAAAGTGCTGTGTGAGCTATGATGGTACAGAATGGCGTGACGGGGCAGGAGCGATGTTAAAAATGGTCTACTTCTGCTCCTTTATGCTTGAGTCTTTTTTGGCCCAGATTTTTAAACAATCACAATGAGAACAATGTGAATCTCCACCAATTAATATTTTCTGTCTCACCTCCACCTCGCTACCCTCCAAGCTGGAATAGATAGCTCCTGTTTCAGCTTTAGGTCACACAGTGGAGGATACTCACAAGTTCTCTGTCAGGGTGAACATTCCTTCATATAGGTTTCCAAGTGGACACATGGAGCAAGCGATTACATGGATGCTGGGGATTGAAGGACAGATTTCCCTCTTGCTGGGCTAGAATTCTGGCCAAGGTAATGAACGTGAATTTCTGACATTTTGAAACTTACTCTGGATTCTTGCGACTTTACTAATTAAACTAAAATTCAATTTGCCCTTGCATAACGTGATTAATTTTTCACTATTTATAAAAAAAACTATGCCACTTGCCCTTGGATGGAGGAATGCAGAATATTGTTGACGTTGTGTACAGTGTGGGTCATTGTGCCGTATGAACATTCCAAAGGATGCTGGTGAAGTACCAGTGAATCGAATTCTCTGACGAATTGATACCGATAGAAGGAAAATCCCAGTACAGTAGCGACATAACATTGCCTGTGATCAACGCAGGAAACCACGGTAAACGAACACAGAATTCAATTATGCCTATTTTCACCACATTTTACTATTCATTTTCCTGAACCTGATGCTCCATAATCGATGATCCATCATCAGTATAACCTCCTCTGCGCTGTGTTTCATTTCAGATCTTCAGCAAAAAAGGAGTAATTGGTTTGAGGGGCCCAGTGATAAGATCAGTAGCCATTGGTCATCAGTACATGGCAACTCCAGTGGTGCAATTCGTCAGTTTGATGTAATTGCACGACAGACTTGAAGTGTGTAAGGTGCCAAAGTTGCACATTCGATTCTCGCCAGGTGTTGGTTTTACTGATAGTGACCAGAGATGATTGCAACTTCAAGCTGAAGAACAGTTCGAGCACCGAATATTACAGCGCAATAAAGTTCATTTTGCCCCTAACATTGCATCGACCTGTGATACCAATCTGACTAGTATTTTACCATCATAATCCGCAAGTTTATACAATGACCATTTCATTGCCCTGAAAGTTGTTGAATCTACGAGTGTTGAAGGCAAGACGTTCAGCACCCTTACTACTCACTGATAAAGGAACATATTCGGTATGTATTACCATCAATTTACATCGATGTGCCCTTGTGATAAAATCACCATTTGAAGAAAAATGCCTTCACTGTCCACCTTATGGCAACTCTGATCATCTTCTATGTCTCTCTAAATTCACCCCTCAAACTTCTTGTCGCTATCAAAAACCGCCTTCAGTCCCTCAACCTTTCCTCGTAAGACCATCTCTCCATAGAAGGCAACATTCTAGAAAATGTCCTCTGCACCCTTTCCAATGCTTTCACATCCATCGTATAATGTGGCGACCAGAAATGCTTGCAACTCTATGAGTGTGGCCACGCCTGTCAACGTGGGTGGTAACTTTCCGAGTTTTATATGCATGGGCACCGAGATCGCTCTGCACATCTACACTTCCAAGAATATAACTATTAGCCAAGAACTCTTTACTCTTGTTGCTCCTTCCGAAGTAAATTATCTCACACTTTTCCACCTTAAACTCCATTTGCCACCTCTGAGGTCAGCTCTGCAGATTATCCATGTCCCTCTGAAACCGTCAGCAGATATTGGCACTATTGACAACATCGTCGATCTTAATGTCATCTGCAAACTTATTAATCCATCATTCCATGCCCTAATCCAGCTCATTTATAAAAATGACAAACAACAGCGGACACAAAAAGGAACCTTGTAGTCCACCATCAGTTACTGAACTCCAGGATTATCATTTCCTATGAACTGTCACACTCTGTCTTCTTTCAGCGAGCCAATTTCTGATCCAAACCGCTAAACCTTCCTCAATCCCATGACTCTGTATTTCATGCGACAGCCGACAGTGCCTTACTGAAAACCATATCCACCACATCAACCACTTTACTCTCATCCACCTGTTTGTTCACCTTCTCAAAGACCTCAATAAGGTTTGTGAGGCACAACCTGCTATTTACAAAATCGTACTCACGATCCCGAATCAACTTCTTCCTTTTTCGATGAACATAAATCCTATCTCTCATAATCTGTTCTAAAAGGTTAGCTGCAAGAAAGCTAAGGGTCACTGTTCTGTAATTACCAGCATTGTCTCTACTCCACTTCGTGAAGAAGGGGACAATATTTGCTCAACTCGGGTCTTCTAGCACTAATGACATAAACAATGACGAAGTAAAGCTTATCATCAAAAGTTCTGCAATCTCCTCCCACGATTCGCAGAGAATCCTCGGATACATCCCATCAAGTCCAGGGGACAAACCTATTTTTAGACTTTCATGAATTGTTCACAACTCCTCTTTATGAATGTCAATTTCGTTCATTCTAATAGGTTGCATCTCAATACTCTCTTCGACAACATTGTCATTTTCATTTTTGATATGATAAAAAAAATACATTCAGCGTCTCTGCTATCCTTGGACTCCGCTGACAACTTCGTACTTCTGATCTTGACAGGCCATAATCATATGCTAGACATTCTTTTATTCTGGAACTATCAATTGAAAGCTTCAGGATTGTTCCTGCCAGACAAAGACTTCTCATGCCTCCTGTTCGCTCGAAGTAGCTTTCTCTTTAGGCCCTTCCTGGTTAGCTCTTAATTCCCAAACGTCCTACCTCAGCCTTCAAATCTCATGTTTATATACGCCTCCTTCTCCTTCTTCTCAAGAGATTCAACTTCTTCAGCAAACCCAGCTCCCTGTGTCGACCTCATATTTCCTGCATGACGCATACATGCTTACCAAGGACATGCAGTAGCTTTTCCCTGAACAAGCTCCATATTTCAGGTGTGCACAACCCTTGAAGTTACTTTCCACATGCACTGCATCTTAACTCTTGTCTAATCGCATCATAATGGCCTTTCTCCCCGCGATACCTCATGCTCTGCAATAAATACCAATGCCTATCCATCACTAAATAAACAGAACCGAATTGTGGTGACTATGAACAAAGTGCTCACTTACCTCCAAAGAGAACAGCTGGCTGAGTTCATTACCCAGAAGCAAATCCAATGTGGCTTTGTGTCTTGTTGGCCTGTCTACATGCTGCGTCAGGAAACCCTCCTGCACACATTGGACAAAAACTGACTGATCCGAGGTGCTGAACCGATAACATTTCCAATCAATATTTGGAAAGTTAAAGCTCCCCATAACAATTACCCTGTCACTTTTGTTCCTATCCAGAATCATCTTTGCAATCTTTTCCTCCATAATCTAGAACATTTTTGTGGTGATCTCTCCATTCCTGATTCTAATCTCAGTGCATTCTGCCTCAGCAGATTCAGTCGCGTCCTCACCAATATCCTTTTTGCTACCATGATGCTGTCCTTGACGAATAATGCCACAACTCCCCTCTGAAACGACCCTCCTGTTCTGACTGAAAAATCGAAACTGAGGTACCAGGAACAACCATTCCCTTCAGTCCACCGTTCATGTCCCTGAAATGTCCACAACATCGAAGTCCCAGGTAACAACCCATGACACCTACCTTATCCCAGATGCTTCTGGTGTTGAAGCAAACACACTTCAAGCCACCTTCATCCTTGCCAGTACACTCTTGTAAACCTGAAATGCTATTTATGACAAAACCACTCACAACCACCTGCAAACTGGAGCTACAATTCAGCTTCCCACTCCGCGGCTGAACTCGTTCAAACCCTCATGAATAACTTTGGCAAATTATCCCCTCAGGGTATTGGTTCTCTTCTAGTTCAGGTGAAACCATCCTGTTTGTAAAGGTTCATCGACTCCAGTATGAGCCCCAACTATCCAGGTATCGGAATCTCTCCCTCCCTCACCATCCTTTCAACAACATTTTCAAGTGCTCTCTCCCTACTCTTCACCTCACTACGACGTAGAATGTGCAACAAATCAGAGAGAACAACTCTGTTTGTTCTAGATTTAAGATGTCACCCTCGATCCCTGAAATTCTGCCATACATTCACATCACTTCTATTACCGATGTTGGTGCATATGTGGACAATGACTTGGGGTTGCCCACCCTCTCCCTTAAGGATCCTGAAAACACGATGCGAGATATCACAAACCCTGGTAGCTGGGAGACAACACACCAATCATGAGTGCCCGATATCCACAGAATCTCAATCTGTTCCCATCGATATGGAGTCCCATTAACAAATGCTCTCCTCCTCTCTCCCCCACCCTTCTGAGAAAAAGGGCAAACTCTGTGCCAAACACCTATATCCAATGGCTTTCCCCTCGGAAGTCATCCCACCCAAAAATAACAAATATGGTATACATGTTACTGAGGGGCACGGCCACAGCAGATGCCTGCACTATCTTCCTGTTAGCGTTTCGGCTCACGACAGTATCCCATCTATCTATTTCTTGTACCTGAAGTTTTACTACCACCCTATAACTTCGCTCAATTCCACTCAGACTCCAAATGATCTGACATCAAGCTACAGTTCCCGAACGCAGTTGCCGAGGAGAAGGAATGGGGTGCAATTCCCGCAGATGTGGATATCTGGGACATTATTGAAGACCCTTACCTCTCACATTACACAGAAAGAAATTTCAAACGTCTGGCAATCCATTCCTAATATTGTCCACATACACACACTCATATATATATATATATATATATATATATGCGAACATATATACATGTATATAAAAATGTGTGTGCACTTGCATGTATGCGTGTGCACATATATATTTAAAAGTTGAAAAAGGAAGTTGATTGAAACGGCATTTGTTTTTTTTTTAAATGATTTCGTGGAGTGTTCTGTCCTTGGGAAATACCTCAGTTACTTCCAACCAGCAGAAATACTCCCTGAGTGAATATCCATCTCTCAATAGAGATACAGAGGTGACGTTGGAAGATGTTGACGTTTCTAATATCGCTGATCCTGTGCTGTGTTAAATTCTGGAAAGGACTTTTGTTTGGTTCATGTTACTTATTTTGATGCAACCTCGCACAGGGCATTAAACAATCCAAAAATTATTAGATTTATCTCCTTGGACAACGTTGTCGGCAAAACTGGAGCCGAAATGATAAAGATGTTTGAAGTACTGCTTTAAAGATTATAGGATTCAAACAGGAACATTTTTCGAGTCTTGTCACTGGAAAGTTTGGGGGAGATGGGTGAGCACCAAATTGTCTCACTCCCTTCTCTGTGATTGCAGCCAAATGTCCAAGGCAATAGATGAAAAAAAAATGGTGCATTCCATCGACAGGTCAGTTCCCACTCACTATAGGATAATTTCGCTTTGATTATCGCCATCGTAAAAAGGGTTAGGTGAGTGGGGAGCTCGGGATTCTGATGGTAAACTGAGACATTGCGATAATTAATCCCACACTGTTGGCATCACTTTATATCATAAACCAATTATGCAGCGGACTAAGCTTACCGACTTCCCTTTAATGCTGTGCTAACAGAAACAGCTCAGTTCTTTTACAATTCATGAAGTTCACGTAGAACAAGCTGCTAAACTTTTCTTCACAACCAGCACTTTCTACACTGAATCGTACTCACTTGGAGGTGATATGTGGTATATTTCGAATTAACGTTAACCAATTAGAAATTGTGCACCTAACGCTTACCCGACCCGGCCGACCAGACTCCACGTCTTGGTGAAATTCACTCATTATGTTTCTGCACGCACTTTTACAAATACTTTAGAATCAGCTTCTGACACATTTTTCCTGAAAAATAATCACTTTCGATTGCAATTACGGTAGAATGAAAGAAAAGTGCTCCACACTTTTCCTTATCATTTATCGTTGGTTTTGAAGTTCCAAAGTCTAGATATAGATCCATCTGAATGAAAGATTTTCCCTCCTGTTTACTCTCAGCAAATTCACATCATCAGGGAAACTTACATCTGAACGCAACTCAGTTTCACCTGGTTCCACGCCACATGATCTATTCATCTGTTCCATCATCCCATGGAACCCCGCCTTGCCTTTTCTAATGTCGTTATGCCCCAGTACTTCGTTGGCTTCCTTTCCATTCTTTTTTGTTTCTCAGTAGACGCTGTCCATTCTTCCTGACGTCTTTTGATTCAAGTCATCGGCATCCATGTCTTTTATCATGTCTTTTACATCCCAGGGAAGTCCATCTTGAGAAAGAATGCTGTTCTGATGCAACACATGAAAACCCGTTCATTTCCAGTATAGGGAAGATGGGAGCTAGTTCAGTCACAGGTGAATCGGTTGGTTGTCATACAATGGATCAACCACTGACTGGTTAATGACTGTTTTTCTTCACTTTTCTCCCCTCTCTGAACATGTGCTAAAGCAACACAGTAAGGTATCATAGAATGCCGACAGTTAAGAAACTGGCCATTTGATGCAACAAATTCACACCGATCCTCCAGGGATTAACCCCCACAGAACAATTCCTTATCCTATTACTCTTCATTAGTTCCTGAATAAGGCACCTTTCTGACAGTCGACCCATTTGGATTCATGCCATGTCCTCAGGCTCTGTGAGGCAGCAGTGCTAACCAGTGAGCCACCTTGCCGCCCTGCAGCAATATTTCAAGGCACATGCGGAAGCGTGTAAAATGCGTTTCCTGTCAAAGGTACTACGCTTTTGTTGTTGTCCTTATCAGGAGCAATAATCCTGATTCCCTGACCAGGCAATGAAACCAAACCACAGCGCTGATAGTGCTGAATTGTAACCACTAGCTGACATTTGGGATGGTAGGTGCAATTGCATCTTCTCTTAACAGCATAGTTTTTTTTTCCTGCGATGAGACATTTCTTCCAAAATACTATTCGTGACAACGAGCTTTTACAGCACAGAATAATGCACTATATGTCAATGCCAGTCCATCAAACATCCATCCATTCTCATTTCCAGCTTCCAACAGCCCGCAGCCTAACTTCTGAAGTGTTCATCTTAAAGAGGCGTTCCCTGCAAAGGTTTAATCTCAAATGAAGAAGCGAATGAGACTGAAGTCAGATACCCTTAAATTTGATCATGAGCTGCGGGAGAACTGAACTGCATTTTCAACCAAAGAGGGAAATATACAGACACATCTTGTGAGAATGACAAAGGCCTTCGGAGAGGCCAACATTCAGAAAATGAGGAATTGAACTGTTTGCCTCTTCTTTCTTCACTTCGGGCTTTAAAACCCGATTCTGTTTGCATATGCAAAGGGGTAAACAGGCAGGCGACTATCCTTCGAGGACTGGCACAGTCGTGAATAATTGGGACATGCTAATCGTTGAATTCTCCACCTGTTGAGGTAGCCTGGCGAGCCGTGCTCTTCCAGCCTTCTACCTGTTTCATTTGGATTCCAGCAGATTCCTGCCTCTACATAAGGAATGGAAGCATTCAGCCCCTTCGCTGTATGTTTTCCTTCCCCACTATTTCATCGTTACTTTACTGTTTCGACTGTATCACGTTGTTCTTCCGGCTAAACGAGAGCATTCGTGGCATCAGATGCTTGTCGTCCTTGTGTTCCTCGAAGTAGAAACACAGAGGGGGATTTCGAAAGTCAAGCAGATGAGGCCTGGTCCGTGGGGAAAATCACTTCACGATGTTCCCTCAGAAATAATTCCAAGCATCACGGAAAATGCTTGTGTGAATGTTTGTTGCAACAGTTGTAAACAAATTCAGCAAGGCCCAAGCGAGATTCGAATACACGACGAATGGTTGATATGACCTCTGAGCTATGGAGCCACCGGCATGGAAAGCGTTTTTTCTGACGAACAGAAAATGATGAACTCTAGCACAGCAAGTCCGTCGTCCGAGGTTCGTGATGCAAGCTTCGTTTTCTGTTTTAAAACACAACTTGAAACCCAGTTCTTTGATCACTTGTTTGATATAACACTTTGTCAGCTTCCCAATATCTCATAATGTGACTGGGATCAAAATTTGTTTAAACTCCCTCCAGAGGAACAGCTTTGCAGTTTCCATTATGTGAAAGGCACGAAGTAGTATTGATAGCAATGAATTGCCTTTCATTTCAACAAAAATTACAGCTTTTCTTCTCCTGTTGTTGATTAATTTGTTTCCTATAGCATTGTGCGATTTACGTCGTGAAGCGATTTCACAATTTATGACCTTGGTTGATGAAGTTGAGGTACCAAACGTGGAACAGTTCAAATCGAACATACTCCGGAGATTGGAATTCCAGGCTATGCAGGTATCTGCGAATGCGTTTTAAAACAAAATCTTGGGTGTCGTGTTCACAGGCTGGGTTGGCATTTATTGAACAACACTAATTGCTCTTGAGTGGGCTGGATGACATGACAGTGATAGACAGAGCGCAGACAGTCAAGAGATTTGCAGAAATGATAAAAACGTTGGCATTTAGCTGCCCGGTAATGGGTGAACAGCCCTTGTTGTTAATACTCCCACGCATAGCAGAGTTGTTGAAAGATCTCAGGACTACATCTTTGGATGAATAACCCGCAATCCTTGCCCTTCCAGCATGTGGGAGCCCGTGTGGAAAGATAAAGCTGCGAAGGCCGCAGTGCATGTTTGGGAAAATGTGCAGTGGTAAAAATATCATTCAGGTAAGGAACAATGAAACACTGAACAGAACGCAAGTACACCCTTGAGTAGAGGCAGAGGGAGTTAGGCCAGAGCAGAGGAGGAATTTGAGAGGATGGATGGAGGTGTGTTACCACCGTTTAATCCGAATGAATGGATGAGAGTTTGAGCTGCAGAAGAGCGGAGACGTGGAAGAGTTAATGATGTTAATGAGGTGCAAGTAGGCTGACATGGTGACGATGGTGATATGTGGTTGAAAGCACAAAACACGGTGAAGCATGTCACTATGGTTATGACGTGACTTGGTCAGACTCAGACAGTTGCGAGGGAGAAGATGGAGTCAGTGGCGAGGCATTTTCTACTCGCACCTGGTCAATGATGCCTTCTAGCTCATCTCATCCATTTGCCGCAACTCCACTCTCAAAACCCATCCCTCCAACAAGGACAGAGCTCCCTTATTCATCACTTTAAATTCCAGCAACCTCCGCAGACATCATGTCATTCTCCGACATTTCCACCACCTGAAAATGAACCCCACCAGCTAAGATGTGTTTCCCTCCCCACCCCTATCCGCTTTCTAAAAAAGATCATTCCCTCTACGACTCCCTTGTCAAGTGAACGCCCCTCACTAAACCACCCTCCCCTCCCGCACCATTCTCATTCCAGCACGGGATTTGCAAAACCTCCACTCCCACCTCCACTCTGTCGCAGGCCCCAAAGGAGCATTCCACATCCATTAGAATTTTACCTGCACTTCCACACATGTCATTGAATGTATCCATTGCTCCTGATGCAGTCTACCTATATTGCGGAAACAGGAAACCTAATAACAGTTCGCTTCAGAAAACACCCCCGGACACCCTTAACAAACAACATCCCTGACCCGTGGCAGAACACTTCAACTCTCCCTCCCAGTCAGCCAAGTTCATGCAGTTCCTGGGCTTCCATCTCTCTCATGAACTGTCCTATGTATCAATCTTCCTTCCCACCTATCTACTCCGCACTGCTCTGCGACCAATCACCACTACACCCACCTCCATCCACCTACCACACTCTCAGCTAATTTGTCCCAGCCCCATCCACTCCAATTTGTCTCTCTACCCCCTCGGTTTACAAGCTTATTTCCTGATGATGGCTCTTGTCCGAAACGTCGATTCTCCTACTCCTTGAATGCTGCCTGCCCTGCTGTGCTTTTCCAGCAGCAAACTTTCGACTCAGGAGCGAGTCAGTGGATTTTGATTTCGGGACTGAAGACAGAGGCCTCAAATTTGCCATGATGCAATTCTAAGAAATGTCTGCTCCAACAGAGCTGCATGTCAGTCAAGGCAGGACAGAGTTTGACCTGGAAGGAACAGGGAGGTGATCGTGTTTATATCCACCTGCAGATCTATTTGTTCTCTGTGGTGAATGCTGTGTGAATGAAAGATTCTGACGAAATTCTGGTCACATTCTAAGTGTCGAAAATCCCTCACCCTCAGACCACATCTTAGAAAGTATCCAGAGTCTTGTGAAAGTTGCTTTCCCACTCTCATTTTTGGATAACATCAATTTTGCAGGATATTGGAAGGGGAAGATTTACAATCCAATCTCTCCGCCGTGATCTGATAAAGTCCCACATTTTATCACAAGTAGAACTTGATCAGAGAGAGAACATGAAAGGCAAAAAAAAACCCTCTGGTTACAGTGAGAGAGAGATCGTTCTCTTATTGTGTGTGAGGACAATGGTTCTACCCATCATCAGAGTGCACAAACCACAAATGCAGTCATACTGAGGAAAGTCTATGGAAATGTGCGTATTCATTTCCTTGTCTGAGCTGAATTCCCATGGAGGCAAAGATTCCAGGAAAAAGCGATTCACCTGCTAAGAGTGTGGAAAGGGATTCACTCTGTCTCTGACTTGTTGCAGCACCTACTCGTTCAAAATGAGGAGAAACCATTTCAAAGTCTGGACTGCCGAAAATGCTTTAAAACGTCCAGCACAACCTCATACTAATTAGAAACCTTTCATCTCGCCCGACTTTGGAAAATGTTATCAAACCTCTTGTGTACTTCATCTCTGAGAAATATGCTCACATGAATGAGAGACCTTTTAAGAATTCTGGAGACGTGCCGTCTGATCTACGTGCTCACCGGGGAGGAGAGACATCTTCGTTTCCAAATCGATGGGACCTGCTGTAAAAGTCTGAGTGACCGGATGGCTCATCATATTTCTCACAGTATTAACGTGTTTTTCTAAATGCCCTGACTGCAGGAAGTGCTGCATAAGTTCCTGGAGACGAACATGTCATCACCGTGTTCACACTGTGGAAAGACATTATTCACTCTAAAAGTTCCAGGTGGCAGTTTATCATTAACGTCTTCACATTGAAGAAAGACCTATCAAATGTATAGTCCGTGGGATGTGCTGAACAGTCTCTGTAGAACTGATGTCCCTTCGACATTTTCACAATGTGGGAGACGTTTCAAGTGTAGTTATTCGAGGAATAGGCTCAAGCGTTCATCTCAACTCTCAGTACACCAGCCAGTTTGCAGTGGGCAGAAAGCATTTAATTGCTCCATGTGAGAAACACAGTTCGTTCACTCATCGACCCTGCTGAGACAAAAGAGGGATCCCACTAAGGGAAAGAATTCACTCACTCATCGACCCCGCTGAACAGCGATTTAACCTTGTTGTTCATCATATTCAGATCTGTAAGCAAAGTTTTTATATTCTGGATAAAAATCAAATAAATCAGCTTTGTATTAAATTCATTGTCAAATGTCATTGGAAGGATGGGTTTACCGAGTACTTGAAGCATCAGCATAGGTTCTCAAGAGGAAGTAATTTCTGAAAAAATATATTAGACATCTGTGAGGAGATAATGAGCAAGTAATACGAAGTCGACCCTGCAGAGGTGACCAGCTGGAATTTCCAAAAGGCTTTTGGCGAGGTGCAGTATGACAAACTGCTCAATAATGGGCAACTTCTACTTTAGACGACGGTGTGTTGGGAGTTTCCACATCCTCTCTGTTTCTGCCTGGATTTCCTCCCCAGATGAAAGATGTGTCGGTGACCTTCTTTGGCCATGGGGGATGCAGAGTTACAGGAATTGGGTAGAGGTGTGAGTTTGGGTGTGATGACCGTTGCAGGATTAAAAGAATCTTCCTGATCGGAATGGCCTGTTTCCACATTACAGGTATTATATTAGGACAAGCTTGATCGCAGGGATTAAGGCTTTTGTCATATGAATTTCTTTTTTTAAAAAAAGGTCACAATTTCCATATAAATACATGATTTCAATTGAATCTGTTGAATGATATAAGGAGGGGATGAGCATTCTTAAAGAGGACATCATAAAGGTCAAGCGAGAATGTCAGATCACCTTAGCACGTAAAGTTAAGGATATAATCTGAAGAGATTCCACAAGTTCATTAAGAACTAGAGACGAAATAGGACCACTTTAAGTTTAAAGAGCTCACTTTTGTTTTTAACCTTAGCAGATGGAGAGATATATAATGTTCACTTCGTGGAGAACGAAATGAACCCTACAACTAAATATTGATGTTTAGCAAGTCGTTTCCACTGTAACGGGCAAGTGCTTGAGGAATTGGAAATTATGAAGAAGGATATTTCTCTGGGATTTGATCTCATGTATCCCAGAACTTTGTGGCAAGTTAGGGAATGAAACTGTTGGGCCTTTCGTAGAAATAATTGTGTAAGCTATTACTATGAGTGAGGCAGCGAAAAAATCTGGAGTTGCTAATTTTGTGCTTTTGTTAAGAAAGGGTTACATGGAGAATCCTGGGAACGATAGACCTGTGTTTCTGAAGGTAGTCTTATGTAAGTTGTTGGATGCAATTACAAACGATTGAATTTAAATGCATTTGGAGATACACGGAATAAATAGGAATAACCAGAATGTTTTTGCGCGAGGGAAGTTGTATCTCACAAACATAACTGAGTTTTCGAGGGTATAAATAATATGATTGATCCGGACAAAGGGGTAGACATTGCTCACTTGAACTTTAATAAAACCTTTTTCAAGGTTCCACATGTTTGCCTGCTTCAAAAAGTGAGATCACAGAGAGTTCGGTGAGATTTCCAATTCGATATAAAATTAGATTAACAGCAAGAAGCTGGGAATCGCCGTGGAAAGTAGCTTTCAGACTGGAGGACTATTACTGATGGTGTCCCACAAGGATCGATGCTTCGCCCACATTCATTTTTTTAAAAATTTAAATAAATGATTTAGGTGAGAAGATAAAAAGCATGGTAAGTAATTTGCAAAATTTGTCGGAAAAGGAACAATAAAAAGGTGATGGAAGATTGTGAAGAGATTTTCTCGTCAGGTCAATTCCTCTCTCTGTCCTCGAGTTTTTAAAGCGTGGGGGAGTGGGGTTGGGGCAGGACAGTGAAGGGCCATCAGTCCATCGTACAGACCAGGTAATCAGACGTCCATCTTTCTCGTCCCAGTTTGCAGCATTTGCCCCATAACTTTGAGTGTTCTGACTTTCCAGGGAAAATGTCAATGAGATTCGCTCTGTGAGCTGAAATGACAAAACAATGGTACTGACGGTTGACTGGGTTGCAACACCATTGAGGAACGTATTCGCATGTTCAAACACAGAGACAGACACGCCGGCACATTCCCCGACAGTGACAAAGTCCTCATCATTATACTCAATCCATGCACTTTATGTCCGCACGTTTCTCTGTTGAAAGGCGGTTTTAAGTGGAATACAAGCCATTTCTCCAAAAAATGTGAACTGTTGCTGTGAGCTGTGATATAAAGAGGATACTGAGCTGAAATAGTCCCACACGCTTCGTATGTGCAACTTTCAGTAACACAAATCCCACCAAATCAAGGCATCTTGCTCCTGGAATCTGACAGGATAGCGCCCAGCAAACATTCCTCATTAAAACTACTGACACACGGCAAACTCTAGACACTTTCACGTCTCGTCTCGTCTCGTTCTGTTTCTGTCCCTGTCACACCTCCAGATTCCTCTTCATGTCTAGTCCCGAGATCAATGAGCTCTTTGATACAAATACAGACACATTGAGAAAGTGATCTTTATTTCAAAAGCAGAATCAGGGAATGTAAGCTGCGAGGGCTTGCTCACGGCAGGGCAATAAGGCACCACGGGTTCATGTCCTGATTATCGTATAGACTGATTCCACCAATGGGCACCGTATCAGTTATTACCAATTAAAATTTTCCAATGAATACCGTGACTGACAGAAAGTAGCTTCGACCCCTTCCTGGCTGAGGGGTATTTTGCAAACAATGTCCTGTTCCTTCACAAACTGAGTTTTTCTCAGCTGGCCATGGATGCGTCGAGCACAGAAAATGCCCTTTGGCCCACTAAGTCTGCACATTCCAATACAATCCCCTGAACTGTACTTAACTCATCTGGCAGCACTTTGTTCAAAGGCTCAAATGAATTCAGCACCATAAGTGTTCGACTATATGGGTCTTTTATGCTTTGGAGGTTTCTGCCTTTTCAATCATGACAGGCGGTTGGTTGCAGTTTCCCAAGCTTCCTTATCTGGGCTAGATGCATTTTACTTCATCCTGCGATTTGAATTTCAAACAAAAAAGCAGAGAACAAACACACTTCTAGTTCACTCTCGCCTCTTAATTAGAGTCAGCAAAATGCTTAACTGCATGAGGAACTCACAGTGGATTTAACGCCCATCGCCTCAATCACTTGGCCACACCTGCAGAAGTACGCTACTAAACTGGTTTCAAGTTCTCCCTTCCTGTGGAGCTGAGGGACAGGCAATCATTGTTAGGTTTGTTTGAATTGAATCACCACAGCTTCGACAGGGTAAAATGTCAATTATGTTTGGTCTGTGTAATCAATCTCGATATTTCAAATTATCATTCATTTAGAAGCAAAGACAGAGATTGCAAGATAAACTAAGCATGTCTGGCAGCATCTGGAGATAGAGAAACAGAGATAACGATTCAGAACTTCTTCAGGAGTTTCTCAGAACTCTGTTTTTCTCACAGGGTCTTCCATTCCTGCCGAGTTCCTTGAGCAGTTTTTGTTTTTGTCAGAGTATCCCAGCATCCGCAACACTTTACTAGCCATTAAACAATAAAGAAACACATTTGTCGTTCCTCACTGGATAGATTTTCCGATTGGGAGCATATTCCCGAACATACTAAAGGATTCGGATGGATAAGAACAGCGACTGCTCCATGCGTGGCAACACCCTATCGGTTAACAGCTGAACGAGAGAATTAATTGCTCCACAGAGACTGGGGAGTTCCTTGTCGCAAGCCTCTTGCAGGATCTCATAAAGAAGACTTTAGCGAATTCAAGGATTCGCCTGGACTTCGTAGAATGACAATTGCCCTCGATTGGTTTGATGTTTCCAAACTGAATCCTGGGGCATTCGTTGTGGAAAATGGGAAGAGTCTGATCCCACGCCTTGCCGACTCAGTCATGTCACCGGGAACCAGCTCTCCTAAAACCGGGACCTACTCCCTTCGTGCCTCATGACGAACATATTCCTGACAACGGTAAAACCCGGAACTGTGCAGCTGAAGAAAAAGGGATGATGTGATTGTCGCTCCCTTCCTGGGTCGTGGGAGAACAACACCTTAGTGAAGAGCCGAACGCACTGACTAATATCGCCACATAGACTGATGAGCCAAAGGCGTCAATGATCTTCGAATGCAAGCTTTAGTCTGCTCCTCCCCCATTGAAATACTCCTTAATTAGCTTTATCTTTCGAAAATAAATCTTTAGAAATTCATTCTGAGGACATGGGAATAGTCTGCTCCCACCCTCTAAAGACATAACCATGACACCAGGAACCAGTTCTCCTCCAACCGCGACCGTGACTCTTCCAGCCTTTCAGTGTCTTGTCTGTGACTGTGTTTTCTTATTGTCCCGGAGCTGAAATGAGATTTGACGTCCCGCCGTGCAGGAACGAGAATCTTTTCAATGTCACAGATCAGTTCATGTCCGGAGAGCATCAGAGTGAAAGCACTGGCCTCCGCAAGCACGGAAAGATTTCTAACCTGTCTCTGCACAGTCGAACAGTTCATCATTCATTCGCCTCTGGATCCGCTTCCCAAGGAATATATAAAGATTCAAAAAGCTCGAGACTAGGATTTCTGCTTTGCGTCTTGACAATTTCTCCACCTGCCAATTGGCAAAATTTTCCAAGAATCTCTTAACAACCCTGTGCTTTCCACTATGTCCAGAGATAAATAAATCTCACTTTGTGGAAAGATTCCCGACTGTGGTAATGTTTTGTTTGGAGCAAGGAAGTTTAATGGGAGATTTCTTGGGAATGTTTACAATGATGTGGGCGGAAGTGGTGTGGATGGGCCGTTGATGGTCAGGAGGAACTGCTTCCCCTGACCAGGGCAACTGACCAAATGACGAGGAGTGAAGACGTTTAAGGGAAAACACAACTTGTATCAAATCAACTCAGTGAAACCTACAGATGTACCATGTGTTTGTTATTATCTGTGGATAGAGGAACAGAGCACAGAGTCAGATCCGTTTCTCGTTCAGAACACAAGTTTCCTGCATGACCTGAGAAAATGTCGAGTTGTTGAGACGGGTTTTCTGGAGTTGCAGGGATAACTCATCCAACAGGAAATCATTTAAAATCAACAGTGAGGGGAACATGTTCTCTATTGATGAGACATAGAGTGGAGGGGAAGGATCCATTTCCATGAGCAGAGAGATTAACAATACGGCAATGGTCGAGTAATAATGATGTTCTTGTTTACAGCGCCTTTCAGCATCACTTCAGTCACAGACACTGAAGTAACTTTGAAGTAGATGTGTCATTGTCAAAACTAAAGTGCTAATCAGGGCAGTTTGTTCAACCAGAGGTCAAAAAAGACCACTCAGAACTGGCCGTGGAGACGCCAGTGAGATTATGCTTTACTTTAAGCGTTTGTTCCTCTCTGGTTTATATCCAGAATAGTGCAGGACTGAAGGTTCTAATCTCAGGGGAAGGTGTTACCCACTAAGACACAGATGAGGAGGATGTTCTCACTTTCAGAGGGTAGCAAGTATGTAGAAGTATTTACAGCAGATGTCTGGCAAGACTCAGTATATTTAAGCCTTCAATTATCTCTCTATTAATAGCATGGAGCAAGTGGTAGAGTGAAATGTGCACAAATGTGCTGACAATTCACACTCGTGGGAGAGCATTTTATGTTGAGAACGTGGCATTTCGCATAGTCATATAGATAGGTTGAATGAATGAGGAATAACTTGTCAGATGCAGTTTCATGTCGGCATTATGAGGTCATGCACTTTGGTCGGAGAAGTCAAAAGAAAGAACACTATTAAAATCGAGAGAAAGTAAAAGAAACGTGTGAGACAGAGGAGTCTCATGCCTGACACAAACATGTTTAGTATCATATTTTTCCCTGACAAAAAGGATGGCTTCCTTTCCGAATGCTCACAATGAAAGAGATGGTTTCCAAGGAAAGTCAAAAACCCTGAAACAAATACCCTAATCGAGTACAAAGGAATGAATTGAGTCGTTCCAATGGACAACTTTGATGCTTATAGCACTCTAAAATTTGTTTATAATGGAGCTAGAAGTGGGAATTGGGGGAGCTGGGGAGTGAAAGTCAGGTCACCCATGTTTACTGTCATCCGTCGTCTGTCTTCCTCATTTTTTTGTATGTTTTATTCAGCATTGTGGTTGCGGTGAGTGCGCTTGTAAACCACACCGCTGGTGACGTGTTTCCCAGACAGTTCTTCAGCACGACTCGTAAGAATTGAACATTCTTTTCTCCTGAATCTAGGTAATCTCTAAACACTGTGCAAATATCACCAGAACCTCGACATTTTCCACGCCTGTCTGCCTACTTGCAATATCAATTGATTCATCACTGTGCTCCTGTTGCACAAATCAAGAATGAACCAAACCGCATCAATTGCTTCTAGGCTGCGAACGCAGCTAACTGCAGCCGCTCCCCAGAGTACTGGCAACTCTGTGATCAGGGAAGCACACATTGAACAGCCAGGAAACTCAAAATAATTACAGTGCCAGAGGCCGTGCCAGGAACGGCAACTGAGAAACAACAGAAACACTCTTTTGAGCTACGGACTTGGTTATATTTCTCAATCAGCAATCGAAGTTTACATTGGATATATCAACTGATCCCTCACTCAAGGAACCAACAACTGCTGCAAACGGAGGAGAAAATGAGGACTTTAGATACTGGACATCAGAGTCCAGAGTGTGGTGCTGGAAAACACAGCAGGTCAGACAGTATCTGAGGAGCAGGAGAATCGATGTTTTGGGCATGTGTCTGATGACTTGCTCATGCCAGAAACATCCATTCTCCTGCTTCTTGGATGCTGCCTAACCTGCTGTACTTTTCCAGCAACAACGTCTCCATTGCTGCAGGCTGTCATACAATCCAAGCTTCCAGCCGCAGAATCAGTGACACTCCGTGTAATGAGTCAACCTATTGAGGACACCTGGCAGTGGTGTTTAGTGTCAAGTAGATCTTCATGAATGCGTGTCGTGAATTGTCTGTCCTGTATGATGTTCCCTGCTCTCACTACGTGCAACATTGTTTGACCATATTTGTATTGTACATGATGGGTATTGGGTCCATTGTTCTGGTGGGTTGTTGTGTAAATGTGGCTTTCGGTTTATATTCTCTCATAGATCCGAGTAGTCAAAGGCTTTCTGTTCCGAGACATTTTTGCTTGATGTTTTGGGTTCCCTCCTAACGTTGTTTGTCTGCAAGGAATTTGCGGGAATATCTATTGTTGCAAAGGATTTCTGGAGGATCCAGGAAACACCACAATCAGTTGCTCAGAGTGGCAATGCACAGACATGACGAGGTCAACAAATTCGACCAGAACAACAGAACAATAATTGGACAGTAGTGGGTTGCCAAAGATTTTCTAGAATGACAAGTCTCATCCAATGACTCCATCAAAGAACATGTTGACAGGGACATAACATACCGGGACCTGTAATGAACGACAAGAAGCAGCAACTAAAAGCAGTGGGAAGGAAATCACACCAATTCGAAACGCTACAGGACAGCAGAGCTTCATAAGAGTCTCATCAGCCTTGAGGATGTCACCGAGAAAGGGCAGGAAACTGCTGGAAACCAACTTCCCAACACTAACGAACATCCACACACCATCTGCAAACTTCACTGGAATTACAAATCTTTACACAAACCTTGAAATCCTGAAACAGTCCGGGCCGCCCCAGCGGGAAAATGAACCCTTGCATCCCACATACATGACAGCTGAACATAAGAAACGCCATATTCCAGTGGACGTCAGAGCGAACTGCTCTTGCAAGCTACTTGTGCGTGCTCTTGACAAAATTACTGCTTGATTATCCAAATCCAATTTCTCATCGTTTGAGGTTGTGTGCTTTTAACATTACAAATTTACATCTGAATATCTCTGAATTTTCTGAGCATTTCTGCCGTTCCAACACTTAGAGACAGTGAGTTCCAGATTCCAACCACTCGTTGTCTGATAACGTTTTTTATGTGCAGCTACCCAAACCTTTTTACCCTTATCTTAAATCTATGGCTCCTTGGTGATTGATCCCTCAATCAAATGTTTCGTTAACTGTACATAATCCATACTGCTCATCATTTCGTACATCTCAATACTGTCTCATCTCAATTTCCCCTGCTTTCAGAAAAACAACGCATGTCTGTCTAAACTCTTTAATAGTTGAAGTTCTTCACTCCAGATAATATATTGGTAAATCACTTCTGTATCGTTTCCACAGTTGTCATATCACTGCTATAATGTGAATTGTAAAATTATACACAATTATCTAGCGAGAGACAAATGATGAATTGAAATAAATGTGGGGAGACCAGAGACATTGGTCTTTTCCAATAAAGTCATTCCCTCGATACAGTCCTGTACCATTTTCATGAACCCAATGCTCCAATGATCTCTGGTCCATGCAACTAAAACACTATACGTGAGGATTCAAAACCCAACCACATTGTCCAATAGCATTAAGTGGCTTAATGGTCCTGATGGTGATATTGGGTCACGTTCACCTGACAAGAGTGACAGCTGCAGCACAGACTAAACGGTGTCAATGTGAAAGTGAATGTTATTTTTTCCAATGCCCCAGTCACATGGGAGGAGGGATGGAAAGGGGGAATAGTGATTGTTAAAGGGAGAAAAATCTCCGAGATTACGTGCTGAGATTGGCGGCTTGAAGCATTAAAACCAACACCTGAGTGAGTATTTTCATCTTAAAATTGATTGTATCCTTTCTGCGTTTGTTTTGCACAGGTTATGTGAAGTAACATGGAACAAATGCTCATTACAGATACTCGGATTTGAATGGCGGTTGCTTGACCACAACGCAGAGGACGAACCACTATTCGATTCCATGAAAAAGCACAATACCAAAAGCCTTTAATGCAATGGCAGAGATAGTCGAGGAACCGCATCACATGCACAACAGGAAAGCCCACTGAGACTAGATTGAATCGTCACCTTGGATGTCCCCAGTGGCTGTGGAGATTCCATCATTGAGAATGTTGAAGAATGAATTCGATAGATTTCAATAAAAGATTACATGTACAGGCGAGAGTTCACAAATATTGTTGAAATATCGGTTTCAATAAACATGAAGTTTCACATCATAACAAGGAAGAAACTATTATTGCACACTCACATCACACCGGTTCCCAGGTCTGGACTCAGTGAAACTGTGTACGCAGTGGCGAAAATCCGATTGGAAATTGAGAGTGGAATGAACGAGTGGATATCTACTTTGCCTGCCAGTGACAAACTCCATGAGCGTGCAGTCCTACTGTGAAGGTAGAGAGGCGTGTGAAACGCCGAGGCTGGGAGCTCCAAACTCGCTCGGTGAAACTTCTGTTGACATGGCGCAGAAGGCATTGGGTCGTGGGAAAAGATCCTGAGCTACTTTAATCTGATTTGAAATTATTAGACTAGATTCCCCACAGGATGAAAACAGGCCCTTCGGACCAACATGTTCACTACAACCCTCCGAAGATCAACCCATCCCAACCCTGTGTTTACCTCTGCATAATGCACCTAACATTATGGACAATTTAGCATGGCCAATTCACGTGAAGTGCATATCTTTTAGATTTTGGGAGGTACTGGAGTACACGGAGGAAACACATACAGACACAGGGAGAACGTGTAAACTCCACATAGACAGTCGCCTGAGGCTGGAATCAGACCTGGGACCCGGGTGCTATGAGGCAGCCGTGTGAACCAATGAGCCACGGTGCCACACATTTGCTCACTGAATTGGGGCCCGCAGCCCTCTACAGCAACTATCTCCAAAGAATCACCACTCTCTGACTGAAGATATTCCTCCACGTCTCATTTCCAAATTGTTATCTCTTCACTTTGTCTCTGCGCCCTCGGGTTCTAGTGTGTCATAGTGGGTGAAACATCTTTGCCACATTGGCTCTGCACAGGCCTCTCAGCACTCTGTAAATTTCAAATAAATTGGGTCATTGACTCAGACATCATTGAAACAGATCGCTGTTCCAAACAGTCCATGCTACCATTTACCAAAACTAACGTAGTACCAACTACGTGTACTGGGCCCAAATCTCTCTTAACATGTCCTATTCATGCACTTATCTGAGTGTCTTTTAAATGTTGTAACTTTATCCACATTCCTACTTCCTCTAGAACTTTGCACAGGAAACATACTGTGTAAAATAAAACAAAGTGAACCTCATGTCTTTTTTTTCACTTTTGTCCTTACACCTTAAAAATACGCCCACTAGTCCTGAAATACCCCAAAGAAGGAAAGCACCATTGCAGTTGAGCTAGTCTGTACCCCTCAGGATTTTAAAAACCATTTATACGGTAAACGTCAACCTCCTTTGCACCATTGAAAGAAGTCCATGCCTATCCAGCTTCCCCTTACAGCTCAATCCCTTCATTCCTAGCAACATACTGGTAAATCTCTTCTTAACCCTGTCCAGCTTAATATTCTTCTTTGTCTGACTTGGAAAGCAGAACATAGACACAATACTACAGAACATGCCTCGCCAACATCCTGGACAACCTCAGGATAACGTCCCAACTTCAACACTTAGCAACGCATGAAAGCGTTCTAACAGCATTTTAACGAAGCTGACGATATGTGACACGACTTCCCAAGTCCATTCTGTGACCTATTCACGTGTCTATTGCGCAGGACTATTCAACGAAGTAATTGTAATTGTACAAGTACTACATGCCTTTGTAACTCAAACTGCAGTTCGTTCCATTTGTTCAAGATAATTTCTCTTTACAATTCAGCTAATCATATACCCGAATGATCAATGTCTCTTTTAATCTTCTATAACCTCAGATAGCCTTCTTCTCTGTCGACTGTACCACCATGGAGAGTTGTAGCGTCCCTCAGCACAGAAACAGGTCGTTTGGTGCACACTGGTACATACGGATCACAATGCTGGTCCACATTAACCGCATTTCTCTGCACTTGGACCATATCATTCTAATTCTTTGCTATCCATGTATTTGTCCAAAAGCCTTTTTAAATGTTCTCCGTGTACACACAAAGACTTATGCTGTCATCTCATGAAATGCATGTCGCTCATGTTGGTGTCAACCACAAACTGATGATCCCTGCCTTCCATATTGTCATCTAAAACATTTACATCAGTCACAAACAAAGGAGCCATCACTGATCCCTGTGGAACACTGCTGGTGACAAGCCTCCAGTCTGATAAACAACACACCAAAACCTCACCCTTTCTCTTGTTGTTAATTGAATTTTGTATCCAATTTGCAAACTCACTGTGAACCACATCTGATCTAACTTTACTCGTTAGTCTTGCATGTTGAATCTAGTTAAACGCTTTCCTAAAGCCTAAGTAAGCAAAGATATTTGTTCTTGCCTCATCAATCCGCTTGCCTACTTGATCAAAACCTCAGAAATTTGTGAGATCCAGTTTCCATCTCACTAAATCATGTTGATGATCCCCTATATTTCCTGGACTCTGAAAATGCTATCTTCCAAAACCACCTCAAAAAACTTGCGAACCACCAATTTCAAAGTCACAAGCGTGAAGATTCCAGTCTTTTGACTGTATCTATTCTTCAACAAGGTTCGTCAATGTCCAGTCATTTGAAATCACACCCATATTTAGAGATGACATAATTATTTCAGCAAGGAGTCTTGCAATTTCCGCGCTTACCTCCCATAATGCTTTGGGATTCAGTTCAAAAACAGTGTAAACCTCGATGCTAATTGAAACCAGCAACACAGAAAAATATTTACCCCGTGCTGTAATCTGTGAAAATTCGATCGTCAAAACGTTTCGCAAAGGTAACGATTTAAAGGGAAAATATCAACTTTTTTCTTTATGTCTAACAGAGTATGAAAACTAACAACTATTTACAGCTAGTTTCTCTTAAATCCATCGTTTACCTTCCACTCCGCAATAATATTCCGATTCTAAAAGATTCCCAACAATGAGTTAAAAAGTAATCATGGTTCAAAACTACTCAGCTTTTTCAAGTCTCATTTTGTGGATTTTTCTGGGAAGACTCTCTCCAGATTTACCTCGATGTTCTGCCATGCAAACACATTTCCAGGAAGGTACATTTGTAGGATCTCTTGAGCTGGACGTCTCTGACGCAGTCCTAGCTGTTGCAAATGTCCTGATTTATACCCCAAAAATCGGATTATTTCATTGGCTTTAATATTATCAAAACGTGAAGTTCACACATGATTTTGATTTCGGATCTTGATTCATAATTTAAGCTGATGGCAATCCAGCTCTGCTGGTTGTTTCAAACAAATGTCATATTGTTCCCTTGGTCAGAACAGGTTGTTCTGTGTCCTTGCAAGCTTTTCAACTCTTTTTTTTCACACCAGGTTCATAACAATACACTAGTCCAGGGTCTGCAGTTTTATACGCCTTTTACATTTTCTGAGATGTCCAGCAATTATTTTCCAGTAATATGAAATGTTTATCAGTATGTATGTCCATGATTTCTGTAGCCTCCTTAAGTCTAACATATCCTCGGTGAACAGACTTCCCAAACTGAGCTGTTCCACCTTGCTTGAATCCCTCTAAATACTTTCTCTTCGTCTAACCGTCCAAATGTCTTATAAAATAATGTAACAGTACCTCTACTTACCAGTTGCTCTCGCAGTTGATTCCATGTGCAAGCCATTATCTGTGAGAAAAGGATGTCTTGTCATTCTTATGAGGCCTGGACTCCCGGATCCAAGGGAAAACGAACTTTGCTGTTCGCCTTATCGAGAGCACTCTTGATTTTATGAATCTCTATAAAGTCATCTTCGACCTCCGATGCTGCAGTACGACAAGGCAAAGCCTACACAGTCTCTGCTCGTTGTATTAAAAATCCAGTCCTGAGAACATGTAGACTCTTTGTTGCATGAGGCCAGACAGAGTCTAATGTAATCCAGCCACTAGAAACATCACCGAATCTCAAATTCTTGATGCTTGGTCAAATAGTTTCGGAAAAGGTATCGTCCTCTTCACATATGGAGAGTGAACATTTGGTCTCGCTGTCTCCACAATAAAAAATGACGTGAAAAATTCGTTTAACGCCTCTACCATCTGCTGAGCTTGAAAGCAATTTCAACCTCCTTGATCTTTCAGGTAATATTTCTCGTGTGTTCTCTTGCCAGATATGTACTTGTAGACCCTCTTTAGATTATCTTCAGCCCTGGCAGATTAAATTATTTCATATCCCCTCTTTCCTTCCTGGTCTGTACTTTATTGAAGTCGCTACAAGAAATTCACTTGAACCCTGTTGTCTGTCTGATATAGAATACTCTTTCGTTTTGATTTGCTCCTCAACACCTTTTTTCAACAATGGTCACGTCTTGCGAGAGTCCAGCCTGACAAATTCAGCTCAGGTTGACAGCATATCTGCCACTGGGAAAATGTTAGTCTGTGATTAAAGTTGGAATAACAGAGCATTAGAAATGCATTACAGAATAAAATGGATTCCGCATGGCTTTGTGCAGACGAAATCAGACCTAACACGTTTACAAGTATTTTCAGATCGTCACAAGCACTATTACATAAAGGGGAATGCAGTAAATGGAATATATCTGAATTTCTAAAATTATTCAGAACGGTGTTTTATACGATAGCACTTCACAAGCATAGAAGCATGAAACAACACAGTTGGTGGTATGTATTAGTCGAGGATTGGGGAATGAATTGGGAGGCGAGATAATGAGGGCATTTTCATGATAGTAAATTATAACTTGTAGATTCCCGGAGCCAACAATATTGGTGCCACAGCTGTTGACAACATGTGCTAATCACCTGTACAACATAAGTTAATGTACTGTTGCTCAGTTTGGGGATGACACAAAATAGACATGGATACAAGGAATGAGGGCGGCACAGCAACATTGTGGACGGACAGAATTAGGATAAACAAGGGGACAAAAACGTAGCAGCATATAACATGCAAAAAAATGAGGTTTATGCGTTTTGGCAGATATAAATATTAAGTGGGGAAATACACAGCACAAAGCATCAGCATACAGAGCACTTTGCTTCCTTGTACATGGAATATGAAAAGTTAGCATCCAGTTTCAGCAGGTCATCGGAAAGTGAAATAATTTTGTTTTACTTTATTGAAAAGGAATGGAGACATATGTATTTTTTTTCAAAATACACATGGCATTAGTCAGATCAGAGCTGGATTAATGTGAACAACTTTAGTCCCCCTATTTTAGGAATAGCAGTTCAGGGAAATTTAACACAAATCATCCTGGATATGGGAGGATATTCTCGGGAGATGAAACTGAGAATGTACTCATTGGAGTGTAGAATAATGTAACAAGACTTTACTGAGATACATTAGATTATGAGGGACATGATAGGATAATTTAGGAGAGAATGATTCGCCTTGTCTGAGAATCGAAGACCAGAGAACATAATCGCAGAGTAAGAAGTAACCTATTTAAGAAAGGTGTGGAGGAATTTATTTCTCTTCGAGCCGACTGGATATGTGCAAGTATTTACTGCAGTCCGCTCTAGAAATTGGCAGCTCAGTGTATCCAAGATTACACTGAGATTAGGGAGGGTGGTAAAAAAGGAGGGGGTGTGGCGTTGCTAATTAGAAATGGTATAATTGCTGCAGAAAGTCAGTTCGAGGGGGATCTGCCTTTGGAGGAAGTATGGGCCGAAGTCAAAAATAGGAAAGGAAGAGTCACCTTGTTGGATGTTTTCTATAGGCCTGCCAATAGCAGCAGAGATGTGGAGAAACAGATTGGGAAACAGATTTTGGAAAAGTACAGAAGCCACAGGGTAGTAGTCATGGGCGATTTCAACTTCCCAAAAATTGATTGGAAGCTCTTTAGAGCAATTAGATTGGACGGGGCAGTGTTTGTGCAGTGCGTCCAGGAAGCTTTTCTAACTCAGTATGTACATTGTCCAACAGGAGGGGAGGCCATATTGGATTTGGTACTTAGTAACGAACCGGAACAAGTGATGGGCTTGTTAGTGGGTGAGCATTTTGGTGATGGTGACCACAATTCTGTGACTTTCACATTGGTTATGGAGAGAGATAGATGCATGCAACAGGGTAGGTTTTTCAATTGGGGGAAGGGTAAATACAATGCTGAAAGATAGGATCTGAGGAGCATAAGTTGGGAGCATAGGATGTCAGGGAAGGATGTTATTGAAATATGGAACTTTTTCAAGGAACAGATATGACGTGTGCTTGATATGTATGCACCTGTCAGGTAGGAAAGTGATGGTCGTGTGACGGAACCTTGGTTGACGAGGGAGGTTGAATATCTAGTAAACAGCAAGAAGAGGCTTACTTAAGGCTGAGGAAACAAGGTTCAGACAGTGCGTTGGAGGGATACAGGATAGCCAGGAGGGAGTTGAAAAAAGGGATTAGGAGAGCTAAGAGAGGGCATGAAAAACCTTTGACAGGTAGGATCAAGGATAACCCAAGGCCTTTTATGCGTATGTGAGAAACATGAGAATGACGAGAACGAGGGTAGGTCCGATCAAGGACAGTAGTAGGAGACTGTGTATTGAGTCGGAACAGATAGGAGAGGTCTTGACTGAATACTTTTCGTCAGTACTTACAAATGTGAGGGACCGTATTGTTGAAGAGAAGAGTGTGAAACGGACTGGTAAGCTAGAGGAGATACTTGTTAGGAAGGAAGATGTGTTGGGCATTTTGAAAAACTTGAGGACAGACAAGTCTCGCGGGCCTGACAGGATATATTCTAGGATTATGTGGGAAGCAAGAGAGGAAATTGCAGAGCCGTTGGCAATGATCTTTCCTTCTTCACTGTCAACGGGGGTGGTACCAGGGGACTGGAGAGTGGCGAATGTTGTGGCCCTGTTCAAAAAAGAGAATAGGGATAACCCCGGGAATTACAGGCCAATTAGTCTTACTTCAGTGGTAGACAAAGTATTGGAAAGGGTACTGAGGGATAGGATTTATGATTATCTGGAAAGACACTGCTCGATTAGGGACAGGCAGCACGGAATTGTGAGGAGGAGGTCTTGCTTTACGAGTCTTATTGAATTATTTGAGGAGGTGACCAATCTGTGGATGAGTGTAGAGCAGTGGATTTAGTGTACATAGATTTTAGCAAGGCATTTGATAAGGTTCCCCATTGTAGGCTTATGCGGAAAGTCAGGAGGCATGGGATAGTGGGAAATTTGGCCAGTTGGTTAGAGAACTGGCTAACCGCTCGAAGTCAAAGAGTGGTGGTAGATGGTAAATATTCCGCCTGGCGCCCAGTTACAAGTGCAGTTCCGCAGGGATCAGTTCTGGGTCGTATGCTGTTTGTAATTTTTATTAATGACGTGGAAGAGGGAGTCGAAGGATGGGTCAGTAAATTTGCAGATGATACGAAGATTGGTGGAGTTGTGGATAGTGAGGAGGGCTGTTGTCGCCTGCAAAGCGACTTAGATATGATGCAGAGCTGGGCTGAGGAGTGGCAGATGGAGTTCAACCCTGTCAAGTGTGAGGTTCTCCATTTTGGAAGGACAAATAAGAATGTGGAGTACAGGGATAACGATAGGGTTCTGAGTAAGGTGGAGGACCAGAGGGATCTTGGTGTCTATGTTCATAGCACTTTAAAAGTTGCCACTCAGGTGGATAGAGCTTGTAAGAAGGCCTATGGTGTATTAGCGTTCATTTGCAGAGGGATTGACTTCAAGAGTCGTGAGGAGATGTTGCAGCTGTACAGGACCTTGGTAAGGCCAAATTTGGAGTTCTGTGTGCAGTTCTGGTCGCCTTACTTTAGGAAAGATGTGGAAGCTTTGGAGAGGGTGCAGAGGAGATTTACCAGGATGTTGCCTGGAATGGAGAATAGGCCATACGAGGATAGGTTAAGAGTGCTAGACCTTTTCTCATTGGAAAGGCGATGGATGATGTGTGACTTGATAGAGGTTTATAAGATGATCAGGGGAATAGATAGAATAGACAGTCAGAGACTTTTCCCCCGGGTACAACAGAGTGTTACAAGGGGACATAAATTTAAGGTTAAGGGTGGAAGGTGTAGGGGGGATGTCAGGGTAGGTTGTTTACCCAGAGAGCGGTGGGGGCATGGAATGCGCTGCCAGTGGAAGTGGCAGAGTCAGAATTATTGGTGACCTTTAAGCGGCAATTGGATAGATACATGGATAGGTGCTTAAGATAGGACAAATGTTCGGCACAGCATTGTGGGCCGAAGAGCCTGTTCTGTGCTGTATTGTTCTATGTTCTATGTTCTAAGACTGTGAGAAACAGATTTTAATCAGCAAGGTATTCAAAGGTTAGGTGCTATTGCAGGAACTTGAATCTGAGGATTATCAGATCAGCTGCAATCACACTGAATGGTGAGAGCAGACTGCACAGGTTTAATTGACGACTTCTGCTCTTGCATCTTATTATCTTTCCTTTATGGACTTTCAATTGCTTCTGTGTTTCCTTTATCAATGAATTTACCGGGCATTAGAAGAAGAGGATTTACAGTGCAAAGGCTAAAAACCAAATATCACTTCAGTATCTGATGGTGTTGTCCTGTTGATTGTTGCCTGAATATGATTCGTTTTTGAACATGAAAGGGAAAAGCATCCTTCACAGTGTGGAGAAACTGTACACGTGTTGTACGTGTGGGCAGGGCTTCACCCGGTAATCTGCCTAGTCAGAACATAAATACAGTCAGACGAGGGAAAGGCCATTCGTCTGTTTCGAGTGAGGGACAGAATTAACTTGATCCACTACGTTGTTATAACAACAGCAGGTCCGCATAGCGGAAATGTCCTTTAAATGCCCTGAACATGGGAAGCGGCTTAAAATCTCTGAGAATCTGCTGACCCATCAATATGTTGACACTGATGAGAAACTTCATTTGCTCCCAAACTGGGCCTGGATTAAAGTGATTAATTGGACTCTCTGTGCACGCGCCATCTCACTGTGGGGAGAGGCTGTTCACCTGAACTGGTGTGGGAGGAGATTTTATGTGAAATTCAAACTACTGAAACAACAGCAAGTTCACAAATGAACAAAGTGGCTGGTTTTTACTGTGCTTCATCGTGTGTCAAAGTCTCAAACAAAAGTTTTGGTTTGAATTCCAGCTTACTGTGAATCTATTCCATAGAGTTTAATGGAAAGGAAAGGATTAGAAGGTTACGGGGAAATGGCAGGGAGATGGGGTTAGTCTGAATGCACATTTTGGTCGGAATGGGCCAGTTTGGACCAAAGGGTCTGCCTCTGTGCTTTAGCACTCTATGACTCTAACAACCATTGCTTGTCTCCCACTGAATATCATATTGTACTTTCCCAATTCACTGGAGCGAATTTGACCTTCCACCCTGCAGGCTTCCCTGATGTTTGACAATCATGTTCAACATTCGATATTATATGCAGATGCAGTGTAAAATGCAACATATTAATGTCACATTTCCTGAGAACAAGATTATTAATTAGCCCTTCTGAGCACACATCACCAAATTCAAACTAACCTTGTCTCTAGTTTGGATTAGAACATACTCTTCCAGCTGCCTGGTACACACTTCTGGAATTTATTTTTCACAGCATTAGCAGTCACTTAGTTTATGCAGTTTAGATGGAACGTGAGATAATTCAGTATTACTGCAGCACCAACAATACCAATTTTCCACAGCATAAGATATATAAAATTTGCACGACAATTTTACACAGCAGAACACACCAATGCTTGTTTCTCATTGCTCAGATCCTCCCAAACCGATTCTGTGGGATCTGAGGGACAGGGTTGGTAGCATTATTCGTGACAGACTTAGAGAAGACGTTCATTGAGGCTCATCTCGACGCTGAGATGATCTGAAGAAATATCCAGGACGTTCTGTATCCTCGTTCTACCAGGATAAGTGTCACCGTATTCTCTCTGCTCCCTCACACTCCCTGTATATCTGTTCTAGCACCTACCCCCGAACAAGGCTTACGCTCTGTCTCCAAATAAAGTTCATGTACTTCCAATCTCACTGTTGAATTCAGCACCTTCCTTCCATAATTTTGTCTGTCGCCCATGCAATATACCCACCCCAATAACACCTTATGGATTCTGCACTGTGGACTGACTCCCTCCAGACACCTCACCATTCAGCAAACCTCCCACCCCCCAACAACACCTAAAACATTACGAACAGCTCATTCCCCACTTCCCTTTCTCCCATTCCAGGATAAACAGCCTGGAACAAGACGGAAAGGGCCAAGCTGGGTGGGGGAGTGTCCGATATCCGTTCCCTTTCCCCCCCTCCCCTCTCCCCGCCATGTTGGTAGCACCGTTGCACGAGCTGGAGAGGACCGAGTGAATCGTATGGAGATTCTGTAATATCCACCTCCTACCAACTGAGTAAGAAGCAATGTTTTATGGAGGGCAATTCTCACTTAAACCGCTCTGTCTTTTCCACTACTTCTTTCCCTCCCAAAACAACAAATATCTCATTGCAGAAAGATGCAGACACAGAAATACTGAGAGACATATGTAAACACCACAATATACTAACACTCAGAGCACATGCAATGAAATGGACCCACACACATGTAGAGGCATACAGAGACATACACAGTCACACACAAACAGACTTAAACAGATAAAACGCAGAGGCTAATACACGGAAGAACAAATGCATACACACAAATACACAGACACACAAACACATGAACGCATGCAGATACAGAGAAACGCAGGCACTTGTGTCTATAAGCCAGAGATAGATAGGTTTTTGATGAATAAGGGTACCAAGGGTTACCGAGAGAAGTCACTAGAATGATGTTGAGAAACCTCTAAGCCAATATTAAATGACATTCAGCTTCGATGGGCCGAATTGTCTAATTCTGCTCCCTTTTTTTTAATGCTCGTGTGGTGTTATGCTATCTGGTATTCTCTTCCTGGAACAGGAGTAGAGAATGAGTTTAATACACATTTGATTGGAAAGAGTCAGTGGTAATGTTGGACAGGTTTAGGGGGCTGTATAAGTCTATTCCTAATTATTCTGTCCTTATGTTTCAAGAAAGGTGAAATTTGATGTTAGTTTAACACATTTTAAAAATAATGGGTCCTGCAATGAAATAAGGACGTTCCTTTTCCTTTCGTGTTATGGTATCTGTGGTGCCCTTTTCCTCAGGGAGCTGTAAAGACGCGGTTTTTTAAGCTATTCAAGGCTGACCTCGAATGATCCTTCCTGGACAGGAGGGTCAATGTTTATTGGGAACAGACCATAGACAGATGGTCAGAACATTCAGATCAGCCATGAGCATTCTGAATGGTGCAGCCGAATGGCCAACTTCTGCTCCGATCCATTTAGTTAGTCTGCAGATGTAGCAAGTGGGATGAAATGATGTTGTTTCTGGGAAAGGGTATCGGGTTTAATCGTAGCAATGTTTTACTGCATCTGGACAGCGAGACTGCAGATACAGGAGGTCAAAGTCGATAAATGTTGCCATGGAAAAGCACAGCAGGTCAGGCAGTATCCGTTGGAGCAGGACAGTCAATGTTTCGGGCATAAGCCCTTCATCAGGAATGTGACTGAAACATGCCTCTCCTTCTCCCTGTACACACGTTCCTGGGAGGTATTTTGATAAGAAGCATTACCAGTTTCGGTATTGGATGCGAAATCTTTTTGAACCATACACGATTTTGTGAAAAAATTAGCTGGATACATATTTTATCTTGTTCGGGTGTTTGAAACTACAGAATAAATGTTAAGAATAAAATGTGTTGATTGATAAAAATGTTTAGGCGTGTACTGCACCTTTTAAAGAGAGTAAAAGTTGGCAAGGACTTAACAAACACAGAGCGTGCTGAATTTTTTTTAAAATAACATTTGACTGAAAGAAACAGTTGATCTGAGTGCTATGGTGTACAACAAATTCGATATAGGCCAATCAGTTTAACTTACGCCCCAAGAAACCAAAATCCAAACGAATTTGAATTTTAATGCTATAAAACCAATGAGACATTCTGGTGTTTTGTGGTATAAAATCGGGCATTTTGAACAGTTAGCCAGGGCGGCAAAAAGCACTAATAAATGCAGACTGCCTGCAGAATCGTTCTTTGAAAGGTACCTATTTCTATGAAATCTGTGCAGTAGAAGACCGAAGAAAAGACCCGGGAAAACCTACAGATGAAGATTCACAGGAAAATCGACATAAGTCGCTGGGGGTTTTGAAATTCAGCTTTTTTTTGTAAATCTTAATCGGGTGGTTTTATTGGATCAGTACATTGCTGTAGAGTGGGAAGTAGATAAACTGATCAGACCAGGATGAGTACAGTGTAGAAAGTTGTTGTTTAATGTTCTCTTTTTTTATTGGAGTTAAAGAATAAACTATTATTGCTTTCGATAGATAGAGGGATTTGGTCGTTCTTTGTCCCTCACACTTTTACAGACTATGAGGTGAGGTGATATTTTTCTGTGTGTCTGGTTTTTAAATTAGCAGAAGGGCTTCACACTCTGTCGTAACATTGATTTTAACGCAGATATAATGAAGACATCAACCCGTTTCTTAAAATTATGCAGACACATGTAAACATGCCATCAAATTATGGAGCTGGGATATTGTTTTTTTTGCCCAGTAAAGGCACTGTGTACAACAGCAGTAATGATGCATTTGTATATAGGATCTTATCATCCATTGCAGAGAAATTTCAAGGAAAGCACACGTGGTCCTTTTTGGTGTTCAGTTGGCATTATTGCATAGTTTAACACAGGGAGGGATAGAAATGTTACCTGTTCCAGGGAGATAGCCCATTACAAGCAGCTTGTGTGAGCGGAAGAACTTCAGAGGACCGAATAGCATTTGGGACATTCTGTCATCTTTCCATTTGTTAAGAGTTCAGCTATAAAAGAACTCTGGAAAGCTTTCTTATTTTGTTTTGTCTTAAAATGTGTGTGTTCATGTGTGCTTGCAGCTGCACGTTTGAGTGTTTGTCACATTTCTCTAGAAGGTGAGCCAGGCTGACACTTATATCATTGGCCTTATCACTAAATTTTGAAATTTCTTGTAACCAGTGGAGGAGTGTGACTTCAAAAGGAATCAGTGACCCTGGAACAGTGGTGGGAACACGAATGAGAAATTCTGAAAGAGCTGTAAAAGTGGGAATTCCCTTTCCCAGAAGTATGTGATGTCTAGGTGTTTGTATTGAACAGAGAAATGAATGAATGGAAATGGTGCATCCAGAAAAGTGCTGCTAAGACCACAACCAGATCAGCTACGAATGTATTACCTGGTACAGTTGTGGCAAAGTGGTTAATGACCCCCTCCTGCTCCTCACTCAAATGTTCCAATGTTCTATTCAGCCCCTCACAGGAGTAGATAGAGGCCACTTGAGCCAAATACCTGGTTCACAGTAACATAGGATATCATTCAGTTCCTCCAGACTGACACACACAGTATGGTGTGGGTTGGAAAATGTTATTGGGTAATACAAGCTGGGTTCGAAAGACGCCTCTGGTCTCTTTACAGACCGTTTCCGCTCTGCAACCTGTGGTTCATTTGTTGGTCATGTCGTGGGCCCAGATTCACTGTGAATACAGCCCACTGACATCACTCAGAGATGATGCACAAAAAAAATTGCGCTCTCTGACTGCAACATTCAGGAAAATTACGACCATTAACTTTCCAGATGCAGGATATGAGAACATAAGGAACAGGATGAGTTAATTCGGCCAGTCAATCCTGCTGTGCCGTTGTATACCATGATGGCTGATCCACTGTTGGTAGCAATTCCTTTCAATTCCCAATTCTCCACACCCTTCAACAAAATGATAGTGGGCAAAAAAAATCTACCTCCACTGTCACTACTTTCAGTGATCTAGATCCCCGAACTCGATCATCCAGATAGTTCCTGACATGCTTTACCCTCTGTGAGAAGAAAACACTCCCCACACAGACACAATGACCTATTGATGAGTTCAAAAGAGGTGAACACAGGAGCCCAGCTAAGAGTGGCAGACCCTGATATCAAGGCCGGAGTTGACTCAGTCTGGTATCAAGGAACGCTGACTAAATTAAATTTAGTGGGCATCAGCCACAATATCTCTTCTGGTTGGGGTCATCCATAGCACAATCGAAGATATGCGTGGTTTGTGGACATCAATCCTTTCAGTTCCAGGGCATCACTTCAAGAGGTCTTCAGGGGAGCTTTCTTAGCACAAACAGCTCTAGCTGCTGCATCAATCCTCTCCACCACCATAAGATCAGAAGTTGTGATGGTCACTGCAGATCAGACAATATTCAAACATTTTGTACACTGTCAGCTCCTGAACCAGTCTGCATCCATATGCAGCAAGACCCGGACAACATTCAGGCTTGTGCTGTTAAAGTGTCGGTAACATTCATGATACAGCACGGCCAGATACTGCATATTTCCACAGTTAAAAGAGGAGCTCATTCAGCATCTCAATGTGGTTGCACCCGGATATGAGGAAGTAATTCAGGCCATCGAAACGAATGAACAAGAAGAGGGACAAACCATTCAACCCTTCTGCCTGTTCCACAAGAAAAGAAGCAGTCTCGTCAGTGCATCTAACTGCTAAACAGGAACGTGAAAAGTCCAATCAGACCCTTGAGCGCGTTCCATGCGACCTGGACGAGAACATTCATCCCCTCAAGGGCTTATGCAGAAAAAGGAGGATGCCATTGATGCTCCAACATGACAAACAAAAGGAGCAGAGACTGCACTCGGAGACGGCTCCATGATGTTCCTCGTAGCCCCATTGCATGTGGAACGTGTGCCATTTTAGCATGGTTTCCTGGCAGTGAGGAGAGAAGCCAAATATTTTGTGCGAAGTCTCAAGGAGACATCTTCCCCCTCCGAGAAGACAGACCCATGTTCTCCATCCAGGACAGAAGCTGTTGAGAATGGTTAACTGTTTGAGAGTGAAGGTATTTTGGCTGCTGTCGGGATTGTGGATAACATGACGCTCTGTGCAGAATCACACATACCGAATGCACTATATTAATGTCGGAGACTGTATGCAAACCCTGAACCTGTCTCTGTCAATCGACATGGAGAGTGGGGCTGAAGTAGGAGAAACGTTCTCAGAGGCACTTAAACTATCGAGAATTATAACCCGCATAAAAAAAAACAAACAATGGAATTTATCTCGTTCTTAGTGTCTGATTAGAACATAATGAGTGATTGTCCATTCCCCTCATGTTTCAATGCAATTACCTCTTATTCTGTCACAGAGCTACAGATTAATCTTCACTCACTCCTCATGGTACCATGATCCCTGTGATTAGTCTGTTGACACTCTTTCACACTCTCTCTGTGACGAGGAGATCATTCCCTATAAAGGAGAGAAAATCTGCCCACAATACCCTATATACTGCCTCAACAACACTCTCAGGGATGATCATAATAATTCCCTTCCCTCACTTTGCCGTCTCTGTTTCTTTCCTGTGGTGTGAAAAAGCCATTCCTTCTCTATGCCCTGGGACTGACGTGAAATTTACAAGTTTCTTACGTCTGATCATCAACATCAATAAAGCCAACACCAGAGATGGAGATGAACATCACTCTGTGAAGAACTTCAAAGATATAGAATACACCTAAAACAAGGAATGGTCACCTACCCCAATGGAAATGAATATGGTCTGAATATGGTAAACACGCAGAGGAAGGAGCTATCTTTCCTTTGTTGTTCCCTCACGGGATGTGTGCAGACCTGGTCAGACCAGCATGTTATACCGATCTGAAACTGGGTGGCTGCTTCAGCTGCTCGACAGGACAGTCAAGAGTCAACTACATTGCTGTGGGATTGCAGTCACACGGAGACTTGACCAACCAAGGATGACCCATTGTCTGCTCATAAGGACATGAGGCAAGCAGATGGGCTTTTTCTCACAAATAATAATGGGTTCATTTTAATTACATCAATTTCTTTCATGAGATGTCAATGGATTATTATTCGATGGCAGTAGGTTAAGCGTTATTGACTTGAGTACTATACACTGTCTTACATCTGACAGATTCTGTGCAGAGAACAAGTTAAACATCTCAAATGCAATTTTGTAGTGGACACGTGGTTTGAGGAGATTTGAAGAAACAGCTGTATCGGATTTAACAAAAACACAAACGATGGTTCATTCAGGAATTGCAACTGAGGCTGAGGAGACGACTGGGATATCATAATTTTGGTATTGGACAGGATTGGTGGGTAGGGAGGATATGGAAATGTAAATTTGTGCAGGACAGAAAGGATTATGGTGTTTGAGTTCCTTCTCGCATATCAGAGAGTAATTTGTAAATAGTAATTTGCTTTATATATTTTATAAGGAAAGGAATTTTTGATTGGAACTGAAGACATTGTTTGCCATTTCCTAATATTTACATATCATGAGCAGAAATTCAGTTCAACCCAGTTTAACAGTCAAAGAGAATGACTTACTAGGAACACCAACTATAGTGAGGATGGGATAGTAACCACCTTGAATAATCCAAAGGATTTCCTGGATCCGCCATGCTAATGATATGCAAGGATGAGAAAGAAAGTTTAGACCCAAGGATAAACTCCTGTCCATTGTTGGAACATTCCAGTCTAATGTTCACAGATTCTGATCCATTGTTGGAACATTCGAGTGTAATGTTCACAAATTCTAATCTCTCCTCCCTTCCCTTTGGAGCTGCTGATCCCTGTTAGTGCTGTCGGTGATACACCCTCTCACACTATGGGATAATACATTGATAGCGCCCATTTATCGTTTAACGATGGAAACCCTCCACTGGGATAATTAGAATTCACAGAGATTGACAATAATCACAGTCGGTGAACAATTAGCTCCAGTTAAACCCTTTCAATTCAATATTAATTTTATTAAAATTCAAAATAACGTTTAAAATTTTCACAGTCCGCATGGGATATGTTGGAATGACTGAGGGAAGGGATGTTGGAGATGGCAGATTGTTTGTGTGTAATCATTCAATGTGCCTTGGATATGAGTGCAATGACAGAGAATTGTTGGAACATAAACGAGTTTCTCCATTTATCAATGGAAATTATAGCCTGAAATTATTGATCAGTGATTATATTGATGAATTAACTTTTACAGCCCAAAATCTGATGGGAAAATGTGCTTAAGAAAACATGGATTATAACAGGCAAACTGCATGGATATGTTAACAGCGAAGTGTACATGACAAATACAATTCAGATTGTTATTTGAGGATGTGAAGGGGCAAGTAAGGGTCATGCTGCTGATGTTATTGATGTCAATGAACTCTGATAAAGTATCGTTTATTAGACTTCAATTACAGTGTGATTATGACATTGGGGAGGAGACAGAAATCAGAGAGAATTGGAGGAAATGGCTGCTGCGACTGGAGGGAGAGATAATGATATTGCCAGTCATCAGTATTGGAACGTGCCTCTTTATAAATCATTAGGTCAGAATCATGATGCAGCTATAGTAAGGGATGAGGACAGCCAACATTAACATAAGACCAGAAGACATAGGAGCAGAAATGTGGCCTTTCTGCCCATTGAGTCTGCTCCACCATTTGATAATATCTGTTAAGCTTCTCAACATCACTCTCCCGCTTTCTCCCCATAACCCTTGGTCTCCTTGACAATCAAGAACCTATCGAGCTCAGTCTTAAATATACATAATGACCTGGTCTCTCCAGCTTCTGTGGCCGTGAATTCCATAGATCCCCGAATCTCTGGCTGAAAAAGTTTCTACTTATCTCTGTTCTAAAAAGTCTTCCCTTTATGCTGGGATCTCGAGTCCTAGTCTCTCCTATCAATAGAAACATCTTTCCAACATCCTGTCTGTCCACGTCATTCAGTATTTGGTAAGTTTCAATTAGATGCCCCAGATAATTCTAAACTCCATCAGATACTGACCCAGAGTCCTCAAATGTTACCATATGTTAAGCTTTTCATTCGAAAACCATTCCTATGAATCTTCTCTAAACATCCTGCAGTGTCAGTACATCCTTCCTGAGATACGGGGCCCAAAACTGCACACAATGCTCCAAAGCCTTATACAGCCTCAGAAGTATATCCCTGCTTTTATATTCAAACCCTTTTGAAATGAATAGCTTCATTGTATTTGCTTTCCTTACTAGTGACAACCTGCAAGTCGACTTTGAGAGACTCCTGGACGAGAACTCCCAAGTCTCTGCACTTCAGACTTCTGATTTTACTCATAATATTGAAAATAGTCCATGCCTCTTGTCTTTCTGGCAAAGAGCACGACCACGCACTTTTGCACACTGTACTCTGTTGACCAGTTCTTTACCCCATATCCCAAACTGCCCACATCCTCCTGCAGGCGAAGGTGAGGACTGCAGATGCAAGAGATCACAGCCCAAAAGTGTGATGCTAGAAAAGCACAGCCGGTCAGGCAACATCCGAGGAGCAGAGGTGCAACGTTTCAGACGTAAGCTCTTTCTGTTCTCTGGTATACAGCGACTTCGAAATATCTGTTCAAATAAAATAGATTGAAACTTGAACAGTCGAGAGGACGTTCGCCAGATGGTATTGCAATCAGGATTTAATAAACAGTTGCCACATACAAAATGTGGATTTGCCTGATAGCTGCTCCTCCCAATTAACACTCCCTTGCTCCTGCCTGATTCTGACATAAATTGCCTTACTCCAATTACATAGCTTCTCAAATGTCCTGACTTATCCATGTTCTTAGCTACCTTAAAACTGAAGGAGTTTCCAAAATGATTCCACAATGCTTTCCCCCTGAAATGTCAGTCAACTGTCCAGGCTCATTAGCCAATACGAGGTCCAGTCTGGCCCTTCCTGTAGTGGACTACCCACATACCGATTCAAGTAACCCGCTTGGATGCACCAAATTCTGCCCCGTTGTAAGCCACTTGCTCTAAGGGAGTCCCAGTTAATATTGGGGATTTTGAAGTCACTCAAAATGACAACTCTGTTTTTATTACACCTTTCCATAACTGGTCCACACATTTGTTCTCAAAGTCTCGGTGGCTGTTGAACGGACTATAGTGTAATCCGAACACAGTAATTGCATCAATCTTATTTTTGTGCTCTACTCATATTGCCTCAGTGGATGAGCCCTCCAGTACGACCTCTCTGAGTGCAAATGCAACATGATCCCTGATTAGTAATACAGCTCCTCCACCTCTTTTACCTTTCTTTATATCTCATCTAACACAACAATACCCTGGAATGTTGAACGCCCAGTCCTGTCCCTCTCCAAACTAAATGCCTGTCATAGCTGCAACATCATGGTCCCACGTATTGAATCAGGCTGTAAGCTCATCTGCCTTACCCATAATAATCATTGCGTTGACATAAACACACTTCAGCCCAATGCCATCAGATCCTGAGTCGATAGGATATACACAAGAAGGACGGGATGCACCTTAATTGGCAGCAATCTCCGATATATGGATCATTGGGATTTGCAGGTCGGGAGGATGTTCGCAAGAAGGACGGGATGGACCTGAACTGGCAGCAATCTTCTGGCAGGCAGGTTTGCTGTTGTCAAACAGAAGGGTTTAAGCTAGTGTGGTCGTTGGAGGGAGGGGGGAACAGAGGGAACCAGAGCAGTAGGTCCACAAGTACACGACTGAGGCGGGGTTGGTGACTAATCCCAGTACAGCAAAGACCAACAGCAAACAGACAGAGGTTACTGAACACAATGAGCCTGGCAGTCTGAAGTACACTGATTATAATGTGAGGAGTATGAAAGGCAAGACGGATGAACTTGGAGCTTGGGTGAGTATATATCACTGCTATGTTAATATTATAGATATTTGTTTGAGAGAGGGACTCGGGAATCCCAATGATACACATATCGGAAGTGCTGCCTCCTCTACCAGTTCTTTGCCCATGTATTTAACTCTACCTCCATCCTATTCCTAATCTCATTGGCACATTAAATAATCTTGTCGCATGAAAATGTACATATCATTTCAGCACAACTCCGGCAATTTGTTTTTCTTTAAAATGGACAGACCTGACAATAAATACTGAAGAGTGAGTTCATTAACTGGGAAAGAAGAGTCCTCTGAATCAGTCCAGTGATTACAGGATCTGATATCTATCACCTCCACCAAACCTGCTTGACAACGACCTCCATTTTTCCAGAGCGGCGGGGAGAGGAGGAAGAGTGAAGCGAGGGCTGCTGGGAAGGTTAGGGCTTAATTTATATCTGGGCTGTTGTTATACCGAGATACCACACGTATATCTCCCGAACTCCCCCCTCCACGAACCAGAAGAAAACGATCCTGTAAGGTAAGGCTTTTATATCTTATCCATCTTTTTCATTTATTTAAGTTCATTGTTTGGTTTTAGTTAGTTCATATGAAGTTAAACTTACAATGGCAGGGGACCTCAGACGCATCGCATGTGACTATTGCTTGATGTGGGAGCTTAGGAACGTGTCTGTCGTTCCTGACTCTTACACTTGCAAGAAATGTGTCCAGCTGCAGCTTTTTTTTTATTTCAAAAATATACTTTATTCATAGAATGATTTGATGGTCTGTACATTTGATCATGCCATACATATGTCCATATTTACAAACACAGATTCGACTTTATTCTTGTCCTTTACAATCCTGTGCATTTTTTCAATCTTGTATATATACATATATTTGGCTGAGGCATCAGCAGAGCCCAAAAAAACGTCTGTATGGGCCCCCTGTTCTTCTTTCGGCAGGCCGATCTTACACGGTGGTCTTTCCCCACCGCGCCTTGGCGGCAGCTGCCCCAAGCTTCAGCGCGTCCCTCAACACGTAGTCTTGGACCTTGGAATGTGCCAGTCTGCAACACTCGGTCGGGGTCAACTCCTTCAGCTGGAAGATCAACAGGTTTCGGACCGCCCAGAGAGCGTCCTTCACCGAGTTGATGATCCTCCAGGCGCAGTTAATGTTCGTCTCGGTGTGAGTCCCGGGGAACAGGCCGTAGAGCACGGAGTCCCACGTCACGGCGCTGCTCGGGACGAACCTCGACAAGCACCACTGCATTCCTCTCCAGACTTCCTCTGCATAGGCACATTCCAGAAGGAGGTGTGTGACAGTCTCGTCCCCACCGCAGCCACTTCGAGGGCAGCGTGCGGTGCGGCAGAGAGTCCGGGCATGCATAAAGGATCTCACAGGCAGAGCCCTTCTCACCACCAGCCAAGCCACGTCTTGGTGCTTGTTGGAAAGTTCTGGCGATGAGGCATTCTGCCAAATGGCTTTGACAGTCTGCTCAGGGAACCGCTCGACAGGATCTGCCCTCTCCTTTTCCCGAAGGGTCTCAAGGACGCTACGTGCTGACCACTTCCTGATAGACTTGTGGTCAAAGGTGTTTTTCCTCATAAATTTCTCCACGAAGGACAGGTGATACGGAACGGTCCAACTACTCGGAGCGTTCCGCGGCAGCGAGGCCAGGCCCATCCTTCGCAACACCGGGGACAGGTAGAACCTCAGTACGTAGTGACACTTGGTGTTTGCGTACCGGGGATCCACGCACAGCTTGATGCAGCCACACACAAAGGTGGCCATCAGGGTGAGGGTGGCATTGGGCGTGTTTTTTCCCCCATTGCTCCGGTCTTTGTACATTGAGTCTCTTCGGACCCGGTCCATCTTTGATCTCCAAATGAATTGGAAGATGGCCCAGGTGACTGCGGCGGCACAGGTCCTGGGGATAGGCCAGACCTGTGCCACATATAGCAATACTGAGAGGACCTCACACCTGATGACCAGGTTTTTTCCCACGATGGAGAGCGACCGTTGCCCCCATCTGCCTAGTTTCTGTCTCATCTTCCTGATCCGCTCCTCCCAGGTCTTGGCGCACGCCCCAGCCCCCCCGAACCAAATACCCAGCACCTTCAGGTGGTCAGTCCTGACGGTGAAGGGGATAGAGGATTGGTCGGCCCAGTTCCCGAAGAGCATGGCCTCGCTCTTGCCTCGGTTTACCTTGGCCCCCGAGGCCCGTTCGAACTGGTCGCAGATGCACACGAGTCTGTGCACGGACAGCGGATCCGAGCAGAAAACAGCGACGTCATCCATGTACAGGGAGGCCTTAACCTGCAGGCCCCCGCTGCCAGGAATAGTCACCCCTCTCAGGCTCGCATCCTTCCTGATGGATTCGGCAAATGGCTCTATGCAACACACAAACAAGGCGGGTGAGAGGGGGCATCCCTGCCTGACTCCAGATCTTACAGGGAAGCTATCTGATTCCCACCCATTGATTGAGACTGCACTGACAATGTTGGTGTAGAGCAGTCTGATCCAATTTCCGATTCCCTCCCCAAAGCCCATTTTGGAGAGGACATCCCTCATATATGTATGCGATATCCTGTCAAAGGCTTTCTCCTGGTCCAGGCTGATGAGGCAGGTGTCCACCCCGCTGTCCTGCACGTAGGCGATCGTATCCCTGAGGAGTGCGAGACTCTCAGAGATCTTCCTGCCCGGTACAGCACAGGTTTGGTCCGGGTGGATCACCGATCCCAGAGCAGACCTGACCCGGTTGGCGATGACCTTTGACAGGATTTTGTAGTCTGCATTTAACAGTGTCCAGCTGCAGCTGTTGTTTGACCGCATGATGGCTCTGGAGCTGCGGATGGACTCACTGTGGAGCATCCGCGATGCTGAGGAGGGAGTGGATAGCACATTTAGTGAACTGGTCAAACCGCAGGTTAGGATTGCTGAGCGAGACAGTGAATGTCTCCAGCTACCACATGATGCAGAAATAACACATCCCCCGACCCACCATCGTTATTGTATTTAGCTAGTGCTGAATTTGTGTTTTTTTTATTTTTAAATGTTTTTATATCTCTACTTATGCGACTTGTAACCAATGGATGAACAAAATTCAATTTAAGGCAGATTTATATTTCGCAGAGTCCCAATTAGCCAATCAAATCACATCCTTCCTTGCCAAACTTGCACATTATCATCTGAAAGAATTCGGCCAGACTGGTCAGCGAGACCTCTCCTTGATGAAGTCATGCTGACTCAGCCCTATTTTACAATGCACCTCCAAGTACTGCATTACAAGGGCCCAGTTCTGCAGCGAAATATCCCAGGCCAAGCCATCTCCAGCTGCTTCATCAATGTCCTTCCCTCCATCATAAGTTCAAAAGTGGGAACGTACAATGACAAATGTACAATTAATACCACCCACAACTCCTCAGTTTAAATTTACCATAGCATAATCCATTAGAGATTGGGCAACTTTAGATTTAGTTCTAGCAATGAGAAAGTTTAATTGCTAGGCCCCAAAGGATCCTTCTATATCCGCCACAAATTCAACTGCACCTCCACACATATCATTTACTGCATCCGCTGGACCCGATGTGGCTTCCTCTATATTGGGGAGACAGGCCGCCTACTTGAGGAACGTTTCAGAGAACACCTCTGGGACACCCGGACCAACCAACCCAACCACCCCGTGGCTCAACACTTCAACTTCCCCTCCCACTCCACCAAGGACATGCAGGTCCTTGGACTTCTCCATCGCCAGACCATAGCAACACGACGGCTGGAGGAAGAGCGCCTCACCTTCCGCATAGGAACCCTCCAACCACAAGGGATGAACTCAGATTTCTCCAGTTTCCTCATTTCCCCTCACCCCAACTTGTTTCAGTCCCAACCCTCGAACTCAGCACCACCTTCCTAACCTGCAATCTTCTTCCTGACCTCTCCGCCCCCACCCCCACTCTGGCCTATCACCCTCACCTTAACCTCCTTCCACCTATCGCATTTCCAACGCCCCTCCCACAAGTCGATCTTCCCTACCTTTTATCTTAGCCTGCTTGGCACACTTTCCTCATTCCTGAAGAAGGGCTTATGCCCGAAACGTCGATTCTCCTGCTTCTTGGATGCTGCCTGAACTGCTGCGCTTTTTCAGCAACACATTTTCATCCTAAATTATTCACAAGGTTTATAAATAAAACATGCAGAGCTGGCAGAGCGTACGTAAAAGGAGAGTTCAGCTCTGTGTTCAAAATGCTACTTCAGGCTCCCTCAGAAATGACCTTAACTACATCACTCTGTAAATTCCCCAAAATAAGAACAGCAAGAGGTTGTTCCACTATTTCCATCGCTGTGAGCATCATGTGGGGAGGAATACAATCTCCAAGGTTACACAGCATCCTGGCTTGAATCAATATCATTGTCCCTTCACTGTCACTTGTTTAGAATCCTGTGGCTCTCTTTGAAACATATCAGTTCGTGTCCCTGCACCACGAGGATCACTGCGGTTCACCACCATATTCTGAATGGAAATTAGACATAGGCAATAAATGTTGGTCTTGCTAACGGAATTCACCTTACAAGAACAACTGACAGGAATCTGCTCAATTAACGGCATCCATTCTAACCTTTCTTATTTCTAACGCTGTTTTAATGAGGCTTTTACTTTGACCTAAGCATCTGATCTTTCTGTAACTCCATGAAACTTCCACGAGTGCTTTCACATTGCTGATTAAAAATCACATTTGCAAGTTGTGCTCATCATTCTGAAAGGGAGAGCCTTTTTGCACTTGAGAATGCTTTCATTATTTGTCAATATCTAAAGGCAATAGCTACAAAGAAACTAAGATCAGGAGTAAGTGATTGGACAACTTGAACCAAGTCTGCCATGTGATAAGATCATGGATGATCTGATTGTGGCTATGCCCTATAACTTTAATTCATAATTCATAGCCGATAAACTGTCTGACTGTGTCTTAGAATATTCATTGTCTTACCTTTCATCACTCTCTGGGAGGGAAGTTCCCACAGACGCAGAACCCTTTGAGATGGTTAAAACAATCACCAACTCCTTCACTGGGATATTCTCCAGTTTCCAGGAGACCATCCATTTCTGGAAATCTCTCGCACAAATTGAAATATTGTTTCAGCATTCAACTTGAATAGACTACTCAGAATTTTATGGGTTTAAAAGGGATCATGCGTCGTTTGCCTAAACCCCAACTGATCCAAAGCCAATCTGACAATGTTCTTCCAGAGATAAATGCTCCTCACAGGAATCAGTTGAGTGAATCTTCTCTGGACTGCTTTTCATGTCATTGGGCCCTCAGCTCACCTAATGTGGTCTCACCGTACCCTACAAAACCGTAGGATATCTTCCCTACTCCTGAATGTATTCTCTTTCAAAAGGTTTGAAAAGTTATATCGCCTCCCTATGATGTGCACGCAACGTGTTTTTTTTTGTTATCCAGGTGTCTGATTCCTCTGTGCCTCAGCTTTGCAATCTCTCCATTGGATTAATGCATTGTTTTTCATTCAAATCATCAATCTATTCTAACACAGACCCATGTTTCCTGCTATGCCCCATATACCAATATATCATTCACTTGACCAACTTCGAACTCTCTATAATATAACGAAGTGGAGGTCAACATCAGTCTGATAATTAAAAGCAATGAACCCAGCGAAGAGAGTGTGACAAGTGATGTAACCCACCTCCTTTTTGACCAGCCAGTTTGTTATAAAGGAATGGTTCAATGAAATGGAATCCTTTCACGCATTCTGTAATTAACAAGTACTATTTGCTTGTCTAAGGGTGACACCGTGCCTCAGGGGCTAGCACTGCTGCCTCATAGTGCCAAAGACCCAGGCTTGATTCCAACCTCGGGCAACTGTCTATGTGGAGTTATCACATTCTACTCGTGTCTGCGTGGGCTCAAACACGTGCTCCTGTTTCCTCTCACAATCCAATGATGTGCAGGTTACTTAAATTGGGCATGCCAAATTGCCCATAGTGTTCACGGATGTGTAAGTTAGGTGCGTTAGTCAGGGGTAAATATAGTCAATAGTGTAGAGGAATGCATCTGAGTGGTTTACTCTTTGGAGGGTCAGTGTGATCCTTGTTCGTCCGAAGGACCTGTTTCCCTGCTCTACGTATTCTATGATTCTAACTTTAACTGAACAAATCACTTACAAACTGAACAATCTCTCTGTAACTAATTACGTTTTCCGGAAAAAAAAACAAGATTTTCCTGATATGCGGTTTCACTAATGCGGATTCCATTCAGAAATTCATTATTACTAAGAGTAAAATTAAAACTTAGTCTCTCAAAGTTCATCCAGTACGGACTGTCTTGAAATTTCTGTATCTTATTCTCTCGTCTTTCTCTGTCTGAAATGCCTTCTCAGTTGTTTTTTGGTTTCAAGAATATTTGCTCAGCGTGTTGTGTACCTTTATTGATGGATAGAGCTTTTTAGGCAGAGCATGGAGATTTTTTGTGAGATCCCAATATTTCTTTCACAGATGACACTTCCCTGTCATCGTTTTTTCAGCTAGCAGTGGACTCTTCCCCTCGCCCAATTGCCTCTCTGTTATATATATCTCCTTGACACAAGAAATTCTTAGTATATGATTGGTTTCATATTGTTAACGCTAAAATGGATCCTTAATCTCCAAGTGCCGTTTTAAGTTAATTGGCAGCATTTGAACTGTTGCCTGGATAAAAATGCTGTTTGGGCCTGAAAACTGAACGGGTTTGATCCATTCTGTCAATTTGGGCACCTGCAAACTGCTTACCCACAGACATTCGTTCTTCTGTTTAATCACCGAAAAGCACCTTACCTTGTCAAAGGTCATCATGGTATTGCCCAAAATTTTGCAAGTTTGCCGTTTTTACGCACCAATAGACTGATATGCACACGGATACCTCCACCTCGATAATAATAGTCCGATCAAAAAATCCAGATGAAGATTTTTTTAAAACTCTTATTTCAAAACCAGGCAGCTGTCGATTCTTCTCCATATTCCTGTCTTCTTTTCTTATTCTTGGGGATTCTGCTTCCCAGGTCTTTGGTTGATAAAGGTCCCTGTCAGAGAGCAGATCTTTCTGCTGTCAGGCTGGACTTGTTAGCGGCTTGCTGCTCGTTGCCGCTCTGGCCAACTGTTCAAAATGTTTGATATTTATACCCCAAAAGATTGGATTGTTTCATTGGTTTTAATATTTTAAAAACACTAAATACAAACTTGATTAGCATTTGGCATCTTGGCACATTATTTAAACTGATTGGCTGAATTTGAATTTGATTTTGTCTGATAGCAACCCAGATACTGCCAGCTGTTTGACCAAATATTACATTTTTAATTTTTCCAGTACTCTGGCCAGCCTTTCAAGTAGCTTCTTGGATGCTGCCTGAACTGCTGTGCTCTTCCAGCACCACTAATCCAGAATCTGGTTTCCAGCATCTGCAGTCATTGTTTTTACCACACAGGGGAGAGGCCATTCAGATGGTCAGTGTGTGAGAGGGGATTCAGTGATTCATCCTGACTCCTTGAGACACCAGCGGGTTCACACTGGGTAGGAGCTGTTTCCCTCTCTGTGTGACAAGGGATTTGCTGAGACTCAACACGACTGAAAGACCAGTGAGTGCACACAGGGAAGTGGTCATCTCCCTGCTCCGTGTGGTGTAGAGTTCACACATCACTGCAGGACTCTGATTCTGCAGTTACTTTTCATCAGAGTCAGGACTGGACCTTGTACATGGTGACACTGTTGGAGTATTGATGTTGTTGTTGTTAACCACATTAACTGGGCTGGAGTTGACTGAATTTATATTGCCACTTTCTGAACCTCAGGATGCCTCTCTGGGCAGTAAGTCTCCACAAACAGCAATGTGCCAAGGAGCAGGGTTCATCTGTATTGATTTAAATTGTGATCATAGCACTGCTGTCTGACAGCACCAGGTAAAAGGTTGGAGTCCAGCCTTGGTCAACGGGGCCTATGTGGGGTATCCACATTCTCCCCTAAATATTGAGAGTCCCCTCCATGTGTGCTGGTTTTCTCCCACAATTCAAAGATATGCAGGTTAGGTGGATCGGTCGTCATAAATTGCCCACAGTGTTCAGAATTTGCAGACTGAGTGAATCAGCCATGGGAAATGCAGATGGAGTGCTCTGGGCGGGATGTTCTTCAGATGGTTGGTGGGATTTGATGGACCAATGCTCTCCTTCCACACTGTAGGGATTATATTCTATGAGTGAGGATAAAGAATATTCTCAGGGTCTCCTTGGAGGAGGAGCATGTGGTGCATATCAATGTTCTCTATGACATTAAATAGAGTTGGGCACCGCAGGGGATACAGTGCTTTATCTCCACTGCCACCGCCACCCCCTCACCCCCAACTCTACTTTGATTTAGTCCCTTCCCACTCTGTCATTTGTAATGGTTTGCTTTGCCCATAATGGGCTTTGTTTGTAAATATTCAACTAATGACACTGGTGTGCTACTCCTGGTGATTATACGTTAACAAAAAGCAAAATAATGGAATAATGATGTTGATGGTGGGAAGGTTGCTCAGCTGTGTGAGATAACACTTCTGGGTAGGAGAAATGGGAGAAAAATGCTTCACAGCTCACAGAACAAGAACTGAAAATAGTTAAATCAAACCAAAGGTTCAAAGAGGGAAGGAATATTTCCCTGGAGTTTGAGTAACTGAAAAGTGATGGGGTCCGGGACTAGACAGGATTTTGTTTAAAGGGCATTTGAAATTTTAAAAACTGTTATATGCAGATAGTTTCGATTCTTTAAGTTTTATTTATTGTGGAATAAACTTGTACTTTCAAAAAAAAACAAATTCACAAACCTTGCGTTAAAGATAAATGTTAAATAAAATCCATCAAACCATCATTCACTGAAAACAGAGATGGAAGTGCAATCTCCTGCAGAATCCCTGCCCTGATTACTTCTTCCTACCCGGGCTCCATGGCTATATACATACCTGGGAGATAGCAGCAGGAGAAGGCCATTCGACCTTTGAATCCTGCTCCACCATTCAATGGGAAACAGCTGACCATCCAGCTCAGTCTCCTGTTCCTGCTCTGTTCCAATCCCCTTTCATGACTTTACCTTGAAGAACTATATTTCAGTCCTCCTTGGGCTTCACTGCCTTTATACCAGTGATGTTGCTGTGTTATTGCTGGTGTAGGCAGGGGTAATGTGATGGTGCTCTTCCTGGAGGACACACTCAGCGTCCCTCATCATCCTACAGGAACATCAACTGGGTTTCAGCAATGAGAGATAGAACCCATTTCCAGGATATGGGCATCACTGGCTCAGCCACATTTATTCCCCATCACTAGGTACCATTGAGAAGATGGTCGTGAGCTGCTGTCTTGAACCATTCACAGTCCACTTGGCACAGATAGACCGACAATGCTGGGAGAGGGAGTGTTGTAGGATTTTGTCTCAGTGATTCTCCATCTTTGGTTCTTCAAATGCTGGTTAACTTAATCACAATCTGCACATGAGTTTGAGATTTCAGTCTGCAAATCTTCACCATCAAGCACCCTGTGTAAAGGAATATGCACAGATTAGAAATTCAGAACAGACTATTCTAGTTTCTCTGGAATACCTTTTTCCCCTTTCTTCCCCCAAAGCTGTAACCCTCCAGCCCACTCACTCTCTCCCACCATTCTGACTCTGCTGCCCCCTAATGTACACCCTCCACATTCTCATGGAGTCACTGATAAACAGATCCATGCCACCACTTCCCGTCCCTGGTTAGACTCTGCACCCTTTCTGGGTTCACTTCCTTTCCCTTCAGTTGCTGCAAGTCAATAATGTAAGAGCAGAATGAAACAGACGGAAACAGAAAGGGAGGTGGCAGATCTTGGACAGAAGAGGAACCTTCAGTCTGGGAGAATGGGTCAGATTCTTCATTGTTTCCCATTAGTTTATTCCCAGCATAACAATGAACTGGGGATGGAGAGTGGTCCCACGAGAGTGTAGTGACACTTTGACCCCCCAACTGATCAATACTACAAGCAGATACATACCTCCTCTGGCCAATCACAGTGTGAAATACTTTCCCCTAATTACCCCAAAACATGTGCTCCAAAACCCACCCACATTCTGTACATGTACAGTGCTGGGTTTCCCAATACACCTGTGGTCCCTGCCTCAGGAATTATGGGAGTTGCAGTCCCCATGAAGTCACTGGAGCCCTGTCTCTGGAAAGTGAATGAAACGTGTGGGGTGGAAGGGTGTTATGTATAGGATCCCCATTCAGACAGACAGGACATATGGCTTGTCACTGGGTTTTACTGAGACATCTGGTTAGAGAACCCAATTTTTGACGAAAGGAATATAGATTCAGTCAATTGCAGGGTGGAGGGGTCAATAAGGGGAAGCGGTTTTAGGCAGAGGTGGCTCAGTGGCTAGCACCTCTGCCTCACATCTTCAGAGACCCTGGTTTGATTCAAGCCTTAGGTGACCGTGTGGAGTTTACATGTTCTCCCAGTGGCTGCATGGTTTTGTTCAGTGTTCCAGTTTCTTTCCAAAGTCCAAAGATGTGCAGGTTAGGTGGATTCGCCATGCTAAACCACAGTGTCCATGCTTGTGTAGGTTAAGCCATTAACCATGGGAAATACTGGGAATGGGTGAGTCTGAATTATAGGATTGGTGTGGACTCGATGGATGAATACCCTGCTTCTGCACTGTAGGGATTCTATTCTATTCTCATGAAGAAGAATGTACCTATCTTGATGTGTTGTGAATCTGAGGAATTCCCTATTCAAAACAAAGTGGATGCCAAGACAATGAGCAAATTTAATGGACAGATACAGATTTTTAATTTGCCACGAGCTGAAGGGTGAGAGAGAGAGAGAGCAGGCGTGAAAATCCAGCTGAGACCGAGGTGAGCTCAATCATCACCGTATTAAATGGTGGAGCTGGTTCGAAGGGCTGCATTGCCTCTCCTGTGCCCAGTGCTTATCTTCTTACAGTAATAACTGGAAAGCTGAATCCAAAACTCACCAGCTTCACCAAAGGAGATTTTCGGGAAATGTAGGATAGTCAAGTGGAATTGTATTCAAAACTGAGATAGTGAGGAAGTGTGCAGAAGATAATGATTTTGCAATTTTAAATTGAGGGGTAACAGTGATTTATGGTTATAGACTGTGTCGTACATTCACACTGTCCAGAATACTCTGTTGTGAATATCGATTCTGTAATTTATTACAAAGCCAAGGTCACTGATAATGAAAACCAAAACACCCAGGAAACATCGCCTCACCTCGTAATCTGACAAAAGACGCGTGATAAATCTGGTTGAATTTAGAACACAGATGGAAAGCGGGGAGATTAAATCCAGTCCGAAGATCCTGTGCTAAAACAAAGAAGACGACAATAGGATGAGGCAGGAGTTGGTAATGTAGACTGGGAGCAAAGACTTTACGGTGGGATAGTTTACAGACAGTGGAGGAACATCAAAGCAATTTTTCGAAGTGCTCAGCAAAAGTATATATCAGTGAAAAGGAAGGACTGTCGGAAAAGGGGTAATCTGCCGGGGGTGTCTCAGGAAATAAGGGAGTCTATCAAACTGAAATAGAAGGCATACAAATTGGCAATGACCAAGGAGAAATTAGGAGATTAGAAAAACTTCAATGGTCAACTGAAAGCTTGATGGGATTGGGTATAAATAGTGATGAGTAGCAATGCCCAGGGACAGAATAGCAGTTTACACTGTTAGAGGGAAACCTATTGTTTGGTGAACATATGGCCTCTGTAATTGTTGAAGCATTCAACAGTTACCAGAGAGATAATCCTGATCAAGTTAAAAATCACAGCACACTCCAAAAGCTTGTACTTCCAAATAAATCTGTCGGACTATAACCTGGTGTTGTGTGGTTTTTAACTTTGTCCACCCCACCCCAACCCCAGCTCCTCCACATCAGAATCCTGACAGACAGCCCCACTGAAACTGAAGTGCCTGTCAGGTACTTGAGGGAGCCACGGGGGTGTGGGGGAGGGGTGTGTGGTTTAACCACAGAGTTGAACTGAACTAGACTTTTTAACTGTTGTTGCCATGGAGATAATCCTGAGAGACAGTCTCTATGCAAAGTCACAAATCACAAAGGTAGAAGAATGGCAGCCGTACATCGGACCTGATGCTGCCTAAAGGTGTTTTGCACGTAAAATACCCAGGTAACTACGATGTCTCATCGATCAATACTCAAAGAAGTCCTCTCAGAATTCTGTGCCTAGTTATTCCTATCCAGCAGGGTTCAGGAAGATGAGTACACAGCAGTCAGTCTTCACAATGGAGGATACGAAAAACATGCCAGTAATTGATAAGCAGACTGAGGAAGGTGAGGACCTAGATCATAACCATGATACTGAGTGCATTCACCTTACCCACGCTTCTCATTAAGTTATACACTTCTATAAAATATTCCCCCTCAGTTTCCTCTGCTCTAAACAAAAGAGCCCTCGCTTGTCCAACCTCTCCCTGTAACTTAGACCCCTGAGCCCTGGCATCATCCTTGGAAATTTCTTCAGCAACTTTTCCAGTTTAATAACTCAAACCGGCACTGCATTCAAATATTTCCAGTGTTTCTCCATGGCACTGGAACTGACGGGACAACGCCAATGGATTACAATCCATGATCGATAATTCACTCCATTACAGCAATCCCATTTTCATAGCTTCGTCCATGATGCAGGAATCCTTTTGTCTTTCTGGTTTCATGGTTAATTGTCCTCATACAAATCCAGTGGCTTAACTGTTCCTGGGAAACATGCCATGATTTTTCAGACTTTCAAAAACAAATGAAATCTCTCTCCACACTCACCATGCTGACATGGACTTGGCTGTGTCTCAGGACTTTTGCAGTCACACTGAGATTTGAAATATTCGCCCACGGACAGAATGCACACCTTCCCTTCCAGATGAAAAGGCCAATGATATTCAGATCGGCACGGATCAAGTAACTATCAGATCTGAACATGAAATTCAATTTGCATTTCTCATCTGCAAACCCACCCTTTCAGTACCATACAACAGAGAAAACAGAAAGTGCTGGAAATCCTCAGCAGGTCTGGCAGCATCAGAAATGCTGACAGATGCAGGAAACATTGCAGCCTTGAAGAAGTGTTGAGATGATCGCACCAGTATGTAGAAGATGGGGGCATTGTGTTCAACAGTTTCATACCAGAGACTCTGACCTCATTTGATTCCATGTTTCTCTGCGATTCCCTCTTTTCTGAAGCAGGCAGGAATGGGAAGCAGTGGAGAATGTAAATGATGGGTGACCTTCCTAGTGAGAGGATTCGTGTACAGTAGCAGGGATCCCTTTCTGGAAGGGCCTTGGTGAGACCACACCTGGAGTACTGTGTATACCTTTGTTCCCCTTTCCCAAGGAAGGCTCTCCTGGTTATTGAGAGAGTAAAGGAGGGTCACCAGCCTGAGTCCTGGGATGTGGAGCTAGTTAAGGGCTGCAGATGCTGGAAGTCAGAGTCCATACAATGTGGATCTGGGGAAGTGCAGCAGGTCAGGCTGCATCACAGGAGCAGGAAGGTTGACGTTTTGGGTCGGAACCCTTTGTCAGCCCTGATGAATAGTCCTGACCCGAAACGTCACCTTTCCAGTCCCATCGTATTCATGCTGGTCATCAAGCACCTATTAATTCTAGTCCCACGTTCTGGCGCTCAGCATGTAACCGATATTGTATTGCCTGGTGTGATCATCTCAACACTTCTTCAAGGCTGCGATGTTTCCTGCATCTGTCACCATTTCGGATGCTGCCCGACCTGCTGAGGATCTCCAGCACTTTTTGTTTTTATTGTGGATTTCCCCCATTTTGATCAAACACTTAGAGTCAGAGAGCTGTACAGCTCCATATTTTGCTGACTATAATTCCTGGGATGGCAGGACTGATGGATGAAGAGGGACTCAATCCTCATTTAATCCTCCTTTCCTTTGGCTTTCTGAGCCACTGACTACATCACTAATATTCTACCTCCCATTCCCTGTCCTGAATCTGACCCATCTAAGCCTACACTTTAGTTCCCATCCCCCTGTTAGACTAATTAAAACGACACCAATGGGAGTGGCAAAAGCCTCCACCAGGAGATTTCACCCAGCTCTGCCCAGGGGTAACCGGTCAGGCTGGTACAGGACCCACCCAGAAACAGTCCCAGTGCCTGAAGAATCTAAACCCTTCTCTGGTCCACCATTTCACCAGTCACACGTCCAGCTGATCTATCCTCTTATTCCTGCTCTCACTAGCACATGGCACTGTGAGTAAGTCTGACATTATTTTATTTCAGGAGCTACATTTTACTGTATCCCAGATCTCCCTATATCCAGCTTTCAGGACCTCATCCCTTTGTTTAGTGATGACATTGGTATCGGTGTGTTCCACAACCACTGACTTTACCCTCCAGCTTCAGAATGTCCTGCAGCTGCTCCATGATAATCGTGGATCCTGGCACCAGGGTGGTAACATACCATCCTGGATTCATGTCTGTGACCACAGAAGTGCCTGCCTGTACCCCTGACAATTGAATCCCCTGTCACTATAGCCCTGCCACTGTCTTTCCTCCGGTTCTGTACAGCAGAGTTATCTGTGGTATCATGAACCCGGCTGTTGCTGATTTCCCGAGAAGCCACTCCACGCATTCACCCCCAACAGAATCCCAAGCAGGATTCAGTAACTTTATGAGAAGTGGATGATCACTGGGGATTCCTGCACTGCCTTCCTGAGCCTTTTATTTGGTTTGATGGTCACCCATTCCCTTTCTGCCTGTGTAACCCTCACCTTGCAGTGTGACGAACTCACTAAATGTGCTGTCCATAACATTCTCAGATGCTCCACAGTGAGTCCACTCATAACTCCAGGTCTGAAAAGCAGTTTCCCAGCAGCTACACATGGGCCCACTTCCTGCACACCCAGCTGTCAGGGACACTGGAAGCCTCCCTTATTTGCCACATTGTACAAGAGGAGCACCCCACGGGTCTGAGGGTTCCTGTCACAACGTCTCTCTGGATTCAGCTAATTACTCCCATTAAGCGATTTTAAAAGAGCTTTCAACCTTCCTTCACTTCAAACATTTCCATTATATATCAAAAGCCACAATCTTTACTTAAGCTGATACATTATATTTTAAAAACTTAACAAATTACTCTGCAGGTATCACTTACAAATTGGCTGTTTCCATTGGGACCATGTGAATTTCTCAATGGCCTGAACTAAACTGGAGTTTCAGTTTCAGCTTCAACTTCTCCTTGTCCCACCTCCCTCTGTTTTCACCTAACTCCACAACCCACTCATTGAGACAAGCAACACTCAGTGCAGCCCTGTCATTTTCATTGTCTGCCCTCAGCCTCCTGTCCTGTTCCAATGCATCTCAATGGGAGCTCAGGAACTGCACCTCATCTTTCAGCTCAGCCCTTTGTAACCCCAGAGCCAACATGGACCTCAGCAGTTTCTTTTTGAACAGACAGTTGTCAGAACCTGGAACATTCCACCTGAAAATGTGTTGGAATTTGAGTTCACAAAGAATTTTAATGAGAATTTTGCAGGGAGTTGAAAATTAGGAGCTTACAGGTTAACATCATGAAGTGAGTGATTGGGACTAAATCTGACAGTTCCTGCAAAGAGACTAGGTATAATCTGGATAAATCTGTGCTCCCACTCAGGCCAAATCGCCCATGGGTAATTCAACCACAAATTTGAACATCTTTCTGCATTTTGCTTTACAAAAGTATTGGAGATATTTTCCCAAAGACAGAACAGACAAGCCTTTCTCCTTCCACAGTAAAATGCTAATGATATCCAGATCCTGATGACCCCGCTGAGTGCAGAAATCTGCTTTTTTGAAATCCCGTCCTCAATTATTCTCAATTAATATCCCATAAAAAGAATTCGCAAAACAAATCTCAGCCAGTGAAGGATGAATTGGAAAGACAAATATTTCTCTGGTATGTGTCTGATGTGCAAATGCTCCTCTTTCAAATCACCCTCCCCCACCCAGGAAGAAGACATGTCCACGCACCTCGCTGTACCGTGCCCCCAATAAAAATGGCGGCCATAACCCAGGACCTATCACTGACTGAGGCCCACAGCAGTTTTCCCATTTGCTTTAAACATGGGACCAAGAGTTTCTAATTCAGGACTAACATCCTGTACAGACGTGTAAATAAAACCTCCCAGTCTAAACTGAATCATTTTCTCCCGGTTTCCGCTGCCAATCCATCTTCCCAGTTTCCGGCTCCTGCACACGCCAAGGGCCATTCCAGGTCCATTGACCCTTCCTCAGAACCGATGGCAGCTGGGAAAATTAGACTCCCTACAGTGTGGAAACAGGCCATTCGGTCCAACAAATCCACACTGACCCTCCGAAGAGTATCCCACCCAGACCCATTCCGCTACTCTGTTACTCTAAATTTCTCCTGAACAACGCACCTCACCTACACATCCCTGAACACGACGGGAAATTTAGCTTGGCCAATTCACCCAACCTACACATCTTTAGACTGCAGGAGATAGGGGTAAAAGAGTAAATAATAGGTGGGATGGAGCGACCCTTCAACAACATGGCAACATTTACTCATCTCCTCTCCCCGACCTTATCTCAGATCCAACCCTCCAACTCAGCACCGCCCTCAAACTGTCCCATCTGTCCATCTTCCTTCCCAATTATCCACTCCACCCTCTCACCATTACCCCCACCTGCATTTTCCTATCGCCTTCCCAACTACCTTCCCACCAGCCCTACACACCCATCCTATTATCTGTCCTCTTCCCCACCCTCACATTCCTGAAGAAGTGCTGAGGCCCAACATGTCAATTCGCCTGCTCCTTGCATACTGCCTGACCTGCTGTGCACATCCAGCGCCACACTTTAACACAAGCTGGAAGAACATCACCTCATCTTGTACCTGGGGACCCTTCAGCCCTCTGGTCTCACTATTGGATTCCATAATTTTAAGTCCTAAGTCTCCGACATACTAGTGTCCTTGCCCCCATCCCATAGACCAGGCCCTGTTATTACATCGCCTGCAATTACAACTACCTATGGTTAGTCACGAACAGTCTCCATAAACAGCTATTCACCCTCCCCCAGCCAGATCGTTATCCACTCCTTTGTCCAACTGCTCCCATCGCGTTCTGTGGAATCTATCACCACCTATCATTTACTCCTTAACCCCTACCTTCTGCATATAAACCAACATTGTTTCTCAGGAACATCAGTTCTGACGAAGGGTCATTGGATCAGAAATGTTAACTTTGACTTCTCTTCACAGATGCTGCCAGACCAGCTGAGCATTTTCAGGATCTTCTGGTTGTTGTTTCTGATTCACAGCATCCGCAATTCCTTTGGTTTTCATTTACTGGGAGTTTGTAATTCAGGTCCAGCGCCTACATCGTGTGTTTATCAACCCACCCAGTACATAAACTCATTTTCTCTCCCAGTCTCTGCTGTCTCTCCCACTCCCTTCACACTCACTGGGTCCCCCCCTCACAGTGACATTGCACCTGCACAGCTCATGGTCACATGTTGGCCTGCTGGCCACACCCCTCATTCACTCCCATTGGCAGGAGGATTACACCAACTCCCCTATTGGTCTGAAGTTGCCATCAATCAGCCAGGTCCCATTGTGACTTGAGTGGTAGGAGGCTGAGGGGTGACCGCAGAGGTTTATAAAATCATGAGGGGCGTGGATGGGATACAGAGACAAGGTCTTTTCCCTGGGGTTAGGAAGTCTAGAACGAGAGGGCATAGGTTTAAGGTGAGAGGAGAATGATATAAAAGAGACCCAAGGGGCAACATTTTTCATGTGCGTGTATGGAATCTACTGTCAGGAAAGTGGTGACAGCTGTTATAGTTCCACCATTTTAAAGGCAGCTGGATGGGTATATGAATAGGAAGGGCATAGAGTGATATGGGCCAACTGCTGTCATATAGGTCTAGATTAGGTTGGGATATCTGGTCGGTGTGGGCGAGTTTGACTAAAGGGTCTGTTTCCTTGCTGTACATGACTGTGGCTCTGCCCTGGGATGAGCTTCATCATTCAGTGAATGGGGCAGTATCACAGAACACAGGGGCTGGGGGCTATTCAGCCCATTGGGGCTGTACTTTCTTCCTCTGGAGATGCTGCCAATCTGCCCTTTCTCCCTCCCATTTACCAGTAGCACTCCACATTTATCCTCAAATAGTTAAATTCCAAATCTGTTTTGACAACAACAAAAGCTGCATCCAGCTGCGATTCAAACTGTTCCAGATGCTCAGAACCTACTGAGTAAAATAACCTTCACATTTTTAACCTGCATTATTTGCCAATTACCTGAAAGTAGTTACTAAAAATTGTGACAATAATTTCTCTCAGTGTCTCTGTAAATTAAATATCCTGGAAACAAATCTGTTTCTGGTTGAAATCACTGCTTAACCTTCTCAGCTCCAAGGAGAATTGTCAGGTCTTTTGCTAACTCTCCATAAAAGAGAAATCTATCTTAATTTTAATTTATTAGTGTCATAGAGATGCACAGCACAGAAACAGACACTTCGGTCCAACTCGTCAATGCCGCCCAGATATCCTAAATTAATCTTGTCCCATTTGCCAACACTTGGCCCATATCCTTCTAAAAGTTTGCTAAACACGTACCCAATCAGATGCCTTTTAAATGTAATCGTACCAGCCTCCACACTTCCTCTGGCAGCTCATTCCATACACCTAACATATTCAGCTTGAAAACATTGCTCTTTAGATCGCATTTAAATCTTTTCCCTCACACGTCACGTCTGTGCTCTCTGGTTTTGGACTCCCCTAACCTGGGAATAAGATCTTGGTTGTTCACCCTAACCATGTCCTTCACGATTTATCAACCTCGAAGGTCACCTCTCAGCATCTGATGCTCCAGTGAAAACAGCCCGAGCGTATTCAGCCTCTCTGTATGGGTCATACCCTCAACCCTGGAAACATCTTTGCACATCTTTTCTGAATCCTTTCAAGTTTTATAATATCATTCCGATAGCAGGGAGACCAGGACTGAAAGCAGAATTCCAGAAATGGCTGAATCAATGCCCTGTACAGCTGCAAAATAATGTCGCAACTCCTATACATAATGCACAGACCAATAAAGGTAAGTTAACCAAACGCCTTCTTCACCACCCTGCCTATTCCACTTTCACAGAACTATGAACCTGTACCTCAACGTCTCTGTTCAGCAACACTCCCCAGGCCCTTCCCATTAAATGTACAAGTCCCGCCCTGATTTGTTTTTCCAAAATGCAGCACCTCACATTTATCTGAATTCCACTCCATCTGCCACTCCTCAGCCCAGTTGATTGAAGTCTCATTGTACTCGGAGGTAACTTCTTCCCTGTCCACTGCATCTCCAATTTTGGTGTCTATGTAAAGTCACTAATCATAGCTCATATATTCACAGAGAAATCATTTATATAAATGATGAAAAGCAGTGGACCCAACACCAATCCTTACACCATATTGCTCATCACAGGCCTCCAGTACGAAAAGCAACCCTCCACCACTATCCTCTGTCTCCAATTTTCCAGCCAATTTTGTATAATTTGTTAACCAGTCTGTTATGTTGAACCTGTTGAACATCTTTCTGAAGACCAAGTTAGTGATTTCCATGCACAAAGCCATGCTGACTATCCCTAATTATTTCTTGCCTTTCCAATTACATCCAAATCCTGTCCCGAGAAGCCCTTCCAACAACTTGCCTGACTTCAGGCTCACCGGTGTATTGTTCCCTGGACTTTCCTCACCACCTTTCTCAAATAATGGGGCCCGTCTTACAGCACCTCACCTGTGGCTATTGGTGATACAAATATCTCAGCGAGGGGCCCGGCAATCACTTCCATAACTTCCCACAAACTTCTGGGACACACCTGATCAGGTCCCAGGGATTTATTCAGCTTTATGTATTATAAGATATCCAGTACCTCATTCTCTGTAATATGGACACTTGTCAAGTTATCACTATTTATTTTTCCAAACTGTCTCACTTCCACATCCTCTAAGTAAAAGCTGACATGAAATCCTCCCACCTCCGTTGGTTCCACAGACAGCCTTGCTGATCTTTGAAGGTCCCTAATCTCTGCCTGGTTACTCTTTTGTCCTAGGTGTATTTGTCGAATCTCTTTGGGTTCTCCCTTCAACCTATTTCCCAAAGCTATCTCATGTCCCCTTTTAGCCCTCATGGTTTCCCCTGACTATACTCCTACTGCCCTTTTACTCCTGGAGGGATTCACGCAAACCCAGCTGTCTGTACCTGCCATATCCCTCCTTCATTTTCTTGACCAGGCCCTCAATTTCTCTCGACAGGCAGCATTCCCTACACCTCCCAGCCTTGGCCTTAACAGGAACATACTGTCTGTGTACTCTCGTTGTTGCAGGCCTATGGATGCAATGGCAGATGAGGACAGAGAAGCAATCATTCTCAGTAAAGAGGTGGTGTTGGGAAAGGTAACAGCCTAAAGGGAGATGGGTCGTCTGGCCGTGATGGAGTGCATCCCAGGGGACTATAATAGATGGCAGAGGCTAAATAGCAGTCACACTCATGATAATTCACTAAAATGTGCTGGACTCTGGGACGGTTCTGACAGATTAGATAGCTGCAAATGTGATGCCAATATTTTAAAATGGACTTGTTAGCATAACTTCTGTAGTGGGGGAAATGCTCGATCGCTCAAGGAAGAAATAGTGAGCTAGCTGGATAGAAATTGTCTCAGAGCAGACACAGCATCGATTCATGAAAGGTAGACAACACTAAGCTGAGTGGTAGAGCAATGTGTGCCGAGGCCAATATAAGTCTGCAGAGGGATACGGATAGGTTAAGTGAGTGGATAAGGGTCGAACAGATGGAGGACAATGTTGGGAAATGAGGTCATCCATTTTGGTCGGACTAACAGCTAACTGATGAAATGGTGAAAACTTGCAGCACGCTGTTGTACAGAGGGAGCTGGGTTTCCTTGTGCATGAATCATAGGAGGTTGGTTTGCAGGTGTAGCAGGTAAATAAGACAGTGAAGGGAATATTGTCCTTCATTGCTAGAGGGATAGTTATGCTGCAGCTGTACAGGGTGCTGGAGGGGCCACACCTGGAGTACTGTGTACAGGTTTGGTCTCCTTACTTCAGGAAGGATGTACTGGCACTGGAGACGGTGCAGTGGAGGATCACTAGTTTGAGTCAGGATTTCAGAGGGTTGGCGTATGCGGAGAGATTGAGAAAATTAGTTCTATACTCATTGGAATTTTGAAGTATGGGGGGTTGGATAGGAAAAAAATTGCAATTATGAAGGGAGTAGATAAACTAGAAGCAGGGAGGAGATTTCCACTGGGGACGGAGCAAACTAGGGAGCAGAGAGTCAAAATAAGGGGATATCAGATTTAGGACTGAGTTCAGGATGGACTTCTTCAGATAAATCTGTGAATCTGTGGAATTTGCTGCTGAGTGCAGCAGTTGACGTTATCAACTTGACGATCGTTAGGTCAAAAGTTAGATTTATGAACAGGAAAGGAATTAAGGGTTATAGTGAGAGAACAGGAAAGTGGAGCTGAGGCCATGAAAAGATCAGCCCTGACCTTATTGAATGGCAGAGCAGGCTTGAGGGGCCAGATGGCCTACTCCTGCACCTCTTCCTTCTGTTCTTATGTTCCCACTTTCCAGCCGTCCCTTTACCTGGGAATAGCAAAGAAATATTGAACGTTCTCGCCTTGTACCGTCAAAATTCGCCTTTGTCCAATTTAGGACACCGTTTAGATCTGGTTTATTATTTTCTGTAACTATTTTAAAACAAGGAGAATTATCAGAGAATCCTGAGAGTATGGAAGCAGGTCATTCGGCCCATCACATCCACACTGACCCTCAAAGCCTCCTACCTTAAACCTGTAACGCTGCATTTCCCATGGCTAATCCACCTAGCCTGCACATCCCTGAACAATATGGGCAATTCAGCCTGGAATATCTACCCAACCTGCATATCTTTAGATAGTGGGAGAAAACCACAGCAAACAGACGAAACCCACGCAGGTAATAACAACAAGGTGATCATCCCTTTTTTATTTCCCAGGTCAACCTAAATAACTTCGCTGGACGTAATCTCAGAATATCCTCCCTCAGCACAACTGTAATGCTACCCCTAATCAAAAAGACCACTCCGCCTCCTCTCATATCCCCCTTTCTATCCTTCCTCTTGCATCGATACCCTGGAACATTACGCTGCCAGTCCTATCCATCTCTGAGCAACGTTTCTGTAATACTCATGATATCCCAGTGCCACATTCAAAACCATACCCTGAGCCCATCTGCCTTCCCTGTCAGACCTCTTGCATTGAAGTAAATGCAGTGTAACTTGTCAGTTCTACCTGGTTCTGAGCCTTGCCCTTGCCTGCCTTGACTGTCTGACTTCTGAACTGTACCAGCCTCAGACTTACCTCTTTTCTCACTATCTCTTTGAGTTTACCCACACTCCCTCACTGGTTTAATGATTCCTGAGTAGCACGAGCAAATCTCCCTGCCTGGATATCAGACACCTTCCAATTCAGGTCCAAGCCATCCTTCTTATGCACATCAACTCTACTCCAGAGGAGATTACAATGATCAAAAGATGTGAATCTTTCTGCCCTACACCAGCTCCTTAGCCAATCATTCATCTCCTCCATCCTGCTATTCCTCGTCTCACGAGCATGTAGCACCTGCAGTAATCCACATATTATGACCGAGGACCTGGTTTATTATACTCCAGGCTAATTTGCTATATTCTCTCATCAGGACTTTATCTTTTCTCCTTCTTATGTCATTGGTACCAATGTACAAAGACCTCCCACTGGTCATTCTTTCCTTTGAGAATATTCTGCTACCTGTCCGAAACATCCTTGACCCTGGCACCAGGGAGGTACCACCCCATTCTGATGTCTCACTGTAAGCTGCAGAAACAGCAGTCTGTGCCCAACTAGAAAGTCCCTTATCATCCTTGAGCGTTTGGAATCTGATATATCTCTCATTATAGTGGAGCCAATCTCAGTACCAGTAACTTGGCTGTCAGTGCAACATTCCCTGAAAGTCTATGACAACCGACATTATCCAAAATAGTAAACTTGTTTGAGATGGGGATAGCCACAGGAGACTCATGGCTGAAAAAATGTGTTGCTGGAAAAGCGCAGCAGGTCAGGCAGCATTCAAGGAGCAGGAGAATCGATGTTTCGGGCATAAGACCTTCTTATGCCTGAAACGTCGATTCTCCTGCTCCTTTGATGCTGCCTGACCTGCTGCGCTTTTCTAACGAAACATTGTTCAGCTCTGATCTCCAGCATCTGCAGTCCTCACTTTCTCCACAGGAGACTCATGCTCTATCTACCTCCCTCTCCGAACTTTCCGAGAGGTAACCCATCTACCTGACTGTATCTGCAGTTTTTCGGCCTGAAACTGCCACCTATCACACATCCTGACTCTTGTAAATTCTTCATTACCATTAAGCACCGCTCCATCTGATCCATGTGATCCAAGAGGATTTGCATCACTTCCTGCAGGCTATCATCAGGATCATTCAAACGCCCCCTACTCCCCTCCAGAAAGTGCACATCACTGTACGAATGGCCATCTCTGCACCCTAATTTGTAGACCCAGAAAAAGGCAGAGTCTTACAGCTTTACAAAAGACGACTCTCAAATAAATTAGAACCTGTATTTTATATTTAAAACATTAAACCAAAATATCATAACAGAGGCATTTAAACTAGTTAACACTCACCCTACTGAATGTTGCGGATTTTAAAAAGTAAAACAGAGTAAGATTTACCTTTTAAGAGACTGAAACCCACTGAGCTGATCCCCGGCTGCGAGTCACAGACATACAGCACGGAAACAGACACTTCAGGCAAACTTGTCCATACCGACCAGATATCAGAAACTAATCTCGTCCCATTTGCCAGCACTTGGTCGATATCCCTCTAAACCCTTCCTATTCATATACCCATCCAGATGCCTAATAAATGATGCAATTGTACCAGCCTTCACAACTACCTTTGGCAGCTCATTCCATAAACGCAACACCGTCGCATGAAAAAGTTGCCCCTTAGGTCCCTTTTATATCTTTCCCCTCTCGCGCTAAATCTATACCCTCTAGTTCTAGACTCCCCCACTCCAGTGAAAATACCTTGTCTATCTATCCGATCCATGCTCATGATTTGATAAATATCTAAGATCATGCCTCAGCCTCTGACACTCCAGGGAAAACAGCCCCAGCCTATACAGCCTCGCCTTATATCTCAAACCCTCCGACCCTGGCAATATCCTTATAAATCTTCTGTGAACCTTTCAAGTTATTCAACATCCTTCTGATAGGTGGAGAACAGAATTATGCACAATATTGCAAGTGTGGCCAAACCAATGTCCTGAACAGCCGCAACATGACCTCCTAACTCTCTTACTCAATACTCTGACCAATAAAGGAAATCATACCAAACACCTTCACTATCCTATCTACCTGCGCCTCTACTTTCAAGGAGCTATGAACCTGTACAGCAGGGTCTCCTTGTTCAGCAACACTCCCCAGGACCTGACCATGACGTGTATCAGTCCTGCTAAGATTTGCTTTTCCAAAATACAGCACCTCGCACTTATCTGATTTGAACTCCATCTGCCACTCCTCAGCCCATTTGCCCATCTGATCAAAATCCCATTGAAATCTGAGGTAACCTTCTTCACTGTCCACTACACCTCCAATATTGGTGCCATCTACAAACTTACTAACTACACCTCCCGTGTTCACATCCAAATCATTTATATAAATGATGAGAAGTAGTGGACCCAGCACCGATCCTTGTGGCATTCCACTAGTCACAGGCCTCCAGTCTGAAAAATAATCATCCATCACCACCACCCTCTGTCTTCTGCCTTTGAGCCAGTTCTATATCCAAATGGCTACTTCCGTGAGATCTAACCTTGCTAACCAGTCTCCCATGGGGAACCTTGTCGAACGCCTCACTGAAGTCCATATAGATCACATCTACTACTCTTCTCTCATCAATCCTCTTTGTTACTTCTTAAAAACCAGAATGAGTATGTGACACATGATTTCCCATACAGAAAGTTATGCTGACTATCCCTAATCAGTCTGTGCTTTTCCAAATACACGCAAATCCTGTCGCTCAGGGCTCCCTCCAACACCTAGTCTAGCACAGTGTCTGTAGTTCCTGAGCTTGTCCAAACCACCTTCGTTAAATAGTAGCACCATATTAACCAACCCACAGTCTTCTGACATCTCAGCTGTGACTATCAATAAGACAAAAATCTCAGCAAGAGGCCCAGAAATCACTTCCCTCGCTTCCTACAGAATTTTATGGTACACCTGATCAAAGCCTGGGGATAGATCCACCTTTATGCGTTTCCAGACATCCAGAACTCTGCAGTATGGACATTTTTCAAGATGTCACCATTTATTTCCCCACATTTTACATCTCCCGTGTCCTTCTCCACAGTAAATACTGATGCAAAATATTGCATCTTGATAAAACAAACGAGGGCAGGACTTACACTAATTAAAAGTAAGGCTTTGAGTAGTGAAATGGAACAAAGAGACCGAGGGGTTCAGGTCTTCTTAGTCTGTGTCACATGTACACAGGGTTGTTAAGAAGGTGGTTAGCACACTTACCTTCATTGCTCAGACCTCTGACTACCGGAGTTGGGAATTTAGATTGAGGCTGTACAGGATGTTGGGGAGGCCTCTTCTGGAATACTGTGTCCAATTCTGGTTGTGCTGTTATAGGAAGGATATTATTAAATCGGAGCGGATTCGGAAGAGACTAACCGGGATGTTGCCATGAATGGAGGGATTGTGTCACAAGGAGAAGCTGGATAGACTGAGATGCTTTTTCACTCGACCGTAAGAGGTGGAGGGATGACCTTAGAGGTTTATAAAACCATGAAGCGTGTAGACAAGGTGAATGGCCGGGGTGGAATTCAAGACCTGGGTGAATACAATTTGAAAATAGATGAGAAAGGTTTAAAAAACAAATTGGGGATTTGTTTTTACTTTTACATGTGTGAAGTGAACTCCCAGAAAAAGAGGCAGCTGTGAATACAATTACAATGTTTAAAAGACATTTAGACAAGTCCATAAACAGGAAATGTTTGGATGAATGTGGACCAAGCGGAGGGAGGGGCGATTAGATTAGTTGGGAATTATGCTCGACACGGACTGGTTTAACCACAGGGTCTGTCTCTGTTCTGTATCACTTTATGACTAAATCTCGCTATCTCTGTGAATTCCTCCATCCTCACAACTCCCCAGATCTCTGTCACCTCATCCAGACTTAACTCTTCCTTATCTCTAGAAATCCTCTCTAGCCTGAGAACCATCACTATCTCTGGTATCACAAACATCTCAATCTCTGTAACATCCTCCAATCTCCTCCTGTCTCATCACCCTCACGATCTCTAATCTTGACAACCTCCACAAATCTGTCCTTCTCCACAGTAAACACTGATGCCACTCGTTTAGTATCCCCCCAACAACCCCATCTCCTGCGTCTTCACACATAGGCTGCCTTGCTGATCTTTGAGGTGGCCTATTCTCTCTCTGGTGACCCATTTGCTCTTAATGTATTTCTAAAAACCCTTTCCCTATTCGCCAAAGTGGTGTCCTGTCCCCTTTTTGCCTAACTGATTTTACTCTTAAGTATACTCTCTCTTGCCTTTATACTCGAAGGATGTTTGTGATTTGTTGGATTGGAATAAATGCACAATATTACATCTTGGTAAAACAAACGAGGACGGGACTTACACTGATTAAAAGTTGGGCCTCGGATAGTGATATGGAACAAAGAGACCGAGGGGTTCAGGTCTTTGAACTATGTGTCACATGCAGACAGGGTGGTTCAGAAGGGGTTTAGCACATTTGCCTTCATTGCTCAGATCTTTGAATATAGGAGTTGGGACGTTATGTTGAGGTTGTACAGGATGTTGGCGAGGCCTCTTCTGGAATACTGTGCCCAGTTCTGGTTGTGCTGTTATAGGAAGGATATTATTAAATTGGAGCAGGTTTAGAAGAGATTTACCAGGATGGTGATGGGAATGGAGAGATTGAATTATAAGCAGAGTCTGGATAGGCTGGGTCCTTTTTCACTGGAGCACAGGAGGCTGAGGGGTGACCTTATGAGAGGTTTATAAAATCCTGAAGAGTTTCGGTAATGTGAACAGCAGGTGCCCTTTTGCAGAGGGGGTGCGATTCAAGATTGGGGACATACTTTTTAAAATGAGAAAAGGAAGGCTTTAAAAAGAAGTTCCAGATTTTATATTTTGTTTTTGCACAGACAGTGGTTCACACGTGGAACAAACTTGCAGACGACGTGATAGATGTGAATACAATTACAATTTCAGGGTGGCACTGTGGCTCAACGGTTAGCACTGCTACCTCTCAGCGCCAGGGACACAGGCTCAATTCCTGTATTGGGTGACTGTCCATGTGGAGTTTGTATATTCCTCCCCATGCCAGCGTGGGTTCCTCCAGGTGCTGCCGTTTCCTCCCACAATCCACAGATGTACAGGGTAGGTGAATTGGCCGTGCGCAATTGGCCATAGTATTCAGGAATGATTGGGTTGAGTGAATTAGTCAAGGGTAATTGTAGAGCAAAAGGGTAGGGGAATGGGATTCCAATAGGAAAAAAACCATTTGGACCCGTATATCAATAGGGAATGCTAGGATGGACTTGGACCAAGTGGAGGCAGGTGCGATTAGTTCAGTTCGAATTTATGGTCGACACGGACTGGTTGGACCACAGGGTCTGTGTCGATGCTGTGTAACTTTATGACTCGTTACCTCTGTAAATTCCTCTATGTTTGGAACTCTCCCTATCAGTGCCACTTCATCCAGCCTTACAAATCTTCCTCATCTCTATAATTCCTTTCCAGCCTCAAAATCCAAAAATCTCTATCACAAATATCTCTATCTCTGTAACATCCTCCAACCTCACAATCCTTTCCAACTTGCATCTCCTCCAGCTTCATTATCCTCCCCATGTCTAATCCCCTCCAGTCTCTCAAAGCTCTGCTATATGTGCCTTTCTTTATTTCCAGCTTTCAGGATGCCCAATGTTTATTTTTCACTTGATGATGGCCCTTTCCAATTCCTGCGCTGAGCTTCTGAATTTCCTCTTAAAACTCTGCGTCTCACTTTTCTCCCAAAAACATTGACCAATCACATGTCATCTATTCTAGTATCACCTTTTCTGACCTGATGTCCAACGGAGCCTGTCATATTCCTATAATAAACATCTCAGCGGTCTACAGAACAGAAAAACGCTCTGGTGGTCCATGGGGTCTGTGAGAAAGAAAACTACCACCGAACTGTCCTCATCTATTTTCCAGTACTTGTGGAAAAGTGTCCTATATCATGGCATCGCAAGTGCACACTAAATACATCTAAAATGTTTTGGGGATTTGTGACTCCCACCCTCACAGACAGTGAGGTTTAGTGCAACTGTTGCTCGATGATGACATCACCCACAGGAACACACAGCAGCTGGGTCTGTGCAAACCAGAGGTCGCCCACACATTGGTAAGGATGGCAGGGTCCCTGAGAGGGGGCACAGGAGAGTTACCAGGATGGTTCAAGGAATGGGGGATTTTAGTTGCAGGGACATGGGTGTTGTTAATACATATCAAGAATATCCATCTATAATAGATGGACTCTCGTTCTCAACCTCTCCCCTTGCCTAGGCTGTGGTAATCTTCAGGTTAAACCACCATCAGCCATCTCTCCCTTATGAGAGAGCAGCCCTAAGGTCTGGTAGGACAATGCTGACTTTACCTTTTACACAGTGATGCCACTGTGCATCGGGGGTGGAGAGAGGGAATGCTGAAGGTGGTGGATGGGACACCACTCAGGCACAGTGCTTTGTCCTGGAGGATGTTCACTTTCTTTAATCCTGTTGAGAGCTGATGAAGGCAAGTGGAGAATGTTCCAACATGATCCTGATGTGTACCTTATAGATAGCAAACAGACATTGGGGAATCAGGAGTTTTGGGAAACTGAGATTGTTCTCCTTGTAGCAAAGGAAATTGAGGGGAGCTGAAAGACGTGTTTGTAAAACATATACATTAGGATGTTAAACCTTACACTCATCATAAAAGGATTACGGGACACATATTGAAGATTTTGGGGAGATGTATTGACAGGGTGGTTTGATTCAAAGGAGAATTTTTATGCAGAAAATGGAATTGAGCTGGAACAAAATACTCACACACAATGCAAATATCCAGGTCCTGATGAATGGAGTAATTCAATGAGAGTTTGGTGTTGCAATTACTGAGATTCCTATCTGAATATCCACCTGTAGTATCCTGTCATACAAGTTTATAAAATATGTCACTGTCAGGTCAGGTTAGAAACTCACACTGTTCCCTCCTCCTGGTCCAGGATGACTGTACACATTCCCCCTTGTGGAGACCAGCAGTCAGTTCAGGGGGAAATCTATGTGGGCTTCTTTGAGTTTCCAACTTGGGACTTCATGTGACTTAAAAGGGCAGATCTTTGACACATGGGACAGAATGTTCCAAGAGTCAGTGAGATACGGAGAGTAGGATTTGCTTCCTCTTCTTTCCTTCCGTGCTGCCACTGTGCCTCATCAATAAGACATTGGGGCGGGGGGGGGGGGGGGGTGAAAGGCTCATGCAGCTTGATGGGCAAGTTGTCTCCATTCTGACCAATGGGCAGCAAGATCCTCCCAGTCACTCCAAACAGTCTCTCTGAAAAGAGAGCAACTCAACATGCTTCCCACTGCCTGGTGCTCCCTGGAAAGATTTAGAAGAATGAAGGGAGAATCTCCTAGAAAATGTAGAACAGTAAACTTCCAAAAGGATTATAAACTGTTTACAAAGCGGGATTCGTTGGAGAAGTGGACAAGTTGGTAAATGGAGCATAACTTGGGATAATGTGAAGTTGTTCATTTTGGAGGTAATAAAAGAAGAGAGGACTATTTAAATGGTAGAAACTGTAGAAAGCTGCAACACAAAAGGGACCAGGGGGCAACTGTGCAGAAAACACAGAAAGCTAGCACACAGTTACAACAGGTCATCAGGAAGGGGAATGGAATATTATTCCTGATTTCAGGGGATTTGCAGTATAAGAGTTTGGAGTATATACCTGAGAGCCACTTTATATAGTGCGAGTGAGACCACATCTGGAGTAATGAGAGAAGGTTTGGTCCCTTTATTTAAGGAAATACGTCACTTCATCTGAAGCATTTAGAGAAGATTGACTGGGATGATCCCTGGTTTGCAGGGACTCTCATTCAAGAAAAGGCTGAAGAAGTTGGGACTCGACTCACTGGATTTGGGGGGAGAATCAAAGGGGATCTTATTGAAACATATAGGCTTATTACAGGGTGTGACATGGTAAATACTGAGAGGATGTGTCCCATCGTGAGGGAACCTAGAACCAGACTTTGGGTCGGTTGCAGAATCAAGGGTTCTGTTTTAGATTTGTCAAGTTTAATGCAACACAGACATGGGTAAATGGTTTCAGTAGCAATGGAGCTGGGGTGAGGTGGAGAAAAGCAACATTTTAGAGATTGGAGTTCCTGGTGTTTGCGATTGTGTAGATGTCTGATCAGAAGATAACCTTGGGGTCAGAATATGAGAGCAATATTGTGAAGAGTGTAGTTCTGCCTCAGGCATTTCCCAGTAAGAGGGAGGGGCTCAGCAGTAAGGGAAAGGAATTTGTAATAACAACTGAAGGCAAAGGGTTTAACCATTTCAGTGTTTCATTGGAGCAAATTGCAGCCAATCAAGTTGTAGGCGTGTGGTAAGCAGTTTGATGAATGAGTAACAGTGGAGCAATGGAGAGGGATGATAGGGAGAGAGAGCTGGGCATTGTCAGTGTACATGGGAAACCAATACGATGTCACCTCCTGGCAGTGTGTAGGTGAGATACAGGAGGGGACAAAGATAGATCCTGGATGGACACCACATATGAGGAATTCAGAAAGGAAAGGGAGAGTGGAGATGGAGCAGGATTTTCCAACAACCTTGAGATCAAATATTAGTTCTTAGCAGAATTGGAGAGAAGGACATAACCAGAAAAGACAGACAGAACAAGGAACAATATTTGTGAATTGGGGAGGGGGAGTGATGAGGAGGAGGAGCCCGACTCCAAAACTACTATTTCTACATCAGTGACATCACCCAACTCCACCCTAGTCTCAGATCATTCGCTGAAATACTCATCCACCCCTGTGTTATCTCCAGACTTCGTTATCCAAACACACTCCTGGCCAGCCTCCCACATTCAACTTACGTATAAGCTCGAGTATCTAAAACCCTACTGTCCAAGTGCTCACTTGTACCAAAACTTGTTGATCCATCAAAAGGCTCCTATTAACAAGCAACAATTTAATATTCTCACCCTTGATGTAATTATGGCTGTGAACATCCCTGTCTCCCTGCACCACACAACCTGTGAGACCCCGATAACTCATTTTCTTTCAGACTCCCAAAGATGCATTTATTCATTGCTTCACCTGTCTGGCTGTTTTGACAGCTGCCAAGGCAAGACGGTCTGGAATTCACTCCCTGACCCTCTCAGACCTGCTTTCCTCCTTTAAGGTATTCCTGAAAACCTGCTTATTTGGCAATACTTTTGATCACCTGACCTAATATCCCCATCTGTGACCTTATGTCAGAAATTCTCAATTTCTGTGAAATTATAAAAATGATAAAATTACAAACTGTTGTTGATTTGCACACACATTGTCAACTCTTCACTGTCTCTGAGTGAATAATCTGTAACATCTCTTACCCAAGAACATTGTGGGAGCACCTTCACCACACGAACTGCAGCTGTACAAGGGAGTCAAACATCACCCTCTCCACAGGCAATGGGGCTTTGGCATTAATCACTGGTGTCTGTGGAGAGAGAATCACATAGTTGATATTTCAGGGAGTGCTAAATGCATTACAGGAAGTGAGAATGTTGCAGAATTTGATGGTCAGAAATGGAAGGAAAATGCACTCTTTTGTTGAAAAAAAGAATTATTCACTGGCAAAGATACTGTGGAAAATTTAGTCCGTTGAGAGCGCAGCACATTGTCAGGGGTTGGGCAGCAGAGGAAAATTAACTTACAAAAGGTCTGTGAAAGTAACAGTAAAACACTAAACAAGCCAAACAACCTGTGCCCAAAGACTTTAACTCCCCTTCCCGCTCCACCAAAGATATGCAGGTCCTGGGCCACCTCTACCGCCAAATCCCAGGCATCTGATGCCTGGACGAAGAACGCCTCTTCATCTGTGTTCAGACCCTCCAACCACATGGGATCAATGTGGATTTCACCAGTTTCCTCATTTCCACTCCACCCACCTTATCCCAGATCCAGCCTTCCAACTCGGCACTGCCCTTTTGACCTGTCCTGCGTTTCCATCTTCCTTCCCACCAATCGGATGCTGCCTGACCTGCTGTGCTTTTCGACCATCACACTCTTTGACATTGAAAACATCCTGACTCTGACACTGTGTAAATCCTGCCCTATCACTCCCTGCCAAGGAAGGCTGCGCATGCGTCCCCCTATAGCTTGCCCCTCTCAAAGTTGGCAGCCACACACACGTGTCCCACGGATCACTGCCCCCAATAAAGATGGCGGCGATCACTCACACCTTTCACCATTTGAAGCATTTTGCCATTTGACACAAACACGAGCCTGGGATTTTCTAAGTTGTGTTTTCTGATGTGCACTAAGTTCTGTAAAACGTCTCAGCCCATTCCATTAAAATTTCCTTCTCTTCCTGGTCAATATGTCTTTCCTTAACCATGCCCTGCACCTTCACACATTTCCAATGCCTTGGTCACAACATCACAGTGCTGCCAGTGAAGCTTATCACGTGGTATCACTTTATTCCTGATGAAGGGCTTTTGCCCGAAACGTCGATTTCGCTGCTCCTTGGATGATGCCTGAACTGCTGTGCTCTTCCAGCACCACTAATCCAGAAGCTTATCACGTGGTTGAGTGTAGCCACGCCCCTCATTCACTCAGACCAACCGGCACTACCTTGTCTTCCAGCCCCATCTCCATCCTCTTATTGGTCCTGCACTGAGATCAATTACCAGAGGCTCTCTATGGGCTGGAGCATGCTCAGTGCTTCCTGATTTTGCTGCTGTTTATCAGGTATAAGAGAGTGTTCATTCCTGTTTCTCCTAATGTCGGACATTAACAAAAACAAACTGCATTGTATGGAGCCTTTCACACTGACAATTCTCCGAAAGTGCTTCACGAATGCTGGAAACATTGATTAAAGAGAACAACTTTAAGATACATCTTTGAGGAGTACAGAGGGGGTTGGGAAGGATATTGAAGAGGTTTTTAGAACAGACAAACCATCGAAAGAGCAACCCACCCAGACCCATTCCCCTACATCTAACACTACGAGCAATTTAGCATGGCCAATTCACCTAACCTGTACATTTTTAGACTGTGGGAGGAAACCGGAGTACCCGGAGGAAACCCACGCAGACACTGGGAGAATGTTCAAACTCCACACAGACAGTTGCCTGAGTCAGGAATTGAACCCAGGTGTCTGGCGCTGTGAGGCAGCAGTGCTAACCACTGTGCCACCGTGCCGCCCATCTGCAGCTCCAAACATGGAGTGATGTCTGTGGAGAACAGCTTACAACGGAGACAGTTAGTGGCTAACCATAGTTTAGCAACCCCATGACTTAGCCCCCCTATCCCACACACCAGGCCTTGTTCTCACAGCCTGTCATTACACACTACCTATGGTTAGCCACTAACAGTTTCCATTAACAGCTCGTAGCCCTCCCCCAGCCAGATCGTTATCCACTCCTTTATCCAACCGTTCTTCTCGCTCTATCCCCACCTATCCTTTAATCCTTACATCCTCCCCTAAACCCTACCTTCTGCATATAAACAAACATTTTTTCTCTCAGTATCAGTTCTGAGGAAGGGACACCAGATCTGAAACTTTAACTCTGATTTCTCATCACAGATCCTGCCAGACCTGCTGAGCTTTTCCAGAACTTTCTGGTTTACATCTTCCGCAGTTCTTTTGGTTTTAATTTACCGGGAGTTTGTAATTCAGGTCCCACAGCCTCTGTCCCAGTCTCTGCTGTCTCTCCCAACCCCAAACAGTGACACTGCACCTGCACAGCTCATGGATATGTGTCGTCTTGCTGGCCACACCCCTCATTCACTCCCATTGGCTGCAGGACCACACAGACTCTCCTCCCATTGGTCTGGAGCTGCCGTCAATCAGCCAGGCCCCATTGTGATGAGAGTGGAGGGCTTATCCCTCTCTCTGCCCTGGGATGAGCTTCATCATTCAGAGTGAATGGGGCAGTATCAGAGAGTACAGGGCCTGGGGGCTATTCAGCCCATTGGGGCTGTACTCTCTCCCTCTGGAGATGCTGCAAATCTGTCCCAAATCCCCTTCTATTTGCCCACAGCCCCCCAAATCTTTCCTTAAAAATTAAAATTCCAAGTCTGTTTCAGAATACCTGCTGAATCTGTGTCGTTCAGACTGTTCCAGATGCTCAGAAGTTACTGAGTAAAATAGTGTTCACATTTTCACTTTGTATTATTTGCCAATTACTTGAAAGTAGATACTAAAAGTTGTGACAGTGTTAACAATTCCTCTCTCTCTCTGCAAATTCAAGACCTTGGAACCAAATCTGCACCAGGTCGAAATCACTGCTTCACCTTCTCAGCTCCAAGGACAATTATCTGTGCTGCAGCTTGCTCTCCACAAAAGAGGAACGCATCTTAGTTTATTAACGTCATAGACATATACAGCACAGAAACAGAACTTTGGTCCAATTCATCCGTGCCAACTAGGAATCCTAAACTACTGGAGTCCCATTTGCCAGCTTTTGGCCTGAATCCATCAAAACCCTTACTGTTCACGTACCCAATCGGATGCCTTTTAAATGTTGTGATTTTATCAGCCTCCACTACTTCATCTGGCAGCTCATTCCATACACACACCACACTCAGCTTGAAAACGTTGCCCTTAGATTCCTTTTAAATCATTGCCCTCTCAACCATGTGCTCTAGTTTTGGACCAATCTAACCTCAGGAAAAAGAACCCAGGCTGCTCACCATATCCATGCCCCTCGTGATTTTATAAATCTCCATGAAGTCACCTCTCAGTCTTGGACTCTCCAGGGAAATTAACCCCAGCCTATTCAGCCTCTCCCTGTAGCCCAAATCCTCCAAACCTGGCAATGTTTTTGTAAATCTTGTCCAAATCTTTTCACGTTTCACAACATCCTTCCCAGAACAGGGAAATTCAAACTGAAAACAGAATTCGAGAAATGGCTTCATCAATGTCTTTTAAATGTTGTAATTGTATTAGCCTCCACCCCTTCCCTTGGCAGCTCACTCCAAACATGCACTGCCCTCAAACTGTCCAATTCTGGCAAAGTCCTTGCAAACATTTTCTGAAATGTTTGAAGTTTCACAACATCATTCCTGGAACAGGGAGATTGGAACTGAAAACAGAATTCCAGAAGAGCCTTAATCAATGTCCTGTACAGCCACAACATGACGGAGAGCATAACAAACGCTGCATTCACTCCCTTGCCTATCTGTGACTCTACTTTCAAGGAACTATGAACCTGCACTCCAAGATCTCTTTGTTCAGCAACACTCCCCAGGACCTTACCATTCAGCGTATAAGTCCTGCCCTAATTTGCCTTTCCAAAATCCAACAGCTAACATTTATCTAAATTGAACTCTATCTGCCATTCCTTGCTCCACTGGCCCATCTGAACAAGATCCTGTTGTATTCTGAACTAACCTTCTTCGCTGTCCACTACACCTCCAATTTTGGTGTCTTGTGTAAAGCTACTAACCATACCTCATATTCACATCCAAGTCATTTATTTAAGGACCCAATAATCGATCCTTGTAGCACACTGCTGCTCACAGTCCTCCAGTCCACAAAGCAAATCTCCATCATCACCCTCTGTCTCCTACCATCAAGCCAGTTTTGTACCCAAATGGCTTGTTCTCCCTTCATTCCATGTTATGTAACCTTGCTAACCAGTCTGCTTTGTGGAACCTTGTTGAATGTCCATATAAACAACATTCACCGCCTGGCTTAATCAAATTTCTTTGTCACTTCAAAACATTCAGTCAAGTTAGTGAGACACGATTGTGCACGTACAAAGCCACATTGACAACAGGAAAAAGTGAGGACTGCAGATGCTGGAGATCAGAGCTGAAGATGTGTTGTTGGAAAAGCGCAGGTCAGGCAGCATCTAAGGAACAGGAGAATCGACGTTTCGAGAAGGGCTGATGCCCGAAACGTCGATTCTCCTGTTCTTTGGATGCTGCCTGACCTGCTGCGCTTTTCCAGCAACACATTTTCAGCTCCACATTGACAACAGTCAATGATTATTCCTTACTTTTCCAAATAGATGGATATCCTGTCCTTCAGAATGCCTTCCAACAACTTGCCTGCCACTGACTTCAGGCTCACTATTCTCTTGTTCCACGGCCTCTCCTTACCACCTTTTAAAAATAATAGCACTTCACCTGTCACTATCAATCATACAAATACCTCAGGAGAGGCCCAACAATCACTTCCCTAGATTTCCAGAAAGTTCCGGGATACATCTGATCAGGTCCCAGGGCTTTATCAACCTTGATGCGATTCAAGACATCCAGTAACACCTCCACTGTAACATGGATACTTTTCAAGTTCTCTCTGTTTATTTCTCCAACCTCTTGAGCTTCCATATCTTTCTCCAGTAAAAATGGCGTGAAATATTCGCTTATCTTTCCCACCCCCCCGGTGGTTCCATAGACAGCCTCGTTAATCTTTAAGGGGTCCTATTCTCTGGTCCAGTGCATCTTTTGTCTGTGATATATTTGTTTAATCTCTTTGGATTCTACTTAAACCATTTCCTGAAGCTATTTCATGTCAAACATCATCAGCAGCAAGCAACAGAGCTAAACGATCCCACAACCAATGGAAGAGATCGGAGCTCTGCAGTTCTGCCACACCCAGTTGTGAACGGTGATGGGTATTTAAACAACTTACTGGAGGAAGTATCACAGAAATCCCCACCCTTACTGATGGAGGGGTCTCACACACCCATGCACCAGATAAGACAACAGCATTTGCTGCAATCTTCAGCCAGAAGTGCAAAGTGGGATTATCCATCTCAGCCTTCTCCAGTGGTTTCCAACATCACAGATGCGAGTTTTAAGCCAGTTTGATTCAGTTTGAATAACATCAAGAAATGGTTAAGTCGTGCAAAGGCTATGGGCCCTGCCAATATTCTGGTAATAATACTGATGGTTTGTGCTCCAGAACTTGCCACCCACCAAGTCACGTACCGCTCCAGCACTGGCATCTACCGACAATGTGGAACATTGCCCAGGGATGTTCAACACAAAAACACAGGGCAACCCAACCCAGGCAAGTTCCATCTATCAGTCCACACTCGATCAGCAGTAAAGTGATGGAAGATGTTATCAAGCAGCAGCTGCTCAGCAACAGCCAGCTGAGTGACTTTCATTTTAGGCTCCACCAGGGCCACTCAGCTCCCGATTGTGTTACCGCCCTGATTCACAATCTGACAACTAACTGAATCCCAGAGGTGAGGTGAGTGTGAAAGCCCTGTCCCACTCCAAGATTACTATTTCTAGCTGATTCTACCCTTGTCTCAGCTCATATACTCTCATCCACCTTGTGTTATCTCCAGACTTCAGTATCCAAACACACTCCTGGCCAGCTTCCCACATTCAATCTCCCTGTAATCTTAAGAAAATCTAAATCTCTGCTGCCCAAGTACTCCCTCGTACCAAAACTTGTTGATCCATCAAAAGGCTTCTATTCATAATCAACAACATACAGCCACAGAAATGTACAGCATGGAAAGAGACCCTTCAATCCAACCCATCCATGCCAACTAGATATCCCAACCCAATCTAGTCTCACCTGCCAACATCCGGCCCACATCCCTCAATTTAAAATTCTCACCCTTGATTTAATTCCTGGTTGTGATCATCCCTAGCTCGCCGCATCACACACCCTTTGAGACCTCGACAACCCATTCTGTTCGAGACTCCCAATGATCTGTTAATTCATTACTTCACCTGTATGGCTGCTTTTACAGTTGTCAAAGCAAAATTTGCTGAAATTTGCAGTCAAAACCTCACAGGTCTGCTTTCCCCTTTTAAGACATTCCTCAAAGTCTGCTTATTTGGCAATGCTTTTGGTCACCTGACCTAATATCATCAGTCTCTGACCTTATGTCTAAAGTTCCCAATAATATTTTGGTGAAATTATAAGCAGGATAATAAAACTACAAACTGTTGTTGATTTGGACATTACCTTCAAATCATCACTATTGCTGTAATGAATACTCTGTAATGTCTCTTACCCAACCACATTGTGGGAGCACCTTCACCACATAAACTGCAGCTGTACAAGAAAGTCAAACATCACCCTCTCCACAGGCAACAGGGCTCTGACATTAATCACTGGTTTCTGTGGAAGGAGAAACACAGTTGGTGTTTCAGGGAGTGCAAAACTGATTACAGGGAATGAAAATGGTGCAGAAATTGATAGTTCGAAATGGAAGGAAAATACACTTGCTTATTGGAAGAAATTATTCTTGACTGTCAAAGATTTTTCAGAAAAAAATTAATAAGCAGCACATGGTCGCGGCTGGGCGGCAGTGAAAAGTTAACTTACAAAAATGTCTGTAAAAGTAATCGTAAAATACTAAACAGACGAAAAATACACCCATTGTTCGATACTGAGCAAGCTCGATATTGACAAAGTGGTCATAAGGCAGCCCAGAGATGAAGCACAGCTGTATAAGCTGTTATGGTCCCACAGTCATAGAGATGTATAGCACCGACACAGACCCTTCGGTTTAACTCATCCATGCCAACCAGGTATCCGAACCTAATCTATTCCCATTTGCCAACACTTGGCCCATATTCCTGTAAACGCTTCCTAATCAGATCATGTGTGTATTTAGATGCCTTCAACAAGTTTGAATTGTACTAGCCTCCACCACTTTCTCTGGCAGCTCATTCCACCCACTGCATGAAAGAGTTTTCCTTTAGGCCCCTTTGAATTTTTGCCCCGTTCACCCTAAAGCAATGTCCTCTACTTTTGGACACCACTACTACAGGGAAAACATCTTGTTCATTTACTCTGTTCATGCTCCTCATGATTGTATAAACCTCCATAACATCACCGCTCAGCCTATGGCACTCCAGGGAAAACAGCCCCAGCCTTTTATGCCTCACCCTGTAGCTCAAATCCTCCAACCCTAACAACATCCTTGTAAGTCTTTTATGAAACCTTTCAAGTTTCACAGCACCCTTCTGATAGGAGGCAGGCCAGAACTGCACACAATATTCCAAAAGTGGCCTAACGAATGTCCTGTACAGCAACATGACCTCCCACATCCTATACTCAATGCTCTAACCAATAAAGGAAAATATACTGAACACCTTCTTCATCATCCTATCTACCTGCAACTTGACTTGCAAGGACTATGAATCTGCAGTCCAAGGTCTCTTTGTTCCGCAAGCGTCTCCAGGGCCTTGCCATTCATGTATAAGTCCTGGGCTGAAAAACGTGTTGCTGGAAAAGCACAGCAGGTCAGGCCAGGCAGCATCCAAAGATCGGGATAATCGACATTTCGGGCATGAGCCCTTGATGCTGCTTGACCTGCTGTGATTTTCTCGCAACACATTTTTCAGCTCTGATCTCCAGCATTTGCAGTCTTCACTTTCCCCTAGTGTATAAGTCCTGCCCTGACTTGCTTTTCCAAAACGCAGCACCTCACATTTATCTAAATTAATCCGTATCTGATCAAGATCTCACTGTAACCTGAGGTGACCTTCTTCACTATGCACAATACCTCCAATTTTGAATGACCTGCAAACTCAGTTACAACAGCAAATCATTTAAATGAATGACGAAACAAATCCAGAAATAAACATCCATTTCTCTGAGTTTGAATGTGCTCTGTGAAAATCCTGCCGAATGACTCTGTACCAGAGAAAGGCTGCACATGCGCCTGGCTGCACCTTGCCCCCTACAAAGATGGCGGCCGCACACGTGTCCAGTGATTCGTTGCCCCGAATAAAGATGGCGGCGCTCACTCAGGCCTGCGGCCACACTGAGGCAATTCCCCGTTTACTCCAAACACGGGACTGGGACGTTCAAATTTGTGTTTTCCGACGCGCACAACATGTTTGTAAAAAGTCTCCGCTCATAGCAACAGTTTTTCTCTCGTTTCCTTCTGTTTGTTTATTTATTTCCTTACCGTATCCTTTCGCTCCATAACTTCACGAGCATCCATTACAGCGACTCGAGGCCGCGCGCGAGGGTGATCACGTGTTTAGTCTAGTTCTGCCCCTCGTTCACTTTGATTGGTTGGAGGACCAACCTCCCGCCAGGTCCTCCAGCTCCGCCCACCGTCCTTTCATTGGTCCGGTGCTGACATCAATCACCCAGGGTCCCTGTGTTGGATAGAGCATGCGCAGTGCGTCCTGCTTTTGCTGATATAGACAATAGACAATAGATGCAGGAGTAGGCCATTCTGCCCTTCGAGCCTGCACCGCCATTCAATATGATCATGGCTGATCATTCCTAATTAGTATCCTGTTCCAGCCTTATCTCCATACCCCTTGACTCCACTATCTTTAAGAGCTCTATCCAATTCTTTCTTAAAAGAATCCAGAGACTGGGCCTCCACTGCCCTCTGGGGCAGAGCATTCCACACAGCCACCACTCTCTGTGTGAAGTAGTTTCTCCTCATCTCTGTCCTAAATGGTCTACCCCGTATTTTTAAGTTGTGTCCTCTGGTTCGGCACTCCCCCATCAACGGAAATATGTTCCCTCCTGCCAGAGTGTCCAGTCCTTTCATAAGCCTATACGTTTCAATCAGATCCCCTCTCAGTCTTCTAAACTCAAGGGTATACAAGCCCAGTCGCTTCAGTCTTTCCGTGTAAGGCAATCCTGCCATTCCAGGAATTGACCTCGTGAACCTACGCTGCACTCCCTCAATAGCCAGAATGTCTTTCCTCAAATTTGGAGACCAGAACTGTACACAGTACTCCAGGTGTGGTCTCACCAGGGCCCTGTACAGCTGCAGAAGCACCTCTTTGCTTCTATACTCAATCCCTCTTGTTATGAAGGCCAGCATGCTATTAGCCTTCTTCACGACCTGCTGTACCTGCATGCTTGCCTTCATTGACTGGTGGACAAGAACACCCAGATCTCTCTGAACAGCCCCTTTACCTAATTTGATACCATTGAGGTAGTAATCTGCCTTCCTGTTCTTGCCACCAAAGTGGATAACCAGACATTTATCCACATTAAACTGCATCTGCCATGCATCTGCCCACTCACCTAACTTGTCCAGGTCACCCTGTAATCCCCTAACATCCTCATCACATTTCACCCTACCACCTAGCTTTGTGTCATCAGCAAATTTGCTAATGTTATTGCTGATACCATCTTCTATATCATTTACATATATTGTAAAAAGCTGCGGTCCCAGCACGGATCCCAGCGGTACCCCACTGGTCACTGCCTGCCATTTCGAAATGGAGCCGTTAATCACTACCCTTTGTTTCCTGTTAGCCAACCAATTCTCTATCCAATCTAGTACTTTGCCCCCAATCCCGTGCGCCCTAATTTTACTCACTAACCTCTTGTGTGGGTAATATGATGGGAGAGTTGACTGAGGGGAAAGATCCCTTTGTGTGAGCTCTGCAGTAGATTTCCTTTATTCATGGAGGGAATTGCCTTTCTACTCATGACTGTATAGCTGTGATTGATGAACCAATGCCATCTGAACCAGTACATAAACGCACCATTTTCACAATATCTGAGATCTTCAGCACATGGTATCACACTCTTCTTTGGAGATAAAAAAAAGCATGAAATGGAGCCTCAAGGAATCGGAGCAGGAGTAGGGCATTCATCCCCTCCAGCTTGTTCCCCCCATTCTATCAGATCATGGCTGGGCCAACTCCGCTCTCAACACCTCTTTTATGCTTGATCTGCATACCCCTCAACTGCTCAATATTTCAAAAATCTATCTGCCCTCTTTTAGAATAATTTGAGATAGAATCATGAATTCCCTACTGTGTGGAAACAGGCCCTTCGGCCCAACAAGCCACACAACCCTCTGAAGAGTAACCCAACCAGATCCATTCCCCTACCACATTTAACTTTCACAATTGTTTGGGCTAGAAAATTCTAGCCATTCACTGAGAGAAAAAAATTCTTTACATTTTTTACAAAATGAATGTTCCCTTATGTAATGTTTGGTTTGAGACTTCATTGGTGCTAGAAGATCTAGTCAACATCTACCCTGTCAAGCTCCTCAGAATCTTGTTTCCATAAGATCACCCCTTATATTATGTGGGTGGCACAGTGGTTAGCACTGATGTCTCACAGTGCCAGAGACCTGGGTTTAATTCCTGCCTCACGTGACTCTGTGTGGAGTTTGCACGTTGTCTGCGTGGCTTTCCTTTGGGTGCTCCAGTATCCTCCCACAATCCAAAAAAAAAGTGCAGGTTAGGTGAATTGGCCATGCTAAATTGCCTGTAGTGTTCGGTGAAGGAGTAAATGTAGGGGAATGGGTCTGGGTGGGTTGTGCTTCGGCGGATCGGTGTGGACTTGTTGGGCCAAGGGCCTGTTTCCACACTGTATGTAATCTGTTTGTTAAGATTATATTGTATAATGACCTAACCTGTTTAGCTATTCTTGATAGGTCAACCTTTTTGTCCTCGAAGCAGCTAGCTGAATCCTTTTTTGAATGGTCTCCAATACTGGTTTATCCCTTATTAAATATGGGAGCTAACATTGCATACAGTACTCCAAGTGAGGCCTCAGCAACAACCAGTGTGGTTAACCAATCCTCACTCCATGCAAATACCTTACCCCTGACACAGTGAGCTCCTGTATTATGCAATTAACTTTTCTGTAGCACCTTATCATTTGCATTTCTAAAATCCAAATACAGAACATCATTGGATTGCCCTTTATCAGCCCTGCTTGTTATCTCCTCAATGAACTGTCGCAAATTTGTTATAGTGTCTCTTTAACAAAACCCAGTCTACCATGTTTAATGACAAGCTTTTCTAAATGTCCTGCTATTTATTACTTTAATATTCGACTCTGCCGTATTACAAAAACAGATATTAAACTAACTAGTCTATAGTTTCCTGATTTCTGTCTCCCTTCCCTTCTTGAACAGGTGCATCAATCCACTGGATGCTTCCTGTATCCCCTGATTCTGGAATATTCCAATCGATGCCTTGAATAACTCTGCAGTCAGTTGCCTTAAAAATGTTTGATCCAGGCCATTAGGTCCTGTCTGCCTTTAGTCCTATTAGTTGGTCAATAATTTGTCCCTTGTAACAAAGACTGTTATAACATTTCAAAAGCCTCTGATTTCAAAAGCACAATGTGATCCAAGTTGTCTTCTAATCTGTGCTGTACTAGTTCTTTCTGATTGAGATGACTGGGTTGGTATGTGCGCAGGTTGTAGCAGGATCTCTGACTGCCACAAACCGATTTGGGTTACAGCTCCTGTGTCAGTGACAGTGTTGTTGGGCTAATAGAGGCAACAACATTCAGACTTCACGAAGCAACTGCGAACCAGGGCTGCAAACCCACAATCCGAAGAACTGCAGGTTCGGTGAATTGGTCATGCTAAATTGCCATAGTGTCCAGCGATGCACAGTTTCGGTGCATTAATCAGGGGTAAACATTGAGGAATAGGTTTGGTTCGGATACTCTTTGGAGGGTCGGTGTGAATTTGTTGGGCTGAAGGGCCTGTTTCCACAACGTAAGGATTCCATGCTCTGGGTAATTTTGGGGATCTAATAGAATCCTGATATTCAGAGGGTTCTCTGTTAGTTAAAATAGTATTGTACACTCAGCTTATGTTACCTTCTGAAGCAGTTTGAGGTAGACTGCTCTGTGCAATTTCACAGAACAGATGCTCTGGAACCAATCATGGAACAGCTATTTTAGACCTGATAATATGATTGATTAATGAGCTCAATGTCAAAGACCTTTTTGGTAAGATGCAATGCAGCATGATAGAATCGAGCTTTAGGGTGAGGAATTTAGTTCTTCAACTTGTATCTAAACTTAAAGGCAGTGACAAGGGGATAATGTAGTAGTTCCCTAAACTGGAATGGGACTATAGTTAGAATGTTAAAGCAGAAGAATATATTCAGTTACTTTATAATTCTCAACAATATATATTAACTTGTAAAAGAAATGCACGATGAACAGCGGTGCATAGCTGAGGGAATTATGAGTGACATCGAATTGAAAGAAAAGATGTACAAAACTGCAAAGATGATGGTAGACCAGAAAGTTTAAAAATTTCAAACTATCGAAGGATGAACAGATACAAGATATTTTGTCCCTTGTCAGAGAGACTGTTGTAACATCTTTGCTCCCATTTAATACCTTGCTTATTTCCCAGCATTAGGATGGTAACAGAATCTTCCGGATTAGTAAGATAATTGGGCAAATTAACCCACCAGGTACTCAGCCTAAAAGACAGTGCTCTTGTGATGCTGTGGTAGTATCTCCAACTTTGAGCCAGAAGGCCTGGAACTGTCCCACCTGTTCCAGAGGTGTCATAATGCATTGAAGTAGGTTGATTGGGAAAGCAATATGAGACAAACTTCAGTAATTGAATGGTCAATCTTGATGGTCTCTGGAAATTCCAAACTTGACTGATTTGTATCCTCACCTGAGGCCTGATCTCAATTAATCTGCCTCATTTAAATGGAATTGCATTTTTTTGTATTGAATATAATTGAAGTTTGTCCTGTCTGCATGCCCCCTTGTGCAAAACATGTTGCAATCTGTCAAAGAATAAGATTCAAAACTCAGATCAGCTGACAGCCTGTTCCAGGGCTTAAACCAGTGGCCTTTTCCACTGGGACAGTAGGCGCTACAGAATTGATCCCATTTCCCATTAAACTGAGACAGGAGGTGGTGAGCTTGCTGAAATGTCTTTCACTGAAACATTTTTGAATTAAAATAAATTACTTTGGTAGCGGTGCAATTGAATTTAGACACTTAGTGGGGAGTATCGACTGTCATTTCTTTGTTTGTTTCATCGCAGAAGGAATGAGAGCAGCCCAACGCCAGCCGGACCTGTGGAGAAACTGCCAGATATTAAAATGCGTAACTCCACTTCATTAGCCAGTCTGACTGAGTCATCCAGACTCAAACATCATGACTGGAGGTGGGCTTTTTGTGTTCACTGTGGATGCTTTTACAGAGTTCAAAATTATGCATAACATTTTTTTGAGTACTGAAAACAACAAATACTGAAGATCACAGGAGGGAGCCGATGGCTGAGTGGTATTACTGCTAGACTGTTTATCCAAAGATGCAGGTTGCATTCTGGAAAAACAGGCCGAATCATGCCACAGGAAATGGTGGAATTTGAATTCAGTGAATATCTGGAATTAAGAATCTCATGACCATGAATCCTTTGCTGGGTGACGGAAAACCCATCTAGTTCACTAACGTGCTTGAAGTAAGAAGCTACCATCCTTACCTAATTTGTCCTACATGTGACTCCAGACACACAGCAATGAGCTTGACTTTTAACTGCCCATTGGGCAATTAGGGATGAGCAATGAATGCTGCTGAGCCAATGACACCCTCATCCCATGAACTTCTTTTAAAAAAAAATTGATGGAGAGACCAAGCTAACATTTTGAGTCCAGATGACTCTTCATCCGATCTCTGATCGAGTTATCGAGACACATCGTTAGCTTGCTTGGTCTCCATGGATGCATTCTGACCTGCTGTCAGCTCCAGCATTTGCTGTTTTCAGTACAGGTTCCACCATCTGTAGTAATTTCCTTCTATACTTCTTCATTATGTTGTTTATTAAATGTCCACTAAATTGCAGCTACTACTCAACACCTTACCTACAGAGTACTGTGGCCCTGGTGTCAAAAGCCTCCATTAACTTGTTCAATTACACCATAGTTTAGGACAATTGCAAAATGCCACTGTGGCTGAAAAGAATAGAATCATAGTCACCAACATGGAAATGAACCCTTCAGTCCAACTCATCCACGTCAACCAAATTTCCCAAACTATGCCAGTGCGGTTTGCCTGCATTTGGCTCATATTCCTCAACCTATCCTATTCATGTACCTCTCCAAATATCTTTTAAATTTTGTAACTGTACATGCATCTACCACTTCCTCTGGCCGTTCATCCCATGTCCCAACCAAACTCTTTGTGAAAACGTTGGAACCTGATAGTTTCACTGTTGACGACGGTGTGTGAACCACTGGGGATGATTGTTCGTTCAGGACAACCCCTGTCTGAGCACGGCTTGAATGTAGCTTGGGCCTCCTTGTGGGTTACCACATGCTGCTCAAGGCTTTGTGTTTGCGCAGCGCAGCTGTCTATGGGTGGGGGTGTTGTGGAAGGAAGGAGGAGGCATTAAGGAATTAATGAATTTATGGAATGTGGGTGTCACTGGCTGTGCGAACATTTATTGCCTCATTCTAATGCCCTTGAGAAGGTGGTTGTGAGCTCCCTTTTTGAATCACTGCAGTCCGTGTGGGCTGTAGACCTATTGGTAGTGCTGTTGGGAGGGAATTCCAGAATTTTGGCTCAATGACATTTCAGGACTGCTGAAAGATTTTCAACTCCAGATGGTAGTGGCTTGGAAGGGAACCTGCAGGAGATGATGTTCCCATGAAACTGCTTCCCTTTTCCTTTTATTTGGTATTGGTCCTAGACTTGGAAGATGCTATTGAAGTGTTATGAATTGATGTAATGTATCTTGTAGATAGTACATAGTGCTGCTCTGGGCATCAGTGGAGGAGGGAGTGAATGTGGTGCCAATCAAGCAGTCTGGTTTTTCCTGACACTGTCAAGCTTCTTGAGTGTTCTTGGAGCTGCAGCCAAACCTAGCCAAGTAGTGAGTATCCTATTGCACTCCTGAGTTGATTCTTGTAGATGGTGGACAGGCTTCAGAGATTTGGAGGGTGGTTTACTTACCGTAGTTATATGGAAAGTCCACTTCAATTTCTAGTCAATAGTAAACCCCCAGAATGTTGATGGTGGGGGATTCGGTGATGGTGGGTTTGAAGAAAGAGGCTGCAAGGTTTTTGGTGAAGGAGCTTCAGGCTGAAAGGGGGGAGGGGGGAGGGGGGAATAAGGTAGAGGCTAGAAATGGATAGGTGGGGAAAGATGCTGCAAAGGAGACATCACGGTCTTTTCTCTGTGCTGGGCCCAGCTGGTCTGCTGACACTACTGTAGCGATATTGTGCCTCACCTCACCAAATCAAACAGCCTCTCACCATAGTCTTTCCAATACCATGCCCATTAAACACCTTGTATTAGTCCATTCCTCTTACTTCCTCCTTTTGAAATAAGAACATAAGAGCATCATAATTAGGAGCAGGAGTATTAATCCAGCCCCTTGTACCTGCTCTGCCATTCGAGACAGACATGGTTAATCTCATCTTGGCCTGAACACCACTTTCCTGCCAGCTCTCCTTGACTCTTCAACCCATTACTAATTAAAAACCTGTGTGTCTCTTATTTAAATTTACTTCATGTCCCAGAATCCACATTGTTCTGAGGTAGTGAATTCCCAAGATTCACCAAACTCTGAGAGAAGTATTTCCTCCAACTTTCCCTTTATTGTAAACTTATGACAACTCATTGTAGATTGAATCATCTTCTCTGCATCTACTTGGTCAATCCCTTGACCATATTATAGACCCTCAATGATATCACCTCTCATTCTTAGGTTGCAATGAATATGAATGCCAATAGTGGTTGGAGTTCAGCTTGTGACATTTTAATAACTGTGTCAGAGGATGTTTGTTCAAAACTGAGCTGGACAGTTAGTGCTTTTCAAATAAGAAATAGTTGATGAGATTAAGTACATTAATATATTGGAGTTTTGTTTTTAGGAAGATTTACTGTTGGGAAGATTTGGTTAAGGGAATATTGCAGTCAAAGCTGTGGAAGATTAACCTCCACCCATGTGTGAGGTCATACACTGTGGTCAAAAGACTAAAGAGACCACTTCCTCTTTGGAAATATGTCCTTAAATAGGGCAGAGGGATCTGGAGATAGGAATGAGTCACTGGCAGTAAATGGCACCGGTTTGTGAGGTTAGATCGAGAAGTAGGTCATGGGTTTATTTCTGGGGTGACAGAATGGAAATGTGTTCGATATGTGTCGGACCATGGACAGGTCACCCTTGGAGCACTGCACACAGTTCGGATCAGGGAAGGTAAAGAATAGTTACTGGAATTATATCCAAACTGAGTTTGAATTCATCAAGTAAGATTGGGCAGTCTTGTCTCATTGAAAAAGAGTGACATGGTCCAGTTACGTTTGATCGAGTAGACATGGAAAAGATGTTTCTGCTTGCGAATGACAGAATCCATGGATCTGGGGATATAATTGTAATCATTATTAAATCTCATCGGAATTTGCAGAGGGCGACAAACTCTTTACCAAAAAGGGGTTTGAATGTTGAACTTACTTCATCAGGAATAATTGAAGCAAATAAGAGATGAATTCAAGGAGGAGCTTGGAATACAAGAAATCGAAGAAAACTATGTTGATGGGTTTAGGTTGGGAAGGAAGTCTCTGTAAATCACAAATACTGAGAACCTGTTTTTGTGTCCTGAAACTATGCATCTGTGTTGTTCTGTGACATTTCTGTAGGAGCAGCAGCGGCAGCAGTAAACAAGGCAGCTCACCCTTACCATTCTTGGAGAAAAGCAGAACCTCTGGCCACGCAAAAGGTAAATAGCTCTATTGAGGAGGTGGTTCAAACAGCGGCCAACGACCCAATCCGCAGAGACAGTGTGCCTTCATTACCTGGTGAGAAAGGTGAATTCTTAAACTAGAAATGATGTTTTGTCCTTCCACTGATCTCATGACTTAAGCAGGGAAATGTGTCTCTTCAGTTAGATGATTTGAATCAATCAAATCTTTTGCTACGTTAGCACTCCTTCCCTACCCAAAGATATGTGGGTCAAATAGGCACATGTCCTGCACTGATTTTTTTCAAGATTCCTTTATTCAATCATGTGCTTAAGCTATTCAATCCAACTTCCTTGTGTTTCCCTTGGATCTGTGGTTGTGCATAAGGAAACTTAAACAATGTGTGATTCAATATCAAAGTTGTGTTGAATCAATAATTGTAACCCAACTCTGCTCCTTGAGCAGATAATTAATCCAAGGATTCTAGCTCAGCCCCTAACTTCAAGTTCAAGTTCTAAACCTTTCACTGAGCAATGGAAACTAACAAAGAACAATGTCAATCATTTATTGTCTCTCCAGACTCTGCTTCTGTTGCCACTGAGTTCTCCCATGAGTTCGACGAGTCAATGACGAAAGATGAGATTGAAGAGAAATCCGTCCATTCCCTTCTGCCATCAGAGAGCCATCACCACTTTAATATGGGGAAGAAACGCAGCCAGCAGGATGATTCAGATGAGGACGTAGTGCGGGACCAATCGGCTTCTACAATGGATTAGGGTGAGTGGTGGTACCAATTACTGGGATCTCAGTGCTTGGAATAGTTGCTCCTCTCCATGTTCGAGGTGCTTTGCCATGAGATTCAGATGGGGAGGACGAGGACCATATGGTGTAACGAGCGTGAGCCAACAGTTGGCGGGTCCTGTGTTTTTGAAAAAAAAAGCGAGTATCACTCGGTAACAATGTGCCCAGAGTTTATCAATCATGAAGGAGAATACATATTTAACATTGTTAATCTTTGTGATTGAGTTACCATGTCGTGAAGACAAAGATTAATATTTAATGGGATTCATTGCTCCCCCAATCAGATAAACACAAGGCAAATTTGACTGCGAAGAATGTCTCTAAATTTACACCCTTCTACTGTCCATTAAAGGTAATAAGATGCAAAAGATGTCCTTGCAGAGGAACTTGATTTGAACAAGAGACATTTGTGCAGATAATAAGAGATATTCTCATTGGAAGGATATGTTTAGTGATATCCTGCACGGTTCGATGTTGGAGCCCTAATTATTCACTATTCATAATGAAAGGAAAGCCACATTCAAAATTTGGGGCCACTCTGCAGATTACTGTGATTCCAAGTGTAGGTAGATGGAAGAATAGCATTAGAAAGTAATATTGATAGATTCAGTAAATGAAAAAAAAACAACAGATGAGTTTGTGTCGGCAAGTGAGAGGTTGGATCAAAATAGGATATTTCTTGATTGTGAAAATAGAGACAGTGGACTCCAAGGAAACTTGGTGGGATTAATCCAGCTGTATAGTTCATGAAAATGTCACAAACAGGTTCAGAAACCTGACCAAGGGGCCGGTAGAATGTTGACATTGATCTCGACAGAAGACGAGATACCAAAGGATTAGAAGTCATGCTTCAGCAAATCCGAACCTAGTTAGACCGAGCTGTCAGGGCTGGGCACAATGGCTTAAGGAGAGTATCACTGAGTGGAAGTGCAGTGTAGATTTACTGATGTGATACTTGGATTCCAAGGCTTAATTTAAGAAGAAAGATTAAACAGATAAACTGTTAGAGTCAGAACATTGAGGTGTGATATCAGGGAACACTTTTATACACAGAAATGGATAAAGTTTGATAAAGTTCCACAAACAGCGATTGATTGGAAATCATTTGCAAATTTTAAATCTGAGATTGGTAGATTTTGAATGAAAATGCTGAAGGATTATGGGACAAAGACAGGGATTTGTCATGATGATGAAGATTACCATGATTTGGGTGAATGGTGGAATAGGCTCACGGAGCTAAATAGCCTCCTTGTGCTCTGATGTTGATGCAACCATGGCACCCTTATTCTCTGCAAGTGCAACTCCTGTTGTGTTTTTGGTTATTTATCAGAACCTGGCAGCAAGTTAGTGACTGGAGTCCTGACCAGAAAATCATCAGCATGAGGGACTTTGCCGGTCTGAATGTGTTTCATAGCTGATGAAATGACACAGCCAGCACTCTCCTTCCCTCTCTCCCCCCTTTGCCACTCACTCCTCCTGTCCCATCGCCCTCTCCCACCCTCTCACGTGCCCCCAGCGAACCCCTCTTAACCCCCACCCCTCTCCCACCCCTCTCGACCCCCCCCCCCCCGCTCCCCCAACCCCCTCTCGCACCCCCCGCACCCTCCCTAACCCCCCCTCTCGTGTTCCCGGGCCACCCTTCCCCCCCATTCACCCCCTCTCACTCCACCCCACCGCCCCCCCGGGCCACCGTTCCCTCCCTCCCTCCCTCACTCACACCCCTCTGTCTTTCATCCCTCTGTCTCTCACTCGCCCCCTCTTTTGCCCTCTCGCTCTCCCCATCTCTCTCTCTCTCACTCCTATCTCTCGCTGTCCTTTCCCCCCCACACCCCCTTTCTCTCCTCTCTCACCCCATCACTGTCACCCTCTCTCTTACACCCACTTTCGCCCGTCTCTCTCTATATCTCTCTCTTTGTTCCCCCTTCACCATTGCTCACCTCTCTCACTCTCTCTCTATCCTTCTCTCTATCACCTCTCCGTCTCGCTTCTTTCACTCTCTCTCGCTCTCTCTGTCACCCCTCTCTAACCCCTCCCTTGCTCTTTCTCGATCATTCTCTCCCCCACCCTCTCTCCCACACCCTCTCTCCCTCTCTCTTTCCCTCGCTCTCTCTCTGTCTCTCGTATTTGTCCCCTCTTTCCCTCTTTCTTGCAACTCTCTCCCTCTTTCTCTCAATCTCTCTCGCTCGTTCTCACTGTCTCACTCACTCTCGGTCACTCTCTCCCTCTCTCTATATCACGCCCCCCCATCTCTCTCTCTCTCCCCCCTCCGTCTCGCTCCTTTCTCTCTCTCCCCACTCTATCCCTCTCTCTCCTGCCCCTCTCTCTCTCTTGCCCCTCTCTTGCTTTGGCATCTCTCTCTCTCTCGCCACCTCTCTCCCTCATTCGCTCTTGCCTCATTGCTCTCGCATCATCTCTTCCTCTCTCACCCCTCTGTCTTTGCCTCTCTGGTCCTTCCCTCTGTCTCTTGCCTCATCTCTCTTTCTTTCGTCCATCTCTCATTGCTCTACCTCTCGCTTGTCCCATCTCTCCATCTCGCTATCCCTTCTCTCGCGGCTTCTCTCTCTCTCACTCTCAATCTACCCCCTCTTTCTTTGTAGCGCTCTCTCTCTCTCTCTATCCTGCCCCTTTCTCTCTCTCTCTACCAATCCTCTCTCTCTCGCACGCGCACTCTCGCTGTCTCTCACTCTCTCTCTTGCCCCCTCTCTCTGTCTCTCTGGCACCTCTCTCTCTCTCGCCTCCTCTTTCTCTCGCTGTCTCTCTCGCACTCGCTCTCTCTCTTGCTCACCCCCGTTGTTAATCTCTCTGTGTCTCTTGCTCTCGTTCTGGCTCTCTCTCGCTGGCACCCTCATTTGCCCTCCTCTCACTCGTCCTCCTCTCTCTCAACCCCCCCTCTCTCTTTCGCCACCCCCTCCCTCTCTCTCTCTCGCCCCTTCCCACTCTGTCTCGCCTACTCCCTCTCTCTCTCGCCCACTTTCTCTTTCTCTCTCGCCCACTCCCTCTCTCTTTCTCGCCCGCCTCCCCCTCTCTCTCGCACCCCCCTCCCTCTCACTCTCTCGCCCCCCCTCTCTGACAGCCTCTCCCTCGCCCACCTCCCTCTCTCTCTCGGACCCTCCCTATCTCTCTCGCTCCCCCTCTCTCTCTCGCCCCACTCCCTCTCGCTCTGTCGCAACACCTCCCTCTCCCTCTCGCCCCTCTCTCTCTGTCTCTCTCAACCCCCTCCCACTCTCTCTTGTCACCCTCCTTCTCTCTCTCGCCCCCTCACTTTCTCTCTCTCTCACCCCCTCCCTCTCTCTCTCGCCCCTTTCCCTCTCTCTCTCGCCCCCCCCTCTCTCGTCCTCCTCTCTCTCACTCTCGCCCTCTCCCTCTCTCTCGCCCCACTCCTCTCTCTCTCTCGCCCCCCTCCTGCTCTCTCTCGCAACGCCTCCCTCTCTCTCACCCCCTCTCTCTCTCGCCCCCCCTCTCTCTCTCGCCCACTCCCTCTCTCTTTCGCCCCTCTCTCTCTCTCTTTCGCCCCCCTCCCTCTGTCTCTCGACCCCTCCCTCTCTCTCTTGTCCCCTCCCTCGCCCCCCTCCTGCTCGCTCTCTCAACACCTCCCTCTCTCTCACCCCCCCCTCGCCCCCCTCCGGCTCTCTCTCGCCCCCCTCCCTCTCTCTTTCGCCCCCCTCCCTCTCTCTTTCGCCCCCCTCCCTCTCTCTCTCGCCCCCTCCCTCTCTTTCTTGCCCCCTCCCTCTCTCACCGCATCCCTCTCTCTCTCGCCCCCTCACTCCCTCTCTCTCAACCCCTCCCTCTCTCTCTCTCTCGAGCCCTCCCTCCCCCTCACGCCCTCCTCCCTCTCCCTCGCACCCCCTCCTTGTCGCTCTCTCGCCCCTCCTTCTCTCTCTCGCCCACACCCTCTCTCTCGTCCACACCCTCTCTCTCTCGTCACATTCCTCTGTCTCTCTCTTGCACCCCTCCACTCTCACTCTCGCCCCCTCCCCTCTTTCTCTCGCCCCCTCCCAATCTCTCTCCCCCTCCAACTCTCTCGCCCCCTCCCTCTCTCTCTCTCACCCCCTCCCTCTCTCTCTCTCGTCCCCTCCCTCTCTCTCTTGACCCCCTCCCTCTCTCATCGCATCCCTCTCTCTCTCGCCCCCTCACTCCCTCTCTCTCGACCCCTCCCTCTCTCTCTCTCGAGCCCTCCCTCCCCCTCACGACCTCCTCCCTCTCCCTCACACCCCCCCTTCTCGCTCTCTCGCCCCTCCCTCTCTCTCTCGCCCACACCCTCTCTCTCGTCCACACCCTCTCTCTCTCGTCACATTCCTCTGTCTCTCTCTCGCACCCCTCCACTCTCACTCTCGCCCCCTCCCCTCTTTCTCTCGCCCCTCTCAATCTCTCTCCCCCTCCAACTCTCTCGCCCCCTCCCTCTCTCTCTCTCGCCCCCTCCCTCTCTCTCTCTCTCTCGCCCCTCCCCCTCTCTCTCACCACCTCCCCTCTCTCTCACTCCACCTCTCTCGCTCCCCTCCCTCTCTCTCTCACCACATCCCAATTTCTCAGGTCCCTCCCTCCCTCTCTCGTCCCTCCAGCCCCCTCTCACATGCTGCGCCCCCTCTCTCTCGCCCCGTGTCTCTTTCGTGCCCCTCTCTCGCCCCCTGCATCTCTCTCTTGCCCCCTCTCTCTCACTCTCACTCCCTCCCTCTCACTGTCGCCCCACTCCCTCCCTCTCCCTCCCCATTCCTCTCTCTCTCACCCCACTCCCTCCCTCTCTCACCCCATTCCTCTCTCTCTCACTCCCGCACTCCCTCTCTCTCCCACCCCTGCCTCTCTCTCTCAGCCCCCTCTCTCTTGCACACCCTCCCTCTCTCTGTCGCCCCTCCCTCTCTCTCTCGACCCTCCCTCTCTCACTCGCCCCCCCCACATCCACTCCCTCTCTCTCTCGCACCCCCTCCCTCTCTCTCTCTCGCACCCTGCCCTCCCTCTCGCCCCCTCCCCCTCTCTCTTACCCTCCCCCTCTCTCTCTCTCGCTCCATCCCCCCTCTCTCTCACCCACTCCCTCTCTCTCTCAACCCCTCCCTTCTCTCTCTCTCGGCCCATCTCTCACTCTCTCGCCCCCTTCCCTCTCTCTCGACCCCTCCCTCTCTCACTTGCCCCCACCCTCATGTCTTGCCCCCTCTCTCTCTCTCACCCCTCCCTCTCTCTCTCTCACTCCCCTCCCTCTCTCTCTCTCACCTCCACTCTCTCTCTCTCTCGCACCCCTCCCTCTCTCTCTCGCCCCCTCACTCTCTCACTTGCCCCCTCCCTCTCTCACTTGCCCCCTCCCTCTCTGTCTCGCCCCCTCCCTCTCTCTATCACCCCTACCTCTCTCTCTCTCGCACCCCTCCCTCTCTCTCTCGCCACCACCCTCTCTCTCTCGCCCCCTCCCTCTCTCAGCCAACTCTGATTCTCCCCCCCACTCTCTCTCTCTCCCCCCCACCTTTCTCTCTTGCCCCCCCTCTCTCTCTCTCTCGCCCCACCCTCTCTCTCTCTCTCATCCCCCTCCCTTTCTCTCTCGCACCCCTCTCTCTCTCTCTCTCGTCCCCTCCCCCCTTTCTCACCTCCCCCTCGCCCCTCCTCTCTCTCGCCCCCTCCCACTCTCTCTCTCTCGCACCCCATCCCTCTTTCTCTCTTGCCCCCTCCCTCTCTTTCTTGCCCTCTCCCTCTCTATCTCACTCACCCACTCACTCTCTCTCAACCCCTCCCTTCTCTCTCTTTCGCCCTTCCTCTCTCTCTCGCCCCTCTCTCTCTCTCTCTCGCCCTCTCTCTCTCGCCCTCTCTCTCTCTCGCCCTCTCTCTCTCGCCCTCTCTCTCTCCCTCTCTTTCTCTCTCTCTCTCACCCCCTCTCTCTCTCTCTCTCGCGCCTCTCTCTCTCTCTCACTTTCTCTCTCTCTCTCGCCCTCTCTCTCTCTCTTTCTCTTTCTCTCTTGCACTCTGTGTCGCCCTCTCTCACCCCCCCTCTCTCTCTCTCTCTCTCGCCTTCTCTTGCCCCCTCTCTCTTTCTCTCTCTCTCTCTCTCTCGCCCACTCTCTCTCTCTCTCTCTCTCTCGCCGTCTCCCTCCCCCTCTCTCTCTCTCTCTCGGCCCCCCCATCTCTCTCTTGCCCTCTCTCTCGCCCTTTCTCGCCCCCTCTCTCTCTCTTTCTCTCTCGCCCTCTTTCGCCCCCTCTCTCTCTCTCGCCCTCTCTCTCTCTCTTTCTCTCTCGCCCTCTCTCGCCCCGTCTCTCGCCCCCTCTCTCTCTCTCGCCCCCTCTCTCTCTTGCTCTCTCACCCCCCTCTCTCTCTCTCTCTCGCCCCCTCCCTCGCCCTCTCTCGCCCCCTCTCTCTCTTTCTCTCTCGCCCTCTCTCGCCCCCTCTCTCTCTCTCCCTATCTCTCTTGCCCCTCCTCTCTCTCTCTCTCCTCTCCCTCTCTCGCCCCCTCTCTCTCTCTCTCTCGCCCTCTCTCACCCCCTTCCTCTCTCTCTCTCGCCCACTCTCTCTCTCTCTCGCCCTCCCTCTCTCTCTCTCGCCCCCCTCTCTCTCTCTCGCCCACTCTCTCTCTCTCTTTCTCTCTCGCCCTCTCTCTTTCTCTCTCACCCTCTCACTCTCTGTCTCTCTCGCCCTCTCTCGCCCCCCCTCTCTCTCTCTCTCTCGCCCTCTCTCTCTCTCTCTTTCTCTCTCGCCCTCTCTCGCCCCCCTTCTCTCTCCCTCTCTCTCTCTCACCCTCTCTCGCCCCCCTCTCTCTCTCGCTCTCTCTCTCTCTCTGTCGCCCCCCCCTCCTTCACTCTCGCCCTCTCTCGCCCCCTGTCTCTCCCTCTCGCCCTCTCTCTCTCTCACCTGTCCCCTCCCTCTCTCGGCCCTCTCTCGGCCCTCTCTCGGCCCTCTTTCGGCCCTCTCTCAGCCCTCTCTCGGTCCTCTTTCGGCCCTCTCTCTCTCTCTCTCTCTCTCGGCCCTCTCTCCCTCTCTCTCTCCCCCTCCCTCTCTCTCTCTCACTCCCTCCCTCTCTTACGCATGCTCCCTCTCTATCTCTTGCCCCCTCCCTCTCTCTCTCGCCCCATTCCCCTCTCTCTCACCCCTCTCTCTCTGCCCTCTCTCTCTCTCGCCCTCTCTCTCTTTCCCTCTCTTTCTCTCTCTCTCTCTCTCGCCCTCTCTCTCTCGCCCCCCCTTCTCTCTCCCTCTCTCTCTCTCTCACCCACTCTCTCTCTCTCGCCCTCTCTTGCCCTCTCTCTCTCTCGCTCTCTCTCTCTCTCTCTCCTTCTCTCTCGCCCTCTCTCGCGCCCTCTCTCTCCCTCTCACCCTCTCTCTCTCTCTTTCTCTCTCTTTCTCTCTCGCCCCTCTATCTCTCCCGCACCCCCTCTCTCTCTCTCTCTCGCCCCCTCTCTCTCTCTCTCGCCCCCCCTCTCTCTCTCTCACCCCCTCTCTCACCCTCTCTCGCCCCTCTCTCTCTCTCTCTCTCTCGCCCTCTCTCTCTCTCTCGCCCTCTCTCGCCCTCCCTCTCTCTCTGTCTCTCAGCCCCCTCCCTCCTTCTCTCTCTCTGCCCCCCCCTCCTTCAATCTCTCTCTCTCTCACACACACACACCCCTCTCTCTCTCACCTTCTCTCTCTCTCCCTCTCTCTCGCCCTCTCTGTCTATCTCGCCATCTCTCTCTCTCTCTCTCTCTCGCCCTCTATCTCTCTCTCGCCCTCTCTCTCTCTCTCTCGCCATCACTCTCTCTCTCTCGCCCACGCTCTCTCTCTCTCACCCTCTCTCTCTCTCTCTCGCCTTCTCTCTCTCTCTCTCGCAGCCCCTCTCTATCTCTCTCTCTCGCCCTCTCTCGCCCCCTCTGCCTCTCTCTCTCGCCCCCTCTCTCTCTCTCTCACCCCCTCTCTC